>NC_132780.1:27655174-28255769 GCF_048418805.1 Vulpes vulpes | reverse complement strand
GCTGGGTGCTGATGGAGGCCGCTGGGCGCTCATGGGGGCCACTGGGTGCCAATGGAGGCTGCTGGGTGTTGATGGAAGCCACTGGGTGCTGATGGGGGAAACTGGGTGCCGATGAGGGCCACCTGGGGCCGCTGGGGGCTGCTGGGGGCCACTGGATGCCAATGGGGGCCATTGGGTGTCAACGTGGACTGTGTTTTCCCATCACCACCCACCTCCCTCCCACCTCTGCCCCTTCCTGAATAAAGCATCACAGCGTGTACAAAGGAAAGCCTAGCCAGAGGGCCCTGCTTGCACAGAACAAGGTTGCAGTGCCCGTGTGAGGTCGCCCAACACAAAGCATCCTTCTTACTCCCAGGGAAGGCGTGCTAGGTGTGTGCTCATGCTGTAAGGAAGATTCGGCAGGAAGATGCATTAAGCACCCAGTGTTCCCCCTATCCTCCCATTGGTTGCCAAGCGCTGAAAGACAGTCACAGATGTAACAGGTATCACTGCCGAGGCTTCCAGGTGAACAAGGGGCCACAGCACGGCCATCGAGCTTTCCCGGTCACCTTATTACTGAATGGTGTCTTGCCAGCCACTTCGTATCAGATAAAGGTAAGAACATGAAGAAAGACAAACCTGGTTGTGCATGCATGATGTGCTAAAGACCTTGCCCAAGGTCCCACATGTGACCCCAACCCCCCCCCCCCCCCCCCCCCCCGCCCTGCACACCCAGCAAGCGGGATTGGCCTTACAGTCTCTGCTCTGTAGATGAGAACAACACAATCATTTCAGGTTCCTGTGAGGATGTTTTATGAAAGCTTGGCCCCCTGTCATTCTCTACCCTGCCTCAGAACATCTCCCTGTGGTTTATCAGCTATTCAGTAGTGTTTCCTTACCACTCACCACACTGTATTTTATATTGATCCGTGGGAAGGCGTCTGTGTCTAGTTATTCCTGTGTGACTGCTTCCCCCATCCCTGGTTGGCTCAGATACAGGCAGGGTCAGTTCCTCAGAGACAAGAAAGGTTGACTAGGAAACTCTCAGCGGGGCCTTAATTACTCTGTCCACTGATCACGATGACAGTGACCACGGCTCCCGGTGATCACAGGGCATGCGCCCTTATAAACCGTTGGCTTTACGCAGAGAAGAACATTGCCCAGGGCAGAAAAGCCAATGCGTATGCCTTCTTCCAGCCTCAACAAGTATGAGAGCAACAAACCATAAGAGACTCTTTGTTATAAGAAACAAACTGAGGGTGGCTGGAGGGGAGGGCTTGAGGGGATGGGGTCACTTTGGGGATGGGCATTAAGAGGGCACATGAGGTCATGAGCACTGGGTGTTATGCAACTGATGTATCACTGAATTCTGTCTCTGTCACTAATGATACACTATATGTTAACTAACTTGAATTTGAATTAAAAAAAAAAAAAGATGACCATGAGAGCAAAAGTCAAGTGGGTTAACGTGAAGTGAACAGACCCACCCAACTTCAGGGCGTCTGTATGCCAAGCAGATAAATGGCTAAGTTGCAATTGTTGTCAAGGGAAGTCCCCCCCCCCCCCCCCCCGGCCCCACCATCACCACTACCATTAAGGATCATTACTCCATTGTCTCAAATGGGATCTCAGCCAGCTACATGTGTCCTCTTTCCTCATTTACACACTTCTCAATCCACAGGTGCTTTATCCCAAGTTCCAGGCAGGGCCCAGCATGAGAAGGAAGAGCAGGAGAGAGGCAAGAGCTCATTCCTACTTACCCCAGGAGATGACAGGTGTCCCCAGGAAAGAGGGGTCGGCAGGCAGACGGTCTCCATGGATGCCCCCTGACCTCCCCACTCCTGGATCCTTGGGCTCGACACACTGAAGGCTGTGTCATAACCCTGTCAATGCTGCTGAGGGGATGAAGCATTTTGCTGCAGCTCTGATTCCCTAGGAAGCGATTCTAGCTATCTACAGGTAGCATTTCTGGCTATCATGCTGGAGCAGGTCCAGAGAGCCTGCCTCTGGGCCTCCCTACCTGGGCTCTGATTCCCTTCCCGCTGGGCCTCCTTCACTGTGCCAGCAGCCTGAGCCAGGGAGAACGGGACATTTCCCAAAAAGTGCATCCAGAAGGCCAAAGTCAGACGCAGCTGCCTAGTTGTAAACCAGATTTCTATGTGCAAGCCATTTTAAAATGGCTTTGTAAACAGACAATTCAAAAGGTAAATAAAAATTGTGCACACCAGCCAATCTGAGATTTGTATTAAATGCCAGCGATACTGAGGAAAAGGAAACATCCTGGAAGCACTCAGGTGTGCAAATGCTCCCCGAAGCTGTCTACAGCCTCCCCAGGGACGACTTTCTACACCCTTTGGCACCGAGCATTCATTACTGCAGCTATTTCTGCATAAAACAAGCAAAAATCTGTCAACACTGTGTGTTCTGCTTTGCTGTTCGTACATGTATTCCTGACCGAGTTTTAAGGGAACAGATAGTAGAGAATCGCACAGATCGGAGTCAATCTGAGACTCTTCTGCTCCCGTTTGAAGTTCTGTGTGGACAGCGTGGATAAGACCATGCGCTCATTTCTCACCTTAGAAGCAGAACAAGACTTGCCCCGCAAGCCTATCACAATCCGAACAAGCAGTAAACCCCTCATTTATGACTGCATAGACTGTGTGGCTGAGCTTATTCCTGTCCCATGAAATCTCCACGTTCCCAAGGAGGGCAGCTCTGGGATGTGTCCTCGTTCTATGAAAGCATCACTTTCATAGCCCCCTGAGTTTGCAGAACAGACAGGGTATCCGAGCATCCTCAGGCCAAGCTGCACAGCTGCAGAACTGGGGGAGGCTGGGCCGCCACGGTCCTCACCGTCCCCCTCCCCCACTTCCCATGGACACCCCACTGCTGCTCTCCCATGTCCTTTTTTAAAAAAAATTAAACATGGTGGAGGATTGTGTCAGGAAGTGCAAGGGGGAGATGCTCGGAAATAAAACCAAGACAACTAAACGATCCCCCCATTTGTGACTGCTCAGTCAGCCAAACGCCTCTGGAAAAGAATTCCATTGAGGCTCAACCTTGCATTTTCTTTAAGGCTGCCGTAGAGCTTAATTCATAACAATCCATAAGCTCACTGTGAGTGCTCCGATGAAAAGAGTCATGCACAGATTACCTGCTCTACAAAATAGAGTGTCTTAATGAATGCAAAAAGGATGAGGCCTGAGCGTCACGAAGCAAGCGTGGGTGCTGCTGACAAGAAGCACTTCGGGCGGGGGCCTTCGAAGGATAGTACTTGACTGTGTCAGAGCAAAGCCTTCTCCACGTGATTCCCTTAGAGGAAACAGGGCAACAAAACAAGAGTCGAGTTGCAAGGATCACAGGAAAGAGAGAACAGTGAGCCCTGGATCACCATCTCACAGGCAGCCCCTAGTCCAGGCAGGTCTCCATCCACGTTCAAGGCAGTAAGGCAGCTGCCCACAGGGCCTACGGGCAGGTCCCAGCAGCTTTGGTCACTGGCTATGGTCTTCCTGGGGCACAAGTTAAACATGTAGATCAGGACACCCAACCTATGCACCATTAGGGATGCCAGGTGCCTCACGAAAGATTGCTAACAGGACCTTACCACTTTGGCAGAAATGAGGGTCACCTTAGCTGGTGCATCTTTAGCCAGGGGTCCTGGGCAGAAAAAAAAAAAAAAAAGAAAGAAAGAAATCCCTAGAAGGGGCAATGCAATTGAATGTGGCTGGATGGAAAACCCTGCAAGTAGTACAGGGGGCAGGGAGGATGGGACAAAATACATGTCTACAGGAATGACACTTATTAAAAAGTGAACAAAGCCATCCTGATATGTGTCAAAGGTACATACTGTTAAATGCATAACTTCTATGAACCTCTCTGTGTATTATGAGTGATATAAAAAGTGAATCATTTTGAAAAGGAACAGACTAGAATTTGCTAGACAACTATTTAAGAACGTGATGGCCCTTAGAAGGGCTCCCAAATCCCATGAGGGCAGTTGCCAAGTATGTCACAGCATGACTGACTCTTGGAGAAATGGAAATTTCATGGCAAAACTGTGGCCGCCACGAGGCACTTAACATGCAGAGTATAGACAATGAAATAATTCTGAAAAGCTAAACTATGTTTTTTGCTCCTTTTCTCCAGAAAATCCTGGTAGCTGGTGATCATGATGCCTCTGAGCCCCAGAGAAGCCAGGAGGGCGAAGGGCAACTCAGGAAATGGGAATCACAATGTGCGAGGACTTGGTTCTGGAAGAGCAGGCGGGGACCCTGGGGACTTGGAAGGAGATGAAGCAGAAGATGAGTAAGGGTGACAGCAGGGTGAGTCAGACACCTTGATGGGGAATGAAGCCCCAGGGCATAAGAAAGGTGAGAGTAATCAGTGAAAAGCAGAGGTCAGGCTCTGGTGTGGCTTCCGTTGGAACTCTGGGAGACCAGCTTATAGGGGCTGTGCAGTCAGGACATCCTTGCCAAATCTTGCCTGCTTTCTCCCTTCCAGGAACGTGGAGGACAGCACTCCCAGCCCCCTTGCAGTTGGGTGAAGCTACGTGACTGGCTCAGGCCAACAAGCTGTGAGTGGACTTGACAGGTTACTTCTGGGCCGAGTTGCCAGGACAAGACGTCCATTGCTCTTTTCCCCTTGGCATGGTGACCCAGAATCCACCACTGGCCATCCAAAGCAGACACAGAAGCTAAATGAGAATCCAACTGGATCTGAACAGAAGGTCAACTTGGCAAGAACAGATTAAACTTGTAAAGGAAGACTGTGGCCTGATTGCTCAGGCTCGAAACCAGGTAAGACTCATGGTCAGATTTCAGGGAGACAGGAAGTGACATGAGACCTATCCCTCAAGGGGCAGGTGACCTAGCAAGTGGTGGCCTTGCCAAAAAAGCACCAGTAAAGTAAAACCACCACAGGCTTCGGGAGTGTGTGCCAACTAACCCCTAGTGTTAAGAGCCAACAAACTCCCTCAGCAAACAGCAGGAGGAGTCCCACCCACCATCCAGCTCCATGAGGGCATGAGCCCAGCCTGCAAACCCAAACGGTCTTGAAAAGAGCAGGAAACACACAGAGAAATCGGAGCATCTCCAGGAGACATTCTCCTACCCAAAAAAAGACTACTGATCTCGAAGAGAGGGAGAATTGTCTTCCCCTGGGGTAATTCTATAACTTGGGCTGCTTGGAAGAGAAACCGGCCCCCAACACTGCCTCCGTGAAGGTCTCCGGCAACTCTGAAAACACTGGGTTTGTTCTGGATTGTCTCATCTAGTACCTCAGGCTCTATGGTAGGAACCTGGAGAGTCCAGAGCTTGTGGAGGGCTATGGGGAGGATCAGAGCAGTTATGTGTGTGGTCTGTGTGATGTCTGCACACACCCTGGTGTTTGGGGCTTCTCTTCCCACATGCCACCATCTTGCATTTTATTTTATTTTATTTTATTTATTTTTTTTTTTATCTTATTTTATTTCATTTTCACCTTGCATTTTAGACAAGCTGTGATTTAATAAAACTCCATGGCTACCAAGACAGTGCTCTGTGCTTTAGTACATGGGCATATTTTACACTGATGCTATTATGCTTGGTCTGCCCCCTCTACCCAGTATCTACAAAGTCATTTGGAAGGAAAGGGAAGAAAGAAAAATAAATGGTGGCTTACAAAGACTGTGCATTAACCCTAATAAGTCTAAAAACTTTTAAGGAAGCCAGATAAACAGAATTCAGAATCTGATGTCCAGAGGCAAAACCTTCCCAGTACATCCATATGCCTTTATAAAAATCTGGTGTTCAGGACCCTTTATTGCAACTTAAATTGCTCACTCTATTAACTGGGAATGCTGGCCAGCTCCATTAGCCTCCTGGCCTGTGAATAAAAGATGGGAATTTATAGGAACTGCAATTTTATGAAAAAAATATAACAGAAAACTTTACTATTATAAGATTTGCATCAAACATTTTTGATGCAATGTTCTGATGTATGTCAGCTGTTGACACAATTTTAGATATTTAAATTATTTACTCTTTCAATTTTTAAAAACATTTCTTTGTTAAAAACCAGTGAATTTTTCATCATGCCCTATTTGGGATATTGCAGAGTTCAAATAATCAGAGTTCAATGTTGTAAGAAACTGGTATCCAATAGCCATATCTAAGCATTTTTCCTAATCTAATCATTTTTTCTTTACTTATTTATCTTGCTAAAACCTCTAGTATAGACTTGTATTATAACTGTACTTCACTATTAAGGAAAAAATATCTTAATGCTGAGAGTAGTTTCTAAAATACTCAGCCATTGGGGATCCCTGGGTGGCTCAGCGGTTTGGCACCTGCCTTCAGCCCAGGGTGTGATCCTGGAGTCCTGGGAACGAGTCCCGCGTCGGGCTCCCTGTGTAGAGCCTGCTTCTCCCTCTGCCTTTGTCTCTGCCTCTCTCTCTCTCTCTCTCTCTCTCTCTCTCTGTCTCTCATGAATAAAATCTTTAAAAAAATAAATTAAATTAAATTAAATTAAATACTCAGCCATTAATTGTATCGGCATCATCAGACAAAATCTGTCCTGGCTCCATCCACAGGTAACACAATCTGTGCTCTGCGTGCTCAATGTTTCAATACGGGAAAGGTGGAAAATACGAAGAGAAAAGAAAACATCTAGTCAGCTCAATTTGTCCCCGTCTACTTTCTGTGTGCAATAACCAATGTAGCATTCTGAAATGTCATTTTTTGATAAAGTTAAATTTCATGCAGCCTCATTGCACTGCCACCAGTGAGGTGACTTGCTGCATTAAAAGCCATGATTTTCAGCACCTGAGTCAGGAACAGAGCAGGCCCACCCTCTGGAAGTTAAGTGTTCATGCAAGCATTCTGGGGAGATAAACGAGGAAGACCATGTGTATGTGTCTTCCTGAGTCAATTTCAAATATCTTCTGGCAAGGCCACGCACCTCACCACCATGACTGCGCTTACAGATCAGATGGTTGGGGAGAGCATGGTGTCCAGAACTGGAACACAGTCTCTGCAGTGCTACTAAGCCAGCTTGTTTAAGATTTTATTTATTTGAGAGAGAGAGAGAGCACAAGCATGGGGACCAGCAGGTGGAGAGAGAGAGGGAGAAGCAGGCACTCCATGGAGCAAGGGAGCCCATACGGGGCTTGATCTGAGGACTCCAGGATCATGACCTGAACTGAAGGCAAATGCCTCACAGGCTAAGCCACTCAGATGCTTCCCCCGGGGAGGAGGAGATTGTTGGTTTTGTTAATGAACTTTCACCTGGATAAACTTGGAGTATGAAGACTCTTTAGAAGACATTTGAGAAGAAAAATATGAAGTCAAGCATGTTCTTATTTATAAGGTCAGATTTCAGCAATCTGGATTTTGCCTAAGAAATATTAGGTAACTTGCAATTTTAGGAAATACTCAATTTAATATTGATGGAAACAAAATCAGCCAATATGAACAATCAAGCCCAATTTTCAAGGACTTTGCATTTTTATCTAATGGCATCAATTTTCTGGAGCAGGTACATGAATAAATGTATTTGTCTATGATTTACTTCTTAAAATCTATCAGTTTAGAAAAATTACACATTCAGGCATTTGGGGATGTTAACTTGCAGCAATTTATGTTCCTTTGTATAAAAAAGTAGTATGTATTACATCAACGTGGGCATTTTGTTTAATGTATTATCGAGAACCCAACTTTGGACATCATTACAGAAACTTTAGAGGAACCAGAATAGAGATTCCAAAAATAAACTTCAGGAGCTCTTAGTCTTATATTGAGTGATGATGCTAAGTATTATCTCCACAGTAACTAGCACTTCCATTAGGGGACTCACACAAAACACTGAAAAACACATGGTTACACAGGAGTCATGGTTTCCTGAATCTCATGGACCCACCTCTCCCCTTTGGCTGATAGATAGATGATAGATAGATAGATAGATAGATAGATAGATAGATAGATAGATAGATTCCAATCTAAAATTATGGGATGCCTGGGTGGCTCAGTCAGTTAAGTGTCTGACTCTTGATCTCCACTTGGGTACTGATCTTGGGGTCGTGAGATCAAGCCTTAAGTCAGGCTCCAAGTTCAGGATCGAGTCTGCTTGTCCCTCTACCCTCCCTTCCCCCTCCACACCATGCATTTTTTCTCTCTAAAATAAGTAAATAAGTAAAATCCTTAATAATAATAATATAAAATAAAATAAAACAAAATAATGTCCCGCCTAGTCTTACGACTCCATGCATCAAGTAGATGCAGTGATCAGCTCCACATAAAATCCCTAGCAGAAGCCATGATATTTCAGATATTTCTAATTTTTCAGAAAAACATTTGAAAACTCAAAGACTCCTGGGAAAAATAAGAAAATAGGGAGGTAAAACAGACCCTCTTTTTTAATACTTCCAAGTACCATGGAGCTCCTGGGTGTGTCAGTGGGTTAAGTGCCCGACTCCTGATTTTGGCTCAGGTCCTTGATCTCCCAGGTTTTGAGATCAAGCATCAGGCTCCTTGCTCAGTGGGGAATTTGCTTGAGATTCTCTCTCTCTCCCTCTGCCCTTCCATGGCTCGCTCCCTCTCTCTCTCTCTCTCTCTCTCTCTCTCTCCCTCCCTCCTTCTCTCAAGTAAATAAATAAATCTTTAAATATAAAATAAATAACAAATACAAAAAATAAAACCTCCAAGTATCGTAACATACACCAAGGAAATTCTAATCATATAACAAGTAGTCTAACATGATTTCCATCACCAGATCATGCACAGAATTTTCAAAAAAGCCAAAAGTACTATATATGAAGAATCATCGTTGTCATTATTATAATCGTCCATATTTTACACAATCCACGTTTTACATCATAATATCCTCAACTGAAGTGAGCTAATCTGTTCTCCAGCTGGTAAGGATATGCTGGCTAATCTGATATGCTGGCTTTTAAAAGAAAATATACATAGATAATCCTCCAGAAGGAATATCAATAAACTGTGCTAGATGAATCTAGCTTTAGCAATGGGTATGAAATCAGATGGTAAAATGAAGGAATATTTCGTGAAATGGGGATTGTAAACAATCAGAGTAACAACAACCATAAGAAAAAAAAAACCTCATCAGTTGATTGCCACGCTTTTAAAAAAATTAATTTAAATTTGCAAAGAGAGTGATCTGAACATAGCAAATAGGTTTTATACTTACCATTTTATAATGGTTGCTTATCATATTCTAAGTTATTAATTTTTTAATTAAATGTAATGGAAATAAATTCATCTTAAACATCGGGATTTTCTCTCCAAATGCTTATAAACTTCCCAGTGCCACCGCACTGACAGGACGGGAGGCCTGAATCATAAAGATATTCTGTATATGCAAATCGGAAACACAATACACAGGCCCCTCGGGATTCTTTAAACTAATTAAGTATGGTGCTTATTTAGGTTTTATAGTCTTTGGGCAACCACTGGAAAGTTTAGATGTTAAGCTGGTATTAGAGTAACCACCAGACCAAAAATAGTAAATTTGATCATTTAATTATTAATGGAAATCTGGCTTCAATGAGAAGATATTTTCATTGGAGAACTGAAAGTTATCATGCCTGATGCTTCATAAATATCTGGAGGAGTAAATTATCTGGCCAGAAATGCTGCTTCTTCCTAAAGGACCATGAAGGTGGTCATCAGTGGGTATGCTCTCTCTCCTCTAAACTTGCCAAAATCCTTCACTGTGTCCTTAATGTGCCCTACCAGTCTATTTGGTCACTTGCAGGGTTCCTGCATTTGATTTTTAAGGATACAATAAAATTCAAGCTATACTTAAACTATGATCTGAGAAATACCAGATAAAGGGAGGAAATGCTCAATTCCATAGTCCTAGCTTCAAGTTTTACATTTACAAGGGACACAGTTAATTTAAAATTTTACTTTCTGGGGCACCTCGGTGTCTCAGTGGTTGAGCATCTGCCTTTGGCTCAGGGAGTGATCCCGGGATCCTGGGATCGAGTCCTGCATTGGGCTCCCTGCAGGGAGCCTGCTTCTCCCTCTGCCTGTGTCTCTGCCTCTCTCTATCTCTGTGTCTCTCATGAATAAATAAATAAAATCTTTAAAAATAAATAAATAGATAAAATTTCACTTTCTGAATTAATAATTCACCAAGAAAAGTTAACCTATCCCTTTAAAAAGATAGTAAAACATTTGAGTTTGTATGTATTAGCTTATTCAATCCGTTGAACTATTATTTGTGCAAAAGAAAAAATAACTGAGTCAATGACATTCAAGGAGCAAGAATGAGTAAATATCTCTTCAAAAAGTAATCCATTATCACCCTTCCTACACATACAAAGGGAATCTATTTTTAACAGATGCCTTCCCTCGGGCTCCTCCCAGGCCAGCTCCTGGGATGGAGCTGTTTCCCCATCACTCTCCTAAGGCAGCTTCCCATCTCACGGATGCCAGTGACTTGTTGGGTGTCCCTCAGCACCCATGACATTGGCTCATCCATTTGTTGGTTTAGCTACTCATGATACCTATTCTTGACTAGTCACTCATCCATAGGGCTCCCTAAAGCTAAAAAGGGGTGATAAATTAGGAAATAATCTAGAGCGTCTAATAATCTCCTTCTGATTTGAATCTCATTGATGATCATTTGCTGTCCATCAACAGGGAAGGGAGATGTCAAAACAAACAAAAAAGATTAAAGAAGAAGGAAGGGAAGAAACAATAAAATGTTGAACTGCTTCTTCATTTTCATTAAACTGCAATATAATTACTTTGTGAACCGTAAGAATGAATATTAAGCAAGAATGATAATTATTCTCCCTGAGAAAGAATCATGATGGATCAAGAACAATATGGTATCGGACTCACCATCTCTGCGATTAAGACTTGCAAAGCCCGGGCCGTGGCTGCTGGACAGCTCTGAAGAGCTGCTGAAGGCTTCTCGTGGCAAGGTGGATGCCAGCGCAGCATCACAATTATCTGTGCAGAAAATACCAAGTTCCGGTTAACTCCCTGCTCAAGGCTTGTCTTCTTCTCCCCCTCCCTTCCTACTTCCTTCCTCCTCTTCCTCCTCTCCTTCCTTCTTTCCCTCCCTTTTTAGTTAACAGGCTAAGAAAATGCTAGAACCTGTGGCAACCATCAGTCTTGGTCAGAGGTGTGTTAGTAAATGCTAACAACAGGCTCTTAAAAAAAATAAAAGCCCTGACTGGTAGCATTTGCTATCTTCTATGGTGTACCTACTCCCATCGTGGCCAATTACAAGCTGTCAGTGTGATATCACCAAGCATGGGACTGAAAAGAGACTCACACATGTTCACACCATTAGACAGTATTTCCAGCCTACAGATCCAAGACACTGAAATAACCTCAAGAGCACAGATAATAGCAAGATGCCATGAAATAGAGTAGTGAGGGGTGAGTTTGGAGAATTTACCTTTGTTTTTAACATGATTTATTTCACTGTAACTTTCTACAATTTAATCTTTAATAATGGCTGTATTTTAACAACTGGCTTACAAAATTCATGAAAAGTTAACGATTGGCTCTTGCCAACTGCTAAAAGTTGGTTGCAGCCCACTGCCCCTCAATGGAAGAACTATCAGAAGAATTTCCTTTGAAATCAGGAAGAAGACTTTAATAGGCATCACTGCTTCTGTTGAATGCTGCTCTCAAAGTCCAATCAGGATATAAGAGAACATTTACAAATTAAAAGCATAGAATTGAAAAAAGAAAAAAAGCAAATGTCATCGCTTTCAGATGATATGATTGTAGAGGTAAAAAATCCAAAAGTAGCTAATTGACTGGCTTAATAGCTCCATATCCCAAAAACTGATTTCACTTTAAACTCTAGTTGGGGTTAGACGATAAATTAAATAGAATAGCAAATAATAACAAAACACATAAAGTATCTAAGAATGAATCTTAGGAAACTGTGCAAAACATAATAATGGAAAAAAACATAATGGGGATTATTATAAAAACTATATTGAAAGACATTAAAGCAAAACTGCATAAAATACAGCCTCCAGTAATCACAGACAGGAAGACAGCATGTTTAACATCTCAGCCACCCCCAGTTTGATCTAAAGATTCATTTAGAAGTCCAATCAAACGCCCAAGAGAATTTTTCAAGGAAATTGAATCGGGGAAACCATGACTTGGAAATTCATAACATGGGGTAGAGACACGATTTAAGGAGCCTGGGAAGACAAACAGAAAAACCACATCTTTATGTTCATCAAACCTTTAGCAAAAATTCAGTATTTTCTTTAATCATGAGCAGCAACAGACCACAGCATTTTGAGTAGTGCCCATGCATTTGATTTGTTACCATCATAAGTTAGAGGTATTCTCATAGCAATCATTGTCATGGACATCTAGAAATACAGTTGATGCTCCTCGTTATTTCAAAATAATAGCATTTATTCAACTCACTACTAGATTTTGTTATTTAATGTACTTAATAGCTAAGGAGACATTATATAACAATTTCTAATTTATTGATATCAGCACATCACTGTAATTGGCATATACATATACAAATATATAATGCATTCACAACCATTGCTCTGAGAAGGGGACACAGGCTTTGGCACAAGGAAGGCCCAGGAAGCCCCTGTGATGGGGGTCATGCACTGAAGCACCAAGCTGTTGAGTTCATATTGGGCTATTATTAGTACTTCAGGACATTCCAGAGGAGGGATGTTGTCTACAGTTCATGGTCAACTGAGCAAACTTGAGTGTTAGGTTAGAAATCTCTCAGGGGTGCCAGCATGTTGAGCAGACCATGAATGCAGAGGGGTCCTGGGGACCTCACCGCCAACTTGAAGTCACACAGAAGACTGAGAGCAAGAGAAAATTATTCCCATTAACTGTGTGTCTTCGGAAGCCTGCTCTCTTCCCATCCCTGGCCCCACAAAATTTCCTTTAGGGGTCTGTCCCCACGCTGCCCCTTCGTCTCTGTTGCTCACACAGTTGTTGTCCTCTCACCACTTACGGTCTCCTCTTAAGTTGGAAACTGATGAGAACCTAGCACAGATTTTGGAGCTGAACTTGGGTGGGGTTGACATTTGACAGCTTGCCTGCTCTTGGGGTGTCACTCACCCTTCCCTAAGCCTCGGTTCTCTCTGATGAGATTTCAGTGGGAAATCACACAACTGGACAGTGAAGAGATATACAACTGGACGGTGGGGATTCTCACAATTGTACAATGAAGAGACACACAACTGGACAGTGGAGAATCACACAACTGTACTATGGTGATATTGTGTAATTATACAATGGGGAGCCAACTCCCACAACTGCACAGTGGGGAGTTACACAACTAGGCAATGGGAGTCACACAGCAGTATAGCAAGGAGTCATATAACTGTACAATGGGACTCATACACTAAGAGGATTGCTAAGGATTACAATTATTTGCTTTTATTATTCTCACTATGGTAATACAAGGCAACACTAAGTTCCTTCAAAATATCTTATAAAGACATTTTCCCCCTACAAAGATGGAAAAGGAAGGATTTAAAGTTCTAAACCATATTGTCATTTTTTATTCTTTCCTCAAAGAAGGCATACAAAGCTTAGTCTTTAAAAAGTAGCAGTAGTAGTAGTAGTAGTAGTAGTAGTAGTAGTAGTAGTAGTAGTAATAGCTTTTGTGTTGTAATCTTTCTTTGGAAGAAAAATTTATAAAATTTATTTTAAAATGATAATTTTCAGGCACCTGGGTGGCTCAGTCAGTGAAGCATCTGCCTTCAGCTCAGGTTGTGATCTCAGGGTCCTGGGATGGAGGCTCACATCTGGCTTCCTATTCAGTGGGGAGTCTGCTTCTGCCTCTGCCCCTTCTCCTGCTTGTGTTCTCTCTCTCTCTCTCTCTCACTCTCTCTCTCTCTCAAATAAGCAAATAAATAAGTAAATAAATAAATATCTAGAATGACAATTTTCTATCTAACCCTAACTTAGAGGCTTTAAAGCCTGTGTTCCAATTTATTCCAACATTGTAAAAGTTGAGGATATGTGTGGTCAAAAACAAGGTGGTCACATTCTATAAGGCACCTGGAGAGGAGTGGTTCTGGATTTTGACAGTGTTTTCTAGGCATTCAGTGTGTTTCTAACTAAATTTAATGCATGTAAGGTGAAGGCTCAGGAGTCATCCTGAACTTCAATTAACTATAGTTTTCAATCTGCAATGTCTATATTTTCTGCTAAGATTCCTGAAGCAAAAACTGTCAAGACCCAATTTAATTTTCTTTTTCTGGCATCATTATAAAACTTTTGAATCCAAAAAAAAAAAAAAAAAAACTTTTGAATCCCACTAAGTGAATACCATTCTTATGAATAATCTAATAAATATTATTTCTATCCAAAAAAAAGATGATTCCTAAAATGTTTCAAAGATACAAGAATTATTCACAAATTGTGGTTTTTAGCAAGTGAGATGGCAAAATAACTTTAAAGCACCACTATTTATCACTTAGAGGGAAAAGCAAGTTGAGTACAAATAATAAGCTTATGAGAATTAACATATGAAGATAGACAGAAACTATTACAGCTAAATAAGCTAAAGCAACTTTATTCCCCTTCCTAATAACCACTCATATTAATGAGAGTGATTCTATGGAATAATCTTAATTTTGAAAAGCAAAATGTACTCAAAGTGAGGTTCTCAAAACAGCTTAAGAATTCTAAAGGCAAAGTGATGGTCCATTGTCATGTGTTTGGAGAAAAAAAAACACACCACAATTGTTCATGATTTATATATGACTCAGATCAAAGTGCCAGGGACACCTTTGTGTGCGTTCTGATATAATTCATATTTATGAAATACTCAAACCTTGTCTCACTAGTTGTACCTATTACAATGCCATTTTAATCAAAAGCCTATTATACATCTTACCAAAAGAACAGCCTTAGACTGAGATTATAAAACAATATATCAGCTTCTTTTTCTCAAAATTATATATATTTTTTTCCAGGTAAATTCATTTACCACTGAAGCTATCTGGACCTGGTGTAGGCCCTCCAGTTGAGTGAATTCATACTGGTAATACTTCGTTTTCTTAGATCAAAGCATTTATAAAATGCTTCACAGATTTTTGAGCAAATTTTAAATTACAAAATAGTATATTCCAAATGCTGAATCCAAATGGTAGAGAAGATGTAAATGGGCAAATATTTGTTAATAAAAAGAGCTTCCTGCCTAATGACTTGTCTTTGAACTTCCAGAAAATGTGCAACTTAAATACATGAAATCACTTTTGAAAAAGTCTTCTTGTTAGAGCACAAGTCAATAAAATTGAAAATAAGAAATCAGTGCAGAATATCAAAAAAGCCAAAAGCTGGCTCTTTGAAAAGATCAGTAAAAGGTTCTAGCCAGGTTAGCTTAAAAAAAAAAAAGGAAAGGTCACAAATTATTAATATCAGAAATGAAAGAAACAGCATCACTACAGATCCCATGGACATGAAATGAAAATAAAGAAATAATATGGACAACTCTATGTCCACGCATTTAATAACCTAGGTTATATGGACTAAAAGATACAATCTGCCAAATTCACACAAGAAGGAAAACAATCTATATAGGCCTACATCTATTAAAGAATTTGAATCTATAATTAGTAACCTTCCAAAACAGAAAATACCAGGTCCAGATGGCTTCAGTGGTAAATTCTACCCAACATTAAGGAAGAAATTTTCCAAATTCTCTACAAATTCTTTCAGAAGATAGAAGCATAGGGAATACATTCCAATTCATTTTATGACAACTGAATTAACCTAATACCAAAACCAGTCATAGATATTACAAGAAAAGAAACCTATAGACCAATACCTCTCATAAACATAGATGTAAAACCCTCAACAAAATATTAGCAAATTGAATCCAACAATGCATAAAGAGAATTATACACCATGAACAAGTGTAATTTATCCCAGGTATGCAAGACTGACTCAACATTCAGAAAGCAATTAATGTAATCTACCGCATCGATGGGCTAAAGAAGAAAAATCACATGGTCACATAAATAGATGCAGAAAAAGTATTTGACAAAGTCCAACACCTATTTGTAGTAAAAACTCTTAAACTAGAAATAGAGGAGAACTTCTCCATCTTGAAGAAGAATACCTACTGAAAATTTACAGTTAAATCGTACTTAATGGTGAGAAACTTGAAGTTTCCCCACTAAGATCAGGAACAAGACAAGGATGTTCCCTCTCCTCATTCCTTTTCAACATCCTACTAGAAGTCTTTAATTAACGCAATTAGACTAGAAGAGGAAATAAAAGGGATACAGATTGAGAAGGAAGAAATCTCTGTTCGCAAATGTCATGATCATCTATGTAGAAAATCCAAAAGAATTAGCTAAAACAAAAATTAAAAACAGAAACCTGAAACTAATAAGAGATTATGGCAAGTTGGCAGGATATAAGGCTAATGAACAAAAGTTGATTGCTTTCTTTATATATCAGTAATGAACAGGTTGAAGTTGAAATTAAAAACACAACACCAAAATTAAATACATACATACATACATACATACACACACAATACCACTTACATTAGCATCCAAAAATATGAAACACTTGGGCATACATCTAAAAAATATGTACACGATCAATACAAAACACGGATGCATAAAATCAAAGGACTAAATAAAAAGAGAGTCAGAAGTGGGCCCACAGAATATAATCAACTGGCCTTGGACAAAGGAGCAAAAGCAATACAATGGAGCAAAGATGGTCTTTTCAACAAATGGTGCTGGAACAACTGAACGTCCACATGTAGAGTCATGAATCTACACACAGATTTTTCACCTTTCACAAAATGTCTCAAACAGATCGTAGATCTAACAGTAAAGTACAAAACGATAAAATACCCAAAAAGATGGCACAGGAGAAAATCCAGATGCTCTGTATTGGGCAATGACTTTTTTAGATTAAAACACAAAAGGTACAATCTATGAAAGAAAGAATTGATAAACTGGCCTTCATGAAAGTTAAAATTTTCTGCTCTGCAAAAGACACTGTCAACAAAATGAAAAGACAAGTCACAGACTGGGAGACAATATTTGCAAAAGATACATCTGACAAAGAACCATTCTCCAAAATATAAAAATAACTTTTAAACTCAACAATTAAAAAAAACCCAACTCCATTTAAAAATTGGTCCAAAGACTTCCAGGGACTTCAATAAAGAAGACGTGCAGATGTCAGATAAGCACGTAACAAGAGGTTCCACATCATAGGTCATCAGGGAAATGGAAATTAAAACAATGAGATACCAGGCAGCCTGGGTGGCTCAGCGGTTGAGCGCTGCCTTCTGCCCAGGGCGTGATCCTGGACCTGGGGTTGAGTCCCACATCAGGCTCCCTGCATGGAGCCTGCTTCTCCCTCTCCCTGTGTCTCTGCTTCTCTCTCTCTCTCTGAATAAATAAATAAGATCTTTTTTAAAAAATAATAAATAAATAAATAAATAAATAAATAAATAAATAAATAAAACAATGAGATACCACCACACTCCTATTAGAATGGCCAGCCCCTGAAACACTGCCAACATAAAAATCTGGTAGGGATGTAGAGCAACAGGAACTCTCACTCATCGCTGGTGGGAACGCAAAATGGCACGATCTTCTTGGAAGACAATTTGGCAGATTCTTAAAAAACTAAATATACTCCTACCATGCATTCCAACAATTACACTCCTTGGTATTTACCCAAAGGAGTTGAAAACTTATGTCCACACAGAAACATGTGCACACTGTTTATAACAGCTTTACTCGTGAATTGCCAAAACGTGGGCTCAAACAGAGTGTCCTTTAGTAGGTGAATGGATAAAGAAACTGTAGCACAACCAGACAATGGAGTATTTTCAACACTAAAAAGAAATGAGCTATCAAGCCACGAAAAAACATGGAGGAACCTTAAATGCATGTTACTAAGTGAAAGAAGCCAATCTGAAGAGGCTACATACCGTTTGATTCCAACTATATGACATTTTGGCAAAAAGCAAAATTACAGAGACAGTAAAAAAGATCAGTAGTTGTCAGTGTTTAAGAGGTAGACAGGAATCAATAGGTGGAACACAGGGCATTTTTAGGGTAGGGAAGCCACTCTGTGAGACACTGGGATGGTAAATACATGTCTTTATACATTTGGCAAATCCCATAGACTATACAACACCAAGTGTGATCCCTGATATGAATCATGAACTCTGAGTAATAATGACACATCAAGATAGGTTCATCAGTTTGAACAAATGAAGCACTCTGAGGTGAGGCTGCGCATGTATGCGGAAAGGAGGGGGGATAGGAAATCCCTGTACTTTCTGCTTAATTCTGCTGTGAACTTAAAACTGCTCTAAAAATAATGCGCACTAGAAAACAACTTTGTTTTTATCAACAACTGAGGATTTACTTAAGAATAAAGGCTATGAAAAAAAAAAAATACAGGCCATGATTCAAATAACTACCTTAAGAAAAGACATAAACACTTAATCTTCACATTGGTTCTATTCCAGCTATATGTTAAGAAGCCTCTTTGTGAAATTTAGCTCTAGCACTTGGCCTGGCAAATGAAAAAAAAAAAAAAAAGTCTACTCCTTCCTGGTTTTAAAATAATGCAAAACTGCATGACTTCCAAACCTCAGAAGACTCAGAGCTCTGGAAGGAGAACTGTTTCAGTTTTCTCACAGGTTTCCCTCCTTCCACAGCCTCCTTCCACAGGAGCCAAGGATTTGGACTTGTTTGAAAGGCAACATTTTAATAATCCCAATTATTATCCACCAAGGTCCCTGAAAACTTATATTCAGCAAAAGCCACGGATACCCAATGGTGACTGTGATTCCAGCATTACAACTGGTGCCATTTTAATGAATCATCCTGCCTCTCGTTTAGGATCAGCAGGTTTCATTAAAATATATATATATATATTTATCTTTATTTCCTCAGCTTCTAGCGCAGTGCCTGGCACATGGTAGGCATCTGATAAATGTGTGCTGAATTAAATTGGCCACAAGTTGGAGAAGAACTTACTTCAATCTCCATATCTAAGTTATATTTCATCCGTGACATGTATTGAGCTAACAACATGGAAACAGCCCAACTCATCCTGATAGGAAAAGCACGCAGTCTTCATTTCCAGGCGAGGCAGGTGACAGTGGGACACAGGTTAACCAGGGTGGAGAAGAGAGGGCCACACCAGCACAAGGGGACTGTGCAGGAAGCATTCGTTTCAGGTGACATTCTTGTTCCTGCTTTAAAACATCAGTAACAGCCAGGGGCCCACCACACTCAGATACTTCTCAGGAAGAACTCACAAATGGAAAGAACAGAACATCTCTGCATTCCAAGAAAGGAACATCTCCAGATGTGTCAAGGTTTGCACAATTCTGTGCAATACAGTTTAGGGGCAAACAAGCATAGCAATAGTTTCTTGGACACTGATGCCCAAGAGACCTACCTTCCTATATGAAGTTTCATGGTTTATGGGGTGCTCGGGCTGAAGGGTGGCAGGGGTCCTGAAGCCGTCTGCCAAGGACTTTCCCAAGCCCCAGGCAGGACCCGCTGATCCCTTACATCACTGAGCATCTGTCACCAAACTGAACGCCAGGAAAAAGCAGCGGGGGCATTTTAAAAATTAGCATTCTCCCCACCCCTGCAATTCTGATTTAGCAGGGGTGTTTTACCTTGAGCCCCACCAAACCAGGTATTTCAGATACAATGGAGGATACTCGTGCACTCAAGGGAGACACCCTCTGCTCTTCAGGAAAGGAAGCGCACACCATCCCTGCAGCGCACGGCAGAGTGGCTCAACGGCAGCCACCTGTCTTCCTGTGAGCAGCCCGGGCATCCCCGTGGTGTTCTGTGCTTAGCATTTAAACCAGTAGGGGCTACTTGGCAGTGTAAGGGACACAATTCCAAAAATCTGAAACCCTGGGGCACCTGGGTGGCTCCGTGGTTGAGCTTCTGCTTTTGGCTCAGGGCATGATCCTGGGGTCCTGGGATCCAGTCCCGCATTGGGCTCCCTGCAGGAAGCCTGCTTCTCCCTCTGCCTGCGTCTCTGCCTCTCTCAGTGTGTCTCTCATGAATAAATAAATAAAATCTTTAAAAAAAAATCTGAAACCCTATCAAACTTGACCCAGAAGGACACACTTGGGAAGTCAGCTGTTGACTCATATGAGTATTGACTTTGCCCTAAACATTTAGTTTAAAAATATTTTAACTATCCATAGCTCATTGGTTGGAGAACTGCCTTGCTTGCATTAAATATGAGATGTCCATTTCAAGGGGCAAAGTCTAATATCCCACAAGCTATGCTCACATTGTTAAAATGGTCACAAGGCAATCAAGTGTGCCCGCTTTTAATTTTTCTGTTCATACATTGTTCACATGAATTACCAAAATACAGTAATTGCCATAAAACCACAGAGCTTCAGTCTATAAATGTTGCTTCTACATAAGCTGCTTTGTGGAGCAATACCTAATAAATATTTCTTGAGGGAATCAATAATTTATTTTGAAACCGCAAATTTTTTTAAGTTTCTCAATTTTCTCCACCAAAAGTTTAGAAACAAAATTATTTAATTCCCTCTCTACTATATGATTGTAAAATGATTGAAAACCACAGTGCAAAGTTTTTAAAGACTGATGATGAAACACAAAAGGAATTAGATGGTCATTTATATTTTGAAGAATGTTTCTCCTGAAAGTCCAGATGACTTTCTTAAAGAACTTACAAAAATTTAACAGAACAAAAAACAAAACAAAACAAAACAAAACAAAAAACAATCCTAACAGTGTACTATCTTATTTGATCCATAAATATTGTAACAAATAGTTGAATTTTTAGGACAAGACTTAGGTGATATGAGAACTTTTTACTCTATCTTGGAAAGAATATCTGATCTTTGGGCATTTTCAGTGGAAAGAATTTAAAATTGATAAAAACAAAATAACTAACATATTCCCAAGCTAAAGACTCACTGCTTTATAGGAATGAGAAACAGAATACATGCCATTGCAAAGAAATGTGTATTTTGTGCTTTAAATAATCAACTGCAGGTTTCAAAAAGCTTTTGGGACTGCAGATGAAAGTCAGGCCACAAGCTTTGTTTTGTAATTTGGATTCACATGCCTTTTGTTCTCTCTCCCCTCTCCCTCCCATCCTCTCCTTCCTTTCTTCCTCCCTGCCTCCCTTCTTTCTTCTGAGAGTCAACAAGGGATAGTTGTTCAAAACAGGTGCGTAGTTGGTGGCAGCAAGTACAATCAATCCATTCCAAGCACAAGTATTTATTTGTTCATGACCCTTCCACAAAATGCTGGGGTTTTTTCCATTTTGTTGAAGGGAGAAAAACACAGGGCAGTAATTTCTCTGTAGAGTTCCAAGGAGGAATACAAAATACAAGGAGGGAACAAAGGAGGGTTTTTATATTATGGAATTTGTTATCTTCTGGAATTTTGATGATACTTAAAGTTTCGACCACTCACTCACAATTTAGTATTTTCTGGTCGAACCCGCTGAGGTGCCAGTACACTGCAGCATTGCTGTTTAATATAATGTTTACCTAAAAATTATTTAAATTTAAATGGTAACAGTTCACTGAAAACTTGGGGCTCTGCCAAAAAAATTTCCATAAAACAATCATTTTGTTTAATTGTTCATGTTTATTCAAAACTAGAGGCCACTGCTGTTACACAAGTGGAAAATCCAATCATTTTTAGGAAGCGTGTGTATGCATGTGTGTGTGTGCATAAACGTATATCAAGTAAAGGCAAACTTAGATTACCATTGAATAAAGTAGTACATTTTCAGATATCTCATTAGACACATTTATAAAGACAACATACCTATTTGTTGTAATTTTCATAGGGTGTAACTAAACATTTCTTTAAAAAATTTACCCGGAGAGGGTGGGTTTTTCCTACTCCTCTACTAACCTTCCGAGCCATGCTGATATATTGCACTCATGTCAAAAAGAAGGGGAAATGTATAAATGTTCAGCAGCAAGTAGAAATTTAAAATTCACAGCATGTGCTGAATGATACCATGTATAGATACTGCCTTTTCTTTTATAAACCTGACTCTATATCTGCACCGCAAAAGCATTATATAAGACCACAGAACTTAAAATTAGTTTATAAAAGATACAAATCCGCTAACCTCGGGGAACTCCAGATTTTAACAGAAAAACGCATGAGAAAATCCGATGTCTTATTCTATTTTAAAATACGGGAAATAGCTCAAGATTTCAGACAGCCATAGAAAAAGGTCTCCGTAATTTATCAGCAATAATTGCTGAAACTTAATAACTTCATAAGTATACTAGTAAAGTGTTATGAGCACAAATTAAATTGTGCCACCCAAATCCACCCATGATGCCAAATGTCATACTTAGAGTTATTGCTGTAACTCTAACAGCAGTCCATAAGAAAAGGAGATTAGATGAAAATTCCTACACACTTAAAGGATCCCATTCACCTGTTCTCAAATATAAACATATTTCCTTTGTTTAATCATGAATACTCTCAATATCAGAGACAAATGAATAAACGTATGATCATATTAAAACATGAAACAGAAAAACATGACTTTTTCCTAGGGGAGGAAATTGCACGATTTTGAACAGCATGCAAAATATCATATTTAATTCCTTTTCCACTGATTATCCTTCTATTTTTAACACAATGCTAATCCTACTTTTTGAACAATGCCTAAGGCGAAATTTTACTTATTTCCCAAAGAATATTAGCAAGAACTTACTCTCCCTTGTCATCCTCCCTACTCATGACTGTAAATTTCTAGTGAAAAAGTTATTTTCCCTCATAATGTTTATTTCTGCTTTTCCTTTTGTTTCTGATCTTACAGCTCTGAAGAAGTCAAACAAGCTCTTGTTCCATTATAGCAAATCAGCTTACATCATTATCTTTGGTGACCAAAACCAGGACCGTGTTTCTCTGTTTTTCCCATTTCCACAATTTTTTAAAAGATTTTATGTATGTTTGACAGACAGAGAGCACATGCAAGCAGGGGGAGCAACAGAGGGAGAGGGAGAAGCAGACTCCCTGCTGAGCAGGGAACCCGACAACACAGGTCTCGATCCAAGGATCCTGGGATCATGACCTGAGCCAAAGGTAGATGCTTAATTGACTGAGCCACCCAGGGGGGCCCCCTATTTCCACAATTTTCACTTGACAATTTCCATTATTGTGCTCCATTTATTTAACCCAGAACATGAGCTTCTGTAATTGAAACACATTATTCCTTTTCAATTTTAGGAAATTTATTTTTATGTTAATAATTCTTTGAAATTCATTGGAACTGGGTTTTTTTAGTCAAGTAAAAATGTAAATATTCTATATGTAGTTCAAAGCCTGAATATTACTGTCCAATGTAATACATCCCCATAAAATAGAAGCTGGAAATAATTTATTCAAATTGCTATATCCTTATCACTTCACTATATTTTATTTGTCTGTTTTACCCAAAGCTTTCTTTTCTTCTCCTCTCCTTTTCTGTTTTCTTTTGAACAGATTGAAATCTTCCCCTCACCTATTCCTTTTTTTTTTTTTTTATTCTACTGGTTTGGAATGTAAACTTCCTATTACATATCTTCTTACATATTCTTCTTGTGGGCCTCCTTAAAATTTTACACTGCATTTTGGTTAACAATTTAACAAAGCCTACAATTAAACAGATTTTAATTTGCTCCACAAAATAATGTAAAAATTATAGAATGCTTTACGTCTGATCACCCCTCCCCATGTATTTTCAGTTGTTCATATAGATTTATCTTGTCCTCTTTCTCCATTCCACCAACTACACACCAATATTATACATACAGCTTTAAAGTTGCTTAAATGTGTAATCATATATGAACACTAGTGGGGCATCTGGGTGGCTCAGGTGGTTAAGTCTGCCTTTGGCTCAGGTCATGATCTCAGTGTCCTGGGATGGAGCCCCACATTAGGCTCCCTGCTCAGTGGGGAGCCTGCTTCTCACTCTCCCTCTGTTCCTCCTTCAGCTCATGCTTTCTCTCTCTCTCTCTCTCTCTCTCTCTCTCTCTCTCTCAAATGAATACATACAGATCATATACATATGCACACTACTAGATTCTAACCTCTCATACTGCCCTCTATAATCATTTCCTTTCTTGTGAAACTTATCCATTAACACACCTTTAGTGAAGGTTTGTTAGTCTTTAACACTCCTGGTTTTGATTTTTTCTATGATGACTTTACCTCACCTTCATTCTTGAACCTTAAAGTCAACAAGTCTATAATTCTTGGTTGGCAAGTATTCCCTCTCACAAACTTAACAGTTCATGTCTTTGTTTTTATTGTTTGTTATTTCTGTCTCAGGCTGTTCTTATCAGCTTCTCTTGACTCTGGTGTTTGACAGTTCCAACATAAAGTGTTATTGTGGGTGGAAATTTCCTTTTCTTTGTATTTACTATGGATTTGAAAGTCTTCCTGAATCTAAATATTGGTGACTTTTCAATTCTAGGCAATTTCTATAGATTCTCTTAAGTGTTTCTTTCCATATCTTCTCCTTACAGAACTCCTTCAGATACAGAGATCTTGTTGCATTCTTCATCCTGCTCCTGAGTCTGGCTTTCATATTTCCTGCCTCTCTGTCTCCCTATGGAACATACTGGTTATTTATTCCATGACTGTCTTCTAATTTGCTAGGCCTCTCTCCACCTGTGTCTAATCTGCCATGTCAGCAGCCACTGAATTCTCTACCCCAGTGATAACAAATTTCACTTCTCAACACTGTTCTTTTTCAATTCTGCTTGACCATTTTGATCATGTTATTCTTTACATTATAAAGAATATTTTTTATTTCCTTATACACATGCAACAAATTGTACATTCTAAATTGATTTCAATTTCTACATTTATTTTTATCTGATTGTACAGTTTCTTATTTCTCCTGATTTTCCCTCATGGTTTTTGTCTCTCCTATATGTTTTATGTTTATTTTTATTGTAAGCATGTATTTCCTGGGCATGAATCTATGAGCCTAGATGATTTCAGAAGCAAAACACATTCAACAGGAAGACAAGACATGAGGAGACAGAACTGGGGGAAGATGAAGGAGGTATGAAAGCCCTGGTGGAAGAATGCCAGTGCAATGAGGTGGCTGTAGTCCAGGGTCAGTTAAAGGAGGGGATGAAAGCAGTGAGTGAAGAGAAGGGACCTTTCAAGGAGTGTGTGTGTGTGTAAGAGAGAGACAAACAGAGACAGAGAGTCAGATATGTGAGAAAATATATGAAAGCTTTACCACAGAAAGTAAGATCATCTTTAGAAAGATTACTCTGGGGACACCTGGGTAGCTCAGTGGTTGAGCCTTTGGCCCACAGTGTGATCCTGGGATCTGGGATCGAATCCCACATCAAGCTCCTTGCAGGGAGCCTGGTTCTCCCTCAGCCTGTGTCTCTGCCTCTCTCTTTCTCTTTCTCTCTCTCTGTCTCTCATGATAAATACATAAAATCTTTTAAAAACAAAACAAAAAAGAAAGACTACTTTGGCTGTAGGATAAAATGGACTAGAGGGAGATAAGCTGGTGACAGGGAAACCATGGAGACAAATATAGCTTATAAACTCCCAGAGATATGGAGGATTTGAATAAGTCAATGCTGGAATTATTGAAGAAAAGGGAACAGAGACAAATTGAAGAGAGAGAACTAAACATAATCTTTCAGAATCAAGCAGTAATGCCCCCTCTCTAAGGATCCACACTAGTGTCTTCATATCCATTCTAATTGAGACTGCATCCCATAGTACACGCAAATATGTTTGGCTTGGAGACTAACACTTACTTAACAATCATAAAGGATGAACAATCTGTGTTGATGACCAGATACTACATATCCTAGAAAACTTCCAAAAAATAGCCAGATAACAAGTAATATCAGTTGCAAGAGCATGTTTTCTTGATCTGGGGAATCCTTCTTGGCTAATGGGAAAAATATATTAAAAAAATTGAAAGAAGTTTAAGATTAAACTTGTTAATGACAAGTTAATCCAAAGAGCTAAATCTAAGGAATTTTATTATTTACAGAGATACATTACAGAGAGCCAAAACATACCAATGTTCCTATTGTGGTTCCATAAGTGGTTAACTATACAAGTTTCTGAGACTGTACTATAGTCTTCTTTTTAATATTCTTATTATGTAATACTATCTTAACCTTCCATTATAGTGATAATATTTTGGGTAATGAAAATACACAGTACAAATGTTTTTCCTTAAAATATTGACTATCTCATTATTCTCCCAGGATCATGGACTAAGTCACATTTCTGATTTTATACTTGAGGTCAACAGGAGCATAATGGCTAAATTTTACTAGGGATTTGATGTTTTGGGCAATATTTACATACATTAATTAATGTAATCCTTTCAGCAGCTCTGTGAGATAGGTCACTACTATACTTGTATTTTTTAGAGATGAATAAACTGAGACACAGCAAGAATAAGTAAATTACTTAAGGTCACACAATGGACTAGCAGAATTCCCATCCAGGCATTCCCATCAAAACTACCTCACCCCTAATTATATGATCATCTCAACAGATGCAGAAAAAGCACTGGACAAAATTCAACACCTGTTTATAATAAAAACTTTCAACAAAGTGGGTTTAAAGAGAACATACCTGAACATAATAAGGCCATACATGAAAAACCCACAGTTAACATCATACTTAATCGTGGAAAACTGAGGTTTTCCACTAAGATTAGAAACAAAACAAGGATGTCCACTCTTACCACTATTATTCAACATAGTACTAGAGGTGCTAGCCATAGCAATCAGATAAGGAAAAAAAATAAAAGGTATCCAACTTGGCAAGGAAAAAGTAAAACTGTCACTATTTGCAGATGACATGATACAATAGATAGAAAACCCTAAAGATTCCATTAAAAAACTATTACAACTAATAAATTAATTCAATAAAGTTACAGGATACAAAATTCATATACAAAAATCTGTTGCACTTCTATACACAAATAACAAAGTAGAAGAAAGAGAAATTAAGAAAATAATTCCATTTTCAAATGTACCAAAAAGAAAAAAATACCTAGAAATAAGCTTAACATAAGTGGTTAAAGACCTGTACTCTGAAACCTATAAAACATTGATAAATCAAATTGAAGGGATGACACAAAAAAATATCTCATGCTCGTGGATTGGAAAAAATCATATTGTTAAAATGTTATATACTCAAAGAAATCTACCAATTCATGCAATCCTAATAAAAATGCCAATAGTATTTTCACAAAACTACAACAAATAATTCCAAAATTTATATGGCACTACAAAATACTAAATAACCAAGATAATCTTGAAAGAGAGGAAGAAAGCTGGAGGTATCACAATCAATTTCAAGATACACTGCAAAGCTATAATAACCAAACAGTATGGTACTGGCACAAAAACAGACACATAAGTCAAGAGAAGAGAATAGAAAGCCCAGAAATAAATCAATGATTATAGTCAATCAACCTACCACAAACGAGGCAAGAAAGAATATACAATGGGAAAAGAGTCTCTTCAATAAATGGTGTTGGGAAATCTGGACAGCTACATGCAAAGAATGAAACTAGACCACTTTCTTACACCATACACAAAAATAAACTCAAAGTTAATTAAAGACCTAAATGTGAGACCTGAAACCATGAAACTCCTAGAAGAGAACATGGGCAGTAATCTTGGACATCGAACCTAGCAACATTTTTCTAGGTATATCTCTTGAGTCAAGGGAAATAAAAGCAAAAATAAAACAGTCCAGATTACACCAAATAAAAAACTTCTGCACAATGAAGGAAACCATCAAAAAAATGAAAAGGCAACCTACTAAATATAAGAGAATATTTTCAAGTACCGGATAAGGGCTTAAGTTCCAAAATATATAATGAACTTATAAATAAATAAATAATCAGATTAAAAATGGGCAGAAGACCTGAATATTTTTCTGAAGAAGACATACAGATGGCCAACAGACACATGAAGTGATGCTCAACATCACTCATCATCAGTGAAATGCAAATCAAAACCACAATGAAATATCACCTCACAGAATGGCTAACCTATCAGAATGGCTAAACTCAAAAAGACAAGAAATAACATGTTGGTGAGGATGTGGAGAAAAAAGAACCCTCATGTATTGTTGGTGGGAATGTAAACTGGTGCATCCACTATGGAAACAGTATGGAGGTTTCTCAAAAAAAAAAAAAAATAGGGTGCCTGGGTGGCTGAGTTGGTTGAGTGTTTGACTCTTGGTTTTGGCTCAGGTCATAATCTCCTTTGTGAGATGGAGCCCTGTGTTGGGCTTCATGCTCAGTGGGGAGTCTTCTTGGGATTATCTCCCTCTGCCCCTCCCCAATTTATGTTCTCTCTCTCTCCCTCAAATAAATAAATAAATAAATAAATAAATAAATCATCTTTTAAAAATTAAAAATAGAAAAACTGTATGATACAGTAATTCCATTACTGGATATTTACTCAAAGAAAATTTAAAAACTAATTCAAAAAGATATATGTACCCTCCATGTTTATTGTAGCATTATCCACAATTGCCAAGATACGGACATAACCTTATTGTCCGTCAATAGAGGAATGGATAAAGAAGGCACCAAGAAGATGTGGTACATTATATATATATATAATATATTACATTATATATATATTACATTATTATATATTATATATATTACATTATTATATATACATTATATATATATACATATAATGGACTACTACTCAACCATAAAAAAGAATGAAATCTTGCCATTTGTGACAACATGGATGAACCTAGAAGTATTATGCTATGTGAAATAAGGCAGACAGAAAAGACAAATACCATATTTCATTTATAGGTAGAATCTAAAAAATAAAACAAACAAAAGCAGGAAGAGACCCATGAATACAAAGAACAAACTGGTGGTTGCCAGAGGGGATGGGCAAAATGGGTGGAGGGTGGTGGGAGGTACAGGCTTCCAGTTACAGAATGAGAAGTCATGGGCTGCAAGGCACAGCCTAGGGAATGGCCACTGGTATTGTAACTGGGTTGTATGGTGACAGATGGTAGCTACGCATCTAGTAAGCATAGCAAAAAGTGGAGAGTTGTCCAATCACTGCTTTGTACACCTGAAACTAACATCACATCGTACGCCAACTATACTGCAATTAACCTCCCCCTCTCACCTATCTGGAAGTGTGTTCCATGACTTCACCACATTTGTTGAATTTTGTAGTTTTATGCTATTTATTTGAAAGAATGCTGCTGGAATCATCCTCATCCACAGTGCCCCACTATATAATTCTGAAAATAAAATTAGAAACCATCTTCATTTGAAAACAGAGATATAAGAAAGAAAGAAAGAAAGAAAGAAAGAAAGAAAGAAAGAAAGAAAGAAAGAAAGAAAAAGAAAAAAAAGAAAGAAAGAAAGAAAGAAAGAAGAAAGAAAGAAAGAAAGAAAGAAAGAAAGAAAGAAAGAAAGAAAGAAAACAGAGATATTCTTTAGATCTCAGCATGCCCTTGAGCCAGCCCGTCATAAAAATTTTCAGTAACAACTGGTTTTGTTGACTCAGAAATCCCCCAGCCCAGACCAAGGGTGTCAAGGTCTCAGACCACAATGGGAGCTCCCTCTTGGCATAACAAGTTACAAAACAGAGTCCATGGCCACCACACCAGAGACAGCTGTGACTCAAATGAATTCAGCCCCCTGGCTGTCCAGGCCTAGACATCCACACTGAGGTGCAATGGCCATCTGCTGCCTGCCTGGCCTCTGCCTTGTTGTGTAGCCAGCCTTCCCCACTTGGATCACGCTGCTTCAAGCCTCTAGTTGATGAACCAGGCTTCTGGAGAACTCGTTACACAATGCTCTCAGGCACCTCTAATTCAGACCCTGAATATGGAGCCTGGCTCAGACTTGATCAAAGATCTCCCTAGACACAGACATCCTGTGGTAATGGCCCCTGCCTAGAGGCCTTCTCTTCTCTGCTCATTGGTCCTGGGTCATGCCTCTGACACCTGGCCTTTTCAGCACACCCTCAGGGGCTCCCAGCAGCTTTTGCAACATACTCCATGCTTCCTATCAAAGCCTCAGGCCAGAAGTTATGTCATGCATTTTGCTACCAAAAGAAAAGGAAACATTCAAAATCAGCCAGTGGATCTTTCCATGGACAAATGGTGAGCTCAGGGATACTCACATAAAAATTAAAATTAATTTTTTATTAGGCTACCTGCACAATGATCATAAAACACACATGAAGATTCCCCGTGTCTTCCATATACTTTCAAAATAGCATGTTTTCCATATATTAATTTCTTCTTTTCTTGGTAAATACTCACTGAGTGCCAACAGCAGAGCTGTAGGGACAAATAAATGTGATTCTGTTTTCAGGAACTTTAAAATCTAATGAAGGAGGGATACACGTAACCAACCATCTGTTACATGAAGCCGATAAGAGAATGAAAGCCAGTGCTTCCATAATAGATGTTAAACTAATTACCTAAGTGGATGGCGCATTTCACTTTCTTGTCAAGATGATGCAGCCAAGGCACCTGGTCAAGGACCAAGTCCAGTCACTTGCTGGCTCCACCCCTGGTCAGCCAGAGGGCCACCCCCTCCTGTCACAGACCCCGGGTAAGAAGAGTCACACAACACAGCAGAGACAAGGCAAGTCAGATGTGCAGATCTGGCTGGATGTGTGGGGAATGAGAATCATTCACCTCTTTACTTAGTCAACAGCCCACTATCTCTCAGAACCACCCCTGTCCCCTCAAGGAGTCCCTGCTTTCTTGGAGCTTGGAATAAGGGAATGAGCAAATAAGTCAGAGCTCCCTGCTTCAAAGTGATAAGGGCCAAAGTCCAGGGAGGGGAAAGCATCCTCTCCAGCAGTATTGCTGGGCAGCTTGACCTCAGTCATGGGGCTGCCAGACAGGACACTGCCAGAGCATCAGGCCAACATGGGAAGCCAGAGCTGAAGGAGGAAGAGAGGCCAATCCTCACGGCACAGCATCTCTATCCTTGCCTGAAATGAAATGATATGTGCGCTGACAATTCCCTTTTTGGTGGAAGTCCATTCGATTGGGTTTTCTGTCACTTGGAGCTGGAAGGGGCTTGCCAGTAGCCTAATCCTTACATTGCCATTTCTTATTAGTCTACATACAAAATCAAGCAACCACTGAGTTCCGAGAAGCGTTCCTGTGTGCAGTGCTACTGTCTCTTTCTCACTGCCACCCTCCCACTCAGTCCTGAGCCCACCAGCAGCAGTGAAGGAGGAGGGATAACTTTCTGGCCAACCCAATCCATGCAAGCCAACCCAGTCATTTCTAGACGATGGAAAAGGAAGATGCTCATAGAGGCTCTGGGAATGAGGGTACGATGGATGCAGGGGAATGTCCAGCCTCATCCCTGGGGAACAGGGCCACAATCAATGACCTAGGTGTCTTTTTCGTGTTAAAGCGCACTCTAGCCTCCCACTCCCTCTTGCCTCACCTTGCAACAATACTCACAAGGGAAAGGCTCTTTTTTTTTCTAGGCATATATGCAACCTGTCCTCCAGCAAGTGAATCCCACTACTTACAGAACTTAGAACGTGTAAAAATCAAACATCGGTAGTGACGTAAATTTCTCAAAGATCAGGTTTTCAGGCTCGCTAAAGTAGAGCAGGAGTTCATCATGACAAAGAATTGTAAATTCTTACTATGGCAATTTTATTATTACGATCTAGAAAACCAACACTGTTTTCTTCGCCTTGCGCTATAATTCAGAATAGATCCTTTGACTTTCCCTAATAAGGAATTTACTCTGATATCTGCCAACTCTGTGTTCCACGTCTGCAAAAACTTTTTTCAGAAATTTTCCTTACACTTTAAGAAAGCCTAGAATAGGGGCACCTGGGTGGCTCAATCAGTTGAGCAATGGACTCTTGGTTTCGACTCAGGTCATTTATCTCAAGGTTGTAGGATCGAGCCTCGTGTCACGTTCCATGCTGAGCGTGGGGTCTGCTTCAGATTCGCTCTGCCCCTCCCCTCACATGCCCTCTCACTCTTTCTCTGTAAAATAAATAAATATTTTTTAAAAAGAAAAGAAAAGAAAGCACAGAGTAATTTGGTGTTTGCTCCCTTAAACTCTCTGAAATACACCTTAAACTCTGTGACTCACCCTCCTTGAGTCCTCCAGTTTTTTAAACTCTTACCAATGCCTGCATATCCTACATCATACAAAAGGATATGCTTTGGAATGTCAAGGCTCATGGGGTTTCTTATCAGAACTTCCACGAATCAACGCAACATTGCAAAGAAGCCCCAGAACCACAGATACACAGCAGCAGGCTCGCTTGGTGACAGTACACAGCTACTCATTTTTCTTTTCATGTTGTAATACTGTTACCGTCGCCAGGCTCCTATTTGCAAGTTTTAGACATCAAAAACACAACACATGTAAAGCTAAATCCTTAATCTTGATAATCTCCAACCATTTGAACAGATGTCTATAGACATGTATTATTTTCCTTAAGTCTGCCAAATCTGAGACCTTAAAATAGATCCTGGTTCTTTAAATATTTTCTTTCATAATAGAAGTTGTGATTAAAGTGACTTTCTTTGAGCTGAATCAAATTATTGCATTATTTTTTAATGCTAATTGGGGTCTTTCTCCTGTATCTGCTGGCCTTTAGATGAAAACTCTACCCGCCATCTTTAGGACACTATTCCCAGGGACCAGGATAGGGTAGGGGCTGTGGGTTCAGGTCAGCTGTATACCAGGACCGGGAACACAGCACCTCAGGCTTGAGAAGGCAACGGTGTCAACTGGGACAGGATGGATATCAGATTTCCTGACCGCTCATATGCTCAGAAATCCAAACTGGAGCATATCCATTTTGTACAATAGTTGATGACAAACGACTCGATTCCACATAACTGGATTGCCACCTCAGCCACCGTGAGCCTGGGTTTGTAACGACTGACGATGCTCCTAATCCCATGCGCTCTCTCCCCATCCACACCCTGGGGACACGCAAGCACACGTCCCAGCACACAGAGGTCACTGTGCCACCCCTGCTGTCAATTCACCACTCCCAGAAACAGCACACTTAGCTCAACTTTATCAAGCTCTCTGGTTGCCTGGGGATTCATAGATGTTAAAATAAAAAACTAATTAGAACCGTGAGTCCTGCCGGCAGTGCCTAATTTAATGTCTCGAGGCAGCCAGCCACTCCTGCTGTCATCCAAGCTTGTAATTGCCCCGCTGGCTCACAAGCTCCGGAGAAATCTTCTGCTGGGCCTTGAACACCCCAAGCAATGGGATGCCACTGACAGGAGCAGATGCAGCACAAGGTCTCAGCCACAGCATCCAGGGGCTGCCCGAGGTTACCGACCCACCACAGGTGGCAAACAAGATGCGCCAGCCCCATCTCCAGTGGCCCAATGAACGTGTGGCACCGAAATCCCTTCTCCATGAGTGACGATCACTAAATTAGCTGACGGAACCACAAGTGATAGGGTCCCTAAGGACCACATCTCAATAAAACTCAGGCAGACATAAATTTCAGTATCTGACACACTGGTTATCATATTCCCTGAAGGGCACATCCAAGAAAAATTCCATTTTCCAGTTCAAGTAGCAAACTTTTCCATGTTCCTCTCCATGAGTTAGCTATAACTAACACACCCACCATGAGTATCTTATCCAGGGTACTGCCCAGAAAAGACATATTACACCAGTTTTTCTCCTACGACTGTGCTATCAGGCAATAAAAGCTTCGTAGTTACCATTTGTACCTGAAAAAAAAAAAACATCAATTCAACCTGTAACATCTTAGTGTCTAAGCCGTGATCAAACAGTAAATGACCAAGTCAGCCATGGGGGCGTTATTCTGAATAATTAAACAATCATGTGGGCCTCTTGAACAATGCTTTGTATAATGGTAATAGGTCACACTGTCATACTCCTTTTTGCAATATTTACAAGTTGTGTGTAATTTTTCTTAACACCTGATAAAACACAATTCTAAAGCATGTAATCCCACGCCATAGAGCTCAAACAAGGAATAACAAGCATATCTATTTTGAAGGAACATATTACCTTTGGTCTAATGCCTTTCAGAAATATGCTGACATAAATAGTTCAGTTTTTAGAGGTTATTCAGCACAAAGCACCCAATGCCTAAAGCAATCGGCACACACGGTGGGCCACAGGTGGCAGGTAGAGTGAGCACCTTGCAGAGGTCACTCTGAAGAATTTTGTATGTGGAAGATAAGACTTTCAAGCCTCTAAAAATTAAGTGGGGAGAGACTCTTGGATCTATCATTTCCAAATTGTCTGAGCTACTTTATACTATTATATTCAAAGTCTAATTTTGACTTAAGGGAGAAGATTCAACTTAAAATTTGCTCAGTTAATTGAGACGTTTCTGTTAGTGATTATGTCCTTTATGAAGTACTTTTGCATGATTTGAGTGTTTTTTTTACCCCCAAATCAACTCAAAGCAGATTTTCATGACCTCCACTCCTCTCCCCAAAATACCCCCTTCCAGGCCTGGGAGGGTCACTAATGACATATCCTTGGATCATTTTGTTTGCTTTTGCTTAAACAGTCTCCCAAAATCGTATGCTTGAACAGAATTTGTTCTCGCCTGTCACTCTGTGTTGAGAGTCACCATGGACTTTATAAGTTTTTTGGAGGGAATGTGTTTTTGTTTTCTCCCTGTTTCCAAAAGTATCCTCACCACCTCCGTATTTCTGGGAGGTGCATTCAAATACTATAAATAACAGTTTGTTTACTGGTTTGTTGAAGGTTCTTTCTAAAAAGTCTGAACTCCAGTGCTTGCTAAAACGTGTACCCACATATCCTGCACTCATTTTCCCCAACATATTTTACTGCATCAAGAATGGACTCCAAAAAAAAAAAAAAAAAGAATGGACTCCCCATCCACCTGCTCACAGGCATACCTTCTGACAGGCTCCCTTCCTACTCCAGGATGATTAACTCAGAAGACTGGACTCACTTTAGACAAACACAAAGCGGCTATGGAGGCAAAGAAAAGCCTGAACCAGTTAAAACCCTGGAAGGATGTTAGTCCATATTCATCAAGGCAAAATTCCTTTACAGACTATATGGAGCCTCTTAGCACTCACGACATGACTGGAGATTGAATACGTTCAGTACTCAATAGCAATAAAGAATTTTGATGACACTTAGCAAATAATTATAAGAATCCATATCCACTGAAAGAACAAGACTCCTAAAAAACAAAACCCTCGAGAAGAGACATAAGACAAACACATTTACTTAAATAAATGCTCACAGGGGGCCAGGGTGGCTCAGTTTGGTAAGCGACCAACTCTTGATTTTGGCTGAGGTCATGCATGATCTCAGGGTGATGGAATCAAGCCCCACACGGGGCTTCACGTTAAGCAGGGAGTCTGCTTAAGATTCTCTGCGTCACCCCCTGCCCCTCCCACACATGTGCCTCTCTAAAAAAATAAACAAATTCTTATGATTTTATCCTTCTTAGCAATTATAGCATTATAGCCAGTTACTAAGTTCTGCATGCATGCATATTTTTTATTCCAAATTATTAAGGCTAATCATGTCACCAGGTTAGGATAATTCATACACTACAAGTGTCTCACTACTATATCAAACGATGTATGTTACTTACATTTTAAAAGGATAATACTGCATGATAATTTCTATTACAGGATTATATTAATGCACTTTCATCAAAGAAGTTGCAATAAGGCTTTAGCACATAAAGAAGCCAAGGCTCCAATGAAGGGAGGGTTCAACTCTGGTACAAATTTTCAAATTGAAGTGTAAGCATGTTTATTGCCTAGGTCAAGCACTACATAGTACATGAAGACCATAGGTTGGTTTCCCATGATGGCCAGCACATGGGCTTGAACGACACCCCCAAGTCATGGTCAGACATCTCTCTTATGGATGTAGGATTTAAGGGGGGAAGAGAACAGGTGTCAATACATAAAAACGAATTCAGATTATCACTCCTAGAACAGCAATTCAAAGTGTATGCCCCACCTGTAGTGGGTCAGAAATACCTCTTTCTTTCTTGCAACAAGAAGGGCACTTTTGATAGGGGAAGGAATCATAAGGAAACATCTAGAGAAAATTACAAGTACTGAGACTTAACAAAGTGAGAACAAGTCAGTCATACTCACTAAACTAAATCCCTGGATCTGCAAAAATGTCATCCTTTATATCAAACAATCACCATCAATGACTGAAATTTCTAACATAGGCTTCTGTCCTTTTTCAGCAGAGATGGGAGGAGGGCAGCAGCTCTCACTTCTAGCTTATACTTAACTTACATGGATGGGGAAAATAATTCAGCTGTGAATTAGCTTTCAGTTGTGTTGTTCCCAAGTGGGGAGGGGGTACCCATAACTCCTCAGAGCGATGCACAATCTGGAAAACATGTTTATGACGCTAAATACACAATCAAAATGTTGACATTTTCATACTCAGATTACATCCCTTCTTCCTCCCAAAGGGTCTTGGAATTCACAAAGGAATCGTGGATTCACAAGAATAATTCTAAAAGCAAAGCGCTATCACCTTCTTCCATTTGTGGCTCTTGCTAGGAAGTAAAGGAGCCAACGACAGCCTACATAACAACTTCCAGAAAGCAGGGCTCTCACTTGGAATCTATATTCCAACTTCTCTCTTAAGTTATTTAAGAGGACAGATCCATATCAGAACACTCTCATCTTACTCAGGACAGAGAGTTCTAGAAGGCAGACCAGGTGAATGTTCACATTTTTTTAAGAAAAAAAAAATATATATATATATATTTATCAGATACTAAGCTGTATTTTAGATAATGCAACTTGTTTTATCTTCAAAAGACAGAGAATACAGAGCAACAAAACAAGCCTGTGGTCATGGCCATTTAGACACATTTTCCCTCCTGTGTATCATCTTCCTGTTATAAAATCTCCCGCCAATTAAAAAGATTCATATCACACATGTGTAATCTCTGAGATGTCAAATCTTTCAGGCAAGTCACATTCCTTGACAGGACCTCTTTGGCTGGAACTCACCCGCTCCCCTGGACTGACCCCTGGCTGACCCATTTACTACTGAGAACCTGCTTGTAAAGAGGTGACTATGTCTTTGGGTCCATTTGGGGAGAAGATCTTTGTCTTTTTTTTTTTTTAACTCATATACAATTCTTATTAATTTCTTATTAGTCCTCAAGAATATTTCATTTTTGTTCATTTTAAAGTTCTGTCTGAAAGGATTATTTGAGTTTTGAAAACTCTAAGCGGGGGTGTCTGGGGGAGAACAGCCAACAAAACACTTGAGCAATATTGATGTTCGTGATTTCTTGCTTGTAGCTTAAATCCCACACTCCTGGCCAACTCTTCTAGAATTTCTCAAATGATGGGGCAGAGCAAGAAACACCCTGCTACCTTGACTTAGTAATAACAGATTGCAGAAACACGTTGGTGTACTTTGCTTGTATGCACACAAAACTCACACTTCCCAAATATGCAGGAGTTAAAGAAAAACTGAGCAGGTCCAACCAGCTCGTGTAGACATGAGACTCCTTCACCATTTACTGCTTCTGCTACAAATGAGGCAGCCAGATGCAATTACCGAAAAATTATCAAAGGCAATTTTGTGTGGTCTTCATGAATCTTTAAATCTGCCATGTCATTTAAATACGTACTCGATCGACACTTGGAGAGTGTCATCTTTCTGGTGATCTGGTCAAGGACTTTAACGTTAGTATCTAAAACGTCCTTAGCAAGGCAAATTGGTTTTTAATTTATCGAACTTTTTCATAAGAGGACTAAATACACCCAAATAAATAGAGGCTGAAAAGCAAAAACTAGCAACAGTATCTGGGGAATCAGCCAGAGCCCCAGAGGGACTGAGCGTGGAGACACAGCCGGTTCCGACAGGGGCATCTGCACAGATATTCAGCCGCCCAGCACCCCAGAGCGTGTGACTCCTGAGAAGGATGCTCAGTGTGAAAGAACCTGATACCCTCCCCACCCCCCCACCCCCCGTGCATTTCAGACAGTAAAATACTAACTGAAAATAAATACCAAAACGACTGATGTTGCCAACATGCTGTAATCACAACTAAGGAGATGAGAAAGGCAGCACGGCACTCTGCTTTCTCCCATGGGAAGGATTCTTGAAGCCACGTTTCCTTTAAGTACGAGTGACCTCCAGTGACTTTTTCATGGTACCTCAGAGTAGCCCGTTGAATCATTCTACAATTTATTAATGTCAGCAAATCATCTGGTGGTGGTTGTTTTTAATTTCTTAGCAAAAGGACAAGGGCTCTATGGCAGGATCTAAGGGTTTGATTTTATGTAAATACCCCCTGTTTTAATGAATTCAGAGCAGTCGCAGCACCAAGCTAAATTAAAAATGCGTCTGAAACACAGGGCAGTATTTGCTCCAAGGAGATTAAGGCTCGTTTTTTTTAGGAGTGACTCACGCCAATATGGCATTAAATGAGCTGATACTAGATGATGACACCACAAAAATCATCACAGTCCTGCGGCATCCACGGATGAATGAGTAGGAGAGTGACTTTAGGTGTAACAATTTTACACTTTAGCAAACTTCCCAGGGAGGGCAGAGTGGGGACCCCAAGAGCTAAATCTGGATCCCCAGCAGCAGGGTTAGTTTCTGAGCAAGCCTGCTACCTACTTTCTGGAAACGCACACTAGCTCGTCCTAAGCCCTACACCTGTTTTCCCTCTGTGTGTGTGTGTGTGTGTGTGTGTCTGTGCTTTAATTCCTTTTCTTGAAGGAGATGGGGCAGCGAGGGAGGACAGGAGGGACTTTTTTTTAAAAAGCCCTTAAGGAAAGAAAAGCCCCAGGATGGAGGCTTCAGTCCGAACAGCACTCTTACAACTTTTTCGGATTTTTCAGAGTCAAATACCTCGGGGTGGGCTGAGTCCCTGCGGCCAGCAGCCTCCCTAGGGCAGACGCGCCGCCAGCTAGCCCAGGACCCGGAGCCTAATGCACCGGGCCTCGGTGAACCCACAACACCAGGAGCGCACGCACCACAACATGCGGGCAGGGACACTCGTCCAGAGCCGGGATGGCAGCCTGTCCTCCCTCCGGCCTCCCCCGGGGGGCGGGCGCCGAGTCGCGGGCTCCGTCCAGGGCAGGGGGGCTGCGCAGCGGAGCTCCCCCCCACCCCCCCCCCCTCACCCCCGCCCCCGCCCCGGGCGCGCCCGGACCCCCGCCCCGGATGGCGCAGAGCGCCCACTGCAAACGCGTGCGCTAATGCAGGACCCGCCGCTTCCCACTGACACGCTTCCTACAGCACGCATCCACACCGCAAGGAGATGAATGACCACGCCGGCCTGCTGGCCTGCCCTGATCCGGAGCGCTTCTCTCGCCGGACTCCGCGTCTCGGGGATGCTCCTGCCGGGTTTCAGGTTTTACTAGAACTTGAGCTTTCCCAGCGAAGATTCAGCTCCCAGACAAAAAAAAAAAAAGTCAAATTCAGGTCTTGCTGAATTTCGGACTTGGCAGGAGGAAAGAGCATCGATCAAACCACCCCAGCTTGGCGCTGGTACTTGGAGATGCTTTTTAAACGTCTCCCTCCCAAAACAACAAAACAAGACAAAAAAACAAAAAAACAAAAGCCCACGCCAGCGATCCCACCTGCACACATTCGCTACTGATCAAAACACGATTCCTTAAGTTGCCAAGGCAAGTTTCACGAGATGCGCCGTACTCACAAGGATTCCCGGCCACTACCGGGCTCCAGGGCCGAGCAGACAAAAGGAAGAGCATCCCGAGGAGGGCTCCCGCGGCTGGGTCCATGGTGCCCCCGCCCCAGGACCCGAGGCGTCGCGCAGCGGCTCCGCGCGGGCCTGGCCGCCCGCTCCCTCCCGGCCCGGGTGGCGCTGCCTCCTCGGCGCTCTGCGGCCCCGCGCGGCCGGCGGGCGGGAGCCGCACCTGCAGCCACACCCACCCCGCCCCCGCCCGCCCCGCGCCCGCGCCCGCGTCGCGCCCGCGCCCGCGCCCGAGCTGCGGGCTCGCGCGGCCCCGGGCGCCCCTGGCGGCGGCGGGCGGGAGTGCGCTCGGACCGCGGCCGGCCGGCCACCTGCGCGCGCGGGGAGCTGGGGGCGCGGGGGCGGGGGGCGCGGGGGCGGGGCGGGGCGCGCGGTGCCACCTGCTGCGGGCCCCGGACGCGAGCGTCCCCCGCGGGATGCTGCTGGAGGATCCGCGAGACGCTGAGCGTCAGCGCCGAGCTCCGAAAAGTGTCTCCCGTCGCCTGGGGTTTGGGGCATCAGTGGAAAAGCTGAAGTTGGGAGAGAAATAACCAATCGGGTCGGGGGAAAGCATTCGCATGTACTGAAAGCGATGGCAGAGAGGACTCTGTTTTCTGAACTCATTTAATGATTCGTAGTAAAAAAAATATAAAAATAATAAAAAAACACCCTGATGAACTCCATACATTATTCACGCATCAAATCATCACGTCCAAGGCCAAACTTTGGCAGAGATGTATGTCCACTTACAGCTCAGTAAGGATGGGGAAAAAATTAGTTAGTTGGATAGATAAAATAGATGCTGAGATCTATTTAATTGTAAGCCCTACCCCACTTGAGGTATGGTGTCAGCATTTTATTACGTATATTCCTGCTTGGAGATTTGAGGGCTGCGACCAGCAGATAGAGAAAACCATAAACTGGCACCCTGACAGAGGAGTGTTGTTCCAAATACCTCACAGAAGTGACCTTACGCCAAGTAGGTGAATTGAATAGATTTAATTGAAGAATGAAGGGCTTGGGATCCACTTGTATCTACCGTATGTGTGTTGCTTTCCACTCAGGCTCTTTCACAACCGTTCCCAAAAGGGACATATATTCTTTAAATGATGGAATATTAAAGGAAAAGCATATCAGAAAAGGGTGGAGGGGAGGCTGCGCTGCATAAAGAGAAAAGCCAGGTGGCTCACAGAGAGAGAAGACCCCCGATTGGAAATCAGTCACCGGCTTCGTGGTCGCCTCCCCTCCCCGAAAGGACCACCAGGAGATGTAAATCCGGGAGTGGTAAGCATAGCGTCTCAGATCGATACTCTCCTAAAACTGTGATCAGACTCGTGACAAATGTGCTGAGGTTGGGGAACAGGCTCCAGGCATTCTTGTACTTTCCAAAGTGGTAAGAATAGGAAAGGAACTTTCACCTTTAGCAGAGCCCCAGGTGCCTGACAACAAAGCAAGCAGAAAAGGTATTTTTTAGTGTTCTTATTTTGCCTTGGTGAGGGGGGGGGGGGGGGGGGGCGAGGCCAGAAATGGGAATTTTATTTTTTATTTATTTTCTTCCTTTTATTTCATTTTTTGTTTTATTTAAATTCAATTTGCCAGCATATAGTATGACACCCAGGGCTCGTCTCATCACCTGCCCTCCTTAGTGCCCTTCACCCAGTTACCTCATCCCCCCACCCAACTCCCCTTCTGCAACCCTGTGTTTGTTTCCCAGAGTCAAGAGTCTCTCATGGTTTGTCTTCCTCTCTGATTTTTAGTCCTCTCTTGCCTTCCCTCCTTCCCTTTTAGCCCTTTTCACTACTTCTTATATTCTACATAGGAGTGGGACCATGTGCTAATTGTCTTTCTCCAATTGACTTATTTTCACTCAGCATAATACCCTCCAGTTCCATCAACATGGAAGCGAATGGTAGGTATTCATCCTTTCTGATGGCTGAGTGATAGTCCATTGTATATATAGACTACATCTTCTTTATTCAAGAAATGGGAATTTTAAATAGTTTTGACAAAGTCATAGAATTAACAGCCAGAAGTGCTGAGAATTAGACCAAAATATAGACATTCTGCTTTCTCCACCCCCTCTTGGGCCTCTGGGAATTAGGAACACTTCCCTCCCACCTCAGCAAAAGGCAGTGGTGGGGAAACACTGACAGCAAAACTTGTCCGGAGGTGTATTTGGAACCTTGCAAAAAGCCACAGGCATTGCAATGAATTCATTCATCATCACATTCATTCATTCATCATCACAGACACTTTTCTGGGACCCGCCAGGAGTTCTGGGACTGGAACATTTTATTTCTAATTTTGTAAAGCAAATATGAATTAATTATTTACATTAAGGGTCTAATATATTTTTAAAACCACCTATAGACCAAGTATGTGTGTGTGTGTGTGTGTGTGTGTGTGTGTGTGTATTCCTAGTCTAAATAAATGGTCACAGGTAAATACTATGCCCATTTAATATATAGGCTGGACCTCAGAGAGGGTAGAGATGTGTCCAGAGTCACACAGCAAGCCAGGATTGGAAGCCAGGTTAAATGAGGTCTGAAAACTCCTTCTCCCAGAGATAGTGTCTCTGCAACGGAGGAATTGTCACCCTGTGAAAACTGTATTCAGTGGTTCACAGGAAACCTATTTAGAATGCATTAGTAAGCACCTCAATAATTGATGCCAATAAAATGAAAAAGGACAGTGATGGTAAATCACTTGAGCAGGCATTAGGATGGAATTTTACAGGTCAGATGAGACCCAGCAGCAGAAGGGAGTGAGACCCCTGGGTGGCCTTCCCCCTGCAGTGCACAGCATTGAGCTGTTAAGAAAAAATTCAACTGAGTAAACTTTAAGGTCTATTTGACTTTATTAATTGATTCAGGAATCCAGCAACATCCCATCTAGCAAGCGGAGGGGAATTCTAAAAGGCTCTAGAAAGGGAAAGGTTTTTAAAGAAAGGACAAGGGAGTCATAAACAGAAAAAAAAAAAGGATTATTTGGGGTGAGGTCATCTTCCTTTAGGGAAAAGTAGTCTTTTTAGGTGGATTACTTCATCTTCTCTTAGGGGTTGGAGAGGGCCCATGTGACAGATTACCTTATTAGCTTATTGATACTGGCTGGAAAAGTCCTGACTGATCAGTAAAGGCTGAAACTTTAATTGGCTTAGGTAGTAAGCCCCAGTTTGGTGGCTTGATCTGGCATAAGTGACTCCATTTGGGGGCTTGGGGTTTTCTTTTGCAAAGGATGCTGGGCCAGGGTGCTCAGGTGGCTCAGTGGGCAAAGCATCTGCCTTCAGCTCAAGTCATGATCTCAGGGTCCTGGGATTCAGTCCTGCATCAGACTCCCTGCCCGGTGGGGAGTCTGCTTCTCCCTCTCCCTCTGCCGCCCCCCGTTTGTGCTCTCTCTCTCTCTCTCTCTCTCTCTCAAATAAATAAATAAAACCTTTTTAAAAAATAAAAAAACACTGGATGGGACATCAACACTGGGGTCATGGCATGACCTCTCAAGACAAGGGGAGCCCCAGGTGAGAAGGGTCAGTGCCCAAAGCAGAGACCTGCTAGCAGGTGGCCCACATGGTTCGTCCATACATCTCTCTCAGCTGCCTCCTTTAGTAGGAGACCTAGTAGCTCACTTTTCAGGTTTTTTTTTTGTTTGTATAATGGGGAGCACAGCCAGTCCTGGAGCCATTATGAAATTATAGGTTTGAAAACCCCTGCAGAAGGCTGGAGACTGCTGAGCGTACCAGCTGCAGAGCTGCCTTGGGAACTGGCAACAGCCGTGAGACCCTGCCAGCTGCTCAACACCTGGGAGCCTCAGCTTCCTCGTCTGTTTGATAAGGTAATCAGAGTTTCTCCACAGACGACCGATCCAAGCATTAAAGGAGAAAATGCACGTTGAGTGCTTATTGTCATGCCTGTCGAGAGGGCACTGGATCTGGTGGGCGTGATGCTGGAGCTCTGGGCCCAGAGGAGATAGGATGCCAGCCCAGGTACTGCCAACCACCGGGAGCTAACTCACTCCATTCCCTGCATTCCCTGACCCTTCTCCAGAGCTCCTTGCTATTTTAAGCAGGGAAGATGGAAAAAAAAAAAAAACACGTGGAGATGTAATCTTGCACAATTCTATAACTGATGATTCACACCCACAAATTGTGTGCCCATGCGTGTGCGGCTGCAGCCAGAGTTTATACAAAACACAAAAGAGAACTGAGTATCAGCATGAGTCACAAACGAAAGACAAGAAATGCACTGCTGATATTCAGATGTGTGTGGACACTCATGCATGTAATTGCAGACAGGGTGCCTGCAGAAGTATTCTGGGTGAAACTGAGCCTGTAGCACTTCCTGACCAACGTCCTCTGTCATCCCTGCACCCTTCGGTCCACAACATCCCTGAGCAGAGGAAGGACCAATTTGCCTGACCGGAGTGAAGACCCTTCTGAAGGCTCTCCCCAGATTGAAACACCATTCCATTAATTCCTCTCTTCATTCAGCAATTTTCCCCCTATAAATTCTTATTCCTGCATGTTTTATTTAAATCTAGAAATACATTTAACTTTACTCTCGTAATAGGAACAGATTTGTCATTAAATCCTCTGAAAGTTAGAATACTGTGAATAAAATATAATAGTATTTCTATTAGGAGTAATTTTTCCCATAAGCCCCTGAGCAACAAATCCTGAAGAACAATTATCGAGAGACAGACTCCAGCGAGAATAAATGTCACATGTGTGATATAGGACACACTGCAGAGCGTCTTTCCAGGTTCCCTCTGATGAGCTGTGTTCCCTATAATTAGTCCTTGGAAAGCCGGGATTTTAACAGCCGAAGGATTATGCATCTGATTACATAAATCTCAGTTACCAGAATAGTCAACCTCCTATTTCTTACAAATTCAGCCCACTTCGACCCGGGAGGACTTTTTGTGACGACCTCTGGTAGCTAAGAAAACCTAAAATAAGCCACAAACAAGAACAGGAAGTGTAAAAACACTGCTGTGTGGTATTTCCCAAACATTGCACACGATTACTCCAGATAATAACACACACGTTCCCTGATGTTCTCACTTGGGTAGGATCAGAGAAGCTTAAAATTGAGACGGAGCTCGGAGGGAGCTGGCCAGCACTCCACCCAATCCAAACACTACCCTCTCCAGTGCCAATCCTTGTGTGGGCCCACAGAGGGCAACAGCCCAGATACACCCTTGAGGAGAGAGGAGAGATGCTAGGATTTCCTCTAATCACATCCCACAGGCAGATACAGTCAACAGGACTAATGACATGCATTTCCACAGATACCTCTCTTCTTCTTCTTTTTAAAAAATTATGGACGTATCGGGCAACTGGGTGGCTCAGTGGTTGAGCATCTGCCTTCAGCTCAGGTGGTGACCCCGGGGTCACACATCAGGCTCCCCGCAGGGAGCCTGCTTCTCCCCCTGCCTATGTCTGCCTCTCTCTGTGTGTCTCTCGTGAATAAATAAACAACATCTTTTAAAAAAAATTATGAAAAAAGAAAAAAATTATGGAGATATATTTGTACCTTTTGAATCAAATTTCTAATTCTATTGAAAGCATAAAAAGTACCTCTGGGGTTTTTTTCTTCACTTCTTTGGGGATAGGAGCAAGGAGGCAGGGCAGAGTGTAGGTAAAAAGGTTTTTTTGTTTGTTTGTTTCATTTAAAATTAAAATCAACATCTGATCTTGACACAAGGATTTTAAGAGTCCTGCATGAAGGGGCACAATCTTGAAATATGATTTTATACAGTCAGAATCTAAATTGTACCTTTTCCAATATGGAAAGCAAAAATAAATTAAAAAATGAATCCATTTGGATTGAGAGATCTCATTTACCAAATGGAGCTTTTAGGACAAAAACAAAATGCCAGTTCATATACTGTGGCTTAAGTAGAAACCGAAAGGGAGTTTAAAAAAACTTATGAGTTTAGCTGTTGAAATTGTTAGGCTTAATGGTGAAAAGCTAAGCAACTCTTTTTCAGGACTATATACTTAATCTCTAAATAGTGGCCACCTCAAATAAGTTAAGAAAATGAAAAAAAAGTAAAAAAAGAAGAGAAAAGAAAATGTGGTCAGTATGAAGTCTTGGTGTTATTACAGGGCATGACAAGTAATGATATCATCTTGAGCATCCGATTCCAGGTATGAAACATATTTTCTAAATTTGGTTGAGAATAAAATTGGCTCTAGTCTCAATGTGAAATCTTCCAGAAGGCAATGATAGTGAATAGACACCATATTTTGTATGCTGCAGTCAAGAAGCATAAAGTTTGTGCTTCAGAAAGATAGGAAGCATGAAAATTGTTGCATTTTTCTCCTTTTAGATTAACACTTGGATAAGAAATTGTATTAATTTTATCATTCTCCTTTTTTTGGTTAAAGGGCTCAAAGTCCTATAGGAAATGATGCTCATAATTGCAATTTGTGTTGCAGTAATCACTGGTGAAGAAATTTTACTTTTTTGACACATTTTTATTGGAATGTTACTTTAACAATAGAGCACATGCTCCAAATTGTGTAGGATTTAAGGATACCCAAACTTACCAAAAAGGAATCACACCCACAAGGAAGGCAATAATAATAATTTAAGAAGACAGATAGTAATAAATATTGGTGAGGATGTAAGGAAGTACAAGCCCTTGTACACCCCTAGTAGGGATGTAAAATGGTGCAGCTGCTTTGGAATAACCTCTGGGGGTTCTTCAAATGGTGAAACGTGGATTCACCATAGTACCTACCAGTTCCACTCCGGGTACGTATGCAAGAGAAATGAAAACATACCCCTAACAAAAACTTGTTTATTGCAGCATTATTCACAATAGCCAAAAGGTGAAAACAACCTAGATGTCCATCAACACATGAGTGGATAAACAAAATATGGTCTATTCATGCAATTAAATACTATTCCACCTTGAAAAGGAAGGAAATTCTGATATATACTACAATATGGGAGAACCTTGAAGACATCACAGTGAGTGAAATAAGTCAATCTCAAAAGACAAAACATGACAAGACCCGTCCCCTTCCATAAGGGAACTTTCAGAGACAAATGAAGAGCAGAAAGTAGGTTAGTAATCCCCAGAGGTTTGGAGGAGGGAGGATGAGGAGATAGGGTTTAATGCATACCAAGTTTCAGTTGCGGAAGATGAAAAAGTTCTGGAAGGCATAGTGGTGAGGGTTGCTCAGCATTGTGAATGTAATGTCCCTGAATTATATGCCCAAAAAAGATTAAAATGGTGAGTTTTAGGTGATGTGTATTATATCTCAATTTAAAAATATGAAAAAAATACAGCTTTGTAGATACAAAGGTTGTAGTTTTAGTAAGATTTACAGAGCTTAATTTGAATTAATTTTAGTTATTAAAGTGTTGACTGGGGAAAAAACACTAAGGAAGTCTTGATGCGCACTCCAACATGGAGGAAACTTGGAAACATGCTAAGTGAAAGCCAACCATAAGGACCATGTATTATATGAGCCCATTGATATGATTTCCTGGAAAAAGAAATTTACAGAGACAGAAAGTAGACTAGCTATTGCTTAGGGCTGGGGTTGGGAAGGATAGAAGAATGGAAGGTTATCCACCAAGGGGGGAAAGGTTTCTTTGGGAAAGAGTAAAAATAGTCTAAAGTAGATTGTGGAGATGAATGTACAACCCTGTGAATATATTTAAAAACCGTTGAATTGGACACTTGAAAGAGGTGAATTGGATAGTGGGTATCTGAAAGCTATTCTTTTAAAAAAAGAATACAGGAACTCTTGAAATACATTGAACCCATTCATATCTACTTAACCACAGCTATTCCAAATAGAAAGTTAACACAAATGAGAGTGCAAAACCATAAGCAGCTCTATCAGTTATTTACTGCCATCATTACACTGTCAAACCACCTCGGACCTCAGTGGCAGGTGCTCTCACCCCACCTCACCTGTCTTGGGGATGCTGACCCAGATGGCCCCTTCTGAGATGACTTAACTCCTGTCTCACCATGCAGCCAAAAAGCCCAGATTCCTCTTATAATGGTGATGCAGAAGCAAGAGAAGTAGGAAAAAAAAAAAAAGCAAGGCTGTTCCAAGCCTCTTCATGTATCACGTTGGCCAGCATTCCACTGACCAAAGCAAATCTCATGGCCTTAACCAGAATCAAGGGTCAAGAGAGCAGACTCTGCTTCACCCTTATCTTCTCATTTCTTCTTACAATTGTATCAGGAACCTTGAGACATCTTGCTCTATTTCCATTTAATCTTGATTTGAATAATAGCAACATTTAACATTTTTATAATTCAGCTTGAATAATGACTGCGTAATTCACGTAGATTTGAAAGCAAATAGAATCTATTTTGTTACAGCAAATTTTAACATAAATACCACTGGACGATGCTCTTTGTGATGTGAGCCTTGACTGTGTCTGGTATCTTCTCCAGAATTTGTTGTTGTTGTTGTTCTAGTAAAGCATCTTTGTAGCAGACATCTTTGCTGCAAGTATGTTCACCACAAGCATTTTTGCTGCATAACTAGCGGTGAAACAATTTTGCCATAAAAATTTTTAAAAGATTAAAAAATAACCAGTTGACAGTTTGGTTTGGCAGTTTAGCTTCATTTCTCCATTAACATGCTCCTCTCATTTTTATGGCATATAAATCTCAGCCCTCACAGTGCTCCATACTTTGGCATGGTTCTGAACCTACATTTCCTGTAGAACTTTGGAACGTCTTGCAATGGACATGTTGACAATATGCTAAAAACAAACAACGGTGTGGAAGGTTTTCACAACATGCTATAAAATTCAGTTACAAATATGCATTCTAGTATTTGATAGCTGATATCCCTCTTAAAGAAGGAAGGAATTTTAGTGGGGAAAAAAAAGTGTGATGCCAAAGGAGGAGACAACTCGGCAGGGCAGGCAGAAAAAAAAAAAAAAAAAAACCTATAGAATGAAGACTTTAAAGACAAATGTTTAGGTACAATCCAGAAAATAAAATCAGTTATTGGCACAGTGTTGCCATGAACCTACACACCTTTTAGATTCAAATATTTTGTACTTCACAATAAAGTCTTTTTAATTTTGCTATTGATTCTCATGTTCCATCGTGTCCTTTTTAATGGAGGTCTCTCTTTCGATATTTGTGATTTTATCTTTTATGGCAAAATTGCCTTATGGCCAATTAGTAACGTGGCAAAAGTGTTTGCTGCAAAAATTGCTCGTGGCAAAGATGCTTTCAGCAAAACTACGGAAAGCCCAGCTTGACAGCTTACCTTTTAATTATAGGAAATTTTAGCTTTTACAAAGATAACTACTTTTTAAAGTGCTTTTCTAAACATTCTTCTCTTATCACCGAAATGCATGCCTGTATGCACAAGTATAACTGGCATAGGAAAATGTTACAAACAACGCCCTAAACACACACGCATGCTCCCACTACTCTTGCCTGTGGATAAAAAGTGCTATGTCATTGATAGAATGGATGATAACTCTTTCTTCATGTTCATTTATAGGACTAGGTTCGTTCAGCATCTTGTTCTGGGTTTGCACGTTTTCTTTCCGGAGAGCCGCTTCGCATGTGGAAAATGAAATCCTCTTTTTGCCTGTCAGTCTAAAACGACTCTGAATCCTAATTTAGGCCTCGCAGGGTCCGCCTGGAAGACTTCCTTTTTTGTTGTTACATTTTCTGCACGAAGGACTGTACCAGTTACATGAATTATGTAACACAGGCCCACCTGTACAGTGTTGGGTATACTTATTTTTCCACAGGCAAGAATCAGAGGAAAGAAATGATTATATCATTAGAGCTGGGTTTTGGTGGTGGTGGTGGTGGTGTTTTTTTGTTTTTGTTTTTGTTTTGTTTTTTTTAAAGAAAGTGGTGGCTGCAGTGGATTTTGTAAGGAGTGATTTAAAAGTGGCGGCTGGAAGTAGGAATGTAAAGCCACTCCTTTATTTGGAGGCTTAAGTAATTGTACCTGCCAGGAAATAGGCCCCGGCTCTGCCTCTCACTTCCCTCCCCCGTTCCTGTGTTTCAATTACCGGGAAGGTTAATGGTCCTGAACAGGAGAGGTATGAAGGCGCCTTTCATTACCTTCGGTGGCAGGAAGCCCCCCGAGCCTATTTGCCTTCCCTCAGTGTTTATGGGGGAAGACAGAGTGTTCTCTCACACGCCAGAGAACATGAGACCCGACTTCTCACGGCCGAGCAGAACTTTTGCCAACAGTTTCTGGAAAACAATTCCATCCCTTTCAGAGCCAGCCTGGGATGGCATTTGAACTCAATGTACAAAGCCAAACGTCCTTTCCGATGAGTTATGAAATCCCTTAATCTTGTGAAATCAGCAACCTGTCTTACACATTCTCCCAAATGTAATCTCCAACAACGGCTTATTTCCTACTCGAGCAAATATAGAGTAGCCGAGTAGAGCCTCTCTTTGAATTTTTTTTTTTTATACCGAATTAGCAAAGGTAATTGGTGTGTTAAAGGCTCGAACCATAATGGGCAGCATGCTACAGCAGGTACCTGTGCTGTGTAGGTTCTCTTATCTCTTACCCGTAGTGCAAGGTGATGCGGCCACCACTCAGGTTTAAAGCATCCCACATATGTCCTTTGTGACCTCTCTTCTTGAAAGATCATCCTCCATGGAGACTCCATCAGGATTAACCTAGTATAGAAATAATAGGTCCCTGCGACGAGGGCAGGTTTTCAGTCAATGGAAATGAACTTGTGACCCCACCAAATCTCTCTGGTGTAAGTACAGACTTGCTAATGTTTAGCATAAGACAAAAGCCTTGTTTCCTTTTCCTACTTATTGTTTCGAACATGGAATGAAGGCCATTGTAATACAGGCAATGTTGCCTTCAATTCTCCCTCCTCAGACCTTCAGCTTTGATCTGGGGAAGGATGTCAAGCCCCTAGAAAGGGTAACATCTGCCAAGAAAAGATCACTGGAATAGGGTTGTAAGATAAAATATAGCACAGCTACATAAATTTGAATTTCAGAGGAACACTTAGTTTGAGGGATATACATACACTAAACACAAATCTGGCAACTCTGTGTTAGGATGCTCTGTGGATATGGGGGAATGATAAAAAGAAGAGGTCATAGAGGGCATCAAAAATGAACATAGTACTTCACAATTCTATCTCGGGTAAGAACTAGGGAACTCTGGCCTAAAGGCCAAATCTGGTTTGCTCACATTTTGATGTTTTACTGAGGGGAGCCTGGATGGCTCAGTCAGTTGGGCTTCGGTCTCTTGATTTCAGGTCAGGTCATGATCTCAAGGTCCTGAGATCGAGCCCTGCATTGGGCTCTACACTCAGTGGGGAATCTGTGATTTTCTCTCTCTCCTGTCTCTGCTCCTCCCCCTGCTCACATGTTCTATCTCTCTAAATAAATGGATAAAATCTCTTTAAAAAAATAATGTTTTACTAAGACACAGTCACACCCAGTTATTGGGTACAGTATAGGGCTGCTCTCACTCCACAATAGAAGAGTTCAGTAGTTGCTACATATATCATATGTCCCATAGAGCCTAAAATATTTGCTATCTGACACTTCACAAAAAAGATTAACCACACTTTCATCTCAGCTAAATTCTTGAAATGACAATTGCCATCCTAAATACTTGCCATCTCATCTCTGATGAAATACTTCTTTCAGCATGCCCATCATTTTAAAGCTGAAAATAACTAGGATATTAAATAAGTGATATTATTCTACTCATTGGAATTAAACATAATACAACAATGTTACTTCAAGAAAAATAAAAAGAGCCTTCAGAAATTTTTATACATGTCAACATTTGTGTTTCAGAACTCCAGAGAGCCTCATGGAATGCTTATTTCTCAGCACAATGAAGCAGAGAATACTATGGAAGGTCCTGAGAAATGAAATCCACCCACCAGCTAGATCTTCCAATCTTCAGGACAACATTTCTTCCCCAGTGTGATTCAAAGTGGCTTAAAGAAGCAATTGTTTAATTCTCATGTGGATAACTATGGTTCTGGAAGAATGAGGGAATTGTAGAATTAATCTCCAAGCAGTAAGAAGAAAAGTGGGGCTTACAAAGTCTGTAATGCACCAATGAGTGGCTGGAAGGAAGCATGAAAGTCGGATTTTATTCCTCAGAACCAACACATGGTTGAAGCCACTTGGTGGGTGGATAACATGAGAGAGGTCTGGGACCAAAGTCACCTCCTACCGCTGATGCAGATGGCAGGCAGAAACAAGATAAAGTCCACATAGCCACTCAAGGTTTGAAAACCTAGTTTGCAAATAGAAAGTGCAGAGAAGAAAAATTCCATTTCTAATCTACCTGTAAAATGTATGCATTTAATTTTCAGATTATGAAGTGTCCAAAGGAGAAGCAAGACTATACTCTTATGCCTGACAATGCATCAGCTGCCAGGATTCTCCAACTCAGCAGCTGAGGAGTGATAGTGAAGGAGTGAACTCCGACCACTGCCAATACCATGGCCAGATGCTGAAGAACACATGTGAAGGGATTTCCTGACGTGTGTGGTAAATAACCCTGCATATAAATCTTCCAGGCTGTGACCTAGATAGTGTATGAGAACAGAGAAGAAATAAAGAAACCAGCTGGTTGGCATTGAAGAGAGAGGACCAAATCAGATTCAGTAGACATAAGGTCCCAGGGGCTCTGTAGATAAAGATGGTACAGAGTCCAAAAAGCCGAGACAAGATGCCTTGGTGCTCTGCCCCTCACCAGAGTGCTATAAACCTCAGTCTCTACACTTCTAATATGAAAATAAAATCACCTATATATTGTAAAAATCCTTCATGGAATATGGCCAGGGCCAGTAATATAATGATAATTCAATAAACACATATTATTAGTAATAGAAAAAATGATAAGAATCTCATAAGAACATATTTCATAACTTAATGCATTTTGGGTCACCATTTCTATTCTAAGGATTTAATTTATTCTACCATAGTCTCTAAACTATAGTCTATCTTATGTTTGCCAGGGCATGCCAGGATGAAATGTGAGTGTTTTTGGTCCTATCATCCTGTAGTTTCTGGTTGCAGTGTTACAAACAGATCTTTCTCAAGAGTAGTTTTTGTATGAATAAACAATTAAAGTGAGAAACAGTCCTATGAAATGCATATGAAATACTAAATTTGTGAAAAATTCTGATTTAAAAGGGAAAGAATTAGAATTATAAGTGAAAATTTGACTCATGCGCTTTTCAAAAGCTGCTATTGGTTTTTCACAGCACAAAATTTTAAGTTGTGATAGAAAAATTCCTTGTGGAAATCACACCTGACAAAAAAAAGGTTCTAATTAAACATAATGTCGCCCATCCAAACACATTCCTAAATAATTGCTTCAGTATGGAATAGGAAAATTATCAGAAGGGATTGGAATTTGTCAGTTGGCAATTCCTCAGTGAAGCACACCTAAGTTAATTAAACCTCCAGAAGCAAACAAGAAGACCATCTTGACAGAATCTTAGCCATAGTCACATGCAAGGAAGGTACCTCAACTCAAATGGTTTAAGGTCGATTTTTCAAAGTGGGAATCTGGTTGGGTTTGGGAAAACCTTATGACATAAGAGTAATGACTTGGAGGCTCATTATAAAGCATAAAGGCAATTCAATAGAGAAAGGATAGAATTTTCAAGAAATAGTGCTGGAGCAATTTGATTCTTATGTAAAACTTTTAAAAACAAAATTTTATTTATACTTCATACTTTATACAAAACTTAGCCCCAAATGGATCAGAGACCTATATATAAAACCTAAAATTTACAATAAAACTTATAGAAGACAACATAGGAAAAAAATCTTTGTGACCTTGGATTAGGCAAATATTTCTTTGCTATGACACCAAAATCACAATATATATAAAAAAATCAATAGATTTCATCGAGGTGAAAACGTCTGCTCTTTGAAAGAAGCATTCACAGTTAAGAAAATAGAAACAGATTTGATATAATGTATGCAACCTATAGCATTTGTTAAGAAATTAACATCTAAAGCCAACATTATACAACCCACAAATTGGAAAACATGACTAACAACATTTTTTACTTGATTTTTAAATTCCTGTTACAGCTAAGTCGTGGGGGTACCTACATATGTCTATACCTACATGTGAAGATATGTATATCCCTATAGAGGGAATCGTGTCAGAAAAAGAACAAAATCAATGGCTTGAATTTCCACTTATTTCTTAGAAGTATTTCATGCTTAATAAAATTTAACTGATCTCCAAACAACAACAACAACAAAGAAAATAGAAACAGAAATCATGAACTGGTCAAAAATACTTATAAATAACAGATTTGATTTTAAAAATTTGTATGTATAAATAACTCTTGAAACTCAATAATAAAAATCTGAACATGCCAATTTTTGGTAAGGAGATTAAATTGGTAATCAAATACCTCTCAACAACAATAACAAAAAAAAGTCCAGGACCAGACAGCTTCACTGATGAATTATACCAAACATTCAAAGAAGAATTAATACCAATCCTCAATCTCTTCAAAAAATAAAAAAGGAGGGGGAGCACCTGGGTGGTTCAGTTGATTAAGCTGGTGTCTTCAGCTCCAGGCATGATCTCAGGGTCCTGGGATCCAGACTTGAGTCAAATTCCCTGCCTGGTGGGGAATCTGCTTCTCCCTCTGCCCCTCCTCCCACTTGTGCGCGCTCTCTGTCTCGCTCTCTCTCTCTCTTTCTCTGTCTGTCTCTCTCAAATAAATAAATAAAATCTTTTAAAAAGTTAGAAAAGGAAGTAACACTTCTCAACTTATTTTACAAAAAATAAAGATCCCTGATACCAAAACCAGACAAGGATATAACAAAAAAATTAGAGGTCAATAATCCTGATGAATATAGACACGGAAATTCTCAACAAAATACTAACAAACTGTATTGACCAATACATTAAAAGAATCATACACCATGACAAGTGGAATTTATTCCAGGGAGGCAAAGATGGTCAGCATCTGCAAACCAATCCATGTCATATGCCACATTAACAAAATGATGGATAAAAATCATCCAATCATCCAATAGATATAGAAAAAAACATTTTACAGAGTTCAACATCCATTCATGATAAACATTCACAACAAAGTAGGTATAGAAGGAATGTACCTCAACATAATAATGGCTATATATCACAAGCCCCAATTGTACTTAATGGTGAAAACCTGATAGCTTTTCCTCTAAGATCAGGAACAAGACAAGGATGCCCCTTCTCACTTTTATTCAACATAGTATTGGAAACCCTAGCCACAGCAATTAGGAAAGAAAAAGAAATAAAAAGCATCCAAATTGGAAAGGAAGAAGTAAAATTGTCACTATTTGCAGATGATATAATATTATATTTTAAAAAAGTCTAAGGACACCACCAAAAACATGTTTGAGATAATAAATGAATTTAGTAAAGCTTCAAGAAACAAAATTGATATACAAAAATCTATTGTGTTTTTTACACTAATAACAAACTAGCAGAAAAAGAAATTAGGAAAATAATTCCAGTTATAATTCCATCAAAAATAATAAAATAACTAAGAATAAATTTAACCAAGGAGGTGAAAGACCTATATCCTAAAAAACATAAAACATGACTGAAAGCAACTGAAGAGGATACAAATAATAAACAAAAAGTTCTTCTATGTTCACTCACTGAAAGAATTAATATTATTAAAATGTCCAACTACTCAAATTGATCTATAGTTTCAATGCAATCCCTATCAAAATTCCAATGGCATTTTTCACAGAAATAAAACCAGGAAAAATCCTAAGATTCATATGCAACAAGAGACCCTGAACAGACAAAGCAATCTTGAAAAAGACCAAAGCTGGATGCATCCTGCTCCCTGACTTAAAACTATACTACAGATCCAGGGTAGCCAAAACACTTTGTGACTGGCATAAAAATAGACACATAGGTCAATGGAACAGAGCAGAGATTTCAGAAATAAATCCACACATAATGCTGTCAATTAATTTATGATGAAGAGTCAAGAATGCACAATGGGAAAAAGAAGTCTCTTCAATAAATGCTGTTGGGAAAACATCCACATACAAAAGAATGACACTGGACCATGATCTTATACAATACACAAAAACTAACTCAAAAAGGATTAAATTCTAAAGAAAGACTTAAAACCATAAAAGTTCTAGAAGAAAACATGGATGGTAAGCTCCTTGGCATCATTCTCAGCAAAGATTTTTGGGGTCTGATACCAAAAACAAAAGCAATAAAAGCAAAAATAAATAAGTGGGAGTGCATCAAACTAAAAAGCTTCTGTGCAGCAAAGGGAACCATCAACAAATGAAAAGGCAACATATGGAATGGGAGAAAATATTTGCAAATCATATATCTTAAAAGAGATTAATATCCAAAATATATAAAGAATTCTACAATTCAATAGCAAAATCCCAAACAATTCAATTTAAAAATGGATGGATCTGAATAGACATTTTTGCAAAAAAGACATACACGTGGCCAGCAGGTTCACAAAAAGATGCTCAGCAACACTCATCATCAGCAAAGTGCAAATCAAAACTACAATAAGGTATCACCTCATACCTATCAAACTGGCTATTATCAGAAAGACAAGAAATAGCAAGTGTTGATAAGAATGTGGAGCAAAGGTAAGCCTTATGTACTATTTGTAGAGATGTACATCAGTGCAAACACTATGGAAAATACTATGGAAGTGCCTCAAAAAATTAAAAATCAAACTACCATATGATCCAGGAACCTACTTCTGGGTATTGATCCAAAGAGAACAAAAATACTAATTCAAAAAAGTATATGCACCCCTGTGTTCACTGCAGCATTATTTACAATAACCATGATACAGGGACAATCTAAGTGTCAATCCATGAATGAGCGGACAAAGAATATGTATTTGTGGGTGAGAGAGAGAAAGAGAGACAGAGAGAGATAAACACACACACTGGAATATTACTCAGCTATAACAGAGAATCAAATCTTGCCTTTGTGACAAGAGGAATGAACTTTGAAAACACTATGCTAACATAAAATAAATCAGGCCGAAAAACACAAATACCAAATGATCTCACTTAAATGTGGGATCTAAAAACAAAACAAACAAAAATGAGTTCATAGATGCAGGGAACAGATTGGTGGCTGCCAGAGGTGAGGAATTGAGGGGGCAAGAAGAGGCAAAATAGGTGAAAGGGGTCAAGATATACAACTTCCAGTTATAAAATAAGTAAGTCCTGGGCATGTAATGTACAGCATGGTGATTATAATTAATAATACTATATTGCATATTTGAAAGTTAATCTTAAGGGACGCCTGGGTGGCTCAGTTGGTTGGACACCTGACTCAGGATTTCGGCTCAGGTCATGATCTCATGGGTAGTGGGATTGAGCTCTGCATTCAGCTCCACCTAGAGCTCCATGATTAGTAGAGAGTCTGCTTGAGATTCTCTATCTCCCTTTCTCTCTCTGCACCCCCACCTCTGATAAATAAATAAATAAATAAATAAATAAATAAATAAATAAATATTTAAAAAGTAAATCTTAAAAGTTCTCATCACAAGAAAAAACTGTGTTCATTTTGTGTGGTACAGACTTTTTAAAAAGATTTATTTATTTATCCACGAAAGGCACAGACAGGGAGAAGCAGGTTCCATGCAGGGAACCCGACATGGGACTCGATCCCAGGACCCCAGGATCATGCCCTGGGCTGAAGGCAGTGCTAAACCGCTGAGCCACCCAGGCACTCCCCACCAAAGGCACTTTGTTAAATGGTAACCTTTTCAGTGAAACATCCCAAGGTGTCTTCTTTGGTATGAAAGAAAAAAAAAAATCCTAAGGCACATTTCAAGAGATCAGATAACACACTCCACTTATTCTTTGGGTCACATGCTACCCCAGCACACATGCACACACACACAGACACACACACACACACACACACACACACACACCTACCTAACAAAAGGAGAGAAAAGACCTGCAGTCCAACAACAGCCTAAAGAATGCCCAGCCTCTCCCATGCCACCTAAACAACCCAGCCCAGTGCACTAATGGAAGAGCTGCTGTGGAAAGCGGGTCTTACACTTGGAAAAACCAACCACCATACTATGGACAAAGCTTGCAGAATTTGAGCAGCAGTAGGAAAGTAAGAAGCTCATGGGAGTTAAACCTGTTGAGGAAGACCAGGGCAACAGCCAGGAAGCTGTCCTCTTCACAGGCAAGTGGTGAAATTAAAGAATATAATTCAACTTCACTAATAGACACTCAAGAAAGATTCCTGAAAGCAAGGACAACGTTGATAGTTCCTGCCCTTAAAGGAGCTGAAAGATGAGTGAAGGGGATCAGGATATGCCACCCCAAAAATATGCATCAAGATTGCTTTGAGATGAAGGCAGTTAAAAATCGACAAGAACTCTTCCCTCCCCTTTCCTGCCTAAAATCGGAGCACTGACTTCCCTTGTGATGTCGCACCGGCTCGCAGACCCACACCAGACAGAAGAGAGCACCCCATCCCCAGAAATAGGGTCAGCACTGAGATGCGTCCACCTAAACAACCCTTACCAAACCAACACTTACTCTCCATTACTTCCCCTCATCCATTTCCTAGTCACTTTCCTATGATATATCATCCCTCAAAGCCCCAACCCACTTTCCTTTGTTAAAAAATAGAGCATCAGCCCCAGTGTCTAAGTGGCACTCTGAGTTTCACTTCCTTTCTGTGGACTCTCATACATAATAAGAGATTAATAAAAATTCTATGTCTTTTCTCCCATTAATCTGCATTTGGTTAGTTTAATTTGCACACCCCCGGGGGACAAAGTCTAAGAGGGAAAAGGAAAAGATTTTTCTTCTCTTAACATTAGTGATAAAGGACATAAACGTGCTTTAGAGCTGAGATATGAATGAACTTTGGAGTTGACCAAATCATCACATCAGTCACATGGGTCTTCTGTCCCAAGCACCCACCCCTCCCTTGTATCTTTCTCCTGCCTCTGCCATTTTTTTTTAATTTTTAAAAAATGTTTTATTGGAGTTCAATTTGCCAACATATAGCATAACACCCAGTGCTCATCCTGCCAAGTGCCCCCCTCAGTGCCCATCACCCAGTCACCCCAACCCTCCCACCCACCTCCCTTTCCACCACCCCTTGTTCGTTTCTCAGAGTTAGGAGCCTCTCATGTTTTGTCACCCTCACTGATATTTTCACTCATTATTTCTACTTTCTCTTTATTCCCTTTCACTAATTTTTATATTCCCCAAATGAGTGAGACCATATAATGTTTGTCCTTCTCCGATTGACTTACTTCACTCAGCATAATACCCTCCAGTTCCATCCACATTGAAGCAAATGGTGGATGGTCGTTTCTAATGGCTGAGTAATATTCCATTGTGTATATAGACCACAGCTTCTTTATCTATTCATCTTTCGATGGACATCTTGGCTCCTTCCACACTTTGGCTCTTGTGGACATTGCTGCTATAAACATTGGGGTGCAGGTATCCCCGCATTTCACTGCATCTGTATCTTTGGGGTAAATCTTCAGCAGTGCAATTGCTGAGTCATAGGGCAGATCTATTTTTAACTCTTTGAGGAACCTTCACACCATTTTCCAGAATGACTATACCAGTTCACATTCCCACCAACAATGCAAGAGGGCTCCCCTTTCTCCACTTCTTCTCCAATCTGCCATTTTTAAAAAGATTTTATTTATTTATTCATGAGAGACACACAGAGAGAGAGGCACAGACACAGGCAGAGGGAGAAGCAGGCTCCATGCAGGGAGCCAGACGTAGGACACGATCCCAGATCTCTAGGATCAGGCCCTGGGCTGAAGGTGGTGCTAAACCGCTGAGCCACCCAGGGCTGCCCCCTGCCTCTGCATTTTATGACATCTGGGAGAGTTGCGGCATCCAGGAACCTTATATGCTTTCTGCAGTGTGGGTTCTGCATACGGATGTTATTTTAGAAACTATTTCCATACTTCCCTCTAAACATGTTCAAGGTAAAGCCAGTACATTCATGTCCTAAGCATGATGACAGCTCAGCACACATGGCAGACCCTTGAGAAAGTGCCATATGTGTACGATCACAGGTATGGTATCAATATTGGCCTCAGGATTGTGTCAAAAAGCAGAAAGTGCCGTACTCCCTCGTTTGGCCAAGCGTGAGTAAAATACATCTTTAGGTGCTTTATTCTTTCCCATGATGTAGCTCCTGGAGTCTGTAAGATTGCACCAATACTTTGCTTTCTAAGAGCAGTTTCTGCTTCTCCCTCAGATTTATACCTCTCATAGTCTAGCCCTTTTTTTTTTTAAGTCCTGTGAACAGTTCCAAGATTCATTGTTTCAATGGGGCAGCTTGATAATGTATCTGGGAATACCCTCCCCGGTAATATGTAGTCTCCTAGAAATTTATTGGTCAGATGAGAAAGAGAAAAACTCTTGTAAATTGGTGTTAAGAAAAATTACCCCCCAAACTAGGAAAAAACCTGAAGGATTTTAGCTTCCTCTTTCGGGGTCAGGCTAGGGCTTGATTATCAGGTCTGCCTGAGGATTATCTGAGTCTCCAGGCATGTCCTTTTGTTTCTTTGTGTGACTCGCTATTTAATATTGGTAATGGTGTGCTATAGCTCTAAAATGGTTGATGCTAACTTTAGAAAAAAGATTCTTGTCAGACAGTGATACAGAAGAACTTTGTCCAGGGTGGGTACAAATGATTCCTGTCTGAGAGAAAAGATAACCCCCAAAGTCGAGAATTTGAGCTGGTTTTCCCTACAGAACATTAGCTGGTTTTTTACCTGAAATTAGTGATCTTACATAAGAATTCTCTCTTCCAGCTACTATAAAGGCTTCTACTCCATCTAGTTCTCTCGAACCAGCATTCCCATCATGCTGACTCTCTTATTAATGAGCTAATTATATTTATGACATATACTCATTTTATATTTGCATGAGAGTCATGGGTTTAATTTTTGAAAATTGGGCTTTCACAAAGAGCAAACGTGAGTTGCACTGCATGTGCCGGTAAACCATGAGAGCGTGAAGTCAGGGTCACCCCACCACAATATATACACATGAGAAAACTCGGGACTTTCAGACTGTATCTCTGCAATCTTTTCCCTACTTTTGTTAGGCTTTGTAAGAGGTTAGTAGGATTTTACAATATCTAGTATATATGTCATGTTTCTCTGTTAAAATTAATTAGGCCCCTATTTGTTTATACCATTGTGATTTTGGACTACATCGTTTCTCTTAGGATAGTTAATGCCTAGTCCTTTGTGCATGGGGCTGATAACAGGCTCTCATCTGAAGCTGAGATGTGTTCTAGAAAGCTAGAACCTACAGCTCCATGCTTCCTGAGTGCTGGGACATCCTCATTCAACACCACCTCTTTGCCCTGGCTGGAAAGAAGAGAACCACTCTTCTTTCCATCTGGTCCTCCCTCTTTTCCTGGAGAGGCTGCTCATGCACCTCTGCTTCTCCTCCCCCATCCCCGCAGCTGCCTCTCCACCAATTCCCACCATCCTTCCTTAAAGGGGTTATTTTCCCAGCAAGCAATTTCATTGCAATTGCTCTGCTTGGTGGATATTGGCACCATCCTACTACTAAAAAGAATTAATCAAATATCTGACCTGGGAGATAGGTATCAATTCTTCCGTTATGAGTGAAGGAAAGCTGAGAGGAAATGGATTTCGTAAATGTATTCACGAATTTTTTACTTATAAATGATATTGTGTCCCTATGCCACTTAGGACCTGTAGACCTAAGAAAGTGAATTTTAAATGAACAAAGATTCGGTGTAATTCAAGTCAATGGATGCATTCTACTTGGTATTTTGAACCAGGACAAGTGTTGAACTTGGTCCAAAGATGAATAAGGCATCCCACCAGTCCTCAAGGTCACAGTCCAATGGAGTTGACAGACATCTATACAGAACATAGAAGTGACTGTTCATAAATACTGAAATGAGGGCATAATTAGGGAGGAGCACGTGACTTAAAGGATCTAGAAAGGCTTTCAAGGGATGTGAAATTTTAACTGGGCTTTCAGCAATCAATTAAAATGGGAGAAGTCAGGGACGCCCGGGTGTCTCAGTGGTTGAGTGCCTGCCTTTGGCTCAGGGCATGACCCCAGGGTCCCGGGATCAAGTCCCACATCAGGCTCCCTACCGGGAGCCTGCTTCTCCCTCTGCCTGTGTCTCTGCCTCTCTCTCTGTGTCTCTCATGAAAAAACAAATAAAATATTTTTAAAAATAAGTAAATAAAATAAAATTAGGGAAGTCAAAATCAGAGTGAGGAGAAAGGATATCCAGGTGAGGAAGCAGCATGTCAAAGAATGAAAAGTCTGTTTCTTTTCCTTGCCCCTAAAAGTGTAACCTTCAATGACAGTCATTACTAAGATGTGATATGACTCAAAAGACTTATTTTTACTTAAAAAAAATTAGAGTAGTCTGAAGAAGCTATATTTAAATGAGATTCCCTCAAAAATGGTATCACTTTTTTTATTTTGATTAAAAGGAACATTTCCAATGTGCACCTGTTTAAAGATACAATGATTTCCCTGACTTCAAGGCAACTTATCTCCCCTCCCAGTCTCTTCCCACACCCACTGCCACCTGAGAAACATCACCCAGGAGCACCTAGGGGCCACCAGGGCCCAAACAGGAGGCACAGCTGTGCATCCCCAAGGAGACACCGAGGGGAAGCAGATTGGTGTGTGTAGCTCTCTCACCTTTCAAAGACACATGTGGCATATTTGGCATTCCCTCTCATCTCCTCAAGTTGCTTCCCAAATCACTAATTGTTCATAAATAATGAACATTCAAAAGGCCACTGAGAACGTTGAGGATAGAAAACCAAAAGAAGTAGTTTGGAGTCCGAGTTTGACAACTGACTCAGTAACCTTGGGTGTTTCATGGGTGAAATGGGAAAGTTCAGGCAAGTGAAGGAGGCAGGTGTGCATCCAGATCAGGAGCTCCGGGGGGAACTGCAGAAATAAACTGGGTGCTCTCGGAAAACACAGGCTTACAGGAAGTCAACCTACTAAACTCAATTAAAAGGTGCAGGATTATAGGAGGTCACCAAGAAAGGGGTATGTAAAGAGAAAAAAGGAGACCACTCGGGATGCAGGACGCATCCACAAGATATTTCACTACTTACGGAAGGGCGGGCACCAGAAAGTCCATTGAGAAGGACAGCTGGGGGTGGCAGTCAGCAGAATACAGGACTCTGGGAGACACTGAGAGACCAAATATCTGAACAGGCCATGGATGGCCAGACCATGTATAAAAATAAAACTCTGACTCAAAACCCCAGTGATCTACCAAGGAAGCCAACCCCTTCTCTATAACTGGCCCAGTGAGGCAGCCTGCTACAAGTCAGACTTGTAAGTCTGTAAACAATACAAGAAGCCCAACAATAATTCCCATAACAGTGAGGCCAAAATGGCTAGGACTTAACTAAAAACTGGCAGCTTTCCTCTTTTTCCCACTTCCAACTCAGGACCGGCCAGAGAAAGCCACATATGATCCCCTAACATCCATCCCCCGGGATGTGCACCTGCTGCTTAGCTGCCTCCCGATTCCCCGCCCCCCCCCCGCCCCGCACACCACTGCTGCTGCTCCGGGCACACCTGAACCTTCCTAGATCTCCTCTACCAAGTTCTCCCGCATGCCCCTCTGCCTTTGAGTCTCTGCCAGACCCAAGGTGCGGTGGCTGACTCTTCTCACTCCAGCGAGCTTGAATAAATAGCTTGTCCTCATTTGGTGGGTGTTCATTTGTTTCCCAGTGCGATGGGCGAATGTTTTCAGAAGGCAAGAGTGTTTCACTGGGTGCGTCACAGCAGATGGGCTGAGTCCAATGAGGGGGACATGTGTCCCCTGTGCTGGGAAAGGTGGAGGCCCATCATCGGTGGCCACGTCACTTCACAGGAGGGCCGGGACACATGCCAGAGCCGAGCAAGGGGGCGGGGGGGGAGCAGAATTAAGAGGGGGTGGAGAAAGTTGACACAGCAAATGTGGATGATTGTTGCATAAAAATTTTCCTGAGGAGGCGAAAGAGAATTTGGACAGTAGAGGAGTGGGGATGGGTGGTTTTACCACGGATTTTTAAAAAAGATGCTGGCACATGCCTGTGTTGCATTGGGAATCATCCAGTTTAGAGAGGACTTCCAGCGATGCCAGGAAGAAGAGCACAACTAATGGAAAATGGGAGGAGTTCACGAAGCTGTGAGTGGCCAAGGGACCCAGGACAGAGGGGAAAGGTTTGTCTTGGGCAGGAGGAGGGAACTTTATCCTTGAAAGGATGGAAGAGGATGCCCGCGGTGGCCAGTCCCTGGAGGACTTGCAGACGGGGGAGAGAATTCTTCCAAATGCTCCTATTTTCTTAATTAAGTGGGAGGCAAAACCACCAGCTCGTGGGTGGAGAGCTGTCACAGGCACTGGGCAAGCAGCCTGCGGGAAGGGTGCTAGGGTTGCAAGCACAGGTCAGTGTCCTGCCTGCTGAGGACCCGCCAAAGCTTAGGGAGGGTCTGGGGAGCCCAGGGACCGGAGCTGTTCCTACTGCCTTGTTACGGGCCGGTGTCCATGCGGGTTCAGTGGGGTTCCGTCTAGGGGGCAGGCAGGTACCTGGGGGCACCCAGGCTCCAAACCGCAGAGGGCTCGCACCAGGGAGATAGCTAGTGGGTGCCGCCCGACGGGAGCCTCACCTGAACCAGGAGGAAAATTGAGGCAACGTTATGGCCCAAAACCAATCCCGAAGCTCTGGGTCCAGCTTTCTGGGGACATAGACACACTTGAGGCAGGGACACCGAAGCAGTTGAGCTGGAAGGACAGAGGATGTGGTTGCAATTTGGAATATGGGGTCAGGAGCTGTTGGGAACGGTGCCCGGTCCACTGGTGATCACAGCTCCAAGGGTGACACAGAAGGAGGGCCACCTGCAGACATGCGGGTGTTCACAGCCGCGCAGGTCAGGTAACAGGTGTCAGCCTCAACTTCCAACATGTGGGCTGCAGGAAATGTTACAGCGTTTTATGTTGGGTTGTTTGTTATTTGTTTGTTTTTTCTATAAACCCACTTGGGTGAGATTCCAGGCTGCAGTGCCCACCCCCTCAGCTTCCAGAGTGACACCGAGGCTCCCGCTGCCCAGTGCTGAGTTCCAGGGGGCCCCAGCCCTGGTGCCCCTCTGCAGGTGCACACACCACCATCCTACTGAACTCTCATCACCTCCCTGGGCGCTGCTGTCGCCTGCCCCTACTGCTCCACTGTCTCCCTCGCCCTCAGATAAACAGAAATTGCTCCCGGAGACTGACCTTCCTTGGGCTTCTGGTGCACGAAGTCCAGTGGGGAGCCCCAGGCAAGGATTGACAAAGTTGGGTTTTACCAGAATAAAACAAGAAAGGAGGGGAGGGTGTGGGTAGAAGGAGCACGATTTAATGTTTCCATAAATTATTCTGGGAAGATTCCAGAATTATTCTTGGTGTTTGTGATTATATCTGCCATATTCTGAGCATGGTGAGCGTATTCCAAAATGTAAATTGACATCTGTTGAAATAAGCGAATGAGAGCGTTTTAAGTCTCATTATGACTTTTCAGATGCCTGTACCAAAAAAAATCTGTGCACACAATGGCTACATAATCAAATATTATTATTTATTTTATTTATTCATTACTTTTAGTTCAAAAGTCATTAGAGAGTAATTTTCTTTTCTACTGACATCTTAACAGAAGCAAACAAAAACGAAATGTGATTTATTTTAAGCTTGTATGCTGCTTCAGGATGTAGAGGTAATTACGACATAACCCACTCAATCAAAGGAAGCCCCCCCCCCCCCCGCCCGCCAAAGTGGGGCAGGCTGCAGCGTTGTAATTACAAAAAAAAAACAAAAGCTATTCTCGTGGTGTTGTTTATATTGGACCAAATAAAAATCCACAAAACCTAGAACCAAAAGGCAATTTAATTCTCAGGAGGTGTCCCAACTCCCCCTGTCCCCATCTTCATGGATTCCTGGGGTTAAATCATTATTCTCTGTCCTTTATAAAGAATTAGACTGAAACGGTAAATAAAAAAAAGCATGCTGCCAGTACTCTGATGTGGATCGCACCTCTGCAAGAATGTTCCTTCATGGTTGGGTCTGAGTGGCACCTCTGTCCTCCCTCCAGGAGCAGTTTGGGGGATCCTGACAGCCGACAGGGGCCTCCTGGAGAATCCACCGCATGCGTCACAGTCCCAGGATCATGACAGGTAAATGGATTACAGCCAGGAGATTATAAACTATGCACACTATCCTCTGAGATAAAAGCACACATGGTGAAATGCATACATATGGTGCAAGATTGGAAAGGGCTTTGCAGGGGAGATAATGGGTGCCACCTGGGGCAGGGTCCCTGGAGCAGGGAAGGTCATGCAGAGCCCGAGCCCTACAGACTCCCATCCAGTGGCCAGTTGCATCTGTGCCGCTCAGGACCCCTAAGTGAAGCTTGTGGAAACTTAGTCTCCCTTTTATTAAAAGAGTCTTAAGATAGCGAGAACAATCTCGATTTTCCTTCATCTGAATGGATAGTTTATGTCCAGCTCTCATTCCAGCAATCACCGGTTCATGTGTTGGCCTGACTTTAACTTAATTTTGTTTATTTGAATGGATTTGTTAACAAATCATATTTTAATGAATATTAAAACATTCATGTAAAAATAATGCAAATCACAGCCTTGCAAGCTAATCAGAACCCGAAAAGTAACGTAGTTGCCAATGTGTTTTTCCCTTATAATGTCCTCCTTTGTTCAATATGGGCACCTGTCTTGGGGGTGCCTGGGTGGCTCAGTGGGTTAAGTGCCTGATCCTTGATCTCAACTCAGGTCTTGGTCTCAGGGTCATGAGTTTGAGTCTCACATTGGACCCCATGCTGGATGTGGCACCTAGTTAAATAAAAATTAAAAAGTGAAATAAATAACTTATTGTTAGGTGGGTAATTCTCTGGGAGCTGGTATGATCTGAAACTGGCTCCTATATGGAGGCCAGGAATAGATTAAAGAAAGAGGCAGGGCACTCCAGGTTGGTAGACGATGGTTGTAATAAGTAAAGGGAACTCATATATGAGGCTTGTCTTGGGCAGCAGAAGGATGAATGGGTCCCTAATCTGCCTGCCAAATCTTAAATGTTTACAAGGAGGCCCTAACTGGGTTTAGTCACGTTTTAGACCATCCAGATGGTCTCCATGCCACACTGCTATCTCAAGGTCATGTCCTTGGAGCAGCCTCTGGGAGTGGGAAAGGCAAGTGGGACCCACATTCCAAAGACAGAGAGGGGGTGAGTCCAATTGTCTGGGTCCAGCTCATGGGTCAATCAGCAGGCACATCTTTTCTTTTCTTTTGTTTTCTTTTCTTTTAAGATTTTATTTACTTATTTGACAGAGAGAGAGTGAGAGACAGAAAGCATGAGCAGGAGGGAAGGGCAGAGGGAGAAGCAAACTCCCCAAGCAGAGAGCCTAATGCAGGACTCGATCCTAGAACCCTAAGATCATGACCTGAGCCCAAGGCAGAGGCTTAATGGACTGAGCCACTCAGGTGCCCCAAGCAGGCACATCTCTTCAATGATGTTCCCCAACACTCATTTTCTGATTTTGCTTGTTCTTGAACATTCTAAAAAGGTTATTATAATGAACATCATCTGACTTTTTTCACTCAAAATACTTTATGAAGACCTCTCTGCTTTGTCCTGTAGAATCATAGTACATTTCTTTTCACAGCTGTGTTATACTCCTTCATGAGGATGTCTACAATTTGGTGATCCATGTTCTCATTCATGGCGTTTGGGTTATCTCACTTATTTTTATTATCTCACTTATTTTTATCATCGCCTATCTCACTTTTTAAATTTATTTACTTATTATTTATTAGTGTTTTATTATTATTATTATTTTATTTAGTATCACTTATTTTTTTATTACACTCTTTTATATATCTTCCTTTTTCTTGCATACCTATGAATTGTTAGAATCTAGGGTGTATTAGAGTCTGACCCCCTTGTTTAATGTTTGAGGCTTTCATGCCCCACTCTTCTTTCTTCCTTTTGTGCCCCTATCTGGACAAATGAATAAGAAATGCCAGTGGCCCCTCTCTTGGTACAGATGAGACATTCAGATCACATGCCAAGATCTTCTTCTCAACCCCAAGCCCAAGCCTTAACCATCATAAAAACTCCAAGCCATTTTTGGACCAACTTGGGAAGCCTTCCTTGCTTTCCCCAGAAAGTCTCATATATAAGTATAAACCTTTTCAAACTCTCTTGGTGTGTGTGGGTGTGTGTGTGTGTGTGTGTGTGTGGTGTCATCATTTTTGACAACCAAACCAAACTTTGGGTGGAAATCCATCTTATCTCCAGATTGTTGAAAACAATGAATGCTGTAGGGCAACTTGGGTGGTTCAGTTGGTTACACATCAACTCTTGATTTCAGCTCAGGTCATAATCTCAGGGTCATGAGATTGAGCCCCTTATAGGAGGTCCATGCTCAGTGTGGAGTCTGGTTGGCATGCTCTCTCTCTTTCTCTCTCTGCCCCTCCTCACCCCACTCATGTTCTCTCTCTCTCTCTCTCAAATAAGTAAAATCTTTTCTAAAAATACCTATTTTATATTGCTCTTGTGAAGTTAAAGTGAAGAAAACCAATATAAATTCTCTAGCTTTGTAGGTGTCCTCTGTTAAACCTTAGTTTGCATGGCCTTTCCTTTGCTCAGAGACAGGCCCCTCTGTTAGTGCTGAGTGGATTTAGGAATCCAGAACCTGGAAGACTCTCAATTAAGTATTCTTTCTTCTGAGACAAAGAAAAATATAGCATAAAGTGTCTGTGCCCTTTTACCCGTGAACCTCATATCCTGTAAGGTTAGGTGAACTGCAAAAGTCTTTGTCTTTGAGTGATGTGCTTTCGACGGCCCCAAATAAGATAAGCCTGGGAGAGCAGCAGGAACCTCCCGGGACTCCCTCCTCTCAGTGCCACATGGCAGCGCAGCTTCATGCCTTCTCCCGCCCACACTTGCTGACAATGAAGGTAACATCTACCTTTTCAAAAGTTTGCAGCTTGTCCTTATTCCATTATTTCATGCTCATAAAACATACAAAGCAACACAAAAATCAAGAGAGTACATAAATGAAAAAGCTGTTACTGTGTCATAACAGACTTCTCAGAACCAAAGAAGGATAACAATAAAAAAGAACAGTTTTAATTCAATGTCAGGTTTCTTACAAAGAAATCCTGCATTACTAGATGTGAGTGTAAGCTCCGTAGAAGTGAGCTGTATGTCAGAGTAAGAGGGTGAGATTTTAGAGGTTATAGCCTCAAATTTGTCTAGTGAATCATACTGAAGATTAGAATATAGATTTATAGATTTTTTTCAATATTTTCAAACTATTCTTCCTTCCAAAGCCAAATTTATTGATGATAATTTCAGTATCTAGAGTATAACAGTTAATCATAGACTATTAATAAATAAGAATAATTCTGTTGAGTAAGATCCAGTGACAAAGTATGTGATCACCAGGGGTTCTTCCTAAGGAAAGTCCTGTTCATATTTGAAAATGTGAATGGGTTGAGCATCTGGGTGGCTCAGTCGGTTAAGGACCTGACTCTTGGTTTCAGTTCAGGTCATGCCCTCAGGGTCATGGGATCAAGCCTCACATCAGGCTCTGTGCTTAGCATAGAGTCTACTTCTCCCTCTCCTTCTGCCCCTTCCTCTGCTCTCTCTCTCTCTCTTTCTCAAACAGATAAATAAAATATTTTTTATAAAAGATGAATGGGTCATGCCTCTGTGACTATTATATTAGGAATAATTATTATTGAAATTAATAAAAGTTACTATAGAATTGGTTGCCCTTCAATAATACTAAAATAATATTTTCAAACTACATAGTTTTAATTAAACAAAACACTGCTCTGCCTCATGTGAAAACAAAGAATAGCTTTTTATATCACATTCAAAAATTTAATTCTAAATACCAGTTTTATATTTCTATAATTATTACATAATATAGTTGTAATTATATATTTTTTTTTCAGAAATATGGTGATACTCCAAAATTCCAAGAATCAAATAAAGTTCCATTGATCTAAGATTTTACCATTTTGGGCAGTGAACACAATGAGAAAGGCAGCAAGATACTTTGTAGCTCTTCTTGCCACCATTTGCCTCCTTAAAAAAAAGTTCCTAGCTTGTTTTCCTTATGTTTTTCTATAAAGAAAATACATACACAGGAAATACTATGTCTATAAATATATATGGAAGGTATTTATTGCTATTGATGAAGCCGTATTGATACATTATTATTACCAAAAGTCCATAGCTCACCTTAGGGGTTCATTCTTTGTGTTGAACATTCTGTAGGTTTGACCAAAGTATCATGACATACATCCACCACTATATGTACGGGAGAGTTCCAGTGCCTTCCAGTCCCCTCTGCCTCCCACATTCACCCCTCTCTTGTGCTAACTCCGGGCAACCACAATTCTTTTACCAGCTCCACAGTTTTTGCCTTTTCCAGAATGTCATCTGCTTGAAATCATCCAGCAGGTAGCCTTGTCAGATTGTTTCTTATAGATTGTGATATGCTTTTAAGGTTCCTCCATGTCTTTTGTGGCTTCATAGCTTATTTCTTTTTGCTGATGAAGAACATTCCACTGTCTGGATGTAACATGGTTTATTTGTCTATTTACCTTTTGAGGGAATCTTGATTGCTTCCAATTTTGGCAATCATAAATAAATCTGTTATAAACATTCATGTTCATATGAATGTTGCAGATTTTTGTGGAACATAAGCTTTCAACACATTTGGGCCTATACAAAGTACAATTGCTGGATGATATGGTAAAAGTATGTGTATTTTGTAAGAAACTGCCAAACTGTCTTCCAAAGTGGCTGCACTATTTTGCATTCCCACCAGGAATAAATGAGAATTCCTGTTGCTTCACTTCCTCACCAGCATTTGGTGTTTGCCAGTGTTCTGGACTTTACATAACTCTAATAGGTGTTTAGTGATATATCACAATTAATTTAATTTATAATTCCTTAATGACATGTGATGTGAAGCATCTTTTCACATGTCATCTGTACATTGTCTTTAGTGAGGTGCTCTTCAGATTTGTTTGCCCTTTTTTAATTGTGTTAAGGGTCCTTTGTATATTTTGGATACCAATCCTTTATCAGATATGTGTTTTTGCAAATATTTTTTTTCCAGACAATGGCTTGACTTTCCATTTTGTTAACAGTGCTTTTCTCAGAGCAGAAGTGCTTAATTTTAATAAAGTTCCATTGCATTTTATATTGAATTCTATGATCTATTTTGAGTTACTGTATGTGAAAGGTACAAAGTCTTTGTCTAATTTTCTGGTGTGTATAGAAATGCATGTGTTCCAGCACCAAAACTCACACAAAGAGAAAGAAACAATCTGAATAGGCCTATATCTGTTAAATAATTTTAATCAATAATTAATAATCTGCCAAACAGAGAACATGAGGGTCAGATGGGTTCATTGATGAGTTTTACCAAACATTTTAGGAGATAAAATCATACTTATTCTCTAAAATCTTTTCCAAAAAATGGAACCAAAATGAATACTTCTAAATATATTCTATGAGGTCAGCATTATCCAAATATCAAAAACATAAAATATTATAAAAAAGGAAACATTCAGACAAATATCTTTCATGGATATAGATACCAAAGTCCTCAATAAAATGTTAACAAATCAAATCCAGCAATATATTATAAGAATTATATACCAGGACCAAGAGGGATTTATTCCAAGTATGCAAGACTGGCTCAATGTTATAAAATCAATTAGTGAAATTCACCGTTTCAACAAGCTAAACAAGAAAAACTATATGATCACATCAATAGATGCCAAAAGAACATTTGACAAAATCCATCATGTATTCATGACAGAAACTTTCAGCAAAGTTGGAATAGAGGGAACTATTTCAAGTTGTTAGCGAGGATTTATCAAAAGCCTACAGCAAACATAACACTGGTAACAAACTATGATCAGGAGCAAGGCAAAGATGTCCCCTCTCACCACTCCTATACAACCTTGTCCTAGAAGCCACAGTTAATACAACTAGATTTTTTAAAGTACATAAAGGAGCGCCTGGGTGGCTCAGTGGGTTAAGCATCTGCCTTCCATTCAGGTCATGATCCCTGGGTCCTGGGATAGAGCCCTCATGTCAGGCTCCCTACTCAGCAGGTAATCTCCTTCTCCCTCCCTCTCACCCCCTCCCAACTGCTTGTGCTCTCTCTCACTCATTCTTTCATTCAAATAAATGAATAAAATCTTTTTTTAAAAAAAAAAAAGGATATAGATTGGAAAGGAAGAATAAAATTTCCCCAGATGACATGATCATCTATGCAGAAAATCTTATAGAATCGACCAAAAATTCCAGTAACCAAAAAACAATTATGGCAAAAATTGCAGGGTATATTTTCTCATATAAAAGTTGATTGCTTTCCTATGTAACAGTAATGTACAGTAGTGTAACTTTTTAAGTTAAAACCACAATATCATTTACATTAGCAACAAAAGAATGAAATACTTAGATAGATATAAATCTTACAAAATAGATACAAGATATAATGATGAAAAGCCACACACTTCTGATAAAATAAAAGGATATTTAAATAAATGAAGAGATATTTCATTTCTCTTTTATAGGAAAATCAAAAACTGTTAAGATGTCAGTTCTCCCCAACTTGATCTATTGTTTCAATGAATCCAAATAAAAAACCCAGCAAGTTATTTTCTGGATATTGATAAATGTATTCCAAAGTTCATAAAAAAAGAAAACAGAATAGCCAACACAATACTGAAGGAGAAGAACAAAGTTGGAGAACTGCCACCCCCCAACATCAACACTTACTATAAAATTACAGTAATTAAGACCATTGTGGTATTGGCAAAAGAGTAGACAAATAGATCAATGGAACTGAATAGAGAGCCCAGAAATAGGACCATACAAATACAGTCAACTGATCTTTGACAAAGGAGCAGAGGCAATGCTGCCTTTCAGAAAAATTAACTCGAAAAGGATCACAGATCTAGATGTAAAACACAAAGCTATTTAACAGAGGAGAAAAATCTAGGTCACCCAGGATTGGGCAATGACTTTTTAGACATGATGCTAAAAGCACAATTCTTGAATGGAAAAATTGATAATTTGGATTTCACTAAATTAAAAACTGCTAGAAAATCACAGACTGGTGGGAATGCAAAATGGTACAGCCACTTTGGAAGACAGTTTGGCAATTTCTTACAAAATTAAACATACTCTGATTTTTTTTTTTATGATCCAGCAGTTTCTTAATCACAGACTTTTAATCACAGTCTTTTGTATATATCTTCAGTAGGTGAATTGATAAACCAAAGTGATATAACCAGACAACAGAATATTATTCCACAATTAAGAAAAAAGAACTATCGAGCAAAACAAAACAAAAACAATAGACATAGAGGAACCCTCAAAGCGTTTCGCTAAGTGTAAGAAGCCTGTCTGAAAAGGCTATAGACTATATTATTCCAACCATATGGCATTGTAGATAAAGCAAAACTATGAAGATAGTGAAAAGATCAATGGTTGTCAGGAGCTAAGGGCAAGGGAAGGGGTGGTGAATAGGTGGATTGCAGGGATTTTTAAGACAGTGAAACTCTATAGGAGACTATGATGGTGGATACATGACATTATATACATTTGTCAAAACCCCTAAAATGTACAACACAAAGACTGAACCCTAATGTAAATTTTAATTAACAATAGTGTTTCAGTGTTGGCTCATCAACTGTAACAAATATTAGTACATCATAGTAACAATAGGGAAAAGGGGATGGGGGCATTGTAAGGGTAAAGGGAGTGTATGGCAACTCTGTACATTCTGCTCAACGTTTCTATAAACCCAAAACTGGCCCAAAATAAAGTTCTTAAATTCAAATAATAGTGGCAGAGAGAGCTGGAGATTTATAGGAAAGTGCTGACTCATGAAGGTTTCAGAGACTTGAACAAAGTGAATTAGTGGTGGCTTAGGCTCTGGGGCTTGGGGAGGTGTGGGGTCATCACCCAAGGGTATTGGATTCCTTTTTGAGGTGATGAAAATGTCCTGAAATTAACTGTGGAAATGATTGAATTCTCTGTGAATATACTAGAAACTACTGAATTTTGCACTTACAGTGGGTATACTGTGTGATATGTGAATTATATATCAATAAAGCTGGTGAGATAAATCGAAGGGCCTACATCTGAATTATAAGGTTAAACCAATAGCATTTAATAGTTTGTCTCTTGCCAGAGTGCATGCTCAAAGGTCTTAACAACTGACTTCTTACCAGAAAGTCAATAATGTTTAAAAGTATAAAACTCCAGAGTGAACATCAATGTTTTACAGACTTCAGTGGAGAATCACAGGTGCAAGAGCCAAGAGCCCTTAAGACATTTTCCTTCCAGACCACGGACTATTCCAACGAGATTTTCAAATGTCATTACTAATGACATGGAAACTGTACACAATGTTGATCTGTGCTAAAGTTTTGAGCATTTATTTTTTAACAAAAACAATTACAGCATCCCCCCTGCCACCCGCCCTCACCCAAACACAAGCATAAAAGCACATCCTCCTTCGTGAAGCTACCAGTGCAACTGAATGCCACTTCAAAGAAGGGAATACAGTACAAATACCCACTTTTGCCATCAGCTCAGTAACAGAAGTGGTTTTGTCATCAGAAGTAATGGGAAGAATGAAAGAGGAGATGAATGTTCGGATTACAGGGATTCACAAAGTAAGCTTTGTCTTACTTAGAGGGCTTGCAGAGAAAAGAAATTAGATGTTGGAAAGAAGAACTGTGAGAGCAACAGAGAGGAAGAAGTTTTGGAAAAAGGATTCTTCCAATTATTTTATCTGGTTGCTTAATTTTGTGGTATGTATCTGATGATCTGCACCATGTTGCATGCAATTCACTCTTACATGAGTGAAATTGCATTAGTGTGATTTTTGTAAATGGAAATCATCTTATAAAAGAGTTTAAGAGCCAAAACTGATAATGACTACTTGCTGATGATTTTTAAATATCACATGGGAATCTAACCTTTAATAGGGATGATTAGACAGCTGGTATTTCGAAGTGATCTGTATGCTTTCTTCTGCAGTTCCCAGTTCATCTCCATAACATCAAGTGAAAACACATTTCAGCGTACTCTTCAACTCTAGAGGACACCCCCATCCTTGTGTTGGGATTAAACCTTAGGCCCTGGGGGACTTTCTCTAAACTTGAAGAGTCACACATAGATGGTTTGGGAGCATCAATCAATTACCTGTTTGAATTTAAGAGATGAAAATAGCCACTGGCAGTAATGTCACCAGGAAAGGATATCCATTCTTGACACTTCTCACCCTTTCACATGCACATTTTGCTGGTGCGACTTTACCATGATGTTATGAGGAAGGCATTTAACCACCTGACCATAAAAAGCTCTGGTATCATAAACTCTAGTCATATTCATCAAACTTATTACTCTAAAAACATTTGTATAGACAACAAAATTTCCAAGACACACTTTAAAAAGCTTATTATATATGCATATAGATCGATTATTTACTTTCTGGAAGGGATGGGGAAATTTCTGCATATAAGTGCATACCTTTTTTTTTCTTGGACACATTGGAAAAAGCATTGTTGGCTAAAAATGGATAGTGCTCGTGCATGGAAAGTCCACACAAGGCAAAATGCAAAGTTTCATATACTTTATATCTTATAATCTATAAAAATTGAAATGAGGTAACTGGCAGGTAAACTCAAAGAACCCTAAAAATTATTCATGTAACACATTGAACATTATCTATTAGCATATATTTTAAGAATGCTGACTCACACAGGAAGTATTTCCAAGGAAAAGACATGTACATAATGTTTTAGGGAATAAAATAAAATTATTTTAATAATATATGTAGATATGTAAGTGTATTTGTTAGCCAAAACCCATTTCTAAACCTTTATTCTATTCATCACACTCAGTACTCCTCTTCCAAAAAGATACATCTATGTAAAGTCAGTAAGGCTCAACTCTTAAAATGCATGTATATCTGTGTAGAAGAAATACAAGTGCATTATAAACCGTATTCAATTATTTGATTCATGTTTCATCCCATAAATTGGATTGCATTGCAATGCAATATGGATATTACATAATATCCCATAAGTACTAAATTAATACTAAAAATTGGAAATTTTTTACCTAGATGATCTAATTGGCCAAAAGAAATGACCTGAATTATTATTCAAATATTAAAAAAAGATTATATATAAATCCTTTTTCATCTGAAGCCCAGATCTTATGATATGGATAGAACTTTATTTAATGTGAATATAGTATCCTGGTTTCTTTAAAAAAAAATAGATAAGAAATTCCTTGAAGGAAAAAAAAGGAAACAAAGCAAAACAAAAAGGCACAAATTAATCCAGTTTATGTTACTCCTTGTTTTACTAGATCTTACTTAATTTGAAATCAATTTGAAATCTGTTGTAATATGTACTGCTTAATTAAGTAGAAGCAATTAGACAAATAATGTTTCAAGTACAGGTGTGCCCAGCCAGTCTGGTAATTTAAAGATGCATTGAGACAATAGACTGAGATTCCTGAATAGAATTTAATTCATGGAGCTCTGGCTAACAAGAAGGTCACTTCTAAAAGCTTGTACCCGACATTTTAAACACCAATTTAAAATATTGCATGATATCTTTGGATTTAATTTTGCATCAACTTTTGCAAGCATAATATTGTAACTTTTAGGCCCAGTGAAATATAAAGGAAGCAAATACATCTCTATGCAATTGGAATTTCATTAGATTTTAGTCACAAAATAATACAGGCACGTAGTTTAAAAAGTCAAATGGCACTAGAATGTTTGCTTCGCAATTAACTTTCCACAGCAGGTGCATGACTTTGGACAAGTTGTTTAACCTCTCTGTATGTCAGCTTCTCATCTGTAAAATGGGAATGATAATGTACGGAGCTCATAGGGATGCTGGAGAATTCAAGGAGTTGGTATGTCAAAGACTCAGGACATCTGGCCACAGCAGGTGCTTCCTACAACCCACAATTATTGTCAAAGTCCCCACCCCCAGCCCTCAGCAGAGACCCTCTTGATTCTTCTAAATAGCCCCCATCTCTCTTTGGAACAGGCTTCCAGTTCCTTCTCTCAATTAAATGTAGTCTGTGTGGAGAGAAGCATAAAATATGTGCTCACATTTAGTTGCAGCTAAAATTTTTAAAATTTGGAAAGCACCTACACATCTTCTTCTCATCCTCCTTAAGAGAATGCGGAATTCTTGTTTCCCTGAGGGTTTGATTGAAAACACTCAAAACACCTTCAAAGTCTGAATCATAAGCATCTTTGGAATGGAGTCTGAATGAATGTACAGCTGGATGAACACATGTATCTTCCTAGCTCAGAAAGTCGTCTACAGCCATCAGCCCCTGCTTCCATTTCATGGCTCCTCCTAAACCTATGTTTTGCTAGAATTTATAAACATATGGACATGCATACCTTGTGGCACAACTACCTATTTCACACCCTAGGAGGTAGTTCCTGTGCTGGGAAGAGTGTAAGGACTCATCTTTGCCCCAAATCCTCACCTGCCTCAACTCACAGGCGTTCTAGCCTCATCGCCAACATCAGTAGCCTACTCCAGTGATGGACAGACAGAAGAGATCCAACTCAACAAAGGCATCTGCTGGAGCAGGATCTCAGGATCCCACCCACACAGTTTTCAATACCAGAGTTACTTTTGTTCCATGGAGAGGCTGAAACTCCCTAGAGAGGGGAGTTGCAGGATCAGAATGTTCCTGAAAGCGAACAATACAATGGCATCACAAATTTCCCAATTGAGAATAGGGAATGCCATGTATGAAAATGTTCTTGGGATGTTACTGAAATTCTTTGAAGCACTCTGATGTCCTTCTGGTTCTTGAGGTGTTTATCAAAACCCCAGAGCCACAGAGCTCCTCTTGGTTGCCCATCGTTCTCTGCCTCAACCTCTATTTTAAGTCCCAGATCTTTAGGGGCACACACCGTGATTTCCCTAGTAATGAAACTGCGAGGTCTGCCCCACATCCCTACTGCAATAAACCCCAGACTACAAATGCCAAAACTCCTCGTGGCAGTAAGGGTTCTTAGCTGCGAACAACATAATTTGACAATTTTTCTTAATTCAAGGAGGATTGATTAAAGGATACAGTGAGCTCACAGAATCAGTGGGGCGGCTGGAGGACTTTGCCTGGGAGATTAGTAGAAACCAGACACCGCCGGATTCAGGGCTGGAGTGGGTTGGGGGCAGGATTACATTTGCCTTTTAGTGGGACCCTGCTGCTCCTTTTATCTTTGCCCGACCTGGAGCTATTTTTAATTTTTTGAGGAGTCTCCCCTATTTCTGAGTGCACACCCAAAGGAATTGACATCAGGGTCTCGTGAAGACCTCTGCACCCCCACATTGACTGTGGCACTATTGACAGCAGGGAGGAGTTGGAAACGACGTAAAGGCCCATCCATGAAAGGGATGGATAAAGATGTGGGGTGTGCATATCACGGGACTTTATTCTGCCTTCATAGGAAGAATATCCTGCCATTTGTGACATGGGTGACCCTGGAGGACATGGGGCCAAGTGAAATAAGCCACACAGGGGAGGACAAATGCTGCATGATCTCACTTGCATGAGGAAATCTAAAGCGGTCCAACAGATCAAAGCAGAGGGTGGAAAAAAAAAAAAAAAAAAAAAGCAGAGGGTGGAATGGTGATTGCCAGAGTCTATGGGAGGGAAAATGAGGATGCGGTCAAAGGCACAAAGTTCAGTTATGCAGGATGAATTAAGTCTAGAGACCTGCCTATAATGAAAGATATTGTATTGTGCATTTAAAAATTTGCTAAGAGGGGTACCTGCATGGCTTAGTAGTTGAGCGTCTGCCTTCGGCTCTGGGCGTGATCCCGGGGTCCTGGGATTGAGTCCCATATCAGGGACCCCAAAGGGAGCCTGCTTCTCCCTCTGCCTGTGTCTCTGCCTCTCTCTCTCTCTGTGTCTCTCATGAATAAATAAAAAACATCTTTTTTTTAAAAAATTGCTAAGAAGATAGATCTTATGTTAAGTGTTCTTATCACAACACAATAATAATAACTAAAGAGGGTGAAAGGAATAAAAAACAAAATAAGCCCCACCTAGCACGGAGTGTGGACCACCCCCCCAACACCTGCAGGGAGAGGGAAGTAGGGCGCAGAGTGGTAGGCAGCACGTTGTCTCTCAATCGGGGATGACATCTGGGGCGTTTCCTCAGAGCCAGGAGACAGGCGGGAACTGGACAGTCAAAATATAACAAGCAGGGCTTCCCAAAATCCATATACATTCTTCGACACACCAAGAATCCCAGAAACATCCTTCAGACAGTGAAGATTGCAGCCCTGACTCACAAAGGCAGAGTCTCCAGTGTCTGGTCCCTGCCCCCGTCCTAGGCTCACTGGGCACCACCCAATTCTCTCCTTCACCATGGTCACCGGCACATCTCCAACGTCTGAAACCCACTGATAACAGTGAATTTAACTGTCCCTAGAGAAGACCATATAGATGGTTTTACAACCAAGGGGAGGAACAAGGAAGTTAGTTCTGGAACAAGCAAGGAAATATGAGTCAGCATGTGCTTCTGCAACAGTGTTGGCCCCACGACACCCTTCAGCCGCTCCATGCTCACCATGCCCTCAGGAGCCCTTAGCTCATTGCCTTCCTTACTGGGTGACCCAACCCACACCTTCATTTTCTGAGGACCTTGAGATCTTCCTGGTCCAGCCAGTGTGTTATTGCTGCTGCTTCATTAATTTTGATGGGCTATAGAATGTGGGGAGGCAAGACAGAGGATCCCTTGCTAATTGGGATGGGTTTCTTCTGCCCATCCCCTAACTCTAAACCCCACTCCCACCCCCAACTTACCCAGAGATTTGCAGAGACTGGGATACCAGGAGGCAATCTCAGCCTCGACTCAGTGGAACCACCATTGTGCCTGCTGATGGAAGCAGCCCTCCTGTGGGGTGGGCAATTTCTACATCCAGGGTCTCCGACTGGATGTGGCAAGAAGAAAAATGCTTGTGAGCAGGTCATTACGTTCATAAGTGAAAGTGAAAGCAACTGCTTTTTTCACTTTTATGGTTATGACTGGAACCAGGTCCTGTAAACCGGTACGCCGGGGAATCAGCCAAGATGCAGCCCTGGAGTCCCGTCAGCCAGCTGGACAGGCCACCGCCCCTGGAGAACAGCTGCCATCACCACGACAGAATCCAGCTGCTCCTTTACCTTCGCCCCACTTGTTCATGCTTGTGTCTTGGGTTGGAGAATTGCATTGCCTGAGTCCAAGGCTGATGCCTCTGAACAGGCTGGGCATCCTCCCCCTTCATCCATGAGCAGCCTGTGGTCATGAGTCCAGGATATAACAGCTGATTCTGCAGTTGACATGCTCATTCTTGAGTCCCAAAGAGTTTACAGAAGCAAGGAGGGACCCCTGAGAGCTTCTGGCCATGTGCTCTCAATTTTCTTTTTAGTGCTGGTGAAGCAGACTCCAAGGGGCTCACGTGGTTAATTCCTGGCAGAACTGGAATTAAGATCGCACCTTGAGAACATGTGAATCCCACACATTCTGGTTATTCGGGTCATGTTGCAAAAGCAGAACCGCGGCAGGATTTTCTTCTATGACAGTTGGCATAGGAAAAGCATATGGGAGCAGCACACTGCGTCTCCCCTGCCAGCAGCTAGCTCAGTGACGGAGCGGGTGTGCGCTCATGAAAGCACTTTAATAGCCACACAACCACTGGTAGGTATTTTAGGGATAGTATTCAAAATAGGCAAGAGAAATTTAAAATAAAAAAAAAAAATAGGGAAGAGTAAACCTCCCGCCTGTGATAGGTTAGGCCAAGTTTTCTTCTTAAGCTACTTTTTAAAGTCATTTTTATCACCCTAAGAACTAGCAGCGCAGAATCATAGCATCTGTAAGCTAAATGGGATCCAGGCCAAGCTGGTAATGACACAGATGAAGGGACCAGGCTCGGAGCCGGGCTGCCCCGGGGCTCATCCTGACCTGGTACCCAGGCATGGCCTGAGGCCCGCACCGATCGAAGGCCCACACTCAGCCAGCATCACATTTGATTTTACAGAGAAATAACAGTAATGTTTGCTGCTCTACTGCAGAAGGTAGTCTCATGACTTTATTAGTAAGAATGCATTAAAATGGCATTTTTAAAAGAAATCTTCCCAACTGTAAATATGAACATGTGAACATTTTTGGTGCTGTACACTCAGTACTATCAACTATCTGAAGGGGGACAATGAAAGGAGGGGAAAAAAAACCAAAATCCCAACCCTCTCCTTTCTCCTTTCTCCGTGAAAATGTGTCTCAGAATAACTGGGCTTACAAAAGCTTGAGATACAAAGGCTGATGATGAAAACTCTGTGATTGGGATAGCTCCAATTAGACACTTTCTAAAATATTTTTCTTTCTTCTGACTAAAGTATTTTAAGCTGCAGAGGAGCTCGTTAGCTGTAATGGGACTCATCGAGGGCTGCTTCTTGAGACAGCACGGAGCCAGCCTGCAGCTAGGCATGAGGCGGGGGGTGCTGGTGGGACAGCCTGTCCGAGGCCCTGAAACCCCACAGGTGTGAAGCTGATGTGAGGACACAGGGGGACATGTGGGGAGGAACAGAGGTGACTCTCAGGGAAGATCATGAGTCAGGGGCCGAAAAATCTTGGGCTTGGCCCAGTCCCCAGCCCTGGGCGAACCTGGCAATGTCACCAAATCTCTCCAGAATCTCTCAGAAAATGTCTCACCGTGAAGGCTACTTTCTCCACCAGCTCTGCCACTCGGTTTTCATCACTAAATCCATTTGCTGCAATTTACTATGTAAACTTTTTATATTCTTCATTAAATCTCAGGAGCATTGGACTTGTCACTTATCTTGACATCAGAGCTCTACAGAATTGCTTCAATTAATGAAAAATACCATATAGCATGATATCATGTATCTGAGGAGACTGCCTTTCTGTCCTAACGTTATTCATTGATTACTAGATTTATCTGCACACGGTTAACCTATCTCAAAAGTGGGCTAATGTTATTCAGCATAGTAATATTTCTAATACAGTGTGTCAAAAGCTACATTAAATTCTCCCTGAAATAGAGTCTCCTTCTAAAAATTGTGCTTCTCTTATTATGTTACCAATGATAAAATGACTGCCTCAAAGTCGGAATTGTCTTGAACAGGTGAACATTCTCAAAAAAACAAACAAACAAAAAACTTCTATATAGATTTTTTCTTATTTTAGCACATTTCTGTTTTAAATGTTTTGTTTTGAAATAATTAGAGATTGCCCAAAAGTTGCAAAAATAGAGCAAAGAGGTTCCATGTAATCTTTATCCAGTTTTCCCAAATGGTTACATCTTATGTAACAATAGAATACTTATCAAAACAAGGAAACTGGCATCTCTACAATATATGTGTGTCATTTTGTTAAATGTATAGCCACCCTCATAATCTGGATACAAACTGCTCCATCACAACCAAGATCTCCTCCTGCCTCCCTTTACAGTTACACACACCTCCCCAGCTTAGCCTTGTCCACCTCCCAACACCCTGGCCACCACTTACCTGTCTCCTTTTTTTATCACATTGTCATTTCAAGAATGCTATATAAATGTATTCATACAATATGTGCCCTTCAAAAGTCAACTTAAAGATTAGCTTTCTTTAATTCAGCATAATGTCTTTGAGAGCCATCCGAATACTCACACGTATCAACAGTGGGTCCATTTGATTGTAGCATAGTAGTCCACGAGATTGATATACAATAGTTTGCTTAACCATTCACTTATTCTAGAAAATTTCCAGCTTATGGCTATTACAAATAAAGTGGCTATAAACAACCACGTGCAGATATTTGCATGGACTTAAGTTTTAATTTCACTTGGACAGACGCCTAGAAGTGCCATCCCTAGAATAAACCCCACTTGGACACAGTGTATAATTCTTTTAATATATTGTCAAATTCTATTTGCTAATGTTTTGTTAAGGACTTGTACATCTAGGTTGATAGGGGCTATTGACCTATCATCTTCCTTTCTTTTGTACAGTCTGGGTTTTATAAGATTTTATTTAAATCCCAATCAGTCAAGATGCAGTGTTATTAGTTTCAGATGTACAATATAGTGATTCAACACTTCCATACATCACCTAGTGCTCAACACAAGGGCACTCTGCCATCCCCATCCCCTGTTTTCCCCATCTCCCACTGGTGACCATCAGTGTCTTCTCTAGAGTGAAGAGTCTGGTTATCACAAGAGAAAAAACAAGAACCATATGATCCTCTCAATAGATGCAGAGAAAACATTTGACAAAATACAGCATCCATTCCTGATCAAAACTCTTCAGAGCGTAGGGATAGAGGGAACATTCCTCAGCATCTAGAAAGCCATCTACGAAAAGCCCGCAGAAAATATCATTCCCAATGGGGAAAAAATGGGAGCCTTTCCCCTAAGATCAGGAACATGGCAGGGATGTCCACTCTCACTACTGGTATTCAACGTACTACTAAAAGTCCTAGCCTCAGCAATCAGGCAGCAAAAAGAAATAAAAAGCATTTGAATTGGCAAAGAAGAAGCCAAACTCTCCCTCTTTGCAGATGACATGATACTGTACATAGAAAACCCAAAAGACTCCACCCCAAGATTGCTAGAAGTCATGCAGCAATTTGGCAGTGTGGCAGGATACAAAATCAATGCCCAGAAATCAGTGGCATTTCTATACACTAACAATGAGACTGAAGAAAGAGAAATTAAGGAGTCAATCCTATTTACAATTGCACCCAAAAGCGTAAGATACTGAGGAATAAACCTAACCAAAGAGGTAAAGGATCTATACCCTAAAAACCACAGAACACTTCTGAAAGAAATTGAGGAAGACACAAAGAGATGGAAAAATATTCCATGCTCATGGATTGGCAGAATTAATATTGTGAAAATGTCAATGTTACCCAGGGCAATTTACACATTTAATGCAATCCCTATCAAAATACCATGGACTTTCTTCAGGGAGTTGTAACAAATCATCTTAAGATTTGTGTGGAATCAGAAAAGACCCTGAATAGCCAAGAGAATATTGAAAAAGAAAATCAGAGCCTGGAGCATCGCAATGACGAATTTCAAGTTGTACTGCAAAGCTGTGATCATCAAGACAGTGTGGTACTGGCACAAAAACAGACACATAGATCAATGGAACAGAATAGAGAACCCAGAAATGGGCCCTCAACTCTACGGTCAACTAATATTCAACAAAGCAGGAAAGGCTATCCACTGGAAAAAGGACAGTCTCTTCAATAAATGGTGCCGGGAAAATTGGACAGCCACATGCAGAAGAATGAAACTAAACCATTCTCTTACACCAGACACAAAGATAAACTCAAAATGGTTGAAAGATCTAAATGTGAGACAAGAATCCATCAAAATTCTAGAGGAGAACACAGGCAACACCCTTTTTGAACTTGGCCACAGCAACTTCTTGCAAGATACATCTATGAAGGCAAGGGAAACAAAAGCAAAACTGAATTATTGGGACTTCATCAAGATTTAAAGCTTCTTCACAGCAAAAGAAACAGTCAACAAAACTAAAAGACAACCTACAGAATGGGAAAAGATATTTTCTAATGACATATCAGATAAAGGGCTAGTATCCAAGATTCATAAAGAAATTATTAAACTCAACAGCAAAGAAACAAACAAACCAATCATGAAATGGGCAAAAGACATGAACAGAAATTTGACAGAGGAAGACATAGACATGGCCAACAAGCACATGAGAAAATGCTCCACATCCCTTGCCATCACGGAAATACAAATCAAAACCATGATGAGATACCATCTCACACCAGTGGGAATGGGGAAAATTAACAAGACAGGAAACAACAAATGTTGGAGAGGATATGGAGGAAGGGAAACCCTCTTGCCCTGTTGGTGGGAATGTGAACTGGTGCAACCACTCTGGAAAACTGTGTGGAGGTTCCTCAAAGAGTTAAAAATAGACCTGCCCTACGACCCAGCAATTGCACTGCTGGGTATTTACCCCAAAGATACAGATGCAGTGAAACACCGGGACACCTGCACCAAGATGTTTATAGCAGCAATGTCCACAATAGCCAAACTGTGGAAGGAGCCTCAGTGTCCATCGGAAGATGAATGGATAAAGAAGATGTGGTTTATGTATACAATGGAATATTACTCAGCCATTAGAAATGACAAATACCCACCATTTGCTTCGACGTGGATGGAACTGGAGGGTATTATGCTGAGTGAAATAAGTCAATCGGAGAAGGACAAACATTATATGGACTCATTCATTTGGAGAATATAAAAAAAATATGAAAGGGAATAAAGGGGAAAGGAGAGAAAATAAGTGGGAAATATCAGAGAGGGTGACAGCACATGAGAGACTCCTAACTCTGGGAAACAAACAAGGGGTGGTGGAAAGGGAGGTGGGCAGGGGTATGGGGTGACTGGGTGACGGGCACTGAGGGGGGCACTTGACGGGATGAGTACTGGGTGTTATGCTATATGTTGGCAAACTGAACTCCAATAAAAAATATACCAAAAAAAAAAAAAGAGTCTGGTTATCATAACAAGGTAATACTAGCTTTATAAGATGAATTGAGAACTATTCCTATTTTTTTTACTTTCTGGAAGGGATTTTGTAGATCAGTGCTAATTCTTCTTCAAACATTTGGTAGAATTCTGCAGTGAAAACATCTGGGCCTAGAGATTTTGTTTTTGGAGTTTTCCTAATTTGTAAATTAAATATCCTTAATAGGTTATGGGCTATTCAAATGATGTGTTCCATATTGAGTGAGTTGTGGTAATTTCTGGTTTATGTGGGGGTTTAATCATGAATTGATCCATTTTCTCTAAATTATAAAATCTATGCAGGTGGAATTGTTCCAAGTGTTTTATTACCATTGTCATGTCTTCAGGGTCTGTAGTGATGTCCCATAGTCCAGATATGGGTAATTTAAGATCTCAGTCTCTCTCTCTCTCTCTCTCTCTCTCTCTCTCTTTGCCAGTTACTAGAAGATCGTTAATTTTCTGATCTTTTCAAAGAATCAGCTTATTTCCATTGCTTTCCTCTATTATTCTTTTTTCTATTTTATTCATTTCCACTTTTATTATTCCCTTCCTTCTGCTTCCTTTGGTTTTTATTTTGTAACGATTCTTTTAGTTCCTTGATATGATATCTTAGATTTTTTTTTTAAATTTCAGACTTTTCTTCTTTTCTAATTATATGCATTTTATAAAATAAATTTCTTTCTCAACAAAGGCTTTACCTCTGTTCCACAAAGTTTGATATGTTATATTTTTATTTTTGTATAGCTTACTGAATTTTATCATTTCCCTTGAAATTCCTTCTAAGTGGAAAATTTCCTTTTATCTTTATTTTGTATTTCCAGCTTGATTCCAGTTTAATTGAAGAATATATTCTACATGATGTAAATTATTTTAAATTTGTCAAGGTTAATTTTATCACCTAGGATATGGTCTATTTTGTTTATGTTCTGACAAGAATGTGTTTTCTTAGGGGGATCCCTGGGTGGCTCAGTGGTTTAGCGCCTGCCTTTGGCCCAGGGCGTGATCCTGGATTTCCAGAATTGAGTCCCACATCAGGTTCCCTGCATGGAGCCTGATTCTCCCTCTGCCTCTCTCTCTCTCTCTCTCTCTCTCTCTCTCTCTGTGTGTGTGTGTGTGTGTGTGTGGTGTCTCGTGAATAAGTAAATAAAATCTTAAAAAAAAAAAAAAAAAAGAATGGGGGCAGCCCGGGTGGCTCAGGGGTTTAGCACTACCTTCAGCCCAGGGCATGATCCTGGAGACCCGGGATTGAGTCCCATGTCAGGCTCCCTGCATGGAGCCTGCTTCTCCCTCTGCCTCTCTCTTTCTCTCTCTGTGTCTCTCATGAATAAATAGATATAAATCTTTTAAAAAAAGAATGTGTTTTTTAAATTTTTTTAATTGGAGTTCAATTTGCCAACATATAGCATAACACCCAGTGCTCATCCCATCAAGTGCCCCCCTCAGTGCCCGTCACCCAGTCACTCCCACCCCCAGCCCACCTCCCTTTCCACCACCCCTTGTTTGTTTCCCAGAGTTAGGAATCTCTCATGTTCTCTCTCTCTCTGATATTTCCCACTTATTTTCTCTCCTTTCCCCTTTATTCCCTTTCACTAAAAAAAGGAATGTGTTTTCTGCTCTTGACCAGCAGAGTAGTCTATAGAATCAATCAATCCTGTTGATTCGTGATGCTGTTGAGTTATTCTATATCCTGACTGATTTTCTGTATAGTTTTTAGATCAACTGTTGAAAGAGGGATGTTGAGGATTTCAACTATAACTGTTGATTTGTATATTTCTCCTTTCAGTTCTATCCATTTTGGCTCTGTTGTTTGGTGCATATACATTTAGGACTGTTATGTATTTTTTAGTAGAATTGACCCTTTTATTATTATATAATGTCTGTCTCTGTGAGGGCTTGAAGTAGAAGAAGATATGGAGGAATTTCTCCAAAAATTTGTCTTTTTTTTCTTGTCTCATTGCTTAAGCTGGGCCATCTCATTTCATTTTCTCCTGCCCTCAGACTGGGACTTATACCAGCATCTCCCCTTGTTCTAAGGCCTTTGGACTTGAACTGAATTACATCACCAGCTTTCCTGGGTCTCCAGCTTGCAGATGACAGACTGTGGAACTTCACAGCCTCCAGAATAATGTCAGCCAATCACTTATAATAAATTTCCTTTCATATGTATAAATGTGAATTTAATTATATATATGTATGTGTGTGTGTGTGTGTGTGTGTGTGTGTCCCCTATTGGTTTTATTTCTCTGGAGAAATTTGATTAATACGGATTTTGGTGTTGACAGTGGTTCTAGAAAAATGCAGTTAAAAGAATAAGTTTTATTAGCACAGTGGCTCAGCAGTTTAGCGCCTGCCTTCAGCCTAGGGCATGATCCTGGAGACCCGGGATTGAGTCCCACATCAGGCTCCCTGCACAGAGAGAGGGAGCTTGTGTCTCTGCTTGTGTCTCTGCCTCTCTCTCTCTCTCTCTCATGAAAATTAAAACCTTAAAAAAAAGAAGAAAAAGTTTTCTGAATTGTTTCTAGAGTTTCTGGAATTGGTTCTCTAATCCGATCAGATTTTGAGGTGTGACTGTATCTATTTCTAGTAGTAAAGGGAGCACTGATAGTCCATGGTGTGAAATATTTATGGAGATATGCAAAATATCTGTACTGGATACTCTAAATATTATAAAGAGCTAAATGACTCTATATATAATACTTCTAAACATTTTTGGAAAATGAATGTATATGATTTTGGTTGATTGCTCTTAATGTCATTGAACAAGATGTTAAAAGAAAAGAATGAGCTTAGGGATTTGAATTCCCAAGTCAAGTGCCACATAAATGACCTAAGAGTATCTATATGTGTCCTAAAGGAGACCATTACCTCCTGTTGCTACAGGGCTGACAATCAAGCAAAGAACCTCATCATGCAACTGGTTGAATTACAATGCAAATTGAACTCTCAGCCTTGAAGGGTAGTCAGTCTACTGTTAAAGTGAGGGCATTGATCAGGAAACAATGGAATCCTCTAAATTGGGATGGGGACTTGTAGGAAGATGGAGATGAAGTGAGGAGCATTCACCTCTAAACTATGGTGAGGCTCTTTTACCATCAGTATTGTCCTCCTCATGACCAGCACAAGTGGTCTCTACAATATGTGGCTCATAAGGAAGTGTGCTATACTCCAAAATAACTACTTTAGTCTCATGATTTATACAGACAAAATCTGGAGGAACATGTGTGGAAGTGGATACAAAGGATATGAGATATTGGAAGAAGGAACTCATTATTAAGGTTGGATCTGAACTTATGGGCAAAACCCTAAGTAAAGTTTCTGCATTTAATGCTGCAGCTAGGGAATTAGAAAGGGCTATAACTGATTGGTTGGTTGACTGAAACATGGACCCACCATGAGTGCATTGGAAGTTCTGGGCATGCCTTGGTTTCCTGTAAAGGGAGAAATTCAAGTCTTAGAGAGATTGGTTGTTAGAGTGACTTTGTCATGCAAAACCTACTCACCCCACCAGAGGGATCCAGGAAGCATACTTTCCACCAAATGAGGAATACATTTGTGAGGGGAGCTCTAGCATCCTTGAAGAGTTCTGTGATTACTTTCTCTGGAGGCCTGCCCTCATAGTGGGAATTATAGTCACTGGATTGGGAAACCTAAATGCAATAGAATAATTGGGTCCTGGGATGGAAGGGACCAAGTGGCAGCATTCAACCACCAAAGGCAAAGTGTGGCTACTCTAATGGACAGCAGAGTCAAAGCAAAAATCAGAAAAGTCTGACCCAGGCAAACCTATGGCATTGGCTAATTGATCACAGTGTTTCTAGAAGTGAATTGGATATAAAGCCTACTAAGTTCTTATGTGAGCTGTATAAGTAGAAGAGTTTTAGATCAAGTGAATAAAAGTCTAAATTAACTCATAAAAAGGAAAGTCACAGCTCCTCAATCGATTCCCAGATATGAACAGAAACTCTTGAATGAAGGGAAGGCTGGGTCTCCAATTTAATAATGAATTTTATATTGTTAATCTTTGTCCCAGCCTTCCCTAAAGAGACTCATGACCTTTTACCGGAGTAATCATGACTTGGGGAAAAGGATATGAGCAGAACTTTAAAGCACTACTGGACACTGGCTCTTAAGTGATTCTCTTTCAAGGGACCCAAAACATCATAGAAGCCCAAAAATCAGAATAAAGGCTTATGGAGGTCAAATGATCAATGGACTTTTACCATCTCATAGTGGGCCTAGCAGGTCCCCAAACAAGTCCTGTGGTTATTTCCCCACTTCCAGAATGTATTTTGGAATAGACATAACTCAGCAACTAGCAGAATCCCTACGTTTGTCCCCTGACCTGTAGAGTGATGACTGCACCTGTGGAAGAGGCCAAGTGGGAGCCACTAGAGCCATTGTATCTACCTAGGAAAATAGAAAAGCAAGAGTACCACCACATTCCCAGAGGGACAACAGGGGTCAGTGCAGGACTTGAAAGATGCAGGAGGAAGTGGTTCCACCGCATTCTATGTGGCTTAGAGAGTGACAGTGAATTATTGTACACTTAACCAGGCAGTGACTCCAAGGGCAGCTGCTGTGCCAGATGTGGCTTCATTGCTTGAGCAATTTAACACATCCTCCAGTATCTAGCAAGCAGCTATTGATCTGGCAAATGTCTTTTTCTCCATACATGCCCATCAGGCCTACACCAGATGCAGTGCAGTTCTTTCTCAGCTGGCAAGGACAGCAATGTGTCTTCACTTTCCTACCTCAGGGGCATATCAACTCTTCAGCCTAATCTAGTTCTCAGGGGCCTTGATAGGCTTTCCCTTCCACAGGATAGCACAGCTGTTCATTATGTTGATGACGTTACGTTGACTGAACCTAGTGAGAAAGAAGTAATGGCTTTCTACTCTAGATTTATGCAAGACACTTGTGTGTCAGAGGTGGGAAATAAATCAGACAAAATGCAGAGGCCTTTTACCTCAGTGAGATTTGTAGAGGTCCAGTGGTGTGGAGCATGATGAGAGATTCCTTCTAAGCTGAAGGCTAAGTTGTTGTATCTGACCCTTCCTGCAACCATGAAGGAACCATGAAGGAGGCATGATGCCTAGTGGCCCCCTTTGGATTCCGGAGGGTACGTGTTCCTCATGTAAGTGTGTTACTCCAGCCTTTTTGTCAAGCGACTCAAAAAGCTGCTAGTTTTGAGTGAGACCCATAACAGGAGAAGGCTCTGCAATAAGTCCGTGCTGCTATACAAGCTGCTCTGCTGCTTGGGCCATATGATGCACCACTGGGACCATATGGTACTTGAAGTACCAGTGGCAGATAGGGTTGCTGTTTGGAGTCATTTTTTTTTAGAGAGAGATTTTATTTATTTATTCATGAGAAACACACACAGAGAGAGAGAGGCATAGGGAAGAGAAATAGAGGGAGAAGAAGGCTCTGCTTGGGGAACCCAATGTGGGACTCGTTCCCGGGACTCCGGGATCACACACTGAGCTGAAGACAGATGCTCAACCACTGATCCACTCAGGTGTCCCTACTGTTTGGAGTCTTTTGCAGGCCCTTACATGTAAATCAAAGAACAGGCCTTAAGGGTTTGGGAACAAGGCTCTTCTATCATCCATAGATAACTACTCTCATTTTGAGAAGCAGCTCTTAGCCTGCTACTGGGCCAAGAGACTGAACACTTACTCATGACACTAAGTTACCATGTGACCTAACCTGTTCGTCATTAATGGAGTACTACCTTACCCATATAGTTGGGCTTGCACAGCAGCACCCCATCATCAAATGGGGGTGCCATACATACACACACACACACACACACACATATGATCAGTACAGAGCAGGTCCTAAAGGCACAAAGAAGTGACATGGAGATGTGACCCAAATACCCATGGCTCCACCCCTGCTACACTGCTATTTCTCTCTCAGCGTGCACATAGGGCCTCTCAAGGAGTTCCCTAAGATTAGTTGACAAAGGAAGAAAAGACCCAGTCCTGATTACAGGATGGCTCTGCTTACTATACTGGCCCTACCCAAAAGTGGACTGCCACACTCTCTGGGACATCCTTGCAGGATTTTGATGAAGAAAACTTCCCCCAGTGGGCAGAACTTGAGGCAGTTTACCTGGGTGAAGGATAAATTCTTGGAAGGAGAGATATCTAGACATGTGATTCTACACTGAATAATGGGCTGTGGCCAATGGTTTGGCTGGATGGTCAGGGACTTGAAATGGAAAATTTCAAGCACATGATTGGAAAATTGGTATATGGATAAACTACCCTGAATGGGTCAAAAATGTGAAGATATTTGTTTTTTATGTGAATTTTCACCAAAGGATCACCTCAGCAGAGGAGTACTTTAATAATCAAATACATAAGATGACTTGTTCTGTGGATATGAGTCAGCCTCTTTCCCCAGCCACCCTTGTCATTGCCCAATGAGCTTATCAACAGAGTGCTCATGGTAGCATGATGGAGGTTATGCATGTGCTCAGCAACATGAACTTCCATTTACCAAGGCCAACGTGGCTCTGCTCACCACTGAGTGCCCAGCCTGCCAGCAGCAGAGTCCAGCACTGTCTCCAATATGGCCCAGTCCCCAGAGTGATAAGCCAGCTAGTTGGTAGCAGATTGACAACAATGGATAGCTTCCATCATGGAGGGGACTACATTGTGTGCTTACTGAAATAGACACTTGTTCAGGATACAGATTTGTCTTCCCTGCATGCAGTACTTCTGCCAAAACTATTATCTCTGGACTTACAGAATGCCTTATCCATTGCCCTGGTATTCCACACAGCATTTCTCCTCATTAAGAAGCACATATCATAAACAGACAAAGTGTTGTGATGGGCCTATGGTTATGGAATTTGTGGTCTTACCATGTTCCTCACATCCTGAAGCAACTGCTTAATAGAACGATGAACATTGAAAACTCAGTAACAGTGTTGCTTGGGTGGCAAGATTCTCTAGGGGGTCATATGTGATCTTAATCAGTACCTGATACGTGGTGCTATTTCTTCCATAGCCAGGGTTCACAGGTGCAGGAATCAAGAGGTCAAAATGGAAGTAGTAGCATTGTTACCCCAAATGAACCTTTAGAAAAGTTTTGCTTTGGGCAGCCCGGGTGGCTCAGCGGTTTAGTGCTGCCTTCAGCCCAGGGTGTGATCCTGGAGACCCGGGATCGAGTCCCATGTCAGGCTCCCGGCATGGAGCCTGCTCCTCCCTCTGCCTGTGTCTCTGCCTCTCTCTGTGTGTGTCTCTCATGAACAAACAAATAAAATCTTAAAAAAATAAAAGAAAAGTTTTGCTTCTTGTTCTCATGACCTTATGCTCTGCTGGTCTTAGCTCCAAAGGGATGAATGCTTCTACAAGGAGACACAAGAATTCCATTTAAATGTGAGTTAAGACTGCTGCCATTTGGCCACCATCGGCTCCTCATGCCTCTGAACCAACAGGCAAAGAAGAATGGTAAGTTTTATCCATCCTGACTACCAATGGGACTACTTGCAGACAACCAATTCCACAGTGAAGGTGAGGAAGGGTGGACCTGGAATACAGGGGATTCCTTAAAGCAACTCTTGTGAGGCCTAGACTCTGGGATTAGGTTCAACAGAAAATTTATAACAACCGAATCCAGGCAGGACTATCAATAACCAAGACCATTCAGGAATGCAGATGTGGGTCACCCCACCAGGAGAAGAACCTCGACCAGCTGAAGTGCCTGCTAAAGATAAAGGGGATACAGGATGAATTGGGAAAGAAGATACAAGTACCAGCTATAATCACGTGACCACTTACAGAAATGAGGAGTATAATTGTCTGGAGTATTTACTCCTTTCTTTTGTTTTGAATATACGTGTGTGTGATTATGGCTTTTTTACTCTCTTATTATCATGTAACTTTAGGATGTATTGATTTTATATCCTAGTACATAAGCATTATTGATTTCATATTAAGTTGTGTTACCCAAGGACTTTACCTTGAGTAACTGAGGTTCTCAGGATGGGGTTAGTGCATTTTCTGTTGAATGTAAGATTGTTGTATCATGTTAAAATCGGGTAGAATTATGACCTTCTTATTGTCTTTATCAGAGGTTAAGTATGGTATATGGAGATTCATATGAGTGTCATGTTGACGCAGGGTTTATTTGTGATGGCTAATTTTATGTGTCAATTTGGCCGCGCAGCACCCAGAATAAACATTAGTTCTGGATGTATCTGTGAGGGTACTCCAGGTGAAATTCATATTGAAATTGTTGGACTCAGGAAAGCAGACTGCTTTCCCCATGTGGGTGGGCATCACCTAATCTGTTGAGGGCCTGACTAGAATAGGAGGCGGAGGAAGGAAGAATTTGCCCCTGCTCTTCATTGTTGCACTGGGACATCTCATCTCCTCTTCTCCTGCCCTCAGACTAGCATCTACATCACTGGTTCCCCTGGTTCCCAGGCCTTTGGAATGGGACTGAGTTACATCAGCTCTCTTGGGTCTACAGCTTGCAGACAGTAGATCATGGGACTTCTCAGCCTCAGTTATTGTGTGAGCCAATTCTCCATTATAAATACACATGCACAAAACACACAAAGCACTACACATGCTACACACACACACACACCACGTGCAAGTTCTTTTTCTTTGGAGAACGCTGATTAATACAACAGGTATCCACCATCATGATATTAGGCAAATAGTTTCTGTTCCAAAATCTCCTGTGCTCCATCTGCCCATCCCTCTCTCCACCCAATCCTCGGACAACCGCTGATCTTTTTACTATAGTTTTGCCTTCCAAAGCGTCATAGAGTTGGAATCACACAGTACATGGCCCTTTTAGATTGTCTTCTTTCACTTAGGAACGTGCATTTAAGGTCCTTCCATGCCTTTTCATGGCCGGATATGTCATTTCTTTTTATCGCTAAGTGATCTTTCATTACATGAGTATCGATAGCACAGTTTTTTAGTGTAGGCTTTGTATGTATATAGGTTTTCAACTCATTTGAATATATACCACGAAGTTTGATTGACAGATTGCATATATAGGGTATATTTAGTTTTTTCAAGAAACTGCCAAACTCTTCCAAAATGGCTACGCCATTTCGAATTGCCTCCAGCAGGAATTAGAATTCCTACGGCACCATATCCTCACCAACGTTTGTTGTTGTTGCCATTCTGGATTTTGGCCATCTTTACAGGTATTTTATTGTTGTTTGGATTTGTAATTCCCTAATGATGTACAATACTGAATATCTTGGCATGTGTTTATCGGACATGTTTATATCTTCTTTGTTACATTTACTAAGTTCTTTTTTTGCCCATTTTTAAATCAGGTTGTTCAATTTTTTTAGTGCTGAACCTTGAGAGTTCTTTGTATATTTGTATAGGAGTCTTTTATAAGATTTGTGTTTTACAAATATTTTCTCCCTATCCATGGCCTGTCTTATCATTCTCTTGATATTCATTTCTTTTCTAAGTTTCTAACATTTTTATTTGTGTGTTTCTTTGGGATAATATCTCTTGCTTTTTGTTCAAGTTAGCTAATTTTTTCTGCAATATGTAATCTGCAGTTAATCTCATCCAGTGAGATTAAACAGCTCATCTGAGCTGTTTTAATTTTAATCCCTACAAATTTGATTTGCATCTTTTTTATACCTTCCTTGTCTCTACTTCACATGTCCAATCCTTCATGGAGCTTCTTGAAAATGTGGAATGTAGTTATAATATCTATTTCAATTTCCTTGTCTACTAATGTTTTCACCTCTCCATTTCAGGATCAGTCTTTTTTTTTTTTCTGGATCAGACTTTTTTTTAAAAGATTTTATTTATTTATTCATGAGAGACAGAGAGAGAGAGAGGCAGAGACACAGGCAGAGGGAGAAGCAGGCTCCATGCAGGGAGCCTGAGGCAGAACTCGATCCCGGGACTCCAGGATCACACCTGGGGCCAAAGGCAGGCACCAAACCGCTGAGCCACCCAGGGATCCCCCTGGATCAGTCTTAATGGATGGTTATTTTTCCTTCTCAATGTAGTTCGATTGTGCCTAATAATTTCTAATGGATGCCAGTCGTAATTTTTATTTTTTTGGTGCTGAATATTCTAGTATTTCTATCAATGCTCTTGACTCTGGTTCTGGGATGTAGTGAAATTACTTGAAAATAATTTTGTTCATTTGGGGTCTTGCTTTTAAGCTTTTTTTAGGTGGGGTCCAACCAATGGATTGTTAACATCTTCCCCACTTTTCAGGACTGAGTACTATTCTAAATATTCATGTATGGAGGATTTCCCATTCTGACTAGAGAGACCAGGTATTTTTCTAGGCCCTCTGTGAGGAGCCAGGGATTTGTTCCTTCTTTTGCTTTTTTTTAATTTAGTAGACAGAGAGGGAGCATGCGTGCATGTGCACACATTTGAATATGTGTGAGCAGGAGGAGAGGAAGAGGGAGAGGGAAATAGAAATCCAAGCAGACTCCATGCTGAGCATAAAGCCCTACACAGAACTTCATCTCACGACCCTGAGATCATGACCTGAGCCGAAACCAAGAGTCAGATGCTCTACGGACTGAGCCACCCAAGTGCCCCCCTTCTGATACTTTGAGGCAGTTCTTTCTCCTGCCTTGGGAAATGCTCCTATATGAGTGTGCTGATCTGTGCTCATAAACTTCCATAACCTAGTTTCCACTCACCTATCCTGCTTTCTATGCCCTCACTGACTTGCCACATTCACAGTGGGGCTTGTCCAATTTCGAGAACAAGCCTGGCTCTTTGCAGGCAGTTTTTATTCCTTCAGCCTAGAATGTGCTTTCTCAGCCTGGCTTGACTGGCTCCAACTGGCATTCAGCACTGAGCTCCAATATTGCCTTTTCTTATGCAAATGTGATTCTCTAATTTTTCTCTCAAATGCTGTTTCTTACCTTCAAATTGTTTTGTGATTTAAAATAACCAGTTTGTGTATTTTGGGGTTTTTTTTAAATATGCTTTCCTAAGCTGTCTTACCCAGTAGTTGATAATCATTTGGGGACAGGAACTCTAATTTTTTGTTCACCACTGAATTCCTTGCATTTTGGTTGACAGAACCCTTGCTTAATATCTGTTTAACTATGGAACTTTGGCTTAATTCCTGATTAGAAATCTGCATCTGTCAATTTTTACAGCAATGTAGGCCCACTATTGTATGACCTATAATATCAACATATTTATGGTTTACAGTAATACTTGTTATATGCTTGTTATTCATTTTCTGCAAACTGATCCCCTAGGATCTGTATTCAGTAATGATATTTAAGTGTAAGTTCAACATTATATGTTAGACTCTTTTGGTTTTCCACTCATCAGTTCCTGAGTTTTGAATGACATTGAAATAAATTTGGTAGAGTCAGAACTACATTTTTCCTGAAGATATTTTGATACTAACCACTAGTAATATCTTTTTCCATTTTTTTCTGATTCTGAAAAAAAGTCCCAATTCTAACAGTCTTAATAAAAAAATTTCTTGAATTTTTTTATGACTGGATTGTACATTTGAGTGACTGGATTGTACACTCGAAACTAATTTAATACTGTACATTAACTAACTGGATTTAAAATAAAAACTTGAAAAAAATCTTCCAAGTCAATGAAAAACAAACTGTAATTGAAATTTTAAAATTTAAGAAGATATTTTCTGAGTTAATTATGTTATTGCTCTGAACAAAATATCATCTTATCATCATCTATTTAATTTTGTCTGCTAATCTATACTAATAACTGGCTTTTTATAGGCCTTGGAGAAATCACATTGGCCTAAAATATCTATTATTCCTATTAATAAATTTTAATTGCAAATAGGTTAGGAGAATATGGATGTAACATTAGACATATTACACAATTTAATTAATGGGAAAATATTTTGCAAATACTTAGTAAGCCACTTGTATCAACTGTCTCCTCGCTCTGGATTCAATTTATTATTTTATTTTTCTAAAGAGAGAAAATCCTTACAATGAAAAATTATCACTTTTTTTCTACAACAGTTAAGAACACAATTCAGAATTACTTTGACTTTGGGGATTGTTCACTGTTAGGCAACAATTATACATTTTATAGGTTTTCCTGGTATGAAGCGATGTTGGAATTTCTCATCAAAATGTCCTGCACTCTGATGAGCAACACAGCAGTGACATCTATCTGCAGTGCAGACTGCTTGTCGGGCAGGAGGCACAGCTTGCAGATCCTGACGGAGTCATTTTGGTCCCATCAAGACATAAAAACTTAGATGCAATCTTGATTCCAGGAAGGAAGGGAGAATAGAGAGGAAATTGAGCTGAGTGAATCCTTTTTTCCTCCCTAAAGGGGGATAAATGTGTTGATTCCAAACATGTGTAAAAAGCAAGTAAGCAAACATTTGCTGTTTACGAAACCAAACTCTATGGGCTTACCGTGTTTGCAGGAAAGGTCTGATTTTGCGATAATTCAGGACCTTTCATCTAAAGACGTGTTTCTCTTTTCACAGCCAGGCCGTTCGGGAAGCCACATTTTATGCCAAATACTCTCTGCCAAGTCTCAGAACCCATTTTCTACAATGAAACTGTAAAATCTTGAGCTGGTTTATGTTACTAGTTAATATGATGTGACATTTTTCCAAATTTATTTACAGTTTCAAGAGTTTGACCTTTCTCCTTTAGAAGTCTGTAAGGATGGGGTACCTGGGTGGCTCTGTCGGTGAAGCATCTGCCTTTGGTTCAGGTCACGATCCCGGGGTCCTGGGATGGAGCCCCATGTTGGGCTCCCCGCTCAGTGGGAAGTCTGCTTCTCCCTCTCCCTCTGAGCCGACTCTCTACCTACCTGCTAATGCTCAGCCTCCAACCCTGCTTATGCTCTCAATCTCTCAAATAAATAAATAAAATCTTTTAAAAAAAATGTCCAGGGAACCTGGGTGGCTCAGTGGTTGAGTGTCTGTCTTTGGCTCAGTTCATGACCTTGGGGTACTGGGATCAAGTCCTGCATCAGGCTTCCCCCAGGAAGCCTGCTTCTCCTTCTCCCTGTGTCTCTGCCTCTGTCTCTGTGTCTCTCATGAATAAATAAATAAAATCTTAAGAAAGATTCCATACAGTTTTGGAGGTCAGACATCTGAAATGAGTCTCCTGAAGTGAAGTCAGGAGTCAGCAGGGCTGCTTTCCTTCAGGAGGCTCCAGGAGAGAAGCTACACTCTTCCTTTCCCAGCTTCTGGTGGACGCCCACATCACTTGGCTGGTGGCCACATCCTCCACCTTGTAAACACATCACTCCAACTCCTGCTTCTGTGGTCCCATCTCCTCCTTCTCTCTCTCTGACATATGCTCAGTCCTCTGAGGACCCTAGTGATCATACTGGGGAATCTAGGACCATCACAAAGTCCCTAATGTGCAAAGTCCTTTTGGCCCATGTGGGGGTCACATAGACACAGGTTCTAGGGACTAGGACGTGGGCATCTTCCAAGGGCATTATTCTCACCCACATAATGGACACATTTGCATTATGGACTATTTCCTCCATTATAAAATATTGAAAGTTACATCACATGACTGTAGTAGTATAAAGACAAATGTAATCCAGCCTCATTTTTTAAGATATACTCATTATTATTATATTCATTTTTTCCTCATAATTTTAGAAGATGTTAAAGTTAAGCCATTTTGTCAGCCTGCTGTACCTCATGGACCCAGATGAAAAAGCTAAAAACTGCAACTTGAGTCTTTGGACTTCCATTTTCTTCCTCTTTACACTAAATTTCTTAGGTCTGGCTTGGGATTTCAGACTGAACTGTGCTGTATTTCAGGGTGCTTTGGGATGTGCTATCAGGAATGGCTTTCTTCGACTTGATTAAGAGTGTACTTGGTAATGCAATGTTTTGGCTGATGCCCGCTGTCGTTGAGGCTGTCCTTAAACAAAATCCAGCAGCCACCCACCCAGGAAAGATAGTCATCACACCCACAGAGGTCTTTCCTCACCAGAAAACACTTTTCCAGAGAGGTGTGTTAATTTTCCCACCTCCCACGCTCTTCTACACATTCTGGATTATGCCAAGATCCAGGAGGAAATTAAATTTTCCTCTGGAATTAAATTTTACCTTCTCCAAATTGCTAGCACACGGCATGAACGAGGAGTCTGACAGTTTATTATATGACTTTGTGACTATTGAAGGTAGCACACTCCCCCAGCTAAGGGATGACGAGGAGATGGCCCCATGGCCTCCAGCTATGTTGGGTTTCCTGAGTTCCCTGATTTAAGAATCAGCCTCCAAGGGGATGAACTATACTCCCCATGGCAAGAGTCTTTGCTTCCTCATCCACACACTGGGATAGGTTTTTCTGTCATGTCTTGACCCAGTTTTGAGGCTCCGACTTGAAGCCAGTCAGTTCCTCTTCTTGAGCAATTGGTTAACTCCACACCGAGCCACTTGCCTTGGGTGGTGGGCTTTCACACACCAGCCCACTAGCCCCTGCCCCAGGGCCAGGTACCAGGCAGCTCGGGACAGTGCCTCTGCCTTACAGCCTACTAAAATGGTTCAAATTAGCTAACCCTAAGCCTGTGTCCCCTGTTCCTTTTCAAAAAAAAAAAACACAATAAAGGTCCTTGGTCACATTTTCCCCCCAACTCCCTCTGCCTCTCCACCTCTCCATGTGACTCCCATGTGGCACTCCATGGTGCAGACTGCCTCCTGTGAGGACCTGCAAGTACAATAAACTCTCTTTTCAATGGAAGTCATCTTTTGATCTGTTGACCTTAGTATTAAGATACATACGTGTCTCCACCTCAAATACCCATTGAAATAATGAGACTTGGGGCACCTGGGTGGCTCAGAGGTTGAGCATTTGCCTTTGGCTCAGGTCATGATCCCGGGGTCCTGGGATCAAGTCCCACATGGGGCTCCCTGTGGGGGAGGCAGAGGCTCCTCTCTCTGCCTCTGTCTCTGCCTCTCTCTGTGTCTCCCATTAATAAAAAAGTTTTTACAATAAATGAAATAATGAGACTTTTCACAATATATGATTCCATGAATTTAACAATGGGATGTGTGAGTTGAAAGAATGAAACCTGAACATGCCATTAGGAGTGCAAAGATGAATGAAGGTACGTTTAAGGAAAGAATTAATAAAATCTGCTTCACAATTCACCTAATGGGAAGGCAGACAAACACTGACTTTATTGAATATTAATCACCTGTAAAGGATTTTGTAAAGACTTTTATTTAATCATCACCATGAACACATAAATTGAGAGTTGCTATCTCCTTATTAGAGATTTAGAAATTGAGGTTTGAGAAATGTAAGTAATTTCTTAAAGTCGCATAGTAAGTAAGTCATTTGGCCAGATATCAGTCAAGTCTGACTCATCACTGCCGTTACAAAATCCAAGATTATACGTTTAAGTTTCTGCAAATATTTTTGAAAAACAGGAGTTGGGAATTGAAGCCAAAATTCTCAGTATCAAGCTGAATGTGGAGAAAATCCTTTAAAAGATTCCAAAATTGAAAATGCATCTAAGGAGAGAAGAAATTGTAAAGTGTTGGGTTTGGTAGGAACAAAAGTGATCTCCATGTCATTACAGAAAAGTCAAGGGCTCTGGTCCCTTTGAAATTGGTTTACTTTATCCAAGAGAGATGAAAGCCTCTAAAATAGAAGGAAACCCGCTGTTCCAAGTCGTCTTGTTTTCTGTCTTGTCCTGCCAGTTTCATACGATTCAGGCTTTGACCTTGTCAAAGGATACTGTAGGATACAGTACTGAGGATACTGTAAATAAAATGTGCAATTGTCATGACCTCAATTGATTCTTTTCTATTAAAATTGTCATTTATAGCCTACTAATTCTTTGATCAAAGTCTTTGCAGCACAGATAAAATACTTTGAAATTTTTATGCCGTTATATTCCACTAATTTCAGTTCTTTTCTGTCTTAATTTTACAGAACGGATAGATCTATCAATCCTGCCCTGTGCAGTATCATATTATATTTTACTAAGTCTCGTTTTTGTCATGATGCCTTTTTTGGTGTTTTGGTGTATGGTCATTACTTTGCTCAATCAATTAACAATTATCCAAAGTCTTATAGGCTCAAGATTCGTCAATTTTTACCCAGTAAACTATTTTACCACTTGCAGTTTTATCTCTTGTCAATATTACTTCAGGTCAATTATTTCCACCAATTATAAAACTGTGCATGTTTATTATCACCATTTAAAATATTATCAAATTGTGTGACCCAGTAGTATTTTTACTGCAACCAATTAATAGCATCAATTCTAGTTTTTTTCTCAAATTCTTCTACCAGCACAAATTATTATGAATTGGTTAATTTTAGGTGTGATGGCCATCATATTTTATGACATATTTTCCAAACTGTTCATAAATGATTATTCGGCCTGATAAAAGGTTACCCCACATATTCTATTCAGGTGAGAGAAAGGAAAAATATTTCTAGACCTAAAAGCAGCAAAATAGAACTCTAATTTCATGAAATAGTAATTGTTGGAAAAGATGATCATGCTTCTGTTAACTCTTCATCAAGAGAGTAGCCTCAGACTTGGAGCATTCCCTTCCATGGAAATAGGAGCCCTTGTAGCCTGTGCTGGCTTATCACCTCGTCTGGGAGGTCTTCCCCTTCCTTCTTTCCTTCCTTCCTTCCTTCCTTCTCTTCTTCTTTTCTCTTTCTTTCTTTCTTTCTTTCTTTCTTTCCTTCCTTCCTTCCTTCCTTCCTTCCTTCCTTTCTTTCTTTCTTCTTTCTTTCTTTCTTTCTTTCTTTCTTTCTTTCTTTCTTTCTTTCTTCTTTCTTTTCTTTTCTTTCTTTCTTTCTTTCCTTTCTTTCTTTTTCTTTCTTTCCTACTTTCTTTTCTTAAGTGTCTCCATAACTATAAATTTTTACTGTAAAACCACTGAAGAAACATTGGTATATTGGTGTAGTCTGCCAGAGAATCACTGTAACAAATAAAGGATACAAGCTTTGTAATCCAAAAAGTTGGGGTTGAATGCTGCTTCTACCATTGAGTAGATAGATACCTGACTTTGACACATTTATCTACACACATCTGGCTTCAGTTTCTCCACTGTAAAGAGAAGAGAACAATACTCATTTCTCAGAATTATGTGGAGACTGAATTATTTAAACTCATAGTTACAGAAATATAATAAATAGTCAGTACATGGTAGCCAATAAGGACTTGTTTTTGTTTTTGTTTCTCGTAATGAAGAAAGCTTATTTTTGAAGGTGAAAGCCCAACCCTGCATTAATTTTTTCTAGTTATTTTTCTTTTTTACTGTTCCCTAAATCCAAGTAAGCCTTCTTTTTTTATTTAATAAATTTATTTTTTATTGGTGTTCAATTTGCCAACGTACAGAATAACACCCAGTGTTCATCCCGTCAAGTGCCCACCTCAGTGCCCACCACCCAGTCACCCCACCCCTTGCCCTCCTCCCCTTCCACCACCCCTAGTTCGTTTCCCAGGTCTTCCATGTTCTGTCTCCCTTTCTGATATTTCCCACTTATTTTTTCTCCTTTCCCCTTTATTCCCTTTCACTATTTTTTATATTCCCCAAATGAATGAGACCCGATAATGTTTGTCCTTCTCCGATTGACTTATTTCACTGAGCATAATACCCTCCAGTTCCATCCACTTCGAAGCAAATGGTGGGTATTTGTCGTTTCTAATGGCTGAGTAATATTCCATTGTATACATAGTAGGCCTTCTGACAAGATGAGGAGATTTAGGAATAAAATGCATGCTGAAGGGGAGCTTTACCCCTTAGTCAATTAGCAACATAAATATGGTCGTTTACTTACTGCTACCTTTCTCCAAAGGGTGATTTGATTCTCTTTTTATGCGTATCTGTCTGTAGGATTGAGGCAGGATGGGGGCACAAGGGACTGACATTTGTGTCAGGTACTGTGCTAAAAGATTTCTTATTATTTCTCACTCAATTCTCAGAGCATCTTCTGATGTAAAGATTACTCATTTAATTTTACTTATCAAGAAATTAATTCTTGGAAGACTTGAACATTTTTCCACAGACAACATACCCAGGAAGAATTGGGCTGAGTTTCGAATTCCCATCTGATTCTATGTTCTTTCTACTGAGCCAGGTTACCATGGACATAAAAATCACATCTTCATAGTCAAGTGAAATGATTATTACAATTACTATTCAAAGATCACCTATGGTAAGAAATACCATTTGCATCCATTATAGACACTTTTATTAATTCTATGTATTGCTTTTAAATTCAGTGTTTTTCTTACACGATCTACAAACTGCAGGCGTAGCTTGGCAGAATCCAAATCCTTCACTCAACTTGCACGTCGTGTTATTCTTGCCGATTCCCACATACCCAGCATCAGAGAAAATGAGCTTTTTTTCCCATCATGATTACTGAAAATGAGCTTTTTACAGAAAGAAATTCCAAAGTTATCAGGGAAAGTAGGCAAAACCCAGGAAAGTTGCAAGGTTGCCTATCTTCTGTGATAGAAGAGAAATAGCCTGGGGTATTCATCCCTTTTGGTCAGTTTTTATTAGGAAGGTCAGAATTTGACCAAAAGCACTCAAGTTCTCATATTGTTTTAGCTAAATTGGAAGACCCTATTGATCTTTTTAAGTGTACAGCAGACTGACTTATCGAGGATATATATGACTCCTAAAAGTGATTTTAGTTGATTCATAGCAAATCACTTTTTTTCTGAAACAATTTTAATGCAGTGGAGTTTCATATATATATATATCAATGCCAAATTACAAAAGGACTAAAGAGGAGGTGAAACATCATGGTATTGTTTAATCTGGGTAATGTGGCAAGGAGATTAGTCAATGAACTTCAGGATATTTGTATTTGCATAAATCCAGATGACAGGCAAGCATGTCACATCCTTCCTTGCCACACAGCACACATTTCCTTGAAAGTGTATTTACCAACATAACTGTTCTTAGTTCCAACTCTCTGATTTGTCTGGAGTCTCAGCTTCTTCCTCCACTTCTGTTTTTGCATCAGATTTATTTCTCTGCTGAGCATTTCCGCTTAGAGGTTTATATTTATGATTTTCTGTCTTAGAGTATCTTGCTTTATGATTTTACCTTCTTGTTCAAAGGAACCACTTTTGTTTTAGGTCCTGCTTTCAGAATCATATTCATAGGAATAAAATAAACTCACAAATTTAATTTTAAAAATCTTACTCATCAGGGGCAGTGTTTTAAAAATATGTATTTATGACCTTCAAATAAAGTATTGAGAGATCTTTAGTGTGGCAGTTCCTTTTGTGTTTATATTTTAAATAGTTTGATGAAGTAATTAGAAATGGAAGGAATACTTCAATGTTCTCTGACTCTTTCCTAGCAGCCTTAAAGATTTCTCTTGATCGTGGTTTGTTTTTTTTTTTTTAGTTTATTTATTTATTTAAGTAATCTCTGTGCCCAGTGTAGGTCTTGAGCTCATGACCCTAAGATCAAGAGTTATATTGTCTTCTGACTGAGCCAGCCAGGTGTCCCATTTTGTCATTGATTTTTGATAGTTTTACTAAAAAGGACCAAGGTCTGGTATTTTATTTTGTTTTGTTTTGGCTCACCAAAAACCTCTGGGTTTTCGTTTATTTTAAACGCTGAATTTTGCTTCTAATTTATTCTGTTTCTTCTCTCCTCCTGAGACTCCAATTACACATCTCTTAGAAATGTTGAGTGTTTTCTACATGTCTCTTAAGATTGTATTTACCCCCATGCTTATAGTCTTTCCTATTTCTATTGATTTTTCTTCTAGTTCAACAATCCTGTCCAATATGCTCTCACATTTGTCCACTGATGTCATAATTTAAGATACTATATTGTTTCATTCTAGAATGCTCATTGGATTTTCATACATTCCAATTCTCTGATAAAACCCTCCATTTTTTATCTTCTTCATCTATTTCTTAAGTACATCAGTCAGTTATTTTAAAGCCCCAGTCTACCACAGTCAATAGCTAGGTCATCTGTGATTCTATTTCTATCATCTCTTGTCTCTCTTGGTTACCAGCTTTGTCACCTTGTCTCTTTGCATGGCTGCACTCTGAGAGTGTACTAGGCACATCCATAGAGGATGTGATAACATCTCACACTACTGAGAGGTTTTTTTTCTCTGTTAGATGATGTGTAGGCACTGATTCCCCACATCTAGTATTAGGGAAACCCTTAAAAATAAAGCCTGCTGCCAACCCAGAAAACATTTCCACAAAGATTAAAAAAAAAAAAAACAAGAAGAAAATAGTGTTCTTATTGAATAAGCATTAATTTAGCACTGTATAACCATAGACAACCCACTAAAGAGGTCGCAAAGACAGAACGGAAGCCCACCCTTTTCTATAGCTGGGCATACACAACTGTTGCATTCTTGTGAATTGTCTTTCTCTCTCAAAAAAGAAAATTTGAATTTGCAGTGTCTTTTTCATAAGCAGGAAGTTACTACTTGGAGCTAAGTGTCTAAAATTGAACCCCTAAGACAGAAAGACAGTCTCACTCTCCTTGGTGTTTGTATTTCAAAGAGATATCTTCAAGATCTCCAAGAAAGACATTCCCAGGCTACAAAGAATCTGATTTAGCTTTTACACAGATTTATCTACATCTCTTAGAGGCTGAGAGAGCACTTACAACTTCAAATTTCTGAAACAAAATGATACAGAGACATTAGAAGGGCAGAGTTCTCCTTCGCTTATGCACTAGGGAAACTTTTAAGTTTCCTTTTTCTTTTCAGGTAGGTATTTAGCCTTACACCAGTCAGAGTTATACTCAGTCAGAACTGGGTGGCAGTGTGGGTAAGTTTTAGTGAGATTCAGTCTACCTTAGTTCACCTCTAGTCCTTTCAATTGAGAATCTATAGTGGATCTAGTAGGTTGCAGAAGATCTACTTCCTTTTTTCCACTTCCTCCTGAACCAACCAGACAACAGCTTCAAAATCTCATAAATGTCTTGAGTGAAGAGTCCATTGCATGCTCCAGTTGGCCCCCAAGTCTGCAACACTGTTACCCTAGTCTCATGGAAATGACCCCAGCAGAAGTCTTCCACCAAATTCAGTAGAGGCCGTCAGGCCAGATGCAAGAGTAGACCTTCAGTGTCAACTCACTGCTTCACTCAGAGGTCCCATCTCAGGCACCTACTGCTTCAGGTCTTTGTTTCCCAAAGACTCTGAGGCTACAGGAGACCTTACTCTACTTTTCAGAAGCTTTAGTATCATGTTTTTACCTTCCATGCAAAATTCAGCAAACATCTTCTGAGAAAAACCACCCTGTGTCTAATGCTCAGAAGATTCCCACTGCTTGACTCTGCATGACTACCAGACCTTTGCTGGATTATTTTGTCCCCACAGGTGGTTGTTGGCCTTGGCCAACTCCTGTTCCTCCGCAAGTGCCCAGAGCTGGCAACGCCCCTGGGGATGAAGACAGCTGGCTCTCAAGGTGCCTGGTTCCCCTCTTAGGAATGGCACATCACTCAGCCCTCATGGCTCCCATGGCCCTCTAATACCATTCAAAATACAATCTCTGTGGTATATGCCTTTGTTGTAGGGGGGACAGTGCCATGCCTATGGGATGTGCTGGAAGGCAGAAGTGTCTCCTACCCCCCCATCACTTTCTGAGGCTTCACTTCTGGGACAAAACCCTGAGCCTGTTTTCTTATTAAAATAAATAAATATATGATCCACATCTCTTCATAGTTTGATGCAACCAATTCTTCAAAAGCATAGATTATACTAATGTCCTATCATTTTTTTAAGTGCCCACATATCTTTCTGTTTTGTTTCACTTTCTTTACTCCTGATATTTTTCTCAAAAGACAGCACCTCCATCCCAGGCACAGAGACATCATTGCACCAGTCTATCTACCCAGAATGGCTTCCTCTCAGCTTTTCTGTCTGAGATGTTACTGGTTTCGGAAAAAAAAAAAAAAGTCATTAACTTGTTTGTAAACATTAATATGTTTCGATGAGATGTGAGGAAAGCAGAATTTCTTTTTAAAAAATATCCTATTTACTTATTTTAAAGAAAGAGAGAGAGAGCAAGTAGGGGAGGGAGAGGAGGAGAGAGAATCTCAAGCAGATTCCCCACTGAGCACGGAGCCTGATGTGGGGCTTGATCTCATGACCCTGAGATCATGACCTGAGCTGAAACCAAGAGTCTGATGCTTAGTCAACTCAGCCACTCAGCCCTCAAAGCAGGATTGCCTTTATTTGCATAGCAAAAGAGAAGAACGATTTTATGCAAATAACAACTCCTTAATTTATCTGGCTTGTTAGGTTTATATTCTCACTTTACAGAGAGTGCACGTTCAATGCATGGGCATATAATGGCTGGGAAAATTTAACATTTGGTTATCAAGTTATAATGATATAGACAGATTCAACAAAGAACAAGTCATACACACACTGCAGTATGAAGAAAATAAATCTTGGATAAGTCAGATGCCACTTTAGGGTGAAGCAGTCTACTTTTGATTTTATTTATTTATTGATTTGTTCACTGATAGAACAAATATTGATCACTCCTAGATGAAGCGCTCTGACAGCCACTGACCAGGGACTGTTCAGAATCCTAGTTGGTGGAGAAAGTGATTAGTAGCCACTTATAGATGGATTTGGAAGATGACAGACATTCTCCAAAGTGCTGGACTATCAGAAATCAGAGTATCTAAGGGAGAGAAAGCAGGATGTTAACAGCAAAATATGAGACACTCACAACTTCAACCATCTCTATTAAAGTGCTGGCAAAAATTATAGAGCCCAAAAATAGTTTATGTGCTTCGTATATCATAGACATTGGTTAGTAAACTACTGCTCGGCTGAAAAGCAAATATCATAAATAACAGAAATTGAGATCGATAATACCAATATCTTGTTGTCTATTCCATAAAGACATATTCTTATGCTTTGAGGTATAAAAAAAAAATTAAGAGTCTTTATATGCACTATAAGAAAGGCCACAAAATCTTTAGCAAACAGGAAAAATGAAGTCTTTGGCGTGTTCATTATTAAAAACTGCAGCAGGGGGGAGCCCCGCCTGCGAGGCACTGGACTGGCTCCCCGGCTGGAACACATCGAGCCAGCAGCAGGGCACTAATGAACTGGAATCGAGTTTCGGCCACGGCAGCACCAAGGAGATTCCAACCGGCAAGGCGGGCTGTGTCTCCCCACCGTGCGATCCCTACAGGGTAATTCCCTCACACCTTTGCATCCCTCCTGGAACAGCCGCACCACCTGCCCGGCAGCTGCTCGCGCTCAGCAATGCCCGTGGCCGTGGTACCTGCACGCTGTGGGGACAGCGAAGCCTCATCACCAGCACTTCTGTTCAGTCTGTTCCCAGCGATAAATAAAACATATTTGGGTCAAGAGACAACCACTGACTCGGGAAAGCCTTTTAAAGCCACGTCCACTGGATGCCTGAGTGTCTCAGCGGCTGAGCGGAGGGCAGAGGGGCCAGAGGGGGAGTCAATCACCAATCCAATGAATTAATCAATCATGCCTGTGTAATGAAACCTCCATAAAAATCCCTAACTGGGGACACCTGGGTGGCTCAGCAGTTGAGCTCTGCCTTTGGCTCCGGGGTCCTGGGATCGAGTTCCGCATTGGAGCCTCTCCTCCTTCTGTCTGTATCTCTGCCTCTCTCCCCATGTCTCTCATGAATAAATAAATAAAATCTTTTTTATAAAAGCCCTAATTAAAAAGAAAGCCCTAATTGAAGGGGCTTCAGAGACCTTCCAGTTGATGAACATGTGGAGGTCCTGCTAGGGTGCTGCACTCCAGGAGAGCATGGGGGCACCCTGTCTCTCCCCACATGGCTGCCCTATGCCTCTCATCCATCTGGCTATTCCGGAGCCATGTGCCCTCTACTAAATTGATAATATTAAGTAAAGCACTTTCCTGAGTTCTGTGAGCGATTCTAGCAAATTACCAAACCTGAGGAGCGGGTCGCAGAATCCCCAGTCTATAGCTGGTCCAGCAGATGTATGAGTGGCCTGGGACTTGGTGACTAGTGTCTGAGGTTGGGATGGCCTGGTGGGACTGGGAGGCCTGCCCTAACTCCCAGTTAGTTCCATCAGAAGTGATCTGAATAGCTCAACACCCAGCCGGTGTCGTAGAATCAGAGACTGGGTTCCAGAAGGAGGGTGGCAGCTGGGAGACTAGTCCAAGGGGACACAGTCATCTGAGCAGGATGGGAGGAGGGCAGGATGGCAGCCTATCCGCTGCCGGACCCGTTGTCTTCGAACACCTCTCGGTGGGTGCTTCCTCTCACACAGGTGGACCTGCAGGGGCTCCTCCGGGTCAGTGGGGGGAGGGGTGGGGAGCAGGTGTGAAGAGAGTGATGAGAATACCTCATGGAGAGTGAGGACACGAGGGAGAGAAGAGCTGGCAAGCAGGCCTGGGCAGCTGAGTGTGCAACGCTGCGAGCCCTCGCTGGACACCGTCTCGATGAGATCTGTATTATTACATAAGGACTTGGAGGGGCCCGTGCCCCTGCTGTCTGCACCCCCAAGGGGTCAATCTCCATCTATGAGTAAGATTTCAGGTAAACATCGACGCACCTGCTCTCTGTGTCCCCTGGTTTCTAACCCTCCCCCCCGCCTTCCAAATGGAGGTGTGGTCCTGCAGGGCTGGGGGAACTGGGGGTGACCCCCCAGAGTCCCTTAGGGAGACAGATGCACACTCTCTGCATCTCCACAGGCATGGGTCCCGGGTGGTGCAGGTGCTTCCATCCGCGTCGCTCAGCCTTCCTTCCCGAACTCTATAGTGAGGACCTTGAGACCAAAGTAGACAGAGGGTGTGAGGGGTATGGAGGGCATGGACATGCCCACGGGAAAAGTCATTGTAAGCAGAGGGTATGACTGCTTGCAGAAAGGGTGGCAGGAGACAGTGCGGCTGGCAGCGACTTCTGGCAACTTCTGATGCATGTTGATGATGAGATTTGCCTGGAATGTGGGGCCCATGTGCTTTAAGGGTGTGCATGGGGTTGCAGCTGGTGCGGGGGCCTTGCATGTCAGAGGTGTGCAGCGTCATCTGCTAGGTCACAGGGAGGCAGAGGGGGCTTTCATTTTTATTTTATTTATTTATTTTTATTTGTTTCCATTGAAGTTTGATTTGCCAACATATAATATAACACCCAGTGCTCATCCCATCAAGGCGGTGGGGGGTTCAAAATAAACAGACATGATGGAAGCACGGCTCGCTTGGCTCCCGGCCAGGTGGGGTAGGAACCCGTAGGAGGCAGGATGGATGTGAGAGTCAGAAGGCAGGACTGCCAGAGGACAGAGGGCAGGGGCGATACCTGAAATTAAATGTGGGGAACTGGAATCCTCCAGCACCAGGGGCGTGGGAGGAGGCAGAGATGTGGGGAACCTTTCGTTTGGGTCACACCGATCTCAGTGCGTGGATGCCACTTTCAGGACATGGAGCAGTGCCTATGTTTCTGAAGGCCAAGTGTCCCGTTTAGGTAGCTAACAGTCTTTTTAATTTTCAAAATCAAACATCCACTCTCAGGGTTTACTCATTTAATGTAGAATATCCTGTGGATAAATGTGCTAACATGTCCAATTTATATTTAATTTGCAGTATCTCGGTTCACTATAACTTTCTGAAGACTTCTCATCCCTTTATTAAATTACACCAGAATAAATGAGTTAAGAACTTAGATTACTTTCCCAGTTCAAAGTTCTATATGCAATTATCCTCTGTTGTCTTACATTATTGCTTTTTCACTTATGTTATTTCTTTAACATTGTATTTCGCATTGCCTCCTATCTACACTTGACTCAAGAAAATCTAACCAGACCTAGCTTGTGGGACAGCTTGTGACAATTTGAGAAATGGGGGAGCATTATTTGATGGCAGGTGTTCCAGAAGAGAGAAGCACAGCAAAGCCCAGCAGATTCATTCCATCGCCTAGAGGTCTGAATTTTCTGTGTCTCTACACTCTGAGCACTTTTCTTCCCTTCATGAAGGAGCATTGAACCTTCACATTTTGCTATGGCTCTCTGGCAAGAGCAAGGAGGGATTTTGCTTCTCTCTCTCTCTCTCTCTCTCTCTCTCCCTCTTGCTTTCCAGAACCGTTTGCTCTTTCCCTCAGGGTGAGAAAGCAAGTAGGGTCAAGTAATCACATTTCCCTTCATCTCCCTTCTTTCAAAGACCGTTGGTGACCAGGAAGGCCAGCTGGGAAAGCAGGGTGCTTGGGGATTGAATAAATTAACTCCTTCGCTGGTTTCATTTTGTGAGGTAATGATGGTTACCAGTGTCCAAGGTTATAAATCCAGCTTTTCGTAATCATAAAAAAGTAGAAGCAGTCCCAAAGTCCTTCAAGAGGGGAATGACTTCACAAACTGTGGTATGTCCATACAGTGGAACACTACTCGTTAACAAGAGGAATTACTGATTCATGCAACAATGTGGGCGAATCTGAACCGCATTTCACTGTGCAAAAAATCCAGGCCCCAAAGGCTCTCTATTCTATGATCCCACTCGTATACATTCTGAAAAGGGAAAAACAAACGGGGATGGAGCACAGATGAGTTACGGTCAGGGGTTGCAGGTGCCGAGAGGGCTCCATGACAGAAGCAAAGCATGATGGAAGTTTTGTGACAAAGGGACAATCGTGTGTCGTGGCTTTGCCAGCAGATATGTGACCATACATCTTTGTCAACACCCAGAAAGCCATCCGTACACCATAAAGTGTGCAGTTAACTAATGTTAATTAACCCTTAGCTGATACATGCTGACTGGGAAAACCAGCCGGGATGTGGGTGCAACCAAAACGGACCACACACTTTGGCAAAGGAGCCTTCCTCTGCTGCCAGTGAAAACTGTCCTCATGCTGGCTCCTTTGAAGACTGAGGTCATGACCTTCTAGCCTGGGGAGCCCCATTCCTGGGAATTAAGAACTCACTTTTGGGCAGGGAAAGCAAATCAGCACAAAGACACTACCAACCTGCAGATCCAGAAAGTTGGGAAAGACCCCACTTAGAATCATTTAATTCGCCCCTCGCTTCCAGCTTTGTACCTTTGTCTCATTCCTAAATGAAATCATTTCCAGGGAAGGATCAGAAAACTCTCCAGACAGCAGGCTGTGTATTTTCAGCCCTCAGGATCAGCACACATCTGTGTAGTAGGAGAACAGAGGTGGGGCCGTCCTGGGCAGGCAACTCCATCTGTTTTTAGGACGCAGTTCCCAGCAGAGCTCACTACAGCAAGAGACGAATAGGAGTTTCTCTAACTGAATGACCGAGGAAATCTTGGGGTTCTCCTCAAGCCTTCACTCGTCCACCTCCACAACCACCACACCTCACCGAGGAAAACTGCAAGGACCCAGGGGCTGTGGGATTCAATCTGAAATTTCCAACTGACCTAGGGGAAACGTAGAGCAATGAGGAAATAGAGGAAGGGGAAGGTGAAACCTGTTCTGTGCACAGTCACCACAGTGGCCTTTTACACCTGTGGATAGACGGTGTCACTGCCTTACATAAACCCAGGTCACAGGATTCCCTGCGCTTCACGGCACACACCGCCCTGCCCCTGGTGGGGTGACTGTCCTTGTGTGACCCTCTCCGTGCCCAGGGAAGGTCCACAGTCCTGGGCGTTGTATAAGAGGCCTTGCACGTTCCCATTCTTTGCTGACGGTTCTGACTTCACCCGCCCACTGACATCCTATTCCTGGGACGCCCTCCTGGCCGCGTGTAGCTTCACAAGCCACGTGTGCACATTCAAGCTGCGGCTCACCAGCCTGGGCTGGTGCCCTTACTTACCCTCTGGCACCTATGCTTTGCACTGTTCGAAGTAGTACCTAACAGGCAAGGTTTTCTTTTTTTTTAAGATTTTATTTATTTATTCATGAGAGACACAGAAAGAGAGAGGCAGAGACACAGGCAGAGGGAGAAGCAGGCTCCATGCAGGGAACCCGATGTGGGACTCGATCCCAGGACTCCAGGATCAGGCCCTGGGCTGAAGGCAGGCACTAAACCACTGAGCCACCCAGGGATCTCTAACAGGCAAGTTTTAATGGGAGTGATGGGTGGACTCAGCCAGGGGAGCCTTAGATTCTTTTGGACCTGGCCCCCTTAGAAAATCCTTTCAAACCTTTCTTGAGGAATTTTAAAAAAGAAAGAAGAGAGTTTTTAAGAATTGCATACGAGGTTGAGATAAGTATGGACCCCCTCAAACCTACTGGGGGTCCCTTAGGTGGCTTTGCAAACCAGGCTGGACATAGGGTGCAGGCATTTAGGACAGTGTCATCCACAGCAGGGAACGCTGCTGTGCCTGGACCAAGGGAATAAGCTGATCAAGCCACATTTTAGGGCAAAAGGTTATTTTTGTTTGTTTGTGTAGCAACGCTTAGGATGGACTGAAGAAGCTAACAATAATGAGATGAATTAATAGGTTACCTTAAGAGTCTTCGAATCAAAGAATGTGGACAGAGGCCGCAGGAGTGCAGAAGAGGTGGATTTCACGCTACGGAGACTGAGAAAGGGCAGAACACGGTCTGGCGGAGAGGCCCTGGGTCGGATTTTCCTTCTGTTTTGCTAAGGACCAAAGTGCATGGGGTCCTTCACCCCTGGACAGTCACAAGGACCTTGGTGATGGGAGGAGGGGCCGGGAAGGCCTGGACACAGGGTTAGAGAACCCACCACCACCTGCCCTGCACCCCGCACCCATCAGAGCAGCACCTAGCTGGTTCCCCGTCCCTCTCAGAAAATCACCAGGTCTTTAGAACCAGGGCAGGCCCAGAGAGACGCTCCTCTGGTACTTTGTCCTCCAGTGTCTCTGTTTGCTTCGCTCTGGCTGCCCCAGCTGCCAGGGAGGGAAACACACAAGGCCACAGGCGGCGGGTGGAGACAGTCAACACTCCAAATTCTAAAAACTCATGCATCACTATGCCATTGATTCAGCCTCTCATGACCACAGTCTTGGAATCAAGGACTTAAGGCAACACCTAGATGATGACTGAGACTTTTGGCTTACACCCCACCCACCCAGCACCCAGGGATACCGCACCCAGCACCCCACCCACCCAGCACCCAGGAATACCCCACTTAGCACCCCACCCACCCAGCACCCAGGAATACCCCACTTAGCTCCCTACCCACTTAGCACCCCACCCACGCAGCACTCAGGGATACCCAACCCAGAACTCGACCCACCATCACCCAGGGATATCCCACCCAGCACCCCACCCACCCAGCACCCACAGACACCCTAGCCAGCACCCAGGAGCACCCCACCCAGCACCCGGGAAAAGCATAAAGCAGAGATACACTTACTGCAGACTTTAGAATAAATTGTTTGAAGATCACCAAAGGCCCCTCTCCACCTATGGGTGTGCCTGTCCAGGATGCTGTACAACCAGGACCCCTTTCTATGTGCATGGTATCCCTCCCAGTTTGTTCTTTAACTATTAGTTTAAATCACAGTATGTTTTTCACCCTGCTGTTTATATTGAAAGACTATCACATAGTCCAATTTGTCAGTCATAAAAATACATTCCACATCACATTGCTATGAAAAATTATTCCCTCCTGTTTTTTATACTATTTGTAAGGTGTTGTGTTTTGTTTTTATTTTGAAATGAATTTTACTTAATTTTTGTTTAGTTTTGCAGAAAAGTTGCAAGGAGCACAGAGTTCTCATTTAGCCTCCACTCATTTTCCCCTAATGTTCTCTAACATAATCATCGTACATTTACCAATACTAAGAAATTAACATTGATACATTATTATCAACCAAACTGCAGACTTGACTGGAATTTAACTAGTTTCTCCACTGGTGTCCCAAGATGCCAATTGCAATTAGTCACTGCTTCCTTAGGTTTTCTCTGATGAGACAGTTTATCAATCTGTCCCTGTTGGTTATGAGGCCTTTAGAGAGCCCTGGTCAGGCATTTCATAAAACACCCTTCATTTTGGGTTTTCCTAGTGTTTTCCCATGATAAGAAGGGATTTCTGGGAAGATTTGGGGAGGAATAGATTTTTAGGAGGATACCACACAGGTGATGTGCCTGTCCTATTACATTAGATCGGGGGATGTGTGATGTCAGCATGACTTATTACTGGTGACATTAACCTTCATCACTTTGGTGCCTACCTGGTTTCTCCACTGTAGAATTACTATTTTTCCCTTTCTATCCACTCTTTATTAGAAATGAGTCATTAATTCTAGCCCACACACAAGAGAAGGGAAATTAAGCTTCACCTCCTGGAAAGAGAAATATCAAATAATTTGTGGACATATGTTAAAACCATCATACTAATTAATAAATAGTTGGCATTCATCCATGAATAGTGCCTGCAGCAATATTCCTGTGATGTTCTAATGGTGATTTTCTATTTCCCTCGTTCTGTCTGCATTCATTAATTGGAATTTTTTCTGTAAGGGCGATTCGCTCTTTCTCCCATGTTTATTTACTAATTCAGATACAGAGTTGGACTCCAAATAGATTAAACATCAAAAGAAGAAAGATGAGAATATAAAGCTAACCCAGGGATAGGGAAAACATTATAAACACAGCAAAAACATTAAAGACAATTAGGCATTTCTAATCAACAATAAACACCCACAGAGTGTTAAGAGAGACTGTAACCTCCGGGATACAACCTGTATAGAGTAAACTGGATATTTCTGAAACATCTAAAAGTCTAGCCTATCCAGGATGCCTGGGTGGCTCAGTGGTTGAGCATCTGCCTTTGGCTCAAGTCGTGATCCGGGGTCCTGGGATTGAGTCCCACATCAGGCTCCCCGCAAGGAGTCTGCCTCTCCCTCTGCCTGCATCTCTGCCTCTCTCTCTGTATCTTTCATGAATAGATAAATCTTAAAAAAAAAAAAAAAGTCTAGCATATCCAAAAACCCTTACTAATGAGCTACCAAGACAGCAACCACAGAGCTAAGGGGGTTCCTATTTTTAAAAATCCAAAAGAGATATGGATGGGCAATTTCCAGAAAAGGACCCTAAACAACCATTTGGAGAAGAGATGCTCAATTTACTAGTAAGCCAGCAAACATATGTTGAAACAACGAGATATGTGTCACATCCATCAAAGTGACTAATAAGGTAGGTAATAATAATATGTGTTGGCCAAGATGTGAGGAAATGATTTTTCAAGCCTTTCTGTGTGAGTGTAAATCATGGAACATTCTGGAAAAGACTTTGGGAAACATTCAAAGACAAAGTAATAGAGTGTCCTGTGAACAGCTACCTCGTTCCTGGGCGTATATCTGAGAGATACTCTTTAATTCATCCATTAGGAGACACAGAAAGGTTGGTGTGTCGTGGCAGGGAATTAGGAACAATTTGTTTTATATTATTAGGTGACTAGATGAGAAAAATAGAGCTGGTGTATGCTCCCGAATACTGCATGACAAGGAAAAACCCCAAAGTCTGAAGAAGTACGCAGAGCAGTGCTGGTAGATCTCGAATGCACCAGGGAAAGGGTAAGACACAGAAGAGATTTCCAACACATCGCTATTCACACAAAGGAAAAAGCACAGGTTCAAAGCCACTGCATGTTTTACCAGGCAACGTCTTTAAGGACACCCACCAAACATTGGGAGTGCTTTTGTGGAGAAGGAAACAGACGTGTGAGGATGAGGGTGGGAAATACTGTGGGAAGGGTGTTTGTGAACCCGTGGAGATCTTAATCACTACAGAGGAAGGTGGCTAACTTATTGTAAGTAATTGACTTTTTTTTTTAAGTTAGGAAGCAGTAATTTGAAAATGCCCTATAGCTCAGAAGACACTGGTGCCTAAGGGGAAGGAGGTGAAAAATCCCATTGTTAGTATAGAAATGACACTGATTTCTGGGCATTGATTTTGTATCCTGCCACACTGCCGAATTGCTGCATGACTTCTAGCAGTCTTGGGGTGGAGTCTTTTGGGTTTTCTATGTACAGTATCATGTCATCTGCAAAGAGGGAGAGTTTGGCTTCTTCTTTGCCAGTTCGAATGCCTTTTATTTCTTGTTGTTGCCTGATTGCTGAGGCTAGGACTTTTAGTAGTATGTTGAATAGCAGTGGTGAGAATGGACATCCCTGTCACATTCCTGATCTTAAGGGAAAGGCTCTCACTTTTTCTCCTTTGAGAATGATATTTGCTGCGGGCTTTTCGTAGATGGCTTTTAAGATGCTGAGGAATGTCCCCCCTACCCCTACACTCTGAAGAGTTTTGATCAGGAATGGATGCTGTATTTTGTCAAATGCTTTCTCTGCATCTATTGAGAGGATCATATGGTTCTTGTTTTTTCTCTTGTTGATATGATCTATAACGTGGATTGTTTTACAAGTGTTGAACCAGCCTTGCATCCCGGGGATAAATCCCACTCTGTCATGATGAATAATCTTCTTAATGTACTGTTGGATCCTATTGGCTAGTATCTTGTTGAGAATTTTTGCATCTGTGTTCATCAGGGATATTGGTCTATAATTCTCCTTTTTGGTGGAGTCTTTGTCTGGTTTTGGAATTAAGGTGATGCTGGCCTCATAAAACGAGTTTGGAAGTATTCCATCCTTTTCTATCTTTTAGAACAGCTTTAGTAAAATAAGTATTGTTTCTTCTTTAAACATTTGATATAATTCCCCTGGGAAGCCATCTGGCCCTGGACTTTTGTGTCTTGGGAGGTTTTTGATGACTGCTTCAATTTCCTCCCTGGTTATTGGCCTGTTCAGGTTTTCTATTTCTTCTGGTTCCAGTTTTGGTAATTTGTGGTTTTCCAGAAACTCATCCATTTCTCCTAGATTGCCTAATTTGTTGGCATATAGCTGCTAATAATACATTTTTAAAATCTTTTGTATTTCCTTGGTATTGGTTGTGATCTCTCCTCTTTAATTCATGATTTTATTAATTTGATTTTTTTCTTTTTAATAAGGCTAGCTAATGGTTTATCTATCTTATTAATTCTTTCAAAGAACCAACTCCTGGTTTTGTTGATCTGTTCCACAGTTCTTCTGCTGTCTATTTCATTGAGTTCTGCTCAAGTCTTTATTAATTCTCTTATTCTGTTGGGTGTAGGTTTTATTTGCTGTTCTTTCTCCAGTTCCTTTAGGTGCAAGGTTAGCTTTTGTATTTGAGTTCTTTCCAGTTTTTTGAGGGATGCTTGTATTGCGATGTATTTCCCTCTCAGGACTGCTTTTGCTGTACCCCAAAGATTTTGAACTGTTGTATCTTCATTCTCATTAGTTTCCATGAATATTTTTAATCTTCTCTAATTTACAATGGTTGACCCTTTCATCTTTTAGCAAGATGGTCTTTAACCTCCATGTGTTTGAATTCCTTCCAAATTTCTTCTTGTGATTAAGTTCTAGTTTCAAAGCATTATGATCTGAAAATATGCAGGGGACAATCCCAATCTTTTGGTATCGGTTGAGACATGATTTGTGGCCCAGTATGTGGTCTATTCTGGAGAAAGTCCCATGTGCACATGAGAAGAATGTGTATTTAGTTGTATTTGGATGTAGAGTTCTGTAAATATCTGTGAAATCCATCTGGTCCAGTGTATCATTTAAAGCTCTTGTTTCTTTGGAGATGTTGTGCTTAGAATATCTGTCATTTACAGAAAGTACTGTGTTAAAGATTCCAGTATCAGTGTATTATTAGGCAAGTATGTCTTAACTTTGGTTATGTATTGATTGATATACTTGGCAGCTCCCACATTAGAGGAGTCAATCCCATTTACAATTGCACCCAAAAGCATAAGATACTGAAGAATAAACCTAACCAAAGAGGTAAAGGATCTATACTCTAAAAACTACAGAACATTTCTGAAAGAAATTGAGGAAGACACAAAGAGATGGAAAAATATTCCATGCTCATGGATTGGAAGAATTAATATTGTGAAAATGTCAATGCTACCCAGGACAATTTACACATTTAAAGCAATCCCTATCAAAATACCATGGACTTTCTTCAGGAGTTGTAACAAATCATTTTAGGATTTATATGGAATCAAAAAAGACCCTGAATAGCCAGGGAAATATTAAAAAAGAAAACCAGACCGGAGGCATCACAATGCCAGATTTCAGGTTGTACTACAAAGCTGTGGTCATCAAGACAGTGTGGTACTGGCACAAAAACAGACACATAGATCAATGGAACAGAATAGAGAAGCCAGAAATGGGCCCTCAACTCTATGGTCAACTAATATTTGACAAAGGAGGAAAGACTATCCACTGGAAAAAGGACAGTCTCTTCAATAAATGGTGCCGGGAAAATTGGACAGCCACTTGCAGAAGAATGAAACTAGACCATTCCCTTACACCATACACAAAGATAAATTCAAAATGGATGAAAAATCTAAATGTGAGACAAGAATCCATCAAAATTCCAGAGGAGAACACAGGCAACAGCCTTTTTGAACTTGGCCACAGCAACTTCTTGCAAGATACATCTATGAAGGCAAGGGAAACAAAAGCAAAACTGAACTATTGGGACTTCATCAAGATTTAAAGCTTCTGCACAGTAAAAGAAACAGTCAACAGAACTAAAAGACAACCTACAGAATGGGAGAAGATATTTGCAAATGACCTATCAGATAAAGGGCTAGTTTCCAAGATCTATAAAGAAATTATTAAACTCAACAGCAAAGAAACAAACAATCCAATCATGAAGTGGGCAAAAGACATGAACAGAAATTTGACAGAGGAAGACATAGACATGGCCAACAAGCACATGAGAAAATGCTCCGCATCCCTTGCCATCAGGGAAATACAAATCAAAACCACAATGAGATACCAGCTCACACCAGTGAGAATGGGGAAAATTAACAAGACAGGAAACAACAAATGTTGGAGAGGATGCGGAGGAAGGGGAACCTTCTTGCCCTGTTGGTGGGAATGTGAACTGGTACAGCCACTCTGGAAAATGGTGTGGAGGTTCCTCAAAGAGTTAAAAATAGATCTGCCCTGCGACCCAGCAATTGCACTGCTGGGTATTTACCCCAAAGATACAGATGCAGTGAAACACCGGAATACCTGCACCCCAATGTTTATAGCAGCAATGTCCACAATAGCCAAACTGTGGATGGAGCCTCGGTGTACATCGAGAGATGAATGGATAAAGAAACTGTGGTCTATGTATACAATGGAATATTACTCAGCCATTAGAAACAACAAATACCCACCATTTGCTTCGACATGGATGGAACTGGAGAGTATTATGCTGAGTGAAGTAAGTCAGTCGGAGAAGGACAAACATTATATGGTCTCATTCATTTGGGGAATATAAAAAATATGAAAGGGAATAAAGGGGAAAGGAGAGAAAATGAGTGGGAAATATCAGAGGGTGACAGCACATGAGAGACTCCTAACTCTGGGAAACAAACAAGGGGTGGTGGAAGGGGAGGCGAGCAGGGGATGGGGTGACTGGATGATGGGCACTGAGGGGGGCACTTGGCAGAATGAGCACTGGGTGTTATACTATATTTTGGCAAATCGAACTCCAATAAAAAAATACATAAATAAATAAATAAATTAATTAATTAATTAATTAATTAATTAAAAAATACAATACAATAAAAAGAAACTCCAGAAACAGGGGACACCTGGGTGGCTTAGCAGTTGAGCACCTGCCTTTGGCTCGGGTGGTGATCCCAGCATCCTGGGATCCCAGTGTCCTGGGATCCCAGCGTCCTGCATTGCGCTCTCTCTCTCTCTGTATCTCTCATGAGTAAATAAATTAAATAAATAAAATCTTGAAAAAAAAAAAAGAAAGAAAGAAACCCACAGATAGTATATCCAGGATATGGATAAACAACATGCAATCTAGCCACACAAGGGACTGTTATTCGGCCATCAAAAGCAATGCAGCACCGCTATGGTGAGGATGAACCTCACATCGGTCATGATCAGCACAGGAAGGCAGATGCAAAAGGTAAAAGGTCATGCAGGATGTACTTCCACTTATATGAAATTTTACAAACAGGCGAATCCTTAGAGACAGAAAGAAGGTTCGTGGTTGCCAAGTCAGTAGCGGCGGGGGGTGGGAAGAGTGGAGAAAAGTGAGCAACTTTCTAGGGGTTTGGAATCTCCTTTGAGGGCAGTAAAAAGGTCTTGGATCTACACAAAGGTAACAGTTGCCTAGAATGGTGACTGAATGAAACACCAGTAAATTGTAGACTTTAAAATAGTAAATGATATGTTACCTGTGCTTTACTTCAATAAAAATATAATCTTCACAGTTATCACGGAGAAGAGCAGATAACTCCTCTCTGAAGGGACATAACCTTGTCATAAATCCCACTTTACTAAATAATTAGTCTCAACCCCGGAAACTGGGGGAAGCACATCTCTCAGAGTGATCATTTAGAGCAGAAGAACCAGAATGTATCTCACAAGTTTTTATACTCCATGCTTTAACCAGGAAGCAAATAATGGATTTTAATTATGTTTTAGACTATGCATTATTATGTTAATAATTAATAACACTTAATGCTCTTTTGTGGGCTAGATAATGTGGTTATTATGCATAATACATTAAATATATTTATATATTACAGAATTATAAAATTATGATCATATATATTTATATAATTATATTATACATATTATTACATATATAATGTAAAATTATAATTATATAATTAATTATATATGTATATAATATATATAATGATTATGTGATTTATACAATACAATAACTAATATGTAATTATATACATTATACATTATGCATAACATGTATTATAATTATGTAATTATGCATCATTATATTTGTGTGTGTGTATATATATAGAGAGAGAGAGACACACACACACACACACAAACATATAGGTTAAGGAATGAGGCCCGAAGTGAAGTTTATCTTCTCCTGAAGACTTAGAGTAGTTTCACAAAGGGTCTCTCTCTTTACCCATGAACAATGGATAGCCAATGAGACGTATCAAGAAGAGGATGGACTAATTTGATCAACGTTTTGAAAAAACTACTCTGGCTGCATGTGGAGAATAGATGGCAGCGTTCAAACATGGGTGCAGGTGGGTCATGAGAAGTCTTCCACGGAATTCAGAGACCACAGACAACTTGGATTTGGCTAACGTCACAGGAGAAAGACTTTCATGGCTGAATTTGAACTCCCCTTAGGAGAAGACCAAAATGACTGGATCTTGAGAGACATGATGTCAGGGATGACATCGGGATTCTGGCTGGCCTGACCACCGATCAGACAGTAATACCAGCTGTGAGATCCTGGTTCATTTCCAAACGTGCTGGGATTGGGGTGCGTTTGATGATTCCTAACGTGGCTGACAGGTAATCGATACATCCAAGTGGAGGCTGGATCTGTAACAATTGCTCTGCTCATAGGTGTCAAGCAAAGCGAGAGCCATGGAAGAGATGGATTATTGGATTCTAAAGTGAAACCGGCATCCATTTCTAGTTAATAATTTTAAGCATAGGTGAATTGAAAGTTTGACACCAATATTTGAGTTACAGGAGGATAAATATTAACATTTAGACCAAACTCAAAGTTGTATTTGAATATCACCCAAACTATTCAGGTCTTTTGGCATATTCTTTTTTTTTTTTTTAAGATTGTATTTATTTATTCCTAAGAAACACACAGAGAGAGGTAGACACATAGGCAGAGGGAGAAGCAAGTTGCCCACAGGGAGCCTGATGTGAGACTTGATCCCAAGACCCTGGGATCACGACCTGAGCCGAAAGCAGGTACACAATCACTGAGCCACCCAGGTGCCCCAAGCCTTTTGGCATATTCTAATTAGTGATGTATAACAAGTACCAATCTCACTAGCAAATGGCCTAGGCTTTTCTGAACCAGGCTGAATCTGTACATCACTTCCCTTTTTTTTAATGAACTTTTTATGGTATAATAGTTTTAGATTTCCAAAAACCTTGTGAAGATAGTACAGAGCATTCCCATATACTCCACATCCAGTCACCTCATTATTAACATCCTACATTAGGGTGATACATTTGTCACAATCAGTGATCCAATATTGCTACATTACTATTAATTAAAATTGATAGACTTTATTTAGATTTCCTCATTTTTCCTTGTAAAGTCCCTTTTCTGTCTCAGTACTCCATTTAGGATACCACATTACACTTAGTCATTAGGTCTCCTCTACATTGTGATAGTTTCTCAGACTTGCTTTGATTTTGATATTAACATTTTTTTAAGGAGTACTGGTCAGGTATTTTGTAGTGTGTCAGTTGGGATTTATCTGATGTAGATCACTTCCTGTGTTAAGTCTCATTAAAAAGTAACATTACAGAAAGCCAACTTTTAGTCCCAAAGTTAGACCCTGTAGAAGGAAATCCCACAATGCCTTGCTTTCCAACTCCTTAGGGCTTGTGAACTTTCAGAGAGCATTCTTCTTCCTCTGCGCATATCAAAAAAACACATAAATGTGTAAATTAATTTCCTAGACATTTGTCAAACTGTCAAATTTTATGTGCACACTTCATACTGTAAACTTGATAAGCAGCAGTAATTAGGTTCCGACTTGCAGTATACATCCAGCCAGGCATTCTCAGATGCGTTAATCGTGTCGGCACTGACCATGTGGTATTATATTTGTTCCTTTCTTTGTCAATCTCCTGTAAGGGACAGTGACCTCTTTGATAAAAAGAGTTTGTTTGTTCGTTTACATTTTTGTCTCCCACACCCAACACAATGGAGGAGATCATATGAAAATAGGTGGACACGTGAATGAATGTGCGAGATATTGTAGACTCAAATGTGATTGACAGATGAGCAGAGAAGAGCGAACACAGCAGGCCTGGCTGCTGCCCTTAGACATGCTCTTAGCAGGTTGATTCCGGGAATCAACTGCGGTCCGGGAACTTGGATTTGGCCAGAGCTCCTGCTATTGTGCTGAGGGCAGCGGCTCACGCTGCCTAAACTGTTGGGACAGACAATGTGGTTATGCTGAGCACCTGCTTTCCTTCTGGGAGTCTGGAATCTCAGTACGTGGTGGGCAGAAGGTGCCGACAGGACCAACCTCTGATGAAAACCTTGGACGCATAGACTCAAGCTAGCTTCCATGGTTGGTAACAGGACGCATGTTACAACTCATAACTCCCTGCTGGAGGAATCGAGTTGTGCCATGGGAGTCCAATGGGGGAGGACTCTTGGAACTTTCCTCCAGACTTTTTCCCTTTACTGGTTTAGCTTTGTAGACTTTGGAGGTACAGAGATGACAGCTGTGAGTCAAACTATATGCTCTATATGCTGAGTCGCAGGAGTCCCGGTAAATCGTCGAACGTTGAGGGGGGGCCCTCTGGAAATCCCTGATACTGGGTCCAGCACGTACATGCGTGTATGTACCAGCAGGGGAGCCTCACTCTCCCCTATGATTCTGGCTTTATCGGGACTTCCAGTCACTGCAGCTCAATTCCACAACCATTTGTTGACCAGCAGCATCCACAGGACCTATGCATAAAAGAAAACTAAAGGTGAGGGACAAAGTTGAGTTAGACAAACATGTCAGCTCTTAGAAAATGCATGATTTAGTTCACATAAACCAGTAACCATAAAACAAGTCAGATCATAAAAAGCTAGAAGGGAGGAGAGACAAAAGGGCCTGGGAGGAGAGATGAATGTCACTCACCCAAGGACAGGGGTGACATTCCAACTGTATAATGACAACAGACTTGCAAAGCAGGTGCAGTCCAAACCCAGCCCAAACGAGATGTATTCCCACCCCAGATTGGTTTGGGATAATCTACGTGGCTACATGTTGATTTGTTCATTTTCTTTCACATGGTTTCAGGGGAAGAGGGAGTCAATTTTCACGGCATGAGCATGACATGCCAGAGGCTGAACCTGTTGTTAAGTGGGCACCCTGGCCCCAGAGTCTCAGCTCATTCATCCTGCAGACACGTCTTAGGGACCGTCTGATCTCAGAGGAATCATGGGAGTATGAGATGATGCGTTGCAACTGAAGAAGAATTTCAGTACTTTCATGACTCTGCTTGGGTTCTCTGAATCCAAAAATCGCTTCTCTGGGTCAGGACTTGTGATCCAGGCTGAGGACTCCCTCCAGGGGAGCTGTTCAGGACCTCAGGCCGAGGAGGCAGGAACACAGGCAGCAGACATGAGCCCAGAGGTCACATCCGGAATCTGACCAGGACCACCAGGATATGAAATACGGTGAAACCTAATCAAACATAATGACAAACATAATGATATTATGGACTGGAATTCACCAACCTGTGGAAGGTCAGCACCTCCCTCATCTTTGTAGTATAGTGTGAATCACTAGGCTGGAATTACCAGCAGAGCTTGGAGAAGTCCTGATACACAGCTCACCCCAGACCAATGAGGCTGACTCTCTGCCAGGAAAATGAGTTTTAAAACTTCACAGGAGCTTCCAGTGTGTACCAAGCTGGCATGGAAGTTGCCACATCCTAAAAGAGGGCTGAGTATAAAAAGATTTCGACACTCTATAGCAAAGTCACACCAGAAGAAACAAAAGCTATCATCTTCTGGCATGGTTTAGGGGAAAGGCTGTCCTCAGGCCAGAGCCCAGGAGACCAGCAGCCATCCTGCCATATTTTCCCATGTCATAGCTTCATGGGCATTAAGACCACTGCTGTACAGCATTATATTACTTGGCAAAACCCAGAATCTTGTCCTGTAAGGGAGTGAATTACAACACCAACAGAATTTGTCTTGCAGTGTCTGCTATGGAAGGAAAATCCTGAGAATTGATGTGGGGACAGTTGGGAAGATATTCATGAATCTGGAACCTGAACTACCAAATTCTGATGAGTCTGCTCTGCCCATAGATGGATCTGCTCCACCCTCATCTGGGAAGATTGATCCTGTTTTATCCCTAAAAAGCTATAATGGCCTCCCTGAAGTAGGGAGTTAACTTGCAAGACATTGCTGATTCTTTTCAAGGCTCAACCCCATCACTCCTCTTTGCTTCCCAACCTACAACTACACTAAATTACCAGCAGACCCCAGAAGGTACAAAGTATGACCTCTGAGCAGGGGCAATGAGTTTCTGGAGGGATATGTGATTTCTCCAGTACATACACACATTAAAAAAAAGAATGTGTGTAGAAATGGATATTAAGAGCATGGGTTGAAGGTAGAAGGAATATGAAACAGATCAGAACAGACTTGACAATACAGATCCGGTAAGCAGAGAGTCTGCATCTAATGTTGCAGCTTTGGTTTGGAACAGCTCCTAACAGTTTGTTCAATTGGTTGATTGGCTGAAACATAACCCAAAAAGTGGCTGACACTAAATAAAGTTATTTATTTCTCACAGTTCTGGAGTCTACAAGTCTGAGATCAGGATGCCAGTGTGGTCAGTGTGGTCAGCTTCTGGCAAGGGCTGGCTTCTGGGTTGCACATTGTCAATTTCTCCTTTGACAGAAGGAGGAAGGGACATCTCTGGAATTTCTTCCCTAAAGGCCCTAATTCCATTCATGAGGGCTCCCCAAGGACCTCCTCCCAAGACAATCACACTGGCGATTGGAATTTCAGCATATAGACTTTAGAGGACATCAAGATTCAGTCTGTTGCAGAGGCTGGGAAAGTGAGAGTGTACTTGTCATTGGAGGTATCCTAACCCACCCTGAGACAGACCAGAGACATACCTTTCACCAGGACTATGAGAAAAAATTATTAGCAAATGGAGCCCCAAATCCTTGAAGTGTTCTGTATTGCTCTTTGCTGTAGGCCAGATCCTAGGTGGGAATTGTGGTTATAATTGGAAAACCTAAATGCAAAAGAATCGATTGGATTCAAGGTGTCATGGGCCAAGTGGCAGCACTCTATAGCTAAAGCAGTGTGGACATGGTGGCCATAGTAGGCAGCAAAGTCAACTCAGCAATCAGAACAGAGACTCACAGAGACCCATGGCATTGGCCGCTTGGCCATTGCCTTCCTAGAAATGAAAGAAATGCGAAGTCTGATACTTGATCTGTATGAGCAGAAGAATCCTAGGTCAAGTGAACAAATCTTAACCTGGATCATAAAAACAGAGGCATGGCTTCTCTGTCAATTCCCAGACTCAACCCAGTTTACAGATCCAATACCCCTTGAACAGATGGAAAGCCAGGAGGGGTGACTCTGCTACACTGCGAAAACTTTACTGTTACTCCTTCACCCACATTTCCCTATGGGGTTACTATGCATTGCAAAAAAGAAAATAATCAGATTTTTCAGAGACTATGGACACTGGCTCTGAATTCTCATTAATTTCAGGAGATTCAAAACATTCCTGTCGTCCACCCATCAGAGTAGAAGCTTATGGAAATCAGAGAGTCAATGGAATTTATCTCAGGCTGATCTCAGAGTTGGTCCAATGGATCTCTGAATTTATTTTGTGGTTATTTTCCCAAGTCTGGAATGCATAACTGGAAAGACATTCTCAGCAACTGCCGGAATCCCTGCATTGATTCCATGGCCTATTGAGTAAGTACTATTATGGTGAGAAAGCCAAGTGAAAGCTACTAGAACTGCTTGTACTGTAGGAAAGTAGAAAACCATAAGTACTGGTATGTTCCTGGAGGGATTGCAGAGATTAGCACCACCATCAAGGACTTGAGGGGTGCAGAGGTGGTGACAGGCCAATCCCTCCCCTCTTCAGCTCACCTATTAAATCTGTGCAGAAAACAGATGGATCCCGGAATAATGACTATGGATTCTCATAAGTTTAATCAGATGGTGACTCTGTGCTCCTGCAACAGATGTAGTTTCATTGCTTGGAAAAATCAACACATCCCCTGCAATCGAGTATACAACTATTGACCTGAAAAATGCTTTCTCCTCCAACCTGTTAGTAAAAACCACGAGTAGTTTCCTTTCAGCTGGCCAAGCCAACAATACACCTCCCCTGTCCTACCTCAAAGGCACATCAACTCTCCAACTCTGTGTTATGATTTACTTCACAGGGATTTTGACAGCCTTTCCCTTCCACATAAGCTGTCACACTGGCCCATTACACTGATGATGTTATGCTGATTGGACATTGTGAGCAAGAAGTAGCAACTACTGTAGACTTACTGGTAAGACATTAGTGTGTCAGAGGGTGGGAAATAGATCAGACGAATTTCAGAAGCCTTTTACCTCAGTGAAATTTCTAGGGCCTGGTGGTGTGGGGCGCAATAAGATGTCCCTTCTAACTTGGATAACTTGTTGTATCTGACCTGTCCTACAACCATGAAAGAGATGTGATGCCTGGTGATCCTTTTTGACTTTTGGAGGCAAAGTAGTCCTCATTTAGATGTGTTACTCCAGTCCATTTACTGAACAACCCAAAAAGCTACTAGTTTTCAGTAAGACCCAGAACAACAGAAGGCTCCGCAACAGGTTCAAGCTGCTATACGAGCTGCTCTGCCACTCAGTCCACATGATCCAGTAGTTCCAATGGCACTTGAAGTGGCAGTGGTAGATACGGTTGCCATTTGGAACTTTGGCAAGTTCTTATAGGCGATTTTCAATACAGGACCTTAGGACTTGGGGACAAAGCCCTGCCATCCTCTTTGGATAATTACTCTTCTTTTGAGAAATAGCTTATAATCTATTAGAGGAGCTTAGTAGAGATACTTAACCTTGGGCCACCCAGTTACCATGTGACCTCAACTTGACCCCCATTGTGACACGTGGGTGTCACTCGACCCACGATGTCACAAAGTGAACATTTAAAACAGCATTCCATCATCCAATGGGACTGACATGTACATGGTTGGGCCCAGGCAGACCTGGGTGGGTAAGTTACACAAAGATGTTGCCCAAATGTGCATGGTCCCCACTCCTGGCACGCTGCCTCCTCTCCCATTATTCACCTATGGCCTCCTCATAGAGAGTTACTTATAATCAGTTGACAGAAGAAGAGAAGAGTTGTACCTGGATCATAGGTAGTTCTGGCATATATGTAGGTATGAGCTACAAGTAGACAGCTGCAATTTTATATCAATTCAGGGGCTGCAGCCAATGGTTTGGCTAGATGGTGAGCATCTAGCAAGCCAGTTGCTTCAGGGTGGTGGAAAACATGGTAAGACCATGTTTTACCATGTTGACTTGAGCATGACTGGAAAATTGGTGATGGAAAATTAGGGAAAAGTTCTGTGGATGGACTTCTCTGAGTGGCTACAAAATGTGAATATATTTATATCTCATGTCAATGCTCAGCAAAGGGTGACATCAGCACAAAAGCTTTTAATAGAGTCCATAGGATGACTTGTTCTGTGGCTACTATTTCCTTTCTCTCCAACCGCCCCCGTCATTGCTCAAAGGGCTCATGAACAAAGTGGCCACAGTGGAAGAGATTACGTATGGGTTCAGCAACACTTATTTCCACTTACCAGGTCCAACGAGGCTATGAACCACTGCTGCATGCCCAATCTGATGGTGGCAGAGTCCAATATGGCACCATTCCCCAGGGTGATCAGCCAACTACCTGGTGGCAGGTTGATTACATTGGACCACGTTACGTTCATCATGGAAGAGGAAATGTTTGTTTTGTTCTTCCTGTAATCGGCACTTGCTCTAGATATGTATTTGCCTTCCCTGCAAATAGTGCTTCTGCTAAGTCTACTGTCCTTGGTCTTATGGAATGCCTAACCCATTGGCATGGTATTCCACACTGCATTGCTCCTGAGCAAGGAATGTATTTCATATACAAGGAAGTGCAGCAATGGGTCCTTGATGGTGGAATTCATGGTCTTACCATGTTTTCCACCACCCTGAAGCAACTGGCTTGCTAGAACAGTGAAATGACTTTTTGAAGACTCAGTTACAGTGCTGGCTGGATGGCAATAACTTGCAGCAAACTAGTCCCAGAGCAAGGTTCTCCTGGACTGGGTATGCTCTAAATAATGCATCAATATATGATGCTGTTTCTCCCACAGTCAGGATTCATGGGTCAAGAAAGATAGAGCTAGAAATGAGAGTGGCACCTGTATTACTCTAGTGATGTCACTAGGAAATCTTTGCTTCTTGTTTCTGTGACCTCATGATCTGTGGATCTTGAGGCTGTAGCTCAAATAGAATGCTACCTCCAGGAGTCATGACCATGATTCCATTAAACTATAAGTTAAGACTGCTTCTTGGCCACCTTGGGCTCCTCAGGCCTTTGAAAAAAACACATAAAGGATGAGACTTAAGGTGTTTAATGATCCTGACTACACAGAAAAATGAGACTGTTAATCCACCGTGGAGGAAAAGAAGGGTATGTGTGCAGTACTGGAGATTCCAGAGGCATCTCTCAGTACCACTAAGCACTGTAATTAAAGTCAGTGAAAAACTACACCAATCCAATCCAGTCAGGACTATTAATTGTTCAGACAATGGACAGGAATAAAGGGTTGGGTCACCACCAGATAAAAAACTATGACTGGCTGAGGTGCTTGCTGACAGCAAACATAATACAAAATGAGCAGCAGAAGTAGTAGTTCTAATACCAGTCTTGACCTTGTGACAAGTTACAGACATAAGAACTCTAATTCTTTTTTTTTTTTCAAGATTTTATTTATTTAAAGAGAGAGAGTGCATGCAGGGGGAGGGACAGAGAAGAAGGAGAGAGAGAATCTCAAGCAGACCCCCCCACTGAGCATGAAGCCCAACCAGGGGCCCAATCTCACAACCCTGAGATCGAGACCTGGGCCAAAACCAAGAGTCGGATGCTTAACCGACTGAGCCACCCAGGTATTCCGGGACTCTAATTCTTATGAGTATTTCTTCCTTATTTTGTTATGAATATTTCTGTGTGAGTCCATCTGTATCTTTGTTTTCTTCCTTCTTTCAGTCCCTTATCAGAGAACATAGATATATGGATTTTACACCATCTTATTGAAGTTATAGGGAGAAGAGGGGACATCTCCAAGGACTTTGTATCCTCCGCTAAAGAATGTATTAGTACATTTTAAGTTGTACGTGGGATAATTGTATCACGTTAGACAGAAGTTTAACCTTGTTAGTGTCTTTATTTGGAGATTAAGCATGACTTAAAGAGATGTGTGGGTGCTAAATCAACAGGGGTTCATTGTGATGGTTACTTATATGTGACAACTTGTGTGGGCCAGAGTACCCAGATAGTTGACCAAATACCTCTCTGGATGTTGCTGTGAAAATATTTTTATATGTGATTTTCATTTAAATTCGTAAACTTTGAGAAAAGCAGATTGTTCTCTGTAATGTGGATGGGCCTCAACTAATCAGTTGAAGGCCTTAAGAGAAAAGACTAAGATCCTCCAGAGAGGAAGGAATTCTGTCTCCAGACAGAGTTTAGACTCAAGCTGCCACATCAGGTCTTCCCTGCCACCAACCTGCAGAATTCAAACCTGCCAGCTTTCACAATGAGTTAATGTTTTAAAATAAATCTCTTTCTGTGTCCATCTCTGTCTCTATATCTCTTTTTCTCTCTCAACACACACACACACACACACACACACACACACACACACACACATCTTAGAACCCTAACACAGAAAGTTCTTAACATTTGTAATTAAGAAAAAAAAGAATGAATAAAGTATGGAAGGTGGGCATCATATTTATTCAAAAATTATTGGCATGTGCCTTGGTTGTTAATTATAAAATCTCTAACAAAAGTCTCTAGTAAATTTACAATAATGCACCTTTAAAGAAAGTATAGAAAAGGACTAGGCTATAAACTAAAACCTAGGGGAAAAAAAGCAAAATGAAAATCCAGTAACTACATGAAAAAGTAGGAAAAGTGATAATAAAGAATAAAATTAATCAAGTAAAAAACATATACTACTGCATCTAAGAAGGGATATGTAATCATACATCAACAAAATATGAGAATGTGATTTGCTTCTCCTGGAGGCGGTGGAACCAGGTTGTCAGTGTTCTCCAAACTCTGAGCAAGCCAGTCTGGATTTGATTCTCCTGCACAGAGCTACCAGCTAAAGAGCTCATCTGGTGGTTTTCTTTCCCTTGGGGAATTGTTGATAGACTATCCATCACACACTTAGCGTAAGCCGGAGCATAAAGAATAGCAGTGTCAACCAAAATGGTGATTATTAAGAATGACTCTCATCCCCAAGCTAGCGCGGTATTATCTCACAGAGATGAGCCTGGTCAAGAAGCTCAGAAGCAAGGCAACTCAGGCTGGAATTCCCACCAGGTACAGGGCATGTGGCTCCACGTTCAGCTGTTCATGGGATGGATTGGGAGCTCTGATTACCACCCTTATCAGGGTAATGAGTGGGTCAGATTGAGCAGGGTGGAGATGCACAACGAAGAAATAAGTGTGTATACTCATGGCTGGCTGACTCATAAAAGAAACAATGATGGGGCACCTGGGTGGTTCAGTTGGTTAAGTGCCTGACTCTTGATTTCAGCTCAGGTCAGGATCTCAGGGTCATGAGATTGAGCCTGGAGTCAGGCTCTGAGCTGAGCAGGGAGTCTGTTGGAGATCCTCTCTCTTCCTCTGCCCCCTCCTTGCTCGTGCTTTCTTGCTCTCTCTCACTCCTTCAAATAAATAAATCTTTAAGAAAAAAAAAAGAATGATAAGAAAGGCTGCACAATTAAGCAAAATGAAATGCCAATGAGTCATCATGACATCTGAATTTTCAAAATGATAATGAAGAAAGTAGAGAACAACCCATCCTCCTATACATGCCAAAAAGGGGGGGGATCTGTCCCCTTTAAAAAGTGTTCCCTTGGAAAGTATTTTCAAGGACATCTTCTCTTACCCACTCATTGGATTTCTTCTGAATATTTATGGCACGGGTATATAATGAATGCCTTTACGTAAAGCATGAATATGAAAACGGGCAGGAGCAATCAACCCAGCATCAGAATGTGTTGCTAAGGCAATGTCTGGTGCTGCAGGATTTCTTGGCATCAGGGCTGGATGTCAATCTGGCTGTGACCATGATGGTGTCTGTGGGGTGTTGTCTACTTATGGACACAGCTAAGGGGACAAAATCACTGACTACGGCTGACCTTCCCTTGTCTGTTTAGGGATATGGCCAGGGCTCAGAATGGTTAAGTAAATTGTACATTTTTATTAAAGCAATAATCCAAAAGAGCTTTCTTTGAAGAGTTTAAATACTATTTTGCATTTCTGATGTTATGTACCACTTGAAGGGACGGTTGGCTCTTAGCACCAGTGGGACACCTAGGAGTGGTCCATGGGTGTCTGCTGTTGAATAAACTTGCATGAACTTCTAAGAGTTTCAGAGAAGTACAGGGTTTGCTCAAAATAATTTTTTAAAGATTTTATTTCTTTATTTGAAAGAGAGAGAGTGAATTAGTGAGAGAGAGAGCAGGGAGGAGGGGCAGAGGGAGAAGGAGAAGCAGACTCCTGGCTGAGTGGGAAGCCCAACCAGGGGCTCAATCCCAGAACCCCAGGATCATGATCTGAGCTGAAGGAAGATGCTTCACCAACCAAAGCATCCCTGGCATCACCCAGGCATCACCCAGGTATCACCCAGGCATCCCTCAAAATAATTTGTTTAGGTTAAATAGGGTTAGGAATTAGTCTCAGTCCCTTTCTGGATCACATTGGGCCATTTTATTTTTTTAAGATTTTTAAAATTCATTTATTCATGAAAGACACACAGAGAGAGAGAAAGAGGCAGAGACATGGGCAGAAGGAGAAGTGGGACTCAATCCCAAGATCCGGGATCACAACCTGAGCCAAAGGCAGATGCTCACTGAGCCACACACTGCCCATTTTTAAAAAGGGGTAGAGAGAATGTAGCAATAGCATTGATTCATCGATTTCTGCTTCAGACCTCTGAAAACTCATGCTCCACCTTCTGTGCTCTCCAGAAAAGGACAAACATCATTATTATCATATAAAACATGACCACACAAAATTCACATACGTCCTCATACAATCAACTGCACAGGTAGAAACACATGTGGCCAACCAGTCAGCTTGGTGACTGTAGCTGGGATCACTGGAGCCAGCTGAGCTGGTCTGAGTCAAGTCTTGCCCAGAGAAATGCATTTTAAAGGAAACTTGCTGAAATGGAGCATAAACATCATACTGGAAGCATCAGAGCCCAGCCCCCCAAAATACAAGTAAATATCTCACTGTCGAGGAAGATCCATGCATCCTTCCCTTTCTCTCAAAAGTCAGAATCAGAATCTATAAGTTCTTTGATTTAATAGGACAGGTCTTATCAGACTTGATATTTAGTATGTTCCAATGTCTTAGTAAAACCTCCTTCAGGTCCACTTCAACTTCCTTGGGCTTCTGAGGATGCAAGAAGCCAATTAGTGCCATTTTCATAAAAATCTCCCAATTATAGAGAGGGATGGTCATTTCTTTACTTTGTCGTTTAAAGACTAAAATTACCCAAATCGTTGACCTTTTGTCACATATCTTCTTTTGATCCTGAGAGTCATTTGATTGGCCTTCCTGGGACCCATTGATAGATTGTCTTTTCGTCTTGTTGAGGATTGCTTTTCTGGGCTCCATACTTCTTCAGTGTTCTAAAAACATACACACAAGCCTATTTTTAAAATTCAAGATCTCTTCTTGGAATATTCTGGAGTAGATGACAACCACTCACACCTCACCAGCATAAATGAGAGCACCTGTTATCCTGCTCTTTTTCCAGCATCATGTTTTAGTTTAGCCAATCTGAAGACTGAAAACACATTACCATATCCTCCAGAGTGTGCACTTTGCTCTGTCGATGGAGGTCTTAGGTAGTGAGGCAAAGCGGCAAATTAAAAGGATATAGATTATATGCGGCAAAAGCATCCTCTGTATAGTGAAAATGACAATAAAAGATCCTTCAGGTCTCATTGAGCTTGCTTTATTCACAAAAATGTTTATGTTGGAACTTGAACTACTTTCTAACATGAGGTACTAACATGAGTATTAAGAAATTTAGTTTCTTGGACAGCATTTCACTGCAAGCCTGGGAGAAATGCGGAATTATCTGGATGTTCTTGTCTCTTTCAGGGAATATCCTATAATGTGGGCCCAGAGCTTGGGCAGGCCCTCAATTTACCCACGTGGATTTGAATAGATGACACACAGGGCACTAAAGAACTGAATGTTATAACCTGGGCTATTGAATGAGCACTCCCAGGTAAAGCATTTATCAAATCCTGGCATTCATCACAGAAAAAGTAAGATGGTACACCACGTGTTCCATCGGCACAGAACTTATGATGTATCAGATGAAGCGCCAAGGAAGAGGGAATCAGGGATGCAGTCCATCTCCGTGAGCATCAGTGTTGTCATGAAGGACGTCATGCCAGCTCCAAAAAGGCACAGCTCAATGTCTACCCAGTGTAAATATGTAGAAATGGTGTTTTTCTTCTAAAAAGATATGTATTATACATAAATATTAAGATCAATATTTATAAATAAACAAGAAAAATGCTCCAAACATGAAAAGCATATCTAAATTTCTTCAAAGGCAGCTATATATCTCACATTTTTACTTTTCCCCATGTTTTATTTATGAGAAGTACTTTTCTGTGGGTCACCTGGCAAGCTCAGGGCTTGTTCGCCTCAGAGTCCCTGGCCTAAATTCAGATACGTTCGCACCTCCTCCTCTTTGCTTTAATAAAAGCTCACCACAAGCGTGAGGTCTGGTCTGATCTGTTTTTTGTCAAGTCACGGTCACCTTGCTCCAAGAGCCTGGATGGTGTGCCAGCCAGATCCAGGTCCCGCTGCCTGGCATAATCAGAGCACAGCCAGGGTGACAGCCACAGCTCAATACCTTCATTTACTGCTGAAAATCTCCAGCCAAGAGGAAGCAAGTGCCATCCGCTAAGAGTCACAGATCTGCGTTTTACTATTTCAGGTTTGGAAACTATCAGAAGGTGATCTTATTTGAATCCAGCTTATTGTAAACAGGGCAGTGGGGAAATGGGCAATGCACGGCTTCAACACTCAAAGTCACGCTGGGGTCTTCAAGGTGTTGAGAACAAAGACTGCTCTAGAGCACAAAGCATCCCTATAATCGTTTTTTCTGCTCCCTTCCTTATGAGGCTGTCGGGCATTTTAATTTTTGCTATGTTCAGTTTTATTTCCAGTGGAGTTGTTTACATTACCATGAAGTGTCTTGACATTTAAAAGTTATGTTAACATTTATAAATTATTATAGAAGATGTAAGGGATAGTGAAAAGAAAACCCATAGACATCCCAACCTAAAAATTGCGGTATCGTCCACATCTTTGGAGGTGTCTGTACTTCCCTCCCCACCCCGTTCCTCAATCCTGTTCATCACTCTCAGTATTTTCTTTATAATTTTACTAAAGTAAATGCATTGCTAATTAACACGTTATTTTGTATCGTATAGTTGTGAAACTAGAACAAATGGAATCATCCTGTATAAATTTTCTGCAAGTCGCTTGTGTTTTATTTCTTCCTCAGTAGTGTGTCTACATAACTTGCTTTTACGATGTTTAGCTATAGTTCATGTACTTTGACTTGAGCACGATACTCTGGCATATTGCAGAGCACGGACTTCCCACTCGATTAGACTGGGTTGTTCCCCATTTTTCGCTTTTGTAAAATGGGGGAGTTTCTCCAGCTCTAGCCTTGGAATCAGTCTGTCAAAGGCCCACTCTCTTCAGCCTGTACCAGGTCATGATAAAGCGTTTTCCAAAGCAATGGCCCTAACTCGCAGCCCCACTATAGTCAGAATACATGTGCACGAGCACATCGTCACACAGGCAGCTTTCAGCGATGCCAGCAAAACACTCCGTATCAAAGACATTCTCAGAACCTAAGCTGCTTTCTAGATCCTAACGTGAATGTTGAGAAATTCAGGGTCTCGGGTAGTGTTTTGCTGCAAACCTGCAAGAAATGCAGAATCATTTGGATATTCTTATCTACTTAAGGGAATGCTCTCAGAAAGAAAGGAGAAAGGAGGAGGGAGACAAAATATTTGTAGAAATAATGGCTGAAAACTCACCGAATTTGATGGATTCAGTGTTTACCTACAATAAAATAAGAGGAAGCAGATCTGCTCTTAAATACATCACAAACAGTGATGTAAACAACACAGTGGAAAAACAAAGCGGATATTTTGAAGCAAGACAAGAACTTCTCTTCATAGTCCAGAGGACCACAGTTAGAATAACCACTGACTTCCAATCAGAACCAATGAGGGAATGGCCTTGAAATGACAATAGTCAACAAGTTGAAAGAAAAAAAAAATTGTTGAGGCACCTATGTGGCTCTGTCGGTTCAGTATCAGACCCTTGGTTTCAGCTCAGGTCATGATCTCAGGGTCCTGGGATTGAGCCTCACGTCTGGCTCTCTGCTCAGAGAGGGGTCTGCTTCTCCCTCTCCCTCTGCTCTTCCCCCTCCACTTGTTCTCTCTCTAAGATAAATAAATGAATCTTTTTAAAAAATTGTCAACCCAAAATTCCATATCTAGTAAATCTGTCCTTCAAAAATGAAGGCAAAATGAAGATATCCCCAGGTATACAAACTTACAAGAATTACTAAGGGAAACCTTGGAATTGAGAAATAAAACAGTAAAACGAAAGAAGAACTTGATTCTTAGATCTGAAAATGTCAGATTTGTTAAAGAATGTGTGTGAGCGTGTGTATGTGTGTCTACAGAGAATGTTCTGAGTGTTTCTGCCATTCACTCTCTACTGATCTCAGAAGCAAAAATGCTAGAAACTTACCAAAAAAAAAGTACTTTGAAGATTTAACTATTTCAATCTGCTTTATACTTATTTAGCTTTGTATATTTTGAGTAACTATTCATTTTCTAAGTCCCTCTAGCTGAAGATCATGAGAATTGAAATAAAATATTTTAAAATGTTTCCAAAACTCACACAGCTAAGGGTGTGATGCAAGGCAAAAACATAGTATGTGGGGACGTTGGAGATGCAGAGAGCACCCAAAGAGCAAAAGTTCCTGGGAATTAACCAAAATTCCAGGGACGACTCCAGATTTTTAGAAGCTATGAAATTGACGGAGCCCAAGTAGAGATCTCAAGGGAAGCAGGTATTACTTGAGTTCCGGGAGGGACAAAGAACAAATGGACAAAGGTCTATCTCTACAGGGGGAGAGAAGAGGAGTGGCAGGCCAGGGAGTGTGGAGAGATGAAGCTGCAGAGCCAGGTGGCAGGGAGGGGCTGCAGTCCTACTACTTCTGTCCCCTCACTGCCCTCAGGAGCCCTTTGTGACCAGACCACAGCTCTGTGATGTGGGCCTGGGGCTCTTGTCCCCAAGTCCACTCCCAGGGTTTAGTGGCCTGCAGGCAGCCGTGCAACCTGGCACTAATGCATTTCAGAAAAAAGAGATGGAGAATTACCTCTTCCCTCAGAAATACATCATTGCTAGTTGGCTGAGCTCCGGTCCCACTTCCTGGGCAATTAATATCATCTTCACCTTCCTGTGTGGACTAGGACTCTTCTTCCTGTTATTCTCCTACTTCCGGAATGATCCATCCTTACCACCACATGAGAAACACAGAAACAGCAGGAAGGTAAGGAACCCTTGGCCCAGACCCAGTAGAGCATGATCCCATCCTCTTTTCTATTAATATTTCTACTTTTCTGAATCACTGGAGAGACTCCTGAGGTAGGAAAGAGCAGCACATGCATTGCCAGGAAGAGAGCAGAACACCATCTGTCCAGGGACAGGCCAGACCAGGAAGAGGTTGGAGGGGCACGGGGATCTCTACCTGACGATCTCAGGCCAGGAGCACAGGTGTGGTGGAGGGCCCCAGGACAACATCCTCAACACACACCACCAGTGGCCGAGGACGGGATGGCTGAGGGCTCCATCTCTAGCACAGATCAGGCCCCTGAGAACCCGTTCACCAGCCACCTTCCTGGGGCAGGTGTCTCAGGTGAATGTTGCTCTGTCGGGGCTGATCAAGGGCAGCGCTGGGCTCAGGAGGCCCCAGGAAGCAGCTGGAGTGGGGCTCTGACCTCGGGGAGCAGGGTCTTACCTGAAGAAACGCAGATGCTGCAGGTCTGAGGATGTGTGTGTTTCTTGAGCAGAGGACCAGTAACAGAGGAATTTCTCACGTAGAAAATCCTTCTGTACATTCTTCAAAGAAGAAAAACTGAAAATGTATTTATCCACTTTGAAAATGAGTAAAAGAAAGAAACCCATGCCCCCTCCCCCCTTAGTTAAATGTAGGAAGTCACATTGTAATGAGCACTGAGCATCTGCAGCTCGCCCCCAGAGGGCAGGGAGGGGGTCCCAGTCTCCCCATGTTCTCTCATCTCAGCGTCCAGTGGAGCCTCGGAGAAGGAGCAGCAGGAGCCAGAAGAAAGCCCAGACTCTGAAGACTCTGAAAGGTGAGCCTCTGCCCCGAGCCCTGCACACCCCAGGTACACCATCCCTCCTGCTCCGAGGGACCAGCCCCACCATCTCCAGGATCCTGGGGCCCGAGTCTGTTCCTTGGGAGACAGAGCCCTGGTGGGGGCTCCTGGGAGGCAGAGCAGAACCCTGACACTTCCCCGATTCTGGGCCAGAACGAAGCCCCAAGGGGCCAGACACGGTGTTGCCCAGCAGGAGCTGCAGGGCCTTGTCAACCTCTAGCTCCAACTGTGGACAAGTTGTCCAACTTTGCTCAGAGTCGTCTGTGAGGTGACCCAGTCCTGTCTCCCCCAACAAGGTCATGAATGGGGATGCACTCTGTATAGGGCAAAGCGATCCCCATCATGAGCCTTGATGTCACGTGTGGCACGTGGCCCTGGACACTGAAGTTTGGGACTCCCGAGTCTAAACCACAAAGGTCTCCCCTAAAGGGACACTGTACCCAGCCTCCTCCCTTGGGCCCCTGCCTTCACGTCTATGACCCAGTCTCCTGTTTCAAGCTTGCAGAGATTGCCTGCAAGAACTGGAGGAGGTTCGGGACCTGATTTCCCTTCTCCAAAGGTAAAGAATCTTTCCCCCTTCTCTGCTGGCTCCTCCTCCCAGAGTCTATGGTGTGAGCCCAGCACTGCAGGGACCCTAGGGCTGTCCTGGGGGTGGGGGAGAGGGCAAAGGGGAGCCATGGGGACAGAGTGTGGCTAAAGCCCTGGGGTGAGGAACAGCAGGAGCACTGTGAAGTGGGTGTGGGGGTGTGGAGGGCCGTGGGGCCCACTCTCCTGGCCACGTCTGCTCCTGGCTGTAGCTGGTGCCTCCTGCCTCCTGCAGCCACCTGGGGAGGGTCCCTGACCAGGAGGCCTTTCATCAGCTCCTACATCAAGAAGCCCCTGAGGAGGTGTCCAAAGCAGCGTCTGCTGTAGCCCACCAGCCATGCAGCGAGCCTGGGGAAGATGCTGCTCCCATCTTGGCCCCATCACCTTCCCCCGCTCCTCTGACTGGGTGCCCTCTACCTCTGGCCTCCACTCTGTCACCAAGCCCAATGACCTCCTCAATTTCTCTTCTTTCACACTTCTCCTTGAGTGCTTCTTGGCCACCAGAGCCTTTGCTTCCCCTGGATGGCTTTTCACACCCGCCACTTGCTCTTTCTCCTTCCCTGCCAAGTCTCCCTTCTTCAGAGGCCTGTACTCCCCCTCTGACAGACTCCTCTGCCCCAGCATGGCCAGACTCTACTCTGACTCTCCCTCTGTGTGACTCAATGGCACCCCCACTGGGCACCATCCCACAGAGTTCATCTCCACACACTCCTTGGTTAGCTTCTCCTGTTCCAGTCATCTCAGGCCTAGGCCACTCAAGCTGTCCTATCTCAGCCCTGTCCTGCTGGCAGGCAACTGCCAAAGCCTGGAGCTTCTCCACTTCAACACACTTAGAGTCCCAGCAAGAGCCTCTGTCTCACCAGCCACCAGAGGTCTTGCTCTGGGGAGACTCCACCAACAGACAGGTAGAGGCTAATATCCCCTCTTTCATCAACCCCGATATCCAGAAGCTTCTGGAGATACTAATCACTAAGAGAATAGAACTGAAGATTTGGAAGAAGGAAGGGTCAGATGACCACCTAAACTCTTTGGGGAGTAGGTGCAAGTCCCCAGGTGACAAGCAGGACACCCTGGGTTGCCAATCCTTCTGGAGCCTGAGAGGCATACAAGAACAGCTGCTCAATCCAGAAAAGCCTCTGTATCACGGGACTTCGGGAGACAATCTACAGCAGAAATGCAGCCAGCTCTTCTGGGGTCTCCCCTTTCTGCACAGTGAGTCCCTGGTGGCCACTGTCAGCATGGCTGGTTCCCCACTGGAGCTCCCGTTGGTCATATTCAATGAACTCTCTCAGACCTTGCCCCTCCCAATGCAGGCCAACGTAGCTTCACATCTTTCACCAGCCCAGTCCTTACCTGATGCTATGGTCCAGCCCCAACCCTTGACCCCAATCTTGTCCCAGTCCCCGCCCCTGCCTCTGGCTCTGCCCCAGCCCCAGGCCCACTTCGCACCCTCTGTTCCAATCGAATTGCCTCCTTCTCCACCTAAGATGGGGATACCTTGCCCTGCATCCAAGAAGAATACACCATCTTTCATCTCAACTGCAATTCAAAACCTGGAATGTCACTTTTTAAAGAAGCAATTAGAAAGGGACAGGACGTTACCTGCTGTGGTAAAAAGATCTCAGGAAGTCTTTAGCCAAGTCTCTCCCAACTTTCTGCAAGATGACCAGGCCCCTAAGGCCCATGAGTCGATCTCTGTCCTTCCCGAGGATTTGATCAGCCCTGAGCTCCGGGAGCAACTGGAGTGGCACCTTTGGAAGAGGTTCATGAGGCACCAGAGTGGCCTGCCCCACAAAATCCAGCTGTCTGTGAAGCTGATCCAACCTCAAGATGAGGCCCTGAAGGTGACACAGGCACACAGCCAGCACAGACCCATGTGGCCCTCTGCATCCAGAGACCAAAGCTGCCAGACTGTGCAGAAGACCAGGTCCAGGAACCCAGCAAGGACCATGCCAGGAAAAAACCTGGGCAAGGATACAAAGTCTAGTGTGCGGAAGATTCAGAAAGATCTATGCAGGGGCTCATCAACTTCTCCATGGAAGGATCCAGGAAAAGGTTCTGAGGAGTCAGACCCAGACATGATGAAGCGCTCGACAAGCAGCCAGGACAAGAAGCATCCAGAAAAGATCCTGAGAGCCCATTTGGGCAGGAAGTTGGGGCAGATCAGAGAGGGGCAGATCCCTGTGGATGTTCATCGCTCTAGGCTTGCCGTCAACCATGCCTCAGATCTTCCTGGCAAGCCAAGCATCCACAGGAAAACTGGAAAGCCAGCAATTTCCAAGGGTTGTAAACCCTACATGACCACTTCCCACGATTTTTCCATCCTCAGCCCATACACTCAACGGATGCTAGAAGCACATATTATAAGGTTCCGGGTAAAGCACAGATGGAGCCTACCCCTCAAGGTTCTCAAGCCCATAAATCTCTTTAAGTTGAAAAAAGGCTCAATCTTTCCCTGGTCCTCCACTCCCCACTCAGCCACCAGCATATCTAAGGCCCGCCCAAAAGCCAAGTTCTTGGGCAAACCTCCTCAGCCCCATCGAGGGGAGAAGGAAATAACAAAAGAAGCAGTTCCCCCCTCAGAGAGCCCCCTCCCTGCCCCTCAGCCTACATGTGAAAAGATCCCACAGACCCTGGAAGGGATCTCACTTGGTGAGGGCCATGGGCCCCCAGAGGCCCCTGTGGCTGGACAGGAGGCCAGACCACCTTCTCAGACCCTCACATACAGCTTTGTGGGCAGAATCTGGCACAGTGAAACTGTCTTGGGGGCTTTTGAGTATAGCAGCTTGGAGTCAAGTCCAAGTCCAGCAACGGCCACCAGTGAGCCAAGGAAGGAGACGGGGGTTCGGGCCTCACGAGACTCCTGCTGTAACGTAACAGTGCTCGAGCTCAACGTAGAGTCCCAGTCTTTGAGTGCCAAAGAGTCCAGGGAGGCAGTAGAGAGTGAGGAGGCCCCTGCTTGGGGTGACACCTTAGAACCCAGTGTGCTTCCTAATGACCAAACCATCCATGTGGATCTGAGAAGATCGGGGTCTTCTGGGAGCAGTAATGGCCCCTCAGCATCTGTAAAGTTGGTTGCCCAAGACCCAGAAGAGCCATGCCTTGATGAACAGCTTAGAGACTCTGCAGTCCAGAGATTGGTAGAGTCAGAGAACCAGCCTCAAGCCCCTGTCTCCAATGTGCTTCTTGAAGACTGTGAAACCGGGGTGATTCTTCAAGATTGTGCCACCAACAGTCTTCTTCAAGAATGTCAGTCCAATATGTTCCTTGCTGCAGACATGTTGGCTTCTCAGGGATCTCTGTCTGACTTCCAGAGTGTGTCCAGTGAAGACGCATCAACTTCCCAGATGCCGCTTGGCCTCGTATCGAGTGGGCAGGACAGCCAGTGGCAGCCAGAGACCCTGGTCCTGCAGGCCCCCTCTAGGAGCCAGAGCAAGTTGTCTATCCCCGCTCAAGAGAGAGAGTACTACAGGAGGCCCAACGCAGGAGAGCATGAGGAAGAGGTAGAAGAACTAAAGGTCTTCCAAATCAGTGAGATGAACCATCGCTCCCTGGACAAGGCATCCCCAGAGCCCTCGAGAAGCAAGTTCTGTCCCGTCTTGCTGAAGAAGGAGGAGGTTCCTCCAGAGAGCCAATTCAGAAGAAAGGTGAGGCACTTTCTGCAGTGGATTCTTCCCGGTAAAGGCAAAGGACAGGAAAATCCCGGCCCGAAAGGCAAGCCTTCGCCAACATCTGCCCGGCACCGAGCATCAGGCAGGTCGGCTCTGGGCAGGGGGCCTGCTGAGGCTCAGGTGCTCGTGACAGCCGTGGGACAGATCCTGGAGGAGAAAATGGTGCCTCACCAGGGTCTGCGGGCCCCGGAGTGCAACTGCTACAAAAGGGATCAGCGGGCTGCAGCAGGTCCCAACGTCTGCTACCACAGGGTTCTCTCCTACCAAGAGCAGAGGAGAGTGATGAGAGAGACGGCCTCCAATCAGCAAGCCATCCCCAAGGGCCACAGCTGTCCCAACAGGGCCGAGTGGATCCTAGGCAGGGACAACAGGTGGGCCTTCCCGTCCAGGGTGGCGGGGTGCCCAGGCAGAGCGTGCCAGCACAGGCCCATGGTACCAGGAGCCTCAGGCCACCCTCCCCACCCCCACTGCCCAAGGCACTGCCTCTTCCAAAGATACGTCTCGTCTGGCCAGTCAGCGTGTGCCTTTCATGCCTTTCCTGGTAGGACTGTGCATACGGTACAGAGAAAAACTTATTTTTCTCATGTTAGCACATCCTCCATGGGCTAATGGCTTCTTCGAACCACGATTTGTATTGCTTCCCAAAATATATGGTTTTTTTTTCTCATGAGAGGTGCTGCCCTCTGTGTGGGCCCTGCTGGGGAAAAGAGAGGGATGGAGTCTGCTCTCCCCGAGGGCCTGCTTTGGCTTCCGGAAGGGATGGGGCCCTGGAGGGGGTGAACCCGCGGCCTGCCCCCATGCCCCCTCATGCCCCTTCCGTTTCCATAGGCACCGTCCTTATGACCACACACAAAAGAGGAACAAGGCCTGGAAGGCCCCACCCCAGGATCCAGCTGGGCCCATCCTGTCCTGCGGTGCCCCTACCCCGAACTCCTGGGCCGTAGGGAGGGTTTGCAGAGACAGAAGCCCCCTCTCCCGTCCCCCACTCCCTGGGCTCCAGGCGGGTGGCAGACAGTGCCCCGTGTCATAGGGGGACATGGGGTCTGCAGGCGAGGCTGGCCCTGAGCGCAGGATCGGGGGGAACCATGCCTCTTGGGCCTGGCGGGGGTAGAGGGTGGCTCTGCTGGGGGCTCTCCTGTCCCCGCTGACGCCGGGGGCCCTCGCAGCTCAGTGGCAGCACCCCCTCGTCCCCTGGGGCAGCGCAGGGCGAGGACACCCCCGGCTCTGAGGTGTGAGCGGGTGGGGAGTGCAGAGGCCACCCTGACCAGTCAGTCCCCTGCTCCCTGGGGCGCCCCTCCCGGGAAGTGGACCAGGGGCAGGTGCCAGGGAGGTGGGGACAGGCTGCACCATGTGGCCACACGTGGGGTGGTGACCAAGGCCCCGGGGGCCCCCGGGAGCCCCCCCTGCTACCCGCAGGCCCAGAGGAGGGGAGACAATGGGAGGGGCCGTGGGGCTGTCACCCCAGGGTCCCCACCCCTCTCCCGCTGCCAAGATCAGCAGCCTAGGTGCAAGAGAAGAGGCCTAGGGGAAGAGAAGCCACCGCACCTCCCACACCGAGGGCCTGGCACCCGGAGGCACCAAGGCCTGCAGGGGGGAAGGGTCCCTTCGGCTTGAGGGGATAAGCTTGCTTAGAGACCCAGAGACCTCTGACTGAGACCCACAGAGACCACACAGAGACCCACATAAAGACCTCCCACAGAGACCCACAGAAAGACCTCCCATCCAGGGACCCCACACTGGGAGACCACCCACAGACATGAACCCTGGGAAATCCCATACAGAGCCTCCTCTCTGAGAGGTCCTGCACGGAGCTTGCCCAGAGACCTCACAGGCATTCTTTAGGAGCCGAGCAGCCACGCAGTGACAGGTCCTGCATCATGGATCTGGAACCGCTTAGCAAACTGGCAGCACAGAAGGAGCGTCAGGGCTGTGCCCACCTGAGAACCTCTCGGACACTGTCAGCACTTTCCCACACGGGGCTCTCCACTTGAGGGAATGCTCACGGAGGTTTATCTCTTCTTTAGGTCATTGCCTCCGAACAAAAGAATCACAGATTCCACCTGTAGGTCTGCAAACTCTCCCCTCTGCAGGTTTTCATTGCTTAAGCTCTGATCACAGTTTACAAAAACGAAACCACAAGCAAAATGCCACCAACTTCCAATGAGAAAAAATATCTTATTTGCCCAGTTTTACTTATGTCTAGTCAAAGGATATCTGTGTCACATTTTTTTATTTCACTGGAGACAAGATCTGAATTCAAGATGCCTGACTTCCTTACTTTGGAAACATGGTAAAGGTTGGCAGCAAAAGGTTGGAATAAAATAAACCAGCAAAAAGGCATCTGGACTCTCACCTCCCAGGGGGCTGGGCCTTGGCATGTTATGTTGTGCATAATAGCTGTGTCAGGTTTATGAGTTTTGCTTATTTTTATATGAAACAGGCTAACAGTTTTGTGAGGATTTTTACAAATGAGTCAGACACCTACAGATATTTCCATTTTATCCTCTGATAAAAATCATACTCTTTATTTCTTTTCCTTAAGATGTGGCAATGCCCTCAAATGGTATTTTATACATATTTCCAGATGTGACAAAGTCCTAATGTTCTGCTAACATAGTTTACACCGAGGTCCTATTTGGGACGATTCACTTTTTAAAATAATTTTCTAAAAATAAACATTTTGCAAGTCTCAGGCAATCAGGCTCCATTTTATACTCGTTATAGGGCTAAAAAGAAAAGATACATTGTTTCAAATAGTTAGAAATCTTACAAAATATATCATTTCATCTACGAGATATACACATGACCTAATTAGTAGAAGGAACATCTTAATACCTGAATTGAAGAAAGTGTACATTAATAATCAAAATGTATGTTAATGTACACATCAAGTGTACATTAGCCATCAAAATGCCCACATTATATACCTAACACTTTCCAAAGGGTGCATTTTCATGACAGTGTATACGTGTTTCTTGTTGCTCATAAGCAACTCATTTTTCTTGCCCTGTTAAAATCTATTTTAATGACAGCTGCCAAGCATGTGTCCCTGGTTAAGTCTCTCAGATTATCCATGGGAACGACAGTGCCAGTCTTCATTAAGAGAAGCAGAGCTAACATGAAGGCTCTTTGGCCTATTTTTTTCAACAAGAAATACCCTTCTATTTGCCAGAGTTGACAAACATAACTATTTTTCTACCTTACTCCCTTATGTCGTTGAATCACAAAATGATACAATATGGTCTCAGGTGTCTTACAGTATTGGATAGTATTTTTTTAATGCAACTAATGCAGAACAAAATGAGGCCAATTAGGAAAATTTTCATACAGGAAATGCTTTACAAAGAGCAGTATTTCCTTGACTAGTTGACCCTTAATCAGTTTTAACACAGTGATTATTATTCAATCTTTTGAGTAAGTCGTTTAGGGTGGCCATGCAGCCTGCAAACGTAGACATCCATAACAGTTTCTCCCTGTGACATGTGAATGTGTTGTCCCTCACTAGCAATTCATAGTTCACTAAACTGTGTACAATTTCGAAGAACTAATGTGTGTTAAAACAACATTCCCACCAATCAAGGCATGCACATCTATCCTATGTAGCCTCTGATGATTTGTGGGTGCAATTTCTCTCACATAAACTTGTACCTTCACCCTAGAAGAAAGAGTCAAAGGGGTTCAATCTATTAGAAAAATACTGTCAATATTTCCAGACTTTATGGCTACCTGCATTTTATTTTTAACAAGATTCACCTCCCATAAATCTTACGAATGTTTTGCCATTTATATATACCAAGCAGAAATGGAAATCAAAAGCAAACATAGTGGAGGAAATAACAAACTTAGATCTCCATTTTGCTGAAAATGAAGTGATGTTTAATCTACGTGGCTCTCTACATGATATTGAGGATATATTACAAGCTTGGTTTTGAAAACAATCTATATTTAAAACAGGCCTCACACTGATTTCAATAAATCATGTACTTGAGAAGAACAAAATGTGGAGGGTGGCAATTATGTGATAACTTTTTGGTGTTCCACAGGGTAAAAATATTTTCCCAAAAAGAAAAAAAAAATTCAGGCTACAGTGCTCATCCTTAAGGGTGGTTCCCTTGATTGGTCACAATATTTTTCTCAGTTTTATGCACTTTTACTTTTTAAGTTACGGAAACTTCTGGAAATGTTCCCACATACACACAGCTACACTTTCTGTGGTGCTCACAGCAAGGACACAGTAGGTAACATGATCCAGATGGTTTCCCAACTTCCACTACCTCTCTGAGGTTGGTCAGATTCACCATTTCCAGGAACAGGACTGGTCTTTAGAATTGTGCCTAATGTTCACAGCAGCGATGTCCACAAGAGCCAAACTGTGGAAGGAGCCAAGATATCCATTGACAGATGAATGCATAAAGAAGACGTGGTCTATATATATAATGGAATATTACTCAGCCATCAGAAAGGACAAATACCATTTACATCTACGTGGATGGAACTGGAGGGTACGGTGCTGAGTGAAGTAAGTCAATCGGAGGACAATTATCATATGGTCTCACTCATATGCAGAATATAAGAAGTAGTTAAAGGGACCATAAGGGAAAGAGGAAAACTGAGTGGAGAAAAATTAGAGAGGAAGACAAACCATGAGAGACTCTTAATTCTGGGATACAAAGGGTTGCAGAAGGAGTAGAGGGTGTGGGGATGGGGTAACTGGGTGATGGGACTAAGGAGGGCACATGATGGGATAGGAACTGGGTATTATACTATATGTTGGCCAATTGAATTTTAAAATAAATGCCCCTGGCCATGCGGATAGCTGCTTTCCCCACACAGAGGCATGTCTCCATTACTGGGGTATGCTGGGGAGCCCTCCCCGCCTCAGCCTGGGCCCCCTGGCGTCCTGTGCTATGATAACCAGGAGAGCCCATTCCTCACACTCATGCTCTCCACAGCCACACTGTAACACAGGTGAAAGTCACTTCCAGATGGTATAAAACAGTGCTCAGCAGGCAGGGTAGATGAGGATACAGAACAGGGAACACCTCCGCCCGCAGGCGTGGGGGGGCACAGCTCTCCGGCTGGAAGCATGTTTGTGCTGTCCCCTGCACCCACCCCTAAGGATGTCTGCAGCTCGGCCTTGCTCCTGAGTCCAGAAGCTGCACGCACTCCCACCTGCTCCCTGTGGCCTCACGATCTGTGCCACTTGCCTGCAACGACCCCTGTAGCCAGCCAGGCTTCTCTGAGCTCGGACACTGTCCTTAAACCTCAGAGGCCAGACCACTGACCTTCCCTCTTACACCTGCCATACCTTCACGCCGGTAACGCTTCTGGGCCTATTTCCAGTGTCAGTAAATAGTCTGTAGAGTATGTACATTTACGCTGCACTGCGTATTCCCCGGGGTGAGCTAAACTTTCCCCTTGGGCAAGTTACCCAGTGCCTCCAGACTTCATTTCCTTGACCCGGAAAATGGGGATCAAAGTTAATAGCATTGTTGCAAGGGGGAAAGGAGTTCAAATAGTAATACAATTTCCTTAGCAAGTATTGAGTGATTTTTCTATTATTGCTGATTTTACTCTTTCATATTATTATCAAGTCATTTTTATTTGTAAAATAAAGTACACACAATTAGTTATTTTTTTACAGAGTTAAATTTCCTCACACAAAAATGCTAGTATTGTTAGATGGATTAAAAATAAAAAATCCTCTCTGGGAAAATAAGCAGTACTCTTCCAAGTCACCTTGGAGTCCTTTGGGCGACGGCGTTCAGCAGGTCTCTCCTAATTGAGTCTAGTGGTACAGGACCCTGTGATCCCAAAGCTGTTACTTCTTCAGCCTTGAACAAGCTGGACTCTGTGTGCTACTTTCAAAACCAGCCCTGTTGTCTCCACCTGTCTACTCCTACCTGCTCCTTGGTGCTGTTCCCCGCAGCCCTTGGGTGAAGTCGGGGCTCTCTGGTTATCTCTAATAACGGGAGGAGATCTGGTTTCAGGACTTAAATTGCCCAGACAGGAGTCCAAATGCCAAGTTGCATCGCGACGCACAGCTGCTGCTCCCCAGGATTGCCGGGGACCTCTCCATTGCACCTCCTGCCGCGCGGACTTCCCAGGTGTGCCCACCACCCTCACCTGCTGGCCCGCCTCACCGATCCGGTTCTGACTACTCATCGCCCACAGGGCCCGGGCTGTGTGGCCAGCACCGCGCTGCCACCAGCCCAACAGTGGCCCAGGCCTCGGCAGGGTTCGGAGCCGACTCCTCTCCTGGCCATTTGGTGCGATTTCCAGGCATCGCACACCTGCAGCTCCTTGAAGCAAGACCAGCGCCTTGGCCAGCCAGTCCCCCCAGGGCCCCCGTCACAGGGCAGAGGTCCTGCTCTTCCCCTGGCCTCCCCTCTCAGGGCAGCTCTCGCCCACGGGGGACCACAGTGGTTCCTCTGGATGACCCTCCACCCTGACCCTGGGCAGCACCTACTTCCAAAAGCCATCCCTGGCCCCAGATGTCTCGAGATGGTTAGTCATGCCCTGAGTCCCCAATGCCAGGGGGACTCGAACAGGGTCCCGGAGCTGGTTCCTGGATGTTCCCTGTTGGGACAGAAGTGAGGGTAGAGTCCTGACCCTGAAAACTCTCTCTGGAGAATAGGTAGTGGTGCATTTTCGACACCCCTCCTCTCCAGGTGCTGCTGGCACAGGCTAGGGATCCGCTTTCTCATCCGGGAGCCCTCACCTCTAGGGATTGTGTCTAGCCTTTATGTCACAGCCTTAATCTGAATTTATAACTTTTCTTTGCATTTTTAAGTAACCTTGTCTCCACCTTTGACCAGCCCATTGGAAAGAGCTTTTCTTATTCTTAGTAAAAACAATTAAGATATAACCTTATAAAATTTCATATTATTTGGAAATGTATTTATATTTACTTATTTGTATAACATTGAAATACTATAAAATATTTTATTATATAATACCATGTAATATTTTATTTTCATAATACTGCGGCTTACCTAAAAAATTCTTGTGGATTTTTCTTCCTTCTTTACAAAAGTCAGAAAATATGTTAGGTGTGAGCTGTGAGCCTGGGTGATGCAGTCAGTTAAGTGTCTGATTCTTGGTTTCAGCTCAGGTCGTGATCTCTGGGTCATGAGATCGAGCCCCCCGTCAGGCTCTGCACTCAGCACAGAGCCTGCTTAAGATTCTCTCTCCCTCACCTTCTGCCCCTCCCCACATCTCTAAAATAATAAAGAAATAATCTTTTTTTTTAAAGGGAATTAGCTGTGAAAATGCCGTTATTTGGGAGGTTTTTCACTTGTGTATTTTTATGTTAAAATCTCAATTCTGAGAAAGCAACTATTAAGCTTTGGGGCAGGGGGTGGGGGAATCATTCTTTTTTTTGGGGGGGGGGGAATCATTCTTAAGGACATACTAGGTGGAAGCATTTAGATTTGAAGGTCACTTGACCTTTTCAAGATGTTTCCCATAAGTTGACAAAAAGCTCTGAAAGCTTAGGAACAGAAACAAATTGAGAATTAAAAGCCAAACCCTTAAAACGAAGAGCAACCTGACATGTTCATGATGCCCTCCTACACTGCCGGTAAGTGGGACCAGGGCCTGTGTGAAGAGCACAGCTTCTGGGAACTTCAGAGGAACCAGCAGGAGAACAGGGTGTCCCAGGAACAGACACGGGGCCTCCTCCCAGGGCTTCTCAGGTTGATGCTTTACTGCTGAGAGGTGACCACATTTCACAGGGACACCACAGAAAAGAAGCAGAGAGAGCTCCCAGGAACTGTTATCCATGCTGTGCTTGGCCAGGTTTTCCTCTGGTTAATGAATATGATCACATTTCGTTACCCGAGTAACCAAAATCACATTCGAGTACCTCTTGCCCGCTGGTGAGTTCCTCGATGTCGTGGGTCGGATGCCATGGTGCGGGGACACTGGTCCAGGGGACGTATTAGCAGGATGAACATTCTTCTGAGTGATTTTACAATGAAAGTTCATCCAACAGAGAGACTATGGAAAACAAACATTCCTAACTTTCTAGTAGAGAAAGCCTCCAGTGCTATTTTTATTGAGGGACAAAAATGCATATTTGTGTGGAAGAATTTTTCGCAAAAGAGCAGCAAGTGGAGGAAACGGGGCCTGTGGGCCTGCCTAGAACATTCCTCCTTGGTGACTTTGTCGGGGCCCCCAGGCCTTGTGTGGCTACTGCCATCCTGATCCGCAGGCTCAGGGTGATCCGGGGGCGGCTTGTCTGAAGGCAGGCCCTCCTGTCCCCTCCTGTCCCTCGCTGGCCAGGTGGACACACGGCATCACCCACAGCTGCGAGCTGTTCATGAACCGGCTCCGTTTCCTCAGGCACAGTTCATACACTCTGTAGTCCTGTGTATCACAGCCTTCTTTTACAGTCGCAGGGTAAACATGGATAACCCATGTTTAAATCATCCTACTGGAGTGACAACATGCAGGGAAATTTTTCCCATGATAGTGGTCTCGGCGTTATAGCCACCAAGTCTCATTCTGTTCCCGATTGGCTTCTTTCCCTCAGTCTTATGCATTAACGCTTCCTTCATGTCTTTCCACAGCTTGATAGCTCATTTTTTTTTAGGACTGAATAATATTCCGTTGTCTGGATGGACCAAAGTTTAATGTATACATTTATTTGCAGGAGGATAGCCCAGTTGCTTCCAAGTTTGGGCAATTATGGAAAAAGCTGCTAAAAACATGTGCCCAGTTTTTTGTGCAGATGTAAGTTTTCAACTCCTTTGAGTAAAAAGGAGTCTCCAGTGAGAGTGCTGGATTGTGGGGTCAGAGTATGTTCGATTCTGTAAGAAACCACCAATCTAAAAAAAAAAAAAGAAAAAGAAAAAAGAAACCTCCAATCTGTCTCCCAAGGTGGCTGCAGCATTTTGCCTTCCCACCAACCATGGATGCAAATCCCTGTTGCTCCACATCTTCGTCAGTACTTGGTGTTTTCATTGTTCTGGATTTTGGCCATTCTCCTAAGTGTCTAGTGGTGTCCCATTGTTGTTTTAATTTGCAATTTTCTAACGATGTATACTTGTGAGGATCTTTTCATATGCTCGCTGGCCACCCATGTAACTTCTCTGTGCAATGTCTGTTCAGATCTTCTGCCCAACTCTAAATCAAACTGCTTGTTGTCAAATTGTTGGTTCTAAGGGTTCTCTGTGTATTCTGGATAACAATACTTTATCAGATGTGTCTGTTGCAAATGTTTCTAACAGTCTGTCTTGTCTTCTTATTATCTTGACATTTTCTTTTGCAGAGCAAAAGCTTTTAATTTTTATGATTTCCAGCTTACCAATTGTTTCTTTTGTGGATTGCGCTTTTGGGGTGGTATGTAAAAGTCGGTGCCATATCCATGGTGGTTAAGGTTTTTTCTTACGTATTTTCTAGGAGTTTTATAGTGTTACATTTGGGTCTGTGATCCATTTTGTTTTTTCTTTTGTTTTGTTTCTACATGTGGACATTTTTTTTTGTTTTGTATGTTTTGCATGTTTTTTGTTTTGTTTTGTTTTTGTTTTTTGATGTTTTATGAAAAATTTATTTTAAATCCAATTAATTAACATATAGTGTATTATTAGTTTCAGAGGTAGAATTCAAGAGGTGTTGTATATAACACCCAGTGCTCATGATACCACGTGCCCTCCTTCATGCCCATCCCCCAGTGACCTATTTCCCCAACCCTCTCCCCTCCCGTGACCCTCGGTTTGTTTCCTATGATTGAGTCTCTTTTTCCTCCCTCTCTGTTTTCATCTTCTTTACTTTTCCTTCCCTTGCCAGATGTCCATCTGTTTTGCTTCTTTAATTCCACATAGGAGTGAAACCATATGGTAATTTACTTTCCTGACTGACTTATTTCAATTAACATAATACCCTCTAGTTCTATCCATGTTATTGCAAATGGCAAGATTTCATTCTTTTTGATAGCTGAGTTACATTCATATTCATATATATATATATATATATATATATATATATATATCACATATTCTTTATTCATCCATCTGTCCAAGGACATCATGGGTCCTCCCACAGTTTGGCTGCTGTGGACACTGCTACTGTGAACATCGGGCTGTAGGTGTCCCGGCGTTTCACTGCATCTGTATCTTTCAGGTAAACACCTAGTAGTGCAATTGTTGGATCATAGGGTAGTTCTATTTTTAACTCTTTGAGGAACCTCCATACTCTTTTCCAGAGTGGCTATACCAGCTTGCATTCCCACCAACAGTGCAAAAATGTTCCCCCTTGTCCAGATCCTTGCCAACATCTGTTGTTTCCTGTCTTTTAATTTTAGCCATTCTCACTGGAGTGAGGGGGTATCTCATTGTGGTTTTGATTTGTATTTCCTGACAGCAGGTGATGTGGAGCTTTTTTCACATGCCTGTTGGCCTTTTGTAGGTCTTCTTTGGAGAAATGTCCGTTCATATCTTCTGCTCATTATTCATTAGATTTTTTGTTTTGGGGTGTTGAGTTTGATAAGTTCTTTATATATCTTGGACACCTGCCCTTTATCTGTTATGTCATTTGCAAATATATTCTTCTATTATGTAGGTTGCCTTTTAGTTTTGTTGACTGTTTTCTTTGCTGCATAGAAGCTTCTTATCTTGATGAAGTCCCAACAGTTCAGTTTTGCTTGTTTTCCTTGCCTTTAGAGACGTGTCTTGCAAGAAGTTGTTGTGGCCAAGGTCAAAAAGTTTGCTTCCTATGTTCTCCAGGATTTTGATGGGTTCCTATCTCACCTTTATGTCTTTCATCCATTTTGAATTGATCTTTGAGAATGGTGTATGAGAGTGGTCTGATTTCATTCTTCTGCATGAGGCTGCCTGATTTTCCAAACACCACTTATTGAAGAGACTGTCTTTTTTTCTTTGGATATTCTTTCCTGCTTGGTCAAAGATTAGTTGACTAACTTCTTTATGAAGATGTAATCCTGAACAAAATTACTTCATCCAAAGTATATGAAATGATAGTTTCCATGTATGAGTTAGGTTTACCCCAAGAAAACAAAATTCCTTACTGTTTTGTTTTTGCATGTAGAGGTCTGGTTGCTCCAGCACCATTTGTTGAAAAGACCATCTTTGGTCGGGACACCTGCACCCGATGTTTCTATCAGCAATGGCCATAATAGCCAAACTGTGGAAGGAGCCTCAGTGTCCATCGAAAGATGAATGGATAAAGAAGATGTGGTTTATGTATACAATGGAATATTACTCAGCAATTAGAAACGACAAATACCCACCATTTGCTTCAACGTGGATGGAACTGGAGGGTATTATGCTGAGTGAAATAAGTCAATCAGAGAAGGACAAACAGTGTATGTTCTCATGCATTTGGGGAATATAAATAATAGTGAAAGGGAATATAAAGGAAGGGAAAAGAAATGTTGGGAAATATCAGGAAGGGAGACAGAACATAAAGACTCCTAACTCGGGGAAACGAACTAGGGGTGGTGGAAGGGGAGGAGGGCGGGTGTTGGAGGGGAATGGGTGACGGGCACTGAGGTGGACACTTGACGGGATGAGCACTGGGTGTTTTTCTGTATGTTGGTAAATTGAACACCAATAAAAATTAATTTAAAAAAAATAAAAAAATAAAATAAATAAATAAATAAATAAATAAATAAATAAAGCTAACAACACACACCATGTCTCTGTAACACCCACAATCCCAAGTCAGTTTGGTAAGAAAAGAAAAAAATTAAGCTTGTTATGTGTCTTTATTGCCAACCCTCCTCCCCAATCATATACCCAAATGGGACTCATTTGTGCTTTTCCAGGCTTCTGAAAACCATCTGCAGGAAAAATAACAGAAGACCCTGAGGGAGGAAAAAATGTTGACTCTGGCATAAAAATATTAACACTATCATTATAATAGTTACCATTTGTTAAACATCAATTCAAGTGGTACTTCATATGGTACTTTGTATGTTATTTCATTTCAATAAATATTTACTAAGTAAAAAAAAAAGAAAAGAAAAGAAAAGACCATCTTTGTTCCATTGTGTTGCCTCTGCTCCTTTGCCAAAGATCTGCCGATTATATTTCTGTGTGTCTATTCTGGATTCTCCGTTCTGTCCCTTTCATATATTTGTGTATTCTTTTACCAATACCTCACTGTCTTGGTTACTGTAGCTTCGTAGTAAATCTTGAAGTAAGACAGCATCAGTTGTCCAACTTTGTTCTCCTTCAATATTGTGTTAACTATTCTGAGTCTCTTGCCTCTCCATATATACTTCAGAACCAGTTTGTCAATATCCATAAAATAACTTGGGATTTTGATCAGGATTGTGTTGAATCCATAGATCAAATTGGGAAGAAATGACATCTTGATAATATTGAGTCTTCTTATCCATGAACATGGACTATGCTTCCATTTATATAATTCTTCTTTGATTTCATTCATCAGAGGTTGGTAGTTTACCTCATATAGATCTTGTACATATTTTGTCAGGTTTATACCTATGTATTTCATTTGTTTTGGGGCTAAGATAAATAGCATTGAGTTTCTAATTTCACATTCCACTTATTCATTGCTGATATATAGGAAAGCAATTGACTTTTCTAGTAAATTGTTATTTAAAAATACTAAAATGGGGATCCCTGGGTGGCGCAGTGGTTTGGCACCTGCCTTTGGCCCAGGGCGCGATCCTGGAGACCCAGGATCGAATCCCACGTCGGGCTCCCGGTGCATGGAGCCTGCTTCTCCCTCTGCCTGTGTCGCTGCCTCTCTCTCTCTCTGTGACTATCATGAACAAATAAATAAAATCTTTAAAAAAATTAAAAAAAATAAAAATAAAAATAAAAATACTAAAATGTCTTCAGAAAAAAAAAAACTCACTTTCTATGGAATAAGTCAAACAGGTTGGTGGGAAGCTGAGTCCCTATGTCAGCAGCAATATGTCCCCATGGTCACTGTTATCCTATCACTACACCATTGGGCTGGATGCTTGAGAAATAGAACCACAAAAATGTAGTTTCTGGGCCTTATAACTTATAGTCCCAAAGTTTCAGAAAATGAATTTTATTTAGCGTCTGTTTTTCATAGTAATAAATGCTGACATTTTTTAAATATAGAAAACATAGGAAAAAATATTTACTAACTGTAATACTAAATTATGAATTCAATATTACATTCATCAGTTAGAATTGATGGTGAAACATTTAAATTTTTCCCAGAGAAGTCTTCTCATTCTTTATGGTTGTAAGGAAAAGATCATTACGGAGAAGATAAAGAGGAGAAATTAGGGTACTCAAAATCTAAAGTAGGAAAGAACACAGAAAAAATTTCCCGCTGCCAGAATACCTGTCCAGTCTCTTTCTCATTACTGTGTTGTCATTCTCAGCCAGTAATACCCAAACATGAACACACCACAACCTGAGGAACTGCTATATGTCGGGCACTGTGTTAAAACTACAGATACAGTAGTGATTTAAAACACAATTTTCTGCTTTCATGAAGCATATAGTCCAGGGTAAAAAGCAGACACAAAACAAATAACGTCACAGTCATAAAACTGCAACCATAACCACAGACCATGACCACTGAGTTAAGCAAAACTGTTGTAGGACCGCCCGCCCTGACATGTGAATCTGCACTCTGTCCACTCTCAGAAAGTGTCACTGGTCTCAGAGCAAGTTGTAGTCCATGGGTGGGATGGAGGAAATTGTTCAGTGTCACACATGCAAAAGTGCACAGTTGGAATATCAAGAACAGAAGTGGGGGACAGAGCCCACCCAGACCCCCCGCCTGCAGTTTCTTTGTCCAGCAGCTGCAAAGGCCTCCTGGTCAATCGCCCGGTGTCCACCCCCTTCCCCCTGGCCTGCTCGCAGAGCTGCCAGTAACCCTTCCAAAATGAAAGCCTGACTATGCCGCCCTTCCTCAAATTGTTCAGTGGTGTCCTGTCTGATTATAATAAATCCCAAGTTCTCGCTTCTACCTTGGAGTCAGGTATGAATTGGCCCTGGCCCCCTTGGGCTCACACTCACCTTCCCTCACTCCTTGCATGATAGCCATGCTGGGCCCTGTGCTTTCCCTCTGATGCTCTGGATACCCCCTGCCTTGAAACTCTGCACTCTGGAATATTCTTCCCACCCACAGCACACACAGCCATCGCCCATCTCAGTGGGGTCCCTGGAGTGCCCATCCAAAACGGCTTCTAAAAGATCTCTGCTGTCCCTGTTAGATCACATCCCTGCCTAACACAATATAAGATACAGTATTTATTTGATCATCATAGGACCTTCCTCATGAAGCCCACCTGCTCTGGGCTGACACCCCACCACCCATGGACCTTCCCCTGTCTTCATTCACTTTTTCCCATGTCTGGGTCCTTGGAGGTTGCTGGGACCATATGTTGTAGGAAAGACATGGCACAGCCCAGAGGAGCTGTGGGGCCCCTGGCCTCTGGACAGAGGCATATCTGGCTGCTGGCTATCCATGCACAGCAGGGAGTGGCCGGCTGGCCAAGGACCTGAGGCATGGATAAGCAGGTGGGATAGGCTGGGGGCAGGGAGCCTCGGGCAAGACTGGGGTCTGGCTAGAGCCCAGGTCACCCCAGAAGCTTTATACACATTCCCCGTAGCATGCAGTCTTATTTGTCTTTGCTCTGGGATCTTGAACATCCAGGAAGGGCCATGCTCAGGGACCCAGCACAACCTTGCTCCTCCCTGCATGCCCCAGGACTGGGTCTAGCCAGGCTCAGTGAAGGGGACAGCAGACCCGCTGGCAAAGATTCTCTCCTTGACCAAACGGTGCTCAGGTGCTCCAAAGCAATCTCTTTCACTGGGCCCCACCTTGGCCTCCTGGGTCCTCCCTTGTAGAGTCCAGTTCTGACAAGAATCCTCCCGTCAGCCTGGCCTTGGCCCCTGGTATCTGATTAGGTTCTGTATCCTCCACCATCCCCCAGGAGATGTCTGCTCTCTCTAGTTGCCCTCAGCAAGAATCCTGGTAGGACAGATTTGTCAGAACCTCCCTTACCTCTGACCTTTCCTCTTAGTGATTTTCTTTTTTGTTTTTTGTTTTTTTTTTTGTAAGATTTTATTTATTTATTCATGAGAGACACGGAGAGAGGGGCAGAGACACAGGTAGAGGAAGAAGCAGGTTCCCTGCGGGGAGTCGGATGCAGGACTCAATCCCAGGACCCCAGGATCACACCGTGAGCCAAAGGCAGATGCTCTACCACTGAGCCAGCCAGGTGCCCCCTCTTAATTATTTTTCCATTCTACTTGCCCTCCAGCCCCCCTTGGCTATAAATCCCACAATTCCTTGTTGTGTTGGGATTTGAGCCCAATCTGCCCTCCCCACGATAAAACCCATTGCAGTAAAGCCCCTCTGCCTGCAGTCAGCCTGACAAATGTCAGGAATAATTTTTTCTTGGCACCTCAGGGCCAGCCCTGGCTTTCCCTCCATGTCCCCCAGACAATTCAGTCTTAAGGATGAGTCTGTGGGCATGCGGCTGTTACAGGCCCTGTTCTTCTTTTACACGGAACTCGAGGGGGCCGGGGAGTTGGCCATGCAGGGAGTGTGGATGCAGGCTAGCCCCAGGAGGGGGTGCACTCTGGCGGCCTTGTTCCCACCTGGCAGCATGGTAGCGACTTTTGTTATGGGAGACTTTGGTTTTGTCAGTTTTTTTCTTCATGGACTCCACAGAGTTTTTGGTTTCTTGGGGGGTTTTGTTTTTTAAAGATTTTCTTTGTTTGTTTGTTGTTTGTTTGTTTTAGAGAGAGAGAGAGCAAGAAAGAGCACAAGCAGGAAGCAGGGAGAGGGAGAAGCAGACTCCCCACTGAGCAGGGAGCCCAATGCAGGGCTCCATCCCAGGACCCCAGGATCATGACCTGAACTGAAGGCAGATGCTTAACCCACTGAGCCACCCAGGTGCCTCTCTTCAGAGTTTTTTTTTTTTTAATAAATTAATTTTTATTGGTGTTCAATTTACCAACATACAGAATAACACCCAGTGCTCATCCCATCAAGTGCCCCCCTCAGTGCCCATCACACATTCACCCCCACCCCCCGTCCTCCTCCCCTTCCACCACCCCTAGTTCATTTCCCAGAGTTAGGAGTCTTTAGAGTTTTTGATACATTCCTGCAACATAACGCCAGTCAGTAGAGTCTTTCTCTATCCTATTCACTTTTACCATTTTACACCATACTTGGGTTGCCAATTACTTTTTACAGAAACCCAGTAGCTTCAAAGATTCACCCCCTTGGGCAGCCTGGGTGGCTCAGCGGTTTAGTGCCGCCTTCATCTCAGGGTGTGATCCTGGAGATCCGAAATCGAGTCCCACGTCGGGCTCCCTGCATGGGGCCTGCTTCTCCCTCTGCCTGTGTCTCTGCCTCTCTCTCTCTCTCTCTCTCTCTCTGTGTGTGTGTGTGCTCTCATGAATAAATAAATAAAATCTTAAAAAAAATATTCACCCTCAAGGACTCTTGTTAACATTTCTCTAGAGAAGTGCTGGTCTGTTCCAAGAATTTTTTCCATCGTGTCCTCAGTGTCCTCCCAGACTCTGTCCTTGGCTCCTGAGTCACAGTCAATGACATCTACCCCTGTGTGTCCTGAGTGGATAGCCAATGCACTGACAGTCCTGCTGGGTCAGCCTCAGTGCCCTGTTGGGCCAGGTGTCTTAGGAAGGAGCACCGTGGCCCCAGTAGCAGAGGCCTCCAGTCAAAGAATCTTGCCTGGATTGTATATCAGAGGCCTCAAATAGATCAGCACAACACACTACCATTAAATCTGCAATCTGTGCTCCATTAAATGTGTGTTTCCTATATACTTCCCCACTACCAGAAGTATCCTCTGAGGAAAGAACTTCAAAGTTATAGCACAACATATGCTGACTTTCAAAGCAAAGAAACCGTATACAATGAAGGCAGTGGACAGTAAGGTTAGCTGTGAAATAGAATAACTTGGTAGATACTTTAAAAAAATCAAGCCAGGGCACCTGGGTGGCACAGTTGGTTAAGTGTCTAACTCTTGATTTCAGCTCCGGACATGATCTCGGGTGATGGAGCCCTGTATGGGGTTTTGCTCTCAGCACGGAATCTGCTAGACCTTCTCTCCCCACCTCCCTCCACCCTCCCCGAACTTACTCACTCACTCATGCCCTCTTCCTCTCTAAAATAAATTAAATAAATAAATAGATAAATAAATACATAAATAAATATTAATGAATAAGTAAATAAATATTAAAAATCAGGCCAACTGCTTTACCTATTCAGTATAGCTTCCACATGAATAGATTTCTATTCTGCAAGTTAGTCCTTTGTTTTGTTTTGTTTTTTTAGCAACCAAGCCATATGCACTGTTTAACATCTATGATTTGTAATTATAAACACCCTGTTAAATAATAAAATTCAACCAAGCAAATTTGAAGATCTAATTGGCTTGATGAAATGATCTGTGAATCAGCAGCACCCCATCTAGTAAGTAGAGAGGCACTCCAAGGAGTTGTAGAAAATGAAACGTCTTTATAGACGGAGGGCGGGGGGCAAGAAAGTTGCTAGCAAAAGAAAATCATTGCTCCAGGCAAGGTTGCTTTTTAGCGGGGGCGCGGAAAAGCAAGGGATCTTATCAGGAGATGACCTCATCTTTCTTTGGGACACAGAGAGGGTACATGTGGCAGGCTCACTAGAAAGCTCCTGACTGGCCAGTCAAGACAACACTCCTGGGGGAGGTTGAAATTGAAGCTAGATTATGTTTTAAATAGAAGTCTACAAACTCAGTGTAAGTAACACATATGGGGCCTATGTTGTTTTTTTCTTTAATAATCCAAAGACATGTAGAACAGCTTTATATTTAATGTCTGAAATAAATATCATACCTATTATTTCCTCCTCAGTTATTTCTACTATGAAAGAAGGTAAAGAGAATTTTCATGGAATTATTAACAATTATAACCAAGTTTAGGTAATCAGTCAGGAACTGACTTGAATGGGAAAAAAAAAAAACTCAACTAATTAAAGACATCTTTAACAGCCTTAGAAAATATCATACCAAGTGTGGTATCATTAGTAATCACAATTATATTCATTAAATTTTTATGTTTTTAATAGAATTGAATTAATACTGTTTATTAAATTACTGAGCTGTGGTAGTAGCCATGAGTATGAGCAAAGTACAAATTCTGATATCTTTCTCTTGTCGACATTACAAAAAAATCACAAATAAAATGAAAATGTTAAAAATGCAAACATTTTGATCTGCTTTATACTTTTCTTGTAAATGTCAATGGACATTTACCACCCTCAGCTCCAACTGATTCTGTATATTTGCCAAATATTATCTATAAAATTACTAATGTCAAAGATCCAGAAACAGTAAAAATTAAAAGCAGATCAGTAAAATAGCATTTTGTAAGAGTTTATTGTGTGTATAAGAACCATTCACATGCAGACTGGGAGTTTTCAAATTCAAAACTTTTACAAAGCTCAGGGGCATGGCAGTTTGGGATGGCTTATAAAGTAAAAACGGGGGAGCTGCTTACCCTTTACAAGTGGTTGGTTACTACAGTGAGAGTTTCTAGACAGAGGGGAATTGGTTAAAAGGGATTGTCTTATCCATTTCTAGGATAATGACTTAAGTTTTTTTATGATTTTCAGAGACATTTATAAGAAATAACCTAATTTAAGTTTTGCTTGTGTTCAGGAAATAAGCTAGACTTGTTTTGCTTAGGTGGCTTAAATGATTGTGTCTCCCGGGGGATCCTCAAAGCTGGTCTCCATCTTATTTTATCTTATTTTTTTAGATTTTATTTTTATTTGGTTGAGAGAGAGAGAAAGAGAGCATGTGAGCAGGGAGAGGAGGAGAGGGAGAAAGACAAGCAGACTCCTGCGTTGAGCATGGAGCACAATGCAGGGCTCAATCCCAGGACCCCAAGATCATGACCTGAGCTGAAACCAAGAGCTGGATACTTAAATGATTAAGCCACCCAGACACCCCTCCATCTTATTTTATTTGAACACTAATAATCCATTACGACCTTTATGTATGTAATGGAGAAGTATTCTTAGTATTTTCTACAAGCAGCTATCCTATTCAGATATACTGAAGACGTATTTTCTAATTATAAAGATCAGTTGAATATTTAAAGCTGACAGTCAAAAGTTAAAATAAATCTATTGTTGTTAAATGTGAAAATATGCTATCCTTTAATAGTTGGTTGTAGACCTCATGGTCCATAATGTCTGCGTAGAATCTAACTTTTTGAATATCTGAATCATCTTTTAATTCTCTTTTATATGCTTATTATTTTAAATGACAATAACATAGAAGCTGCTTTTTTAAAATATAATCTGCTCCATGTTTCTCTAGTGACAAAAATTGGCTGTTAGCTAAAACTACACTTCAAAAAATAAAATAACACAAACAAAAGTGTGTGAGATAACAACTCCTCTCTCCAAGATATATATAAATATATGATATACATATAACCCATGATACATTTTGCCTTACTTCTTCATTTTGCAAATAAAAATTCCAAAGACTTCCTAGACTCATCTGTGTCTCGGGCTTTTTCAAGGGAAGTCACGAGATGTATTAAACAATTTAAGGCACAAAATGTTATTGTTAGCAAATCAGAAGTCAGTCCCAATTTTGGTCCGAGAAATAGAGAGGTACAGGTGTAATAAAGGGAGAGAGAGAGAGAGAAAAGAGCAGAGGAAGATTATTGAACTAAGGTCTGGATCCTCCTGCTTAAAATAGTTTAAAAGATAATGAAAACAAACCAACGGAGGAAAGACACCCCTAACTTGACAACCAGGTAAAGCCAACCCTATCATCACTGGAGCACACCCGTAGAAACTGGTTTTGACCTGCGATTTTTAGGAAACACATTTGAGAGATGAGTGCTCTGTACCCTGCTCCCTCTTCCTCAGTGGAGCCTCAGATTTCAGGTTTATTGAGAAGTGTTCTCTTTTCTTTCCAAGAAGGAACATTGCAGACTTGCCCCCAGTGACAGAGGAGTCCCTCTATGCAAACCCCCCATCATTGAAGACACCCAGAGCAGCCGCATGGAGTGGGCGCTGGTGGATGCTATTCATGGCTCTCCCCGGGACGCCTGGGAGTCATCCCCCACTTCTACTTGTGCCCAGGGACTTCTCATTGAAGGCATTAAGATCAGGTGGTCAAAGAGCGCTCTTGGGTATCCTGGCTCTTGAAATGCCATCTCCTATTTCTCTCTGCTTATCAATACCTTTGACAACTACAGTGGAGATTGCTTGTTTTGCAGAAGGAAGATTGCACCTCTTCCTTTGGCGCAGGAATCAGTGCACCAAAGGAAGCTCCACAAAATCGGTGGAGCTTTGGAGACTCAGTGCTCCCCCATCCCCCCAAAACGGAGCCTAGGCACTCCACAGAGAACTTGGCATTGTCTGGACAGAGCCTTGGGATAGGCGACAAGCCTGCCCCCCCACACCCTGAGTGGGCACCTGGGCAGCTTCTGCAGAAAGGCCAAGACGCCACCTGTCAGTGACACATGGGCTCTGCTGTGTAGGACGAAGCAGGCTGAACCACACTGGCATTTGAAGAGTCTGCTGGGGGCTGCTTGTGTGTGCCAAGGGGAACTGGTCCATGACAGCCCAGTGTGCAAATCAAGAGAGGGTCTGGAGCCTTAGGGCCATACAGATTTGAATTCTGTGGGTCTGCAGCTGAGTGACTCAGGGCAAGTCACCCACCCAACTTCTCTGACACACCTGTGGCACACCTGTGGCCTGTGGACTCAGTTATTCACTTGATCCAGGTACAAGGCTCAGGACAGCATCTGGCTTTAGTAAAGGTGTTCGCTTCCCATTGCCTCAGCCCAGGGCTCGCATTCAGTGAATTACTGTCACCAGTCGGGACAGCGAGATCGCCCAGGTGTGTTCAAGTAAAAAAGCACTGGATTTCAGAATGTGGGCCCCATGTGTGATGGACTCAGGGGTGCCCCCCAGTCCCCACATACAGTGAAGCCTTTATGGCCACAGCGAAGGCCCATGGAAAAGGAAGGGTTCCCGGGGGCGCTCACAAAGGCAGGTGGGGGGTCAGGCACTGTAACATCCCCCCGGGGCTGGGGCGGTGCCTCAATTCGGCAGGGCCAGGCTTTGCCAGAACCACAGCAGCCAGTGGGTCTGCAGGCCTTACTCTCAGGAGTGGAGCTGTGAAACCGTAATTAATTATCAGCCCTCATTGGAAACAAAAGATATCCTCCCATAATCCATGGTACGACATATGGAGAGAAATGCCAAATACTCGATACAGGTCAAGAAGACCTGCTGTTGGGACGCCTGGGTGGCTCAAGGTTGAGCGTCTGCCTTTGGCTCAGGTCATGATCCCAGGGTCCTGGGATCAAGTCCCGCATGGGGCTCCCCATAGGGAGCCTGCTTCTCCCTCTGCCTGTGTCTCTGCCTCTCTCTGTGACTCTCATGAGTAAATAAATAAATCTTTAAAAGAAAAAAAATGACCCCTTGTTCACCGTTCTGCCCATGTCCCCCAGTGAGCCACAGGCCCTGGGACCATGGCTTGTTGTCACCAGAACGTATGTCAGCTCGCATTTCACGGGTCTCTCCGGCAGTGTCCGGGTCCTGGCACTCTTCACTGGCCCCTGATCTTAGCAGCAGCACCACGGATGGAGCCTTCCTGCAGGAGCAGTGGTGGCCCGGCTGTCGCGGGCACGGCCATGCCCTCCTTGCACCTGCTCCCCTGCTTGTGTTAGTGGTCTCCTCAGCCCGCTGGGCCCTGGCGGGAACCACAGGCCCCTTGTCTATTCCATGTGAACCCCACGGTTACGACCAGACTATGTCAGCTGTACATGCAGGACAGGGCGCCCAAGCCCAGTCACCACACGCTGGACATCAGTCGGAGGAGGCCCCACTGCCCGTCCTCCTGTCCCTGGGAATCCTGAGAGGCTAGTCCATCAAGGGCTCCAAAAGTAAGTGGTGGCATTTTTTTCTTTTCCTTCCTTTCATCCTTCCTTCCTTCCTTTCTTCCTTCCTTCCTTCCTTCCTTCCTTCCTTCCTTCCTTCCTTCCTTTTTTTTTATTTTTGGCCAAATTAAGACATAAAAGACTTTAAAATAAAGCACAGTATAAAATATTAATCTGCCTTTGTGACTTTGATAACTTATTTTTTAAAAGATTTTATGTATTTATTCATGAGAGATGCAGAGAGAGGCAGACACATAGGCAGAGGGAGAAGCAGGCTCCATGCGGGGAGCCCGATGCGGGACTCAATCCCAAGACCCCAGGATCACAAAGCCGGAGGCTCAACCAGATGCTCAACCACTGAGCTACCCGGGTGCCCCTTGATTTCCTTTTTTTAAAGATGTATTCATTTGAAAGAAAGAGAGAGAGGAGAAGGAGGGGCAGGGGGAGAGAGAATCTCAAGCAGACTCTCCATTGAGCACAGATCCTGATGTGGGGCTCAATCCCATGACTCTGAGATCATGACCTGAGCCAAAATCAAGAGTTGGACACTCAACCAACTGAGCCACCTATGACTTTGATCATAAAATGATCAATTTTTCTTGAAAGAAAATTACTGGGTGGCTCAGTTGGTTAAGCATCTGCCTTTGGCTTAGGTCATGATCCCAGGGTCCTTGCTCAGTGAGGAGCCTTCTTCTCCCTCTGACCCTCCTTCTGCTTGTGTTCATTCTCTCTCTCTCTCTCTCTGTCAAATAAATAAGTAAAATCTTAAAAAAAAAAAATGAATAGCTTCTTCTTTAAAAAAAAAAAAGCTGAATTTTCATGCAAAGTTTAAGGGCATTATCTCAGAATTAATGAGGACAGGCCGTGTTACTTCAACAACTTTGGTTTTGTGAGAAACCTATCACCTCATCCCTCATGTTCTTATCTCTCCAAGGACCTGGATGCAGGCTGCTCTGAAGGCTGGCATCCGGGAGCCACTGGGTCAACAGGACACAGCCAGCATGGCCAGGAGCTGGCTGGGAGTGTGTCCTGAGTCCTGTCCGAGGTGCCTTGCTAGGGTCTTCAGAAGGCATTTGACAGCTGACTGAGGAGTAGAAGACCCTGGGGGTGATCAAACCTTCACTTGGAAAGTGTGGACACAAATGACCTGGAATCACCAAGGGGGCTACAGGTGGTATATTGGACAAGAGGCACCGGTAGTGGCCAGGACAATAGTTCCAGCTATGGGAGGAGTTACCACTGGTTGAGCACCACTCTGTACCCGCTCTATGCTCTTTATTTCTTATTACAGCATTCTCTTCTGGATATTCGATCATAACTTCTTTAAATCTTCTTGAAGTGAACCAGATCCAAAATGGACCATGAGGTCCACAGTAACATGTCAGAGTCATCAAAGTGACAAATCTTGCATTCACTCTTTGGAAACTCCTTTAAATAATTAGAGTAAGACTGGGCTTCTTTTTTGAAATTTCTTTTGGGGCTGCCCTGGATAGAGAGCCTAATTATCCATAATCATCTGAATGCATCAATGATAAACAACAACAGAGCAATGACATATTCAACAGTGTAACTTACTTTGAATCTTTGCACATCATGTACAATTCTGCAAAATGGACATCTTTGTGGAAAGACCCTCCCCCTGGGGACATAATTAATGCGGGTGGTGAATAGCGCTGCAAAGAATAGCAATTTCATTTTCTTACAGTCGGAGGAAATTGCATCAATACATCAAGTAAGTGAATCCTAGAGGCATTTTTATAATTGATAAAGATAAAATTGTTCTGAAATGGAAATATTATCATGAATGTAATTGAATTGGGGAATATAATAAAAATGTTCATCCCCAGCCTCCCTCACTCCACTGGTATCGATAAAAGTTCACGATTAAACTTAAAAGTTCTCAAAAAGTGTACAACAGCCTATGTCTCAAAGACCAGCATGTTCTCAGAGCCTGTTACCTGTTGTCTTTCCAAGGTTCACAAATAAAGGAGAACGATATTCAAATTTTAACAGACAGGGTGTACAAGAGTGCTAACTGGGGTGGAAACTACTCTCAGGGGTGAAGGGGACCCTGAAGGATGTGGACACTCAGGGTCTGGGGACCAGCACCAGCAAGAAGATGGCTCACCTCCAGGTCTGAAGGGGATGGAGAGGGGACATGTTCTGGTGGAAGAGCCCCTGCCCCTCTGTAGCTGTGGCCCTACAATCCAGCCACTGGCTACATATAGGAAGGCACTAGAAGGCAGGGAGCAAATGCCCTGGTTCTCTGCTCCTGCCCTCCTGATCCCAAGCACTTCCCATAACTGATGCTGCATGTTGACCAGGGGGCACAGGGGCCAGTGAAACTCCAGGGAGGCCAGCCCCCCCCCCCCATAGTGGGAATGGGTGGGAATGGAGGTGGGGTGGCCAGGGAGCACAGCACAGAGAGTGGCCAGTCAAGACTTCCCTGGAGAAATATCACAGACAGCTGAATGTCGCACGTGTTTGGACATTGATCATCTGGGGACTTTATTTATTTATTTATTTTCCTCTGGGGACTTTAAAACAGTTCCCATTGAACTGTAGAAACTGCCGTACATACGCCAGTAAGGAAGGCACTCAACAGCTCTGCTGGGTTGCCTCTCCTTAACACAATGCCTTGCAATTTTCCTGCATTTCTAGTGCCTTTCTGTGTTGAGAGCATTACTAAGCTCTGATGATGGTTGCAACTCAGCATGATGAAATGGAATAAAGCAAAACGAAATACCAAGGACGAGAAGCGGCAGCTGATGTGGAGACATCCAGAGTTTATGAAAATGAAACGTCATAAAAAGAAGCAAGAAAATTATGTGTCAAAAGGAGCAGATTGTCTGGCAGATTAAGAAGGTAAAGATGGAGAATTGCTTTTTAGTGAAGTCATTAATGAGAATTAACAAAAACAAAAAAAACAAGAAGGAAGAAGATGAGAAAACAGATTCTTTTTTAAAGATTTCATTTATTTATTTGAGAGAGAGAAAGAGAACACAAGTGAGGGAAGGGATAGAAAAGGAAGGAGAACCAGACTCCCCACTGAGCAGAGAGCCCAATGTGGGACTCTATCCCAGGACCCCGGGATCATGACCTGAGCCAAAGGCTTCACCAACTGAGCCACCCAGGTGCCCCAGAAAACAGATTCTTATTAACAAAGGCAATAGATCTAGTAACTGGAACAATTAGCAAGGAAGGGCTCTATGATATTGGACAAAATTAAACATCAGGACTGTGGATCTCCCCGCCAAAACATGTTAAAACTTGAATTTAGTGCCCATGAATGTGACCTCATTTGGAAATTGGGTCTTTGCAAATGATCTAGTTAAGTGAGGTCATTAAGGTGAGCCCTAATCCCATATGACTGTCCTTGTAAAAAAGAGGAAGTTTGGGCAAGAGATGGACGCACACCCAGGGGAACACACTGTGAAGCTGAAGGTAGAGATCAGAGTGAAGCTTCTGTAAGCCAGGGATGACGAAGACAACCAGCAAACCACCAGGAAGAGAGACCGAGGCTGGAGCCTCAGAAGGAACCAACCGTGTAGTCAGACACCCTGATCTCAGACTTCCAGGCTCCAGAACTGGGAGACACTGAATTTCTACACTATTTTGTTACAGCAGCTCTTAGCAAGCAAATATACTCTCTTTACTGAAAAACAGTCAGAGCTCGCAGGCAAAATACCTCTCATTGGCCACTGAAACATTGGGAGAGCTGAAGTACGTTTTCAGCCATTGCAGGACTATGGGGCTGAGGCTGTAAGTCATCCAGGAGAGAGGTTTTGGATCATTAGTCAAGTTATTGGTGAAAGCAGCCTCTTCAGTGGTCAACATGGGCCATAATGCAAGCCCATGTATGAACAACTTGTCAAGACAGAAACTACTCCCAGAAACTTGAACAAAGTGTCAACCTGATAGTTTTGAAAGAAGATTCTGTTTCCAAGCGCATGCTGTTGGTTATTGGGATTACCATGTGTATATTATTTTTATTAGTGTAACACTTCCTTTTTTCCTTTACAAGCATACGAATAATTTGGCACTGATAAAAATACTTGCTGATTAAAACTTTGTATTCAAATTCTGGGCAGACTTTAAAGTGTTTTCACAGTGGAATATACTCAATCAGATAACACATGGTTTGTTGGCATTAGTATAACATAAAAATGCATGATTGCCATGAAAAAGCTTGAAAGGGAAAAAGTAAGATGATCATCCTATAATGTAATCATATTGATAGTGCGTAAAATGAAGGAAGCTGACATTGGTTTTAATAGAGCTACTCAAGGAGATGAGCTCTGTTATACTAAAACCCTTAAGTGCAGAAACATTTGGCTGCAAACAGTGCCTTGGAAATCATTAGTCATGTAACTTTGGGCATGATCATTAAAACCACACTTAGTTTTATTTTCTTCATCTGCTAAACTGGGGACAATAACCAGAATATATGTAAAACTATAAGGTGTCATGAGGGGGGAAGAACAAATAGCAATAGGTAAAATAGAAAATGATGTCAATTTTTATATGATGAATATGTTCTATTTTACAACAACCAGGAAAATTCAAACTAAAACCATGTATTATTATGTTTTATTTAGGAAGTGAGCATGATTTTTAAAGTCTGGTAATACCAGGTGTGCTTTGATCATAGAGAAACAGAAACTCTCATACACTGACCCCTTTGGAATCAATTGAACAATGCCCATTGACACGGAAAATGTGCATTTCTTACTCTACAAGAATTGCATTTCCAAGTGTCTACTCCAGAAAAATTATTTTCCTCATGTGAGACATAACAATATGCTTGTATACCTTTCTCAAAAAAGTGCCTTCATATTATTGCAACAAATAGAGTATTTAATGCCTGGGAGGTATTGTAAGGCATTTCCATCCAAAGAATCATGCTGCCTTGCTGTTAATGTTGCTGGCCAAGAATGTCGCCATCCGGCCTGATAGCAAAGAGAGAAAGCAAAGAAAACAGGAAAAAAAACATGACGGAGCAGAAAACATAATTTACTCTTTGTGGTGTTGAGTTCTAAGCGTTTGGATGAGTACATTGAGTTGTGTATCCACCAACAAGATTATCGTAGAGAACGGTTCCATCACCCCCTAAAATTTCCACCTGTTGCCCTTCACAGTAAGCTACTCTTCCACTCTCAACCCTCATGAATCACCAAGTTCCCGACTGTAAGTTTTCCAGAATGTCTACAAGTGGATTTCTATAATATGTAGTCCTTTGATGTGGCTTCTTAGGCTTAGTAAATACTTTTGAGGCTCAACCATGTTGCTTGTGTGAAGCCAGTCTGTTCCTTTTCGTGGGCTACGTAGTCTTCCCTTGTGAGGATGTACTATAGTTTGTCCATTTACCCATTGAAAGACATTTGGGGTTTTTTTTCCAATTTTTCACAATTAGCAATAAAGCTGTTCTAAATAGTTATGTTAAAAAAAAAAGAGAAACATATACAAACACATTTGGTATGGAATTCCATATTTGGTGGCAGACTCTAATAAAATGTGAGAGTCTGAAGTTGGTTTGCATGGTTAGGAGCAGCCATACAGCATTCAAAGGGACTAGAAAAAGAGGTCAAGAAATGAAAAGTGCTATGGAGTACAAACAGGGAATCAGCCCTCTCATATACTTTTCCCACTACTGCCGACTTGGACTTTAAAATGAGTTTTGTTTACCCATTTTTTACTTATACATATGCTTTCTGTAGTAAAATTTGTACTGGCAAGATTTTCTTAAAAAGATAGTCAAATATGTTCCTTGCAGCCTGGAAAGAATTAAGACACTAATTAGTAAGAAAAATGGATCTTTGTTACAAGAAAAGGAATAGTTATTTCATATGATGAATTTTTATTTGATTTTTCAAGAAAAGTAATAAATTGAAGTTACAGAAATAATCAGCATTAATAGACTCTCATTCTTAATTATCAGGAGGAGAAAAAGAACTTCTCTCAGTGTATTAATTAGACAAACTTTAGCATAACTATTATTAATATTGAGGAAGGTTTCACTTTTTAAGGTGGCTCGGGTAGCAGTACAGAAATGGGAAAGGACGATCAAAGAAGAAAGACAAGGCGGATTTTCACAATAGGTGGGGGCAGGGTTGGGTGACAACTGGGGAGGTCTTCCAAGTGACAGGGCAGACAGGCAGATGACATGAGAACAGAGGAGGACAAATGTGGGAGAGAGACCAAGATCAAGACCAAGAATTGTGGAAAGACAACAAGGACACACCACCACTGGCGGGTGGACTTAGGGTCAGATTCAGCTAGACACTCCCCAAAATGGCCTCATTTATGTCTGCAGGGGCTGCTGGATTTTCACATGCTACCTGCACCGCAAATTTTGTTTTTCCAGCTCTATCCAGACCCCTGTTCAAACATGTCCACTCTTGTCTCCTCTGTATGCTCAACACCTGCTGTCTTCTTCCCATGCCTCCATTGGTGGGGCTGGAACTCAGAAGGGAGAATAAGAGACAAGGACGAGGACGAGGAGAGAACTGACTGCTACAGCCTCTCAACTGGAGAAAATGTGCCACGACCTGATCTCAAGTTTCCCTTTTTTCCTATCTCACTTCTCTCTCCCTTTTAATATATCTTTAGATGCAATGACTTCCTCTTGTTCCTTTGATCAAGTAGTGAGGCCTCAACAGATAACTTGTTCTGCTCTCTCATTATTGCCACAGAGACCTCATTTAGGATGTTATTGGCGTGTTTAGGGTGGGTTTGCTATATGTGGAGTTTACAGAAAGCATCTTTCTTGTGAACCACATCGACAACAAAAGCTTCACCAAAACATTTTATGATGTTACGTAATCTGCCCACTCTTGCCCACCACATGACAGCAAAAAAAAAAAAAAAAAAAAAGCCTGTACACCGAGAAAGTCAATGGCAGTGAGGAAGTATACCACCTTGACGTCTTACTAGCACCTCAGAAGGACTTTATGGGTTTAGTGTCTAGAGCCGAGTAGCTCACAGGAGCTTTGTCAAGGCAGTATACTCATGGAGATGTAGGACTGGTGGAAATAGTGAGGTGAAGATTTTGAAACGAGGCTTCCTAAAGAAGCCCTTTTCTGATAAGAAAGCAGTCTGTGGAACAAGAAAGCTCTGGCCCTAAAGCAAGATTTATTTGTCCAGATAAGCTGCTCTGCAAAATTTTCCTGAAGAAAACTGGAGATTGGTTTGGAATTGTATATCTCTGGCAGGAACTTCCCTGGCAAATGTAAAGTTATGTTGCCAAAGGGGATCTTAGTTCTCACACAGTTATCTTCTAATGTGTATTTGGGTGGGAAGTGTGTTTCATCGCAGTGGTGACAGGGAGGAAATACATGGGTCTTCATTCCTGTCCACGTAGGTGTGTGTGCATTACAAAGGGAGGGCTTACAGCCACAAGAACCCCCTTCTATTAATTAGGTCCTTGGGAAAACTCAACCTATGAAATCACCAAAAAAGGAACTTTTTTTCCCCTCAACACTGCATTGGGCCTTATTTCAAAGAGAACAAGGAGGATCCCTAAACACCTACTATTATTATTTTCATTATTATTCCTCTATAATAAGGAGGCTCTGAGTTGGAACCTTGAACTACATTTAATTTCCCTTATCAAAGCTTTCCAGTGTGTATGTGGACAATGAGGGGGCATGGAGAGAGGCATAATGGCAGATACTGAGAACCATCAGCCACAGTGCACTGAGACTGATTACACAAGGTCACCCAAAATTGTCCACTAGCCTCGTGTCAGCAAACTATTTATCCAAATAGCCACATGAATCAGCTACCAAGAGAAACAATGTCCCACTTCTTTAGATACTTGTGCAATATCTAAGCCAATTTTTTTAAAGGCTTCAAAATGTTGCTTTTATACTTACATATAAGTGCTCTCTAGGTCCAAGAAATCATTGTGATTGGATAATTAAAATACCAACAAGTCCTAACTTGCAAAGATTCCATTGTGATGGTCTGCATACATACAAATGTAATGACCCAAAGGGGCATCTGTACCCCAATATTTATAGCAGCAATGTCCACAATAGCCAAACTATGGAAAGGGCCCAGATGTCCATTGACAGATGACTGGATAAAGACGATGTGGTATATATACACAATGGAATACTACTCAGCCATCAGAAAGGATGAAATCTTGCCATTTACAACAATATGGATGGAACTAGAAGGTATTATGCTAAGCAAAATAAGTTAATCAGAAAAACACAATTACCACATGATTTTATTCATATGTGGAATTTAAGAAACACAGAGGACCACAGGGGAAAGGAGAGAAAATAAAACAAGATGAAATCAGAGAGGAAGACAAACCATAAGAGACTTTTAATCATAGGGAACAAACTGAGGGTCACTGGAGGGGAAGGGGTTGGGGGACAGGGTAACTGGGTGATGGGCATTGAAGAGGGCATGTGATGTCATAAACACTGGGTGTTATATAAGACCAATGAATCACTGACCTCACCTCTGAAACTAATAATATACTCTATGTTAATTAATTGAATGTAAATAAATTTTAAAAAATAAATACACATACACACATATGTAACACATACAAAGAAACCTCTTTCCCAGGCTTAGGGCATACTGTCATGCCAATTCATTCGCTTCCTGGGGAGCTTCCAAATATCAGAATTTGTCTTATGTGTCTTATTAAATTGCATATTGTCTCTTCTTCCCTTCTTTCCCAGTTTTGGCTATCCTTCTTGTGTTCTCATTTATTCATTTACAAGTAAAAATCAGCAGATATGGCAACTTCTGGTTGTAACTATGGTTTCATACTTACTACTTTTGTGGTAAAAAGAAATTTTCACTTCAAACAAAATGACAGTTACCATGCATTGAACCTTCTAACTTTAGTTTCTGACCTTTGAGTTTCAAAATTCTACAACCAGAAAAGCCTCTGTGTTCAATGCTCATTGAAGTCAGATGAGGATTTGGGGGAAGGTGGGGAGATGTGGCCACTTCGTCTGTCTTTGATGGGTCTGTGAGGTGGTCAGTCTTCTGTGTGGGTGTGGCCACAGCCCCGACTTCCCTCTCTATGGATGAGATGGCAAGAAGGAGCTTCCTCTAGTCCTCTCCACTCTTACATCCTATTTCATTGATAATTTCCCTCCCATAGACCCTCTCTCAATGGCATCACAAACTACCTACTATTCACTCAATTCTTTACTGAATGATTATTTTGTGCAAGGCAGCATGTTAAATGCTGGAACCACAAGGGCTAGCACAACCAGCCTCCCATCCCTTTTCCCCTTCAAAGGACTCAGCCTAGTGAAGGAGGTGGAGAGGAATCCGACAGCCATTCAAGGACACAGCCACAAACAGGACTCATTGTGAGACAGGAGAAGCACCAAGTATAGTGAGAACTCACAGCAGGAGTGACCTGATGTAGACAGTTTGGAGGGTGGGGTGTCAGGAAAGATCCTGATGATGGGGCAGGTGAGAGAGATGCCGAGGAGGAAAAGGACAGAAGTAACCCTCGCCAGGCAGTACCACTGCCAACAAGGTCTAGCAGCTGACAAGATGTCGGTCTGGCTCACCCAACATGACAGCAATCCACAAAGAGTTACATAGTACACAAATAGGGGATGTCTGACGGTTCCTGAAGTGGCCTATCCTTCCTGGTGTTTTTCTTTCTTCCAGCTCCCAGACAGTCTGAACCCATGCTGGTCCCAGTAGCTGCTGCCCTAGTAGCTGCTCCACTGATAACTCTGCCTTTCTGATCCTGGCAGTGGTCTCCAGTGGTCATGTCGGAGGCAGGGGTGCAGCACTGACAATTCTTTGGCCAGGTGGTACCTTCACCATGTCTCTGACACCCAGAGCTCCAGACAGAAACCATCTTGTCAGACTCAGTGCCTTAGTCAGAGTTCTCCAGAGGAAGAAAACCAATAGGATGTGCATCTATGGAGAGATTTATTATAAGGAATTGGCTCATGTAATCATGGAGGCTAATGAGTCCAAAATCTGCAGTGTTGGCCAATAAGCCTGAGATCCAGGAAAGTCGATGTTCCAGTTCCAATCGAAAGGCCATCTGCTAGAAGCCCAAGAGAGCCAAACATGCAGATAAATCTGAAGGAAGCTGCTGGAGGATTCTCTCTCTTGTTTGGAGAAGCCAGCCTTTTCGTTTTGACTCAGACCTTCAACTGATTGAATTAAACCCAACAACATAGAGAACAATCTGCTTTACCCAAATTTCACCGATTCAAAGTTTGTCTCATTCAAAAACACCATTCAGGTTGACACTTAAAATTAAGCATCACACTCAAGATCACATTCCAGTCCTCACCCTGGGCTTCCAGCAGAATGGGTTCCTCTGCCTGAATCCCGGTGGCCACAGCCCTGTGCTTGTGGATGAGCAGGCCCTGCAGAGAAAGCAGAAGTTGCCAGGGAGCAGAGAGATTATACCACCACACAGGCATGTCCTCCTCCCCTACCCCAGAGCTTGGCTGGGCTTGAGGGATTCACCACGATGGCATCTCTCAGGTGGATCCATTTTTCTTCCAGTGCAGTAATCCTCAAGCACCCCATGAAACCTTACCAATGGGATGCCATTCTGCTTTAGAGGCTAGGCAATCATCACTGCTGTTTTCCATTTTTTCCATATTGGAAGACTTTGCAGAAGAGACACAGATTTGGTAGAACCAACCCTGGACAGAGTGTCATGCTTCCAATGTTTCCTGCACCCCAGAAAAATATAGAGGAAAATACCAGAGGAATGTACTCTATGTCTTTAATTCCAAGAAGCTGTCAATTTGAAGACAATCAATTTCATAACAGGGTTGAGGGAGAGGAAAGAAGCATTAGAGTGTACCCTTTAATGTTAACACTCACAACGACTTGAGGAAATAATGTAAGACACACGCCTCGCCGTTGAAGGAATACGGTAATAGGCTCAACATACCAAACAGTAATTGGACATTTTAGTAGCTCCATAATCAGAGTAGGCTCTGTATTTCTAGAAGGACATTGGTGATAACAGGTAGCTCCAGAGAAAAGTAAACAGGAGAGAGAGGAGTCTGAAATCCATGTCCTCTGATCGGGATGATGAAGTAGAAATAGGAGACCTGGGTATCTTATGGGAGAGAAACCAACATTGCTCAGAGACACTGGTCCAGAACAGAGGGCCAGTGTTGCAAAGAGTGGGCTTTGACTCTTCCATGCACACAGGCTCCCAGGAGTCCCTCTCTGCAGGTCAGAGTGACTGTTGGGGGGACACTGTGCACAGGATCGTCTAATGCAGGGGGAAGTAGATGGAGATGCAGGAGAGAGGAAGCATGGCTGGAGGGGACTTCAGCAAAAGCTCATCTGACAACCTAATTTGATAGCTGAAGTACCTGAAGCCCAGGAACAGATGAACCACAGAGCTGACAGGTGGCTGGGCTCCTCTGAAACACCCCCCCAAAAAACCCATGACGGGACTCTGTGTCTGCGGGAGCTAGTGTTCCCAAGGGTCACCAACCTCATCCTGGGAGCCCTGATTTCCAGACACAACTTTGTTTTCTCTCAAACATGTTGTTTTTAGGAATCTTTTTGTTTGCTCCATAAATGTCTCTGCTGATGCACAGTGTCATTCCTCACTCTTTGTGGGGGCACAGCGCTCTTATGCTTGTGGGCTCCAGCAAATCCCATAATCCACAGAAATCATGTTCAATTCACACTGACAAAAATTCCTCCAGGAGTTTAACCATTTTCTAGGGGATTTCCCACAAAAGAGTCCATTCCTTGGAGTGCTTAATTCAAAAAGGTAAAGACACTTGTTTTCTTTTTTTTTTTAATTTTTTTTTTTTATTTATGATAGTCATACAGAGAGAGAGAGAGAGGCAGAGACACAGGCAGAGGGAGAAGCAGGCTCCATGCACCGGGAGCCCGACGTGGGATTCGATCCTGGGTCTCCAGGATCGCGCCCTGGGCCAAAGGCAGGCGCCAAACCGCTGCACCACCCAGGGATCCCCAAGACACTTGTTTTCTAGTCCAATCTTCTCATCAATCCCCTGGAAAGCAGATTCACCTATTCCTTTTCAACTGTGGAGGTAAGCTCCGAAAGAACTTCTTCAAAACTGATTATTTCCAGAAGACCTTCATTTCTTTGACAACCTATGAGAGCCACCAGAACATAGCTAAGGTCCTGTCCCATGAATTATGTCCACCCAGAAGCTATTTTACAGCTGGCATGGTGAGAACACTGGAGTGTAGGTCATCTTGTCACAGACCAGAGTGTGATGTCAACACCAAGTGACCAGGGAGCTAAAGAATATAAGTTTCAGTTGATGTAAGCACCCCATTAACAGCCAGAATAGAACATGCACACAGTAAGTTTAATGAAGCCAAAATGCAAGTATTCTAATAGAAGGAAGAAAATGTGCCTAAAAGAATAACTATGCTTTATCATAAAATCCTCCATCCTTTATCCTCCTTAAAATGTGTAGACAGAAAAAAGTTAAAAATTATTATTTTAGAAATGAAACCCCCCCAAAAACAAAAACCCACCAAAAGGTAAGATTTTTCCTTGAATTAAATTTTAAGGGAAGGATTTGCATAGAACTTAAGAGAAAATAAGTAGCAGAATGGACAACAGCGTGAATAGCAACATCCTAAAAGTCATGAAAACATTTTTAAAGGATATATTTCTTAATGTCCCCTTGACATTTACATTTTTTTAACCTGAGGGCAATTAGTCAATTGGACTTACTGTCAGTGTAGGAGGAAGGAACGCACATAAACTGAATACTTTCAAGGTAGGACAGGCAGGACTGGGGCCATGTGGTTTACTTCCCAGTTGCTTCAAAGACTTTCCAGCAGAACCCTTCCCTAGATGCTTCATTAAGGAAGGTTCAGATGAAGAAGGCAGGGCTTCACGACCCCACCTGGGTCCTGGGCCAGGAAGATTGTCAGCCACACTCCGGCTCTCAGAGTGGGTCGCCAGGTAGAGCTCCCCAGCTCCCTAGTGTGGCTCCTGATCCCTAAGAAGGAAGGGATGAGAGCATTTGGATGCTCTCCAAAAATCCAAATTCTCAGTGTGGAATCTTCTGGGCCTGGATCTATATTTTTTTCAATCACTCTCCAAAGATTAAAGATCTCAGCTAAGGTGAGCTCACCTTGTCACCATTATTATGTGCAGTGTGAGACCCGCCTCTTTGTGGTGTCTCTCATTGTTGCGCTTTTACCCGGATATGTGGGGGTATTCAGCTATCTCCCCTCTCCCCATGCTCTAACATGTCAGCTTCTGCCAGGTGCCCAGCATCTGAATCTACACAAGAGTCATTACCAGTTGAAAAGAGAAGAGGGGGGCACCTGGGTAGCTCAGTCAGTGAAGCATCTGCCCAGGGTCCTGGGATTGAGTCCTGCTTCTCCCTCTACCTCTGCTGCTCCCCCTACTTGTGTGCATACTCTCTTTCCTTGTCAGATAAATAAATTTAAAATCTTTAAAAAAAAAAAAAGGAGACAGCGAGAGGAGGGATGGTTAGGTATCAGAGTCAAAGAGATGCTTTTAGAAAATACTTCATACAGATTTCTCTATAATGAATTAATGAACAATTACAAATCATCCAGCTTCCTGCTTGTGCATCATCCCACCTTTCAATTCCCATGGCCACTTCTCATTCTCCTCTTGACTGCTCTCCCCCTTCTTCCTCCCACTAGACATCATTGCAGATGAGTTTCCCAGAACACACTAGGTCACTCCTAAGCTTGGAATCTCCCAAGGTCACTCTACCTGGAGCCCAGGCTCCAACTTTCAGGTCTTACTGTCCCTGCCCAGCCTTTTATCCAAGCTTCTCTTCTCCAGACTGGCCAACTGAATCATCCCTAAGAACCTCCACACACACTTCATGGTGCCTGCTCTGCCCATTGGTGTGTCGCATTCTCTCTCTCCCTTGAATGTGACAGTCCCATCTAAGGTCAACAAATGCTTCTTCCTTCAGTAAACTTTCCTCTATCACCAGCTGAAAATACAATTCCTTCTTTGCATTTCCTTGGCGTATGTGTTTCCTATTTGCTGCTGTAACAAATTATTACAAACACTGGATTAAAACAATACAAAATGATTCTCTCTGGTCAGAAATCCAAATAGGTCTTACTAGACTACAATCAAAATATTGTCAGGGCCATTTTCATTCTAGAGGCTCTAGAGAAAAGCCTGTTTCCTTGCCTCATACAACTCATAGAGTGTTTGCATTTCTTGGCTTGTGGCCTGCCTCCAAAGACACAGCATAGTATCTCTCTGACTCTGATACCTGACCATCCTTCCTCTCCTTTTCACTCATAATGGCCTTTGTGATTATATTGGGCCCACCCAAACAGTCTAGTATAATCATCTCCTCTGAAAATTCTTAACCAAAGCTGCATCCCATTGCCACATATGATAACAAATCTACAGGTTCCAATGATCAGCATGTGAATATCTTTGAGGGCGTTGCCATTTGACATCATAGTAATACCACACTCATGGCTCATAGGACATTCCACCTACTATTTACAATTACTTTGGTATTTGTTTTATCTAGCCTACCAATTTTTGTAGGATAAGGACAAAAAATTAGCCTGTACTTATCTTTGTGCTCATGGCAAAGTGTGCAGAATGAAAACCATGCCCAGAAAACAGAGAAGCTTATGGCCAAGGGAAAAGTTCTCAGAGGTGAGTTAGAGAATAATGAGTAAATGCAAGACGTGTAAAGCTCATGCAAGCATTGTTTCATAATCAGCTGCAATTTTTAACCCCTGCCACCAAAAACCAACACACCTGAAGTGTAGTGGTCTTCCCAAGAACCAAATAGCAGCACAAAAGCACATCATCACTTTGTAGGTTGGTCCTCTCCATTAAATTATAAGGAACACAAAACACATTTTTTCCATGTTATAAAAAACTATTCCCTGTATATACACCGATTATTCTGCACCCTTCAGAATGTGATTAAATAGAAGAAAAAGAAGTGTTTCCTCCCAAAATTTGGAAATAATACCTTTTCAAAATTCAAGAAGTTTCCCTCTCTATATTTGATGGGGGCCCAATTGCTTGGGTTGATTAAATAGCTCTTCGTTATTTAAATATTTTGTTCCTGGGCAGCCTGGGTGGTTCAGCGGTTCAGTGCCTGCCTTTGGCCCAGGGCACAATCCTGGAGTCCCGGGATCGAGTCCTGTGTCGGGCTCCCTGCATGGAGCCTGCTTCTCCCTCTACCTGTGTCTCTGCCTCTCTCTCTCCCTCTCTCTCTCTCAACCTCTCTCTCTCTCTCTCTCTCATGAATAAATAAATAAAATCTTTAATAAATAAATATTTTGTTCCTTTTTGATCACTGTTTTTCATTTATAATAAAGCTCTTCCTCTGAGAGTGTGTGTTTGACTGAGTCTAAGTTATCAAGTGTCCTATGTTAGAACTTAACACTCAGTTACATGTTTGCATATGATTTTTTAATTCTTTTTATCATGGAGAGTAGCTAAGCATCTTTGATAAGCTATATTTTTTTTAGAGAGGAGGGAAGGGGAAGGAGGGGTAGAGGAAGAAGGAGAGAGAGAATCTAAAGCAGACTCCATGCTGAGCATGTAGCCCAATGCAGGGTTCAGTCTCACGACCCTGAGATCATGACCTGAGCCAAAATCAAGAGTCAGACATTCAACTAACTGAGCCCCCCAGGCGCCTGAAGAAGTTATCCCTTTAATACCCTCCCTACGCTGTCTCCAAAGCTGCTTGTTATACTGTTTTACTACACTTCTGTTCTCTGCTACATTCATGTTTATAGTATGTCGTGCACAATTGCTGTTGCATTAAACGGCACCCTAGTGGCTCCTAAAATCAAACAGGCCTTTGCACTTTTCTGTCTTAGAACCAGAGAATAGTTCTTTACTAGAGGAATAGAAAACATCCTTTTTAGTATGAGTTGTTTTCCTTCAGGCTAGCAGGCCTTCACTGAGCTTTAGAAAAGCCTCTATTAATTTACCTCCCAAAAATGGTTAATTCATCGAATTTTAAGTATATTCTGCAGAAATGAAAATTATCAGGAAAGTCAAATGATGCATGTTTTAAAAGGTAACCATAGAAATTAGCTTGACTGGCACCAGTATATACCTACAGAAAGATGGCAGCCTGCCATCAGCCCTGCCGGAAAGGTCTGTCTACCTCAAAGACAATTTTCTCTTCACAATCTGTTAGTTTCCATAGTTCTCAGCCAAAGACCCTGTCTTTATTTTTCTTTTTAAAGACCCTGTCTTAAATGCCATCTTTTGTTCTGAACCAAAAGGAAGAGATTTTTAAAACCAGGAAATAAAGTTTTATGTCCAAATTCTACCATATATACTTAAAATATCTATACTTTATTTAACATCATAAAAGTTAACCACCAGAATAACCAAACATATGTTTACTGAGCCTTAAAATTATTAGAATAAATTACAAAAACAAAGAAGAGAGAACAACATGGAAATATACAGGAAACAAAGAAAGACTTTCAACAGATCACAGGAATGCAAATAAATATACCTGTTGTATTAGTAGACAAAAACAGGATAAATTCACCTCTTATGAGAAAACTTCCTCACAAGAGATCACAAAGCAAAACCCAGCGATGCCTGAATGAAACTCTAAAGACTATATGAGTTGGAGGAGGTCAAAGATGAAAGGACGGAAACTGGTATAACCAGTGGAGGGGAAATGGAGACAAGTAGAAAACAAAAACAGAACCAAATGAAAACGATAACAAAGATAAAACAAAGTACATTTATATTCAGGATAAAACCCAGTCACAAGATGAAGAGGAGCATTTCATAAAGGCAACCATCACCCAGGAGATGGGCTGCTGGATATGAGGAGGTGGAGTGTCCCCAATTGTCCCTTAATGGGGCATCTGTAGAACACTCAAGGCTCTTGCTGGAATATTCCAGCTTCCTGGTCTTTTCTGGCTATTGTGGTGAGGGTGTGAGGAGATATCAGTCCACGATGCCTTGGTTACCAGGATCTTGCACTAAGGACCTGTGGCATCTAAGATTGATTCAGGAAATACTAACAAGCATCCCTGTGCTAATATTTGATGCTGTGTCTTACTTCCTGATGCTCACCTTCCACGTCTTCAGAGGGGCTTGGGCCCCACATCCAGCTCCACTGCATAAACCACAGATAGTCTAGACAAGAAACAGATCTGGAAGAAATGATCCCATTCCTCCGGGTGTCCTGTATTGTATGCTTGTTGACACCTGCCTGTGAATGCCTGGAGCTGTGGCAGCTATACTGGGACCATGAGGAGGGTTAGTCTGGGCAGGACACACTGAGGATGGGAGAGCAGAAAAATGGAAGCAAGCTGATCCTTGAGGACATTGCTGAGCCACTGAATGAACCAAGTCTGGAGCTGTGCAACTCTGGACTTCTTGCTATGTGATCTCAAGTTTCCTATTGTTTAATGTTATTTCAAACTGGGTTCTCTCTTTCTTACAGCTGAAAACAGTAAAACTCATTGAGAGGCCTGGGAAGGTTCGTCCTCCACAGCATTCCACACAGTGGATCGCTAGTCAATTGATTAAGGAGACAATTTAAAGAGCACACATCCAGTCGTTATCTACCAAATGGATTTTTTTATTAAAAAAAAAAATCCCTTCATAAAGGGTTGCCTTCTTCCAGTATCTCTGGCAGGGTAGCCATCTCCCAACTGGTACTTTCTATGTCAGCCTGTTCTTATTTCACATCTGTCTGTTTACGTGTCACATTTTTACAATTTTAATGGATGTGATTGTAAATTTTATTGACAATTGTAAATAAATATTGTATTTAGATAAATTTTATTTATCTTCTTGAGGCTCCTATACCTTCTAACGCTAAAATCTTTGTCAAACTCTTCTGTAAATTCAACTCCCCGTGCCCTTAGCTAATGCCCTGATATTAATTTTGCTGTGTATTTTTAGCATGGGATATCTTTATGAGTTTAGTAAATTTAACTCATAGGCTCCTATGAGCAGATGGATCTTCCACCTGTAAACTGTGTGTCGTATGTGTGTGGTGTGTGGTGTGTGTGTGCTGATACAGTGTGTCTGTGTGCAGTATGACACGATGATAATGGTGTGTATATGAGTTTGTGTGTTGTGGTGTGTGTGTCATGTGGTGATAGTGTGTGTGTATGCTGTGGCAATATGAGGTATGTGTGTGTGTATATGTGTGTGATGTGGTGATATGGCATGTGTGTGTGGCGTGTATGGTGTAGTATGTATGCACATGTGCACACATATGCATACGTATGCTGGGTTTTGGGGGTTCTGTTACCCCCCGACTCCCAGCCACAAAGGTCAGAACCAGGTGTTGCAGTGGCTCAGAGCACCTGCCCCTGGTGAGGCTGGGGACATATAGACCAGCATGGGCTTGCTTCAGCTTTGGTCATGAGCCCGTCTTTGCATCCCTCCCTGCTGCTCACATCTGTTGTTCCATGCGAGTTCTAGGCCCAAACATCATTGCCAGCTGGCCCCTCTGCCTCACTTCAGGGGTGAAAAGTCTTACCTGAAGCCCTGGTATCAAGTGCAGACCCCTGTCCCATAAAACACATGGTCCCTGTTGCCTGCGTGGGTAAACTGATGAACATAATCTGGCAGCACTGGCTTCATGACTTCAGTTTCTCTCTCTGCCTTTCCTGCCTCCCTGTCCCTGGCACTGTGGATTTTGTTCAAGAGCAAGCCCATTTATCTTTGCTTTACTTTCATGCGTTTTATCCAACAGAGTTGCATATTTGGAGCAGAGAGGATTCATCTGTGCGTTAATCTACTGATTCATTTTTATTGGAATTCCCTTGAAACTTTCTAAAAAATATATGATTATAGTTATTACCTTCCTTAAAAGTTCTCAAGGAGTTGTTTTGAATATAAAAACAACACTTCAAATAACGATATAAAAGGGCTTCTCTGTTTTTGCAAGAACCTCCCTTGAACCTTTTCTGTCGTTCATGTTTTAGAAAAATCCTTAAGACAGTATCTTTGAGTATACATAACACACAGCTAGACACAGGAACACATCTAGAGCCATTCCTGGCATGTGATGGCCACTCAGTAGACTTTAGTGGCTATTGCTGTTTTTGTATTTAGCCAAATGTTACTATACAGGTTATCTCCATTAAAAAAAAAAAAAAAATGAGATTTGAATTCATGTCACTTCTTTTCTTTTTTTTTCCCCTACTAGGTATTAGGATATTCTAAATCTGTCTTAGCCCTGAGGGTCATAAAATAAACAGATTGCAGGCACATTTTCAGACCCACTGTTCAAAATTCTTATGTATTCACCCCAATACCATTTCTGGCAGACACGACTAATTGATAGCCGCATATTTCTCCTCTGAGTGAAGATGAGGCTCCAGGCAGCCACAATCAACCCATCAGATTTCATAAAAGGAATGAGGACAATTTTCCATCCCTGCCCAAAATACATGGCCATGGGGTGACTGCCTAAGGGAAGCAAATGGCTTCTTTTCCTCTCATTTTCAGAAAGTTTAAACCTGTGGCGTAGTTTAAAAAGAACAAAATCTGAAATAATGGATTTTTCCCAATAAAATGAAAAGTTGCAGTTCAATCATGAATTCTTCCTTTGAGAAAATGCTGTCTAATTTGCTGTCTAAAATTACTGATTATTTTAAACAATTTGAAGCGAAGTAATCGGTTCCATTGTCTCCCAAATAATTGTCGAGTGGGAAGCACTGCTTAGAAGGAAAAATTATCCAGGTTACTTGGTAAGAATAGATCGTGACAAATCGGTACGACCAAAGACGACGTGCAGGTCAGGAGGATGCTGTAGAAAATCAGAATTACAAGGAAGAAGCTGCTGTCCAAGGACAGAATTTTTTTGTTTTGGTGGCCAAAAACTTAGGACCTAGGACTTCCACCCCTGACCTGCATGTGTCCTGGAATCATTGAATGACATTTCCTGTCTCTACTAACCCACCCTGATAACATTTTGATGCTTTAACCAAATGCATTCTCTTTTTAGGTTTGCCACTCGGCAGTAACAGAAATAGGAGAAACATGGAGTAGTAGATACAGCTATTATCACTCCCAAGCTAAGAAATTATTTGTACCATAAACACGAAATCATGTTGTTTGCAGAAAAACAAAACAGCCAGAAAGGACTCCAGAAATTTAAAGCAGCAATAGATGCCCCTGGAGCTTAGGTAAGAGAGTGTTCATGGAGGAGACAGAATTTGAGCTCAACATCATGGCATCACTGTTGCTGTGAAGACAGGTTGCCAGACAGAGGTGGTCCCTGAAGGAGGCCACAGCTCACATGTCCATGCCTCTCCCAGCACAACGGAAGTGCCCCGGGGTGGTCTCCAGGCCATCCACTCAACAGCTGTGGCCACCGATACGGTCCGCGCAGGTGGAGGCTATTTCTCAACCGTTGCATTTTACCTAGTTCCCTACGACTCAGATTTTTGTAACTTTTATGTCACGTCTCTGTTCTTGGTTGGCATTGCCCTTTCACAGGCTTCTACACTCTGGCTTCAATTAATTTTGCTGGATGTTTCCAGGAGAGCCAAATCAAGGGGAAAATAAGGATGCTGATCATCCGGTGGGAGGAAAAGGAGGAAGGAAACTGAAAAGAGAGGTGGAATGTCGCTGGACATGACGCCCCTACACTTCACCTCCTGTCCAGAGACCCTCTGTTGACTCTGACCATTACATTTTACTCTTACTATCATTAACACTTTCTTCATGAATTATGGAGCAGGAAGGAGCATGGCTTCTAAAACTTCTTAGAATATAACTGTGCTATCCATCGTATTTTGATTTTTATTACTGTTTCGGATCTTTTAGTGACTCCTTCTTGTCCACATTTCTTAAAATGTCATCAAAATCTCGAAATCAGGCCCCTGTCTCTCTGGACCCTTTGCCAACCATTGTTCCCATAAATCCTACACATGATCCCAGGAAGTGTCTCCGGACAGACTAATTGCCCAGTGTCCTGCTTTGCTTGCTCACTCACTTCTCTGTGTCTTGTGCCTTTTTTCCCAAAATGCCCCTTCTCCACCTCGGCTCTCCCACTGCATCTCTCATGACCACGTTCAAATGTGCCCCTCCAGGTGCCCTCTCCAGCTCCTTTTGGGGCAAGTGGCCTACTCTGGGACCCTTAGAGCATCACGGGGAACTCTGTGACAGCCCTTGGCACATAGTCTGTTCCTGACACCCACCCTCTGTTATCACCTCTCATCCCTCAGCACCTGACATGGGTCAGGCAAGAGGAGACACTCATTAAATGCATGAAATGAAGTAATAAGAAACGGAACAGGCACAAATGATATCATGGCTCACTCCTAAGATTGTACACTTGTGCTCAATCCAAATATCTCTTTCCCATCTCTTCTATCACAGTGAAGAGGTAAACTCACTGCTTTTTGCATCTTGGTGTGGCTCTGAATTTCATCAAAAGGCCTGAGCAGTGCTTCTGGTCCTCTGCCCACGGCAGCACTACTGTGTCTGTCACTTACTAGTAGCTCTCTGATGGTCCTGAGAGTCAGCCTTTACAGCACAACCTGAGCTGGAACTTTGCAAGAACATCGTAAAACCTGTTTTACAAAGGGGGGAGTATAAATCTTAAAATGAGTTTGATTTTTTTAGAAGGATGTAGTACGCATGACAGAGTCACCTCACAACCAGCATATGTTCATGAACACGTGGAGAGTCAGTGAGCTGAAGGCATGAAAAACATGATAACCTGTTCCAACCCCAAATGTCCAAAATGAAATGAACATGAATTTCATGATGTTAACTATGATTTCAGCATGTTTGAATATGCTCAAACTTTATACAAAGAAACAGCAGTCCTTTGTCATTCTAGAGAGGACTCACTCAACCTCAGAGGATTGTGTACCACCGTGTTTCTGTTTTTATTTTGCTAATGGTGAAAATACTATTAAAATAAAATACCCAAATTCTTAACAACTTAGAGAAAAACAAATCCAGTCACCATGATTGCCTGGTTCTACGTCTTTAAAAATATGTGTATATGGGTTTGCTTTCAGATGAAAAGAAGGCAAAAACAGAATGTGTAAACAATACACGTGAGAATACACTCCACGGATAAGTAGCCCCTGTTTCGGGGCTGAGGGTTCACTCAAATGGCATTAATTCACTTAGGAATTCAATAAATGGGGGATCCCTGGGTGACTCAGTGGTTTAGCGCCAGTCTTTGGCCCAGGGCATGATCCTGGACTCCCGGGATCAAGTCCCATATCAGGCTCCCTGCATGGAGCCTGCTTTTCCCTCTGCCTATGTCTCTGCCTCTCTCTTTCTCTCTCTCTCTCTCTCTCTCTCTCTCTCTCTCTCTCTCTGTCTCTCATGAATAAATAAATAAAATCTTTAAAAAAAAAAAAGGAATTCAATAAATGTCACAGGCCAACTGTATGTACAACTAGCAAGTACCACACACAACTTCAGTGGCTCAAACAGCAGGCATTATCTCAGTTTCGTAGGTCAGGTGTTGAGGAGGGCTTGACGGGGCTCTGCTCTGGGTCTTAGGGGCTGAAATCAGGTGTTGGTAGGAAAGTACTTACTCAGAGATTCTGGGAAATGAGGACCTTCTGAGCTTATTCAGATCATTGGTAGAATCTAGTTCCTGTGGTTACAGGCCTGAGGACCCTGGTACCTGACTGGGTGTCCCCTAGAGTTCACACTGTGCTCTCTAGAAGCCACCCATACTCGCTGTCACCGGGCATCACCCACGTTCATGGCCGGCAACACTGGGTCAAATCCTTCCAGTGTTTGGACTCTCTGACTTGTCCTTTTCCCTTTGTCTTCTGCAACCCCACCAAGAAAGTTCTCTACTTTCAAGGGGTCCTATGGGTGGATCAGGCCCACCCACATAATCTCCCTGTTTTCAGATTAACTATGCCATACAGCATGATCACAGTGGGTTATGTCACCATGTTCAAGGTTCTGGGGCTTTACTCTACTTCCCAGACCCATGTTCGAAGCACAGAATGCCTGCATTGAGGAGAAACTTGGGAAATACACGTTTAACTTTTCACCTGAAGCATAAATCCTGCCCACTGAGAACAGATCTTTCATTTAAGTCCATCTAATAATAGAAAATACATTATCTCACCTTTTGACGGATTCGGTGATTAAAAAGTAAGAAATACTATGATGACATTTGTTCCCGATAAATTTTAGCTTTCAAAATCAAATTTAATTTTCTTTTCTGGCACAAGGTAGTCTTATACTTTTTTCTGTCTTTTAATGATCCTGTGACTTCATTTCTAGACAGTCCACTGTGTCATGTCATCCTTGAAATACCCAGTATCTCTTGTATAATACAGCCAACAAGGAATCAAATCCTCTAAATGTGGCCCCATTCTGTATAGTTTATAGATGTTTCTAGGTGTTTTCTTTCCTGCTAATAAAATGTCTTTCCTTTTGAAATTGTACTTACTTCCAACTCAGACTCATGCATTCTCATGAGAAATTAGTTTTCTGAATAGGCTTCTAAAAGTTTAGAAATGGGGCTCCTGGGTGGCTCAGCGGCGGAGTGTCTGCCTTTGGCTCAGGATGTGATCCCAGGATCTTAGGATCAAGTCCTGCATCGGGCTCCCCGCAGGGAGCCTGCTTCTCCCTCTGCCTATATCTCTGCCCCTCTCTCTCATGTGTCTCATGAATAAATAAATAAAATCTTAAAAAAATAAATAAAAGTTTAGAAAAGACCACTAAAAACCAAAAACAAAGTATAATTTTTGTAAATGGTTTCCTGTGATTGAGCATTACTACATGATTACCACTCTTTGTAGGATGATTGAATACTCCAGAAAGCATTCAAAATATCACAAGGGCTCCCAACACTCTGGGCTCCTTTGAGACCCTTAAAAGGAAACACACATAAGTAAGCAAGTGAAAAAAAAAATGTTGCCTGGGAGAATTCTGTGAGCACAGGTGCCCCTGTGGGTAAACATTTGAATATCCAACTATCCAGAAAGCCCCAGGTAAGCCTCCGTGGCCCAACACCCCAACCCAGTCCTGAGCGGATGGTGCTGAGCTGGGTGGAGTGGGTTTCTGCGGGCCCAGAGGTTGCTAAAAGCAAGAAAAAAGAAAAGGCATGACTACTAGTAAAGAATTAATAATTCAGGATGTTAAAATTAGAGAGAGAGAGAGAGAGAAACCATGAGAGATTCCTGACTCTGGGAAACAAACAAAGGGTTGCAGAAGGGGAGATGAGTAGGGAGATGGGGTGACTGGGTGACAGGCACTGAGGAGGGCACTTGATGGAATGAGCCCTGGGTGTTATACTATATGTTGGCAAATTGAATTTAAATAAAATATTTTTATAAAAAAAATAAATAGAGATTTTGGCACATTTTAGTTTTGTTTCTTTGTCCACTTTGGTTGTGAGCAATCTTAAGGTTCATTGGAAATATTTGTGTCTATTAAATTTTGAGTGGAAATACCATGGGGTGACAACAGCTTTCTGGTGGTGAAGCTGTGTCCGCCAGCCCCAGCCAGGCAGTCTGCTGGTCTGTTTGTTTTCTTCTGGTTATTCAATCAAATACTGGGTTGTAGTCCTTTCCATACACGTTTGTTCTTTGTAAAACAGCAACGACATATTGTTGCCATGCTGGATATTATGACAGGTCATTAGCATCGGTGCTCTCTGAACTTGAAAAACACAGCACATTTTCTTTTGGTGAAATCCATGTAGTGCTTAAATAATTTTCACCAGAAATGTCCAAACCTGTTTCTAAAATGAGTAGTTTTTTTTTTCTTTATGCCATGTTATGGTTCCATTGAGGTGGGACTTTTCATGATGGAACTAGGAGGAGGTCCCTGCTTCCCCCAGGATGTACCATTCATGTCATATTCTGTTAATACATGGAGTGGATTGTAATCTATCATATGTCTAATTCTGAGTGTATTGGGTTATCAAGAAATGGATGCGAGAAAGAGAAGAAGGTATGATTTACTGTCATTTGGTGAGCTTCCCAGAAATCATAAAAGTTTATGACTCTAGTGAAGGGGTATCACACCCTCCCACAATTCTTTTATGTTCACCAAATGTCAGTTGATAGAGCATTAAAAGCATGTCTGTTTTAGATCACACCACAAGGTTCGGCATGGAATTTGGAAGAGTTAAAACAACAAAGGGTTGTTGCCGTAACAGAAGTCCTCTGCTTCCTTCAGGATGTTTTAAGTGACTCTAAGTTTGCTGTCCTTAAAAGTAAGGATGGGAAAATATGAAGAGCACCCATATCCAAATGCTGCAAGTGGCATTTATTCACAAGAGTTCTAAATAATTGAAAAAGAACCCCTAGCCCTTTCATCTTATCATGAGATGCATCTCCAGTGAATTTTACTTTCGTTTCATGCTCCTTTTTTCTGGTACCCTTCCCTACTTACTGGATATGTGGAACTTGACAGTTTTTTGGTTTCTTTTTAAGTAGGAACATGATCTTCCAGGAGGAGGAAGACAGCAGCTTTGGGGCAGGTTCCCTGAGGATTGAGTGCAGGGCTCTGTCCTCTGCCAACAGTGTTGTGTAGATGCTGTGAAGGAAAAGAAAAGCTCATTATTAATAAGACCACAACATATCACATTTTATATTTTAGTAGAGAGGCGTTGTTCACTTATTTTTGAGAAGGGCTGTTGAAATGGAGCTGGGGTGATCTCAGCAAGCCCCAAGAGGCTGGCTGTCAGGTTTGCAAGGACTCAATAATTGACCATCATTTGTCCAGAGGCAATGTATGAAATCAAGATGGCAAAATATCTAAGTGGACACGAAAATACCGGCTGTCTTAGTTCAGGCTGCTACAACAAAATACCACAGACTGGTGGCTTAAACTACAAGCTCTCACCTGTCATATTCCTGGTAGCTGTAAGTCCAAGGTCAAGGTGCCAACAGGTGTGGTATCTGGTGAGAGCCCACTGCCCAGTTCATAGACCACTGTCTTCTCACCGTATCCTCCCATGGGGAAGAAAGGGCTCCTGTCTGTCTTTTGTGAAGCCATTAATCCAGTCATGAGGGGCCCACCCTTATGACTAATCTAACCCTAATGACCTCCCAAAGAATATCACCGCATTGGGACTTAGAGGTTCAACATATGAATAGGGGATGGGGGACAGGACACCGACATCCAGTCCACAGCACCTGCCTATCTATACTGTAGAGGGACAAGGTCACAACCTCTAAGAGCTTCCATAGTGTTTTCAGGAGAGATCTGAGCACATGAGTCTTTTCATCTAGGATGGCCAGGTGATCCGAGCTCATTCCATGCTCTTCCCTTCCTCAAAACCAGTCTGGACCACACGTCGAGGAAACATTTTCCTCTTGTAATTCCACACCTATGGCTAAACATCCCAACATTTCAGCCCCATTGGGTTCCATAGATAGTGACCTCACACCCTGAATGTCCACACTGATTCCTCCTCTGAAGCACAGAGGTTTAACAAGGATATACGTCCCCACTATCATGTCTGCCATATGTTATTTTCATAATGCAATTCACACACCCCCAGCCTGTGGGATTGCCTTGCTAAATGCTGGAGGATACATAGCCTCACTGGAGTTGGAGGGAAGAGGAAAATCAGTCTTTGTTACCTCAGGGTGAGAAGAAGATAGATCTACATGAAAATTACTTTTAAAAATCTCTTAGGAGGCAAATCAGACTACTGCATGAAAGGCATCCAGGTATTCATTGGTCCACTTGAGACATGAGGCGAGTGGTAGAGAATTCTGACCACACCTTTTTCAATGTGCTTTAGTAGGAGGGGATGCTGTTTAAGGGGCAGTTGCCTGTTAGCTAGAGCCCTGCGCCATGGACAACCCAAGCGCTGACTGCCCACAAGGTGCACGCAGGAAGCCTGTGTCTACTCACCTACCAAAATCACGCTTCAAGCCCCAGATTCTGCAAAATGCACCAATGTCAACATATTCCCCAACTAAAAACATGGCTTGTTGGTCACATGATCCATTGCAACCTCTTGTCACTCTGTCTTTCCCCAAACTCCAGGAGAGGGACACTGGACCTGATAGAAAATACCACAAAAACACAAGATGACAAGCAAACAGAAGAAATGCAATTTAACACTGGGAGGAAGGGCTTTATTTTAGATAGGACAAGGTCAGAGACCAAGACAGAAAAATAGCATTTCCCTGGTGAATTTCTGGTACTCCTCTCCACAGGAGTGTTACAAATGCACCAAGGCACCATAACACATGTTATATGTCTAGGCACAAGCTGTTTCAGATCTTTTCAAAATGATATGTGAACAATGTGATGAGCACGTTGAACACAAGTAGCCAAACCAGTGATATGAGGGGTCATGGCTGTGGCAAGGGAGGGGTCAGCGTCAGGCCTGCTGGAGATGACAAGGAAGAGGGGAGGGTGTAAGCTTAAGAAGACTCATGCATTCACTCATTCCGCAATTATCATGGGGGTCCCCTCCTCCTAGGCTGTACCAGCGTGTGCTGGGTGTCACACATAGCCCTAGGTGGCATGCAGGTGGCACTCAGGAAAAGCCTGGCTCCACGTAGCTGTCATGCAGGTGCCCAAGCCTGGTCTCAGCTGTGCAGAACAGTGGCTCTCACTCTGAAGGAGGGGGGAACTAATGTCTTGCAGGAGAAATGCTGCTCTCAGAATGTGGACATCCACGGTCCCCACAGGAAAAGGATGAAAGGTAGGTGAAAAATTAAACTCTACTGGAAAGAAATTGGAACTCAGACTTCAAGAGTCCTAGGAATGGTTTTCTCCTTGGACCCAATAATTCTACTTATGTGTGTAGCAAAGGAGGAATCTGAACTCCACTTCCCCCAGATTCAGCAGCTCAACAAACAAGTACTGCGCTGAACTGAACTGAGTTGATAATATTCTCCGAAATGTGAATAACTTGTTTGTGTGTAGAATTAAGTCAACCATGCCATCTAGAAATCTAAGAGAAAGCACACAGTGGTTTTCTTCGTATTCTAAAATTAGCTTTGAGTCTACCTCTCTCAGAGAGTTGATGTACATTTACAAATCACTGAGCCTTACGTTTTCCAGAGCCAGTAAGAGACAGAGTACCTTGGGCTCATGGGGTCTGATAAGTAGACAGCTGTGTGTGAATGGAGTTGTCAGTGCTGCAAATTCCACCTTCAGCTCTCTGGCTCTCTGTCTTCATATGCAGGTCATGGCTGCATGGGCTCCTGTTTCAAAAGCCACTTGGAGAAAAAGATATTTTGCATTTTAAAAATATACATATTATAAAGTTACCATTAATTATTCGATTGTGAACCAAAATACCCAACATCACCTCAAAGACCAAGACTCTATTCCACCAAGGCAGGAAAAAAATGAAAATCCGAGTGCATTTCTCTCACGCTCCCTGTTCAAGCCCAAATAATTTTTTTAAGCAACTGCCAATTTGTTCAGAACTAAACCTGACTCATCTTACCACATGGTTTGGTTTCTCTTCATTAGTTTCTGAAAGAGATTAAGTGACAGGTACTCAACCAGGACCTTTTGTACTGCTTTTGTGATAATCAATGGAGCCTTGGTACAAGAGTGGGATTTTAGAAAAGGAACAAGAATACTCTGTTGAGCTGACAGGGAACTCCTTTGCACCAGAATGAAGGTATCACTTCAGAAAGGAACCTGTGTCTGAGAAATACATTCATGGAAACAAAGTGTAGAAACCGTAAAAGAAAGGGAATTCGGGACACCTACCACTGAAACAGTACTTAAGATGGCACCAGACATGCCATCTATTCCCTGATGGGATGGCTGATACTAGACAAAGAACAAAAGCACAAACTGAAAAGACTCTAGTAAATTTAAAATGTCAGTGAGTTGTTTGTTGCATGCTGAAACTGCACAGCAAGCCTTTTATTGCCTTAGAGTGTAGGTCACTGTGACCTTGCTGGAGGCCATGGCCATGCCACCCAGGCAAGGCTGAGTTCTTGGGTAAAGGATCCAGAGGGGGGATACCTGGGTGGCTCATGATCCTGGGGTCTTGGGATCCAGTCCTGGATTGGGCTCCCCCCAGGGAACCTGCTTCTCCCTCTGCCTGTGTCTCTGCCTCTCTCTCTCTCTCTCTCTGTATCTCTCATGAATAAATAAATAAAATTTTAAAAATAATAATCCAGAGGAAAGAAAGACAGATACAAGCTCATAAACTGGAGACTCCAGGAAGAATTGTCAAGGGGTTGGTTACAGCCTGGACTGGAAGGTGGGAAGAGCATCCTGACCAAGGAGACTCACAGGACCAGAGGTGGGGTCAAGAGATGCGGGTCTCTAAGGGAGATGCAGTGGTAGGGACCCCATCGCATGAGACCTCTGAGGTCAGCATGCATTCTGCTAAAGAAGGTCTTACTAGAGAGCTAGCAAGGTAAATTCCATCTCCAAAGGAGCAACTCGCAATTGACCCCTGGAAGAAGAAACCACATGATATTGTGATTTATAATGAGAAACATTCATCTGGTCTTCATCTCCAGTTCTGGCATGGAGCTCCTAAAATCTTGGAATTCCCTAGGTGATAAGAGCAGTAAAGGTGTCTTGGTATTGATAACAGATCCCTCTCAACCACGAGTTTATGTTAACATGGTGACTTTCAGAAAGCACAGAAGGGTAGGTGCTGGTTGCCACAGAGAGCAGCCTTGTGGTTAGAGGGTTAGACCTTTCAGCCCCAGCCCCCCAACCCTGAGGAGGGGGGAGAGGTTAGATGTTGAATCAGTCACCCATGGCCAATGATTTAATCAATTTTACCTAGTAATGAAGCCTACATAAAAACCCAGAAGAGTGTTTTCACAGGGAATGGATGTGATAAATCATCTGTAATGCATTTGGAGAAGTGTTTATAAACACTTGGAATAACAATATTTAAAAAGTACTCACCACTTAGTATGAAGTAAACAATATTTTTTTATGTGAAGAGATGCATTTGACATTCTGTGATGCATTAAGATAAGTGTTAAAAACACATCTATTTATGATGGTTATGAGTGGTTTTTGCAAGTTACTTTGAGAAGTGTTATTTCAGGGAATGGCAGCGATAGCAAACAAAACAAAAACAAAAAAACAATTAAACCCCAAAGGACTGGGGGAGTGTGGGTGGGAAATTTGGAGACCTGGCCCCTGAAGGGAGCCTGGAAGTTCTGTGCCCCTCCCTATACCTGGCTCTATGCATCTCTTCCATTGGTCTGTTCCTGAGTTTTATCCTTTTATAATAAACCCATTCTCCAGTAAGTAAAATGTTTCTCTTAGGTCTGTGAGCCATTCCAGCAAATTCATCAAACCCAGGACGGGGTTGGGAGAATGGCTCATGAGAACCAACCTACAGCCAGAACCAATCAGTAGCATAAGTGATTAATATCTGATGCAGGGTGGGGGCCAGTTTTGCAGGATTGAGTCCTTAACCTGTGCGATCTGATGCTGTCTCCAGGTAGATACTGTCAGAACGAAGCTAATCGCTTGGTGGTGTGGTAGGGAAACCACACAGCAGAACTGGTGTCAGTATCTGAGTCTGGAGCCACCCAACAAGCCGCCGCAGTGGCCAGGAGGTCCGGGATGCTATGTCTGTCATCGGGTGCCCCACCCACCTACACTTAGGTAACGCACAACTGCATGAGTCCGAAGGCTCACCCAAATGACAACCGGGCTCTGACGTCATGAGTCCTACATAGGCCATCCCTTAGAGAGAAGTTGAAAACAAGGAGCCAAACCATTGTACTGTTTGGACTTCACTGACCCAACCAGCTTCCTGTTCCTCACATGCTGCCCCTAGAGCAACAGAGAAAGTGCCGCTCGGATGCTCACATCTGCCCACAGTAATTTTGAAGCTTCACAATGAGGAAAGGCACCTAATTCACCCCCGGGGGTGGGTGGGGGGCATTGCATGACGCCCATGGGCAGTCAGATACATGTTGCCTCTCAAGTTCGCTCTAGGAACCACCAGAGATGCCTGACCATTAATACAGATGCATCCCAGAGTCAGCTGGGGATCTGAAACGGGAGCTTCATTGAGATTTAGATGGATTAACCCACAGGGAACAGAATACCAGCCAACCCGGAAAAATGAGGGAGCTCTGGGGAGAGGGCTTGTCACGGGAGAAGGAAGCAGAGAGGTGTTCCTAAGCAACAGTGAGGGGGAGGGGCAGGTGCCAGCCCTCAGAAGAGGAGTTTTCATGAGAGGAACCAGAAGCAGGTGGAATGGTGCCCCGCACAGGCTGCACAGTCACTGCCCCAGAGCTGGTGACACTCATGCCTAAAGGGCACAAGAAGTCATGCAGACATGTGCTTCATATGTGACTCTTCAAATGCCCCCATTCGTCCTGCTGAAGGAGGGAGTCCCACGTCGCTTTCCAGGGAGGACGGAACACACAGCACCGACACAGGACAGATGAGACTGACAGCAGCTCATTAGCCACATACACTCACAGTGGGGAGGATTGCACCTGGCCCCTGTGATCCGCAGGGGTGCTGGAGGGGGGGACCCTACCTGTGGGGGTGAAGATGGGGGAGCATGTGGTTAGGCCTTCTGAGCCCCTCCCGATTTAACCCTATATCAAGGCTGCACATGATACTGAGTTTCACTGTTAGGTCTCACAGCACCATGACCCTAGGAGGAGAAAAGCCCACCACCGGCAACGTGGGTCAGAAACAGCATCTGTTCAGACTAAGAACTGGCTACCCAGGGCACCTGGGTGGCTAAGTCGGTGAAGCATCTGCCTTCAGCTCAGGTCATGGTACAAGGATCCTGGGACCCAGCCCCATGTGGGGCTCCCTGCTTGGCAGCAAGCCTGCTTCTCCCTCTCCTCCCTGCTCATGCTCTCTCTTGCTAAATAAATAAATAAATAAATAAATAAATAAATAAATTTTTTGAAAGATTTTTTAAAAAAATTAGGGGATCCCTGGATGGCTCAGAGGTTTAGTGCCTGCCTTCGGCCCAGGGCGTGGTCCTGGAGTCCCAGGATCGAGTCCCACATCGGGCTCCCTGCATGGAGCCTGCTTCTCCCTCTGCCTGTGTCTCTGCCTCTCTCTCTGTCTCTGTCTCTCATGAATAAATAAATAAAATCTTTTTAAAAACTTAAAAAATTAAAGAGGAGGAGAAGAAGGAGGAGGAGGAGGAGAAAGAGAAGGAGAAAGAGAAGGAGAAGGAGAAAGAGAAAGAGGAGGAGTGGCTACCCAGGTCAGCGTGCGTACACCTGGGAATGTTTTCCATCTTCAGGCACACCTCTGCTTGGCTGACCGTGACCCAATCCTCAGGGGTGGGGGTAAAGTCTGTCTCATAAAGACATTTTGGCAGGACTTCTTTCCCATCAAAGGGAGGGAAAGGCGACCAGGGAAAAGACTGGAAGAAACAGGAGATAAGGCTTGATTGTTCAACAAATTTAAATGGTGATGTTTAGGGACAAACCAAACCAAACCCTTTAACTTGATCTGGGAAGTAGCTGTTTGTAATAAACGGTTATTAACATGCTCTGGTCAGTTTTGTTTTTAAAATGCAGTGAGTTGTTTGTAATAGGGTGGATGTGAAAAATAGTTTAAACCTTCCTGTGTCTGAGCCCGTGTCACCACCTGCACACGAAAGGCAGCAAGTCCTCGGTGGTGGCCAGCAGTGGTCCCCGAAATGGTGTCATCACAGGGAGGACTCTCGTTAGCTCTGATGCACCTGCTGTCCTATTGTCATTTCTTTTTTTCTTTTTAAGATTGTATTTATTTATTCATGAGAGACACACAGAGAGAGGCAGAGACACAGGCAGAGGGAGAAGCAGGCTTCCTGCGGGGAACCCGATGCAGGACTCAATCCCATGACCCCGGGATCACGCCCTGAGTCGAAGGCTGATGCTCAACCACTAAGCCCCCCCAGGAGTCCCTGGCTTGTCCTATTTTCAACAAATGTTTCCCACTTCAGTCCCACTTCAGTCACTGCCTACATACGCAGAAGTTTTCAAATGAAACAGATTCCGTGAGACGTGTGCAAAGGACCCTTTAAGCTTCCTGGAGACGCGACCTGCTCCCACGTTGGTGTGGCTTTCCGCACTTGGGGTGTCCCCTCGTGCCAGGGTCCCCTCACACCCCTGCTTCGCTCTCCACTTTGATCTTGCTCTTCTGCCTCTGAATCATTTGGCAGATCTACCTACCTGGTGACAAGGAAAAAGAGGCTGGGAAAGCCCATTTTCCTCCCTCCCAGGCTGGCCAAAGGGTCTGGAAACTGCAGTGGGATGCTGAGGTGGGCAGGGACTCTGCCTGCCATGTGCCATCCTGCTCTGCCAACCTCCTTGTGCGTCCTGGAGGCCGGGAAGGTGCTCCCCACCCAAACCCTGAGCCAGGCCGAACTGAGTGGGGACGTACCCGTGTGACCGGCCAGTGGTCTGCCTGTGAGCCTCCGTGCAGGGCAGCCCCCCTGTGCCCCACACTCCAGAACCTGCCCACCACTGGCACCCGGCTGGTTTCAGCAGGAGGAGCAGGCTTGAGTTTCAGGTCCCTGGTCTTTCTATGACTTCTGCTTAGGGAACCAATTCCCTTCACCTTCCCCCCATTCGTTTGCCTCCTGTCCCAGGAACTGTGGGAGCCAGCTCCCCCTCCTGTGCCTGTAACAGCAGCCACTGCCTCAGAGGACCCTGTGCCCCCCGTGTTCCAGCAGTCTTTCCACTGCCGGGAGGTCCTGTTCCCTGTGAAGCAGCCTCCTTGGGTTGCAAAACCAACCCACATCCAGTCCTGCCTCCCCGACGCTGGCAGGGACGGTGATGTGGACCCGAGCCTGCCCTCTTTGAAGCCACCTCTGAGGATGTGCCACTGAGCCCACCCCATCCCAGCGGCTAACTTGCCTACCACCACCACTCCCCCAGCCCCAGCCAACCACTGCTCTGCTTTCTGTGATGTAATTCAGATGTATCTTTTCTAGAACTTCATATAAATGGGATCACAGTATATATTCTCTTGTGTCTGGTTTCTTTTGCTCATCAAAATGTGTCTGAGAAAGCTCTGTGCTTCCGCACACATCGCTTTGTCCCTTTTGTTGCTGAGGAGCCTGTCACTGTGTGGGGAGACCACACTTTGCACTCACTCACCTGCTGGTGGACAGTTGCATTGCCTCTTGGTTTTGGGGTGCAGTTTTTGCTTTGTTTTTATTATTTATTCATAAGAGACTCACAGAGAGAGGTGGAGACACAGGCAGAGGGAAAAGCAGGCTCCCTGCGGGGAGCCCAATGTGGGGACTCCACCCCAGGACCCCAGGATCACACGCTCAACAGCTGAGCCACCAGGGGTCCTGCACTGCCTCTTGTTTTTTTGACTAATACACTTAAAGCTGCTATAAACATCATGCAAAAGTCTCTGTGTGCATGCATGCTATCATGTGTCCAGGGTAAATACCTGAGAGCAAATGGTGGAGAATGCAGTAGCAGAGAGTTTACTTTTTAAAGCAATTACCAAACCCTTCTCACAAAGTTTATGAAGATTAGGAAGAAAATCTCAAAAAAAAAAAAAAAAAAAAAAGGAAGAAAATCTCACAGCAATGGGGAAAGGATTACAGAAATGATGTCAATGATGTGCCAATCGAATTGAGCCTGGGTGAAAGCAGGGTGGGCTTCCCGGGGCAGGTGGCATTTGTGCAGAGATGCAATGCATGAGCAGGAGTTTGCCAGAAGGAGAGGGCTGCTGAAAAGGAGACGCTGCAATGTGCAAAGAACAGTGTTCAAGGCTGGTTTGAGTTGCAACAAGCAATTTCCAGACAGAAGACTCTTAGTCATTGTGCTTTTGCAACACACACCGAGCCAGGACTCATTTTTAAATTAAAATTATTCAAAATGTGTTGTTCGTATTAACCTAAAAGCAAGTGAGTATCAGGGAAACAACCCGAGAGCCAAGGAGAAGCATAAAAAGTTAACAGCAAACCCTTGTTTACATGGAAACTGAGTCCTAGGGAGACAGAGGAGGACAGACAGCAGCAGGGGCCCCCAGAGGCTCCCCTCCTCTTGGCACTGGTGCAACAGCACAAACCCCGCCTGTCAAGCTTCTCAGCCACAAACCCATCGGTTATGGACACTGAACTCAGATCACAGCCTGACACTCGGAACCAAACCCCAACCCGCGTACAGGCAGAGTCAGCAGGACACGAAGCCAGGATTGGCGTCTGTGCAGCTGGCGCCCTGCTCGGCCAGGGGTCAAGGCTCTGTTGGGCTGAGTGCAGGGTTGTCTGAAGCCCTAGCTGCTGGAAGGCAGGTGGCAAGGGGGCAGCCAGGATGCACCCACCGTAGTTCTCACTGCAGGAGGCACACTCAGTCAACGGAATCTCCGAGCGCTGACGTGTGATGTGTGGCCTGTGACATGAGCTGATTAACACCCACAGGAACCGAGAGGCAGTCTGTGCTTTTCTGGCCACACATGCCAGGTCCTTCTGTTCTTTGGCTGGATGAGGGGACCACGGACACTGCTGGCCCCCAACACCTTGGGATTCAGAAGTCAGAGGTTGCAGAAACCAGACACCTCCCATCACCCTGAGCTGGAGACAGAGATGCTGAACTGGGGCCGGGGCATCCCAACACCACCTTCCCCGCTGACCTCCCAGGGCAGGTGAGATCTGGAGAGCTGCACAGTCTCCTCTTTCAGCAGAAGCTGCTAGCATCCTCTGCTGGGGCATGCCCAGCACTGCACAAAATTATACTGAGATGACACCTTTTAGAACAGGGACGGGGGTCCTGGAAACAGGTACTGGTCCAGTCGGCAAGGCGGCCAGCACGAAACACCACAGATGCGCAGCTTCAACAGCATATACTCATTAACTCACCATCTGGAGGCTGGAAGTACAAGATCAAGGTGTGGGCAGGGCTGGTGTCCCAAGGCCTCTCTCCTGGGCATGTTGGCAGCCGTCCCTTCCCTGGGTCCTCACATGGTCCTCTCAGTGCATATCTGTGCCCTTATTTCTCCTTACAAGGACACCAGTCAGATGACATCAGAGCCACCTTCATGGCCTCATTTAACTTGATCACCTTTGTAATGACCTCATCTCCAAATGCAGTAGCATCCCGAGGTACTAGAGGTTGGGATTTGAACATATGAATTCTGGGGAAGGGCCCACAACTCAGCCCCTAACAGGTGCACGAGCAGTGGCAGTGCTCTGGTTCTTGTTACAGCCTAGCCCCTATGGAGGTGCCCTCAAATGCTACTCACCGGTCGGGTTATTTTTACCGTAGACACAGTTGTCTGGTGACACAGGCAAGAGCCCCCTTTAAAGCTAGAAAGTAAACGTGAGGTCAAGTGTACCCTTGAAGAAGGGCAGGGGGCTTTGCCCACCCTCTACCCACAACGCTGCTGGTGTTTTGGTCACAAGGGTTCTTTAGAAGCCAGTGTTTCATCGTCACTTGCTTTGTTTTGGGGGGACAACACAAGAACTGGGATTCACTTCTTTTCTTCTTGTCCCATCAGTCTCTGGGTCCAGGTCTCCTTTCTAATTTTCCACATCTCACAGCCAAGGTCCCTAGTCAATCACATCCACGGGAAAACCCAACACGTGGCCATGGTGGCACACAGAGACTACTCTGAGTGCATCATTGCAGGTTGTGAGTTCCAAACAAACAGGAGAATGGGAGTCATTCAAGGAAAGAATGCAAATATGTGATGTTTAAAAGTCTATTAAGCTAACTGGCAGTAGTATTTCTATCCAGGGAAAGAGAAGGAGATTTTGAGCTTTTGACACTAATTTCTGTTGTGAATTCTCAAAGTCCTTTTATGACTGACCAAAACCAAAAACAAAACAGAAAATACACAAAGCAGGTATTCCTAACTTCTTTGACCCTGGAGGGGCTGCAGGTCCTTAAATGGGGAAGTGAGAGGTCCCAAGACACCCAAGTTCTGCATGATTGATTTCCAACGAAGCACATGGAGCCCAGCGGAGTGCCCAGCATGAGAGCAATTGAGAATTGGGGGAGTCAGCACGCTTGTATCACTGGGGCAGGCCTCTTCCTTTCATGGGCTGGAATTATGACAGGGCTCCTGGCATTTCTGAAAGTCTTTGGCCCCCTCTTCTGGACAATGTACCGTCCAGCTGCCATTTCACTCTTCGAGGGCTGAGCACATGGTAACAGAAATCAAATAGGTGTAAGTGTTAACAGTATGTGGCGGTCCTGGTTCTGATATAGTTGGAAATGACTGCTTACTCCTTCAAGAGGAAAATTCCATGAAACAGGAGACTATGTGTCTGGAGTGCAGACGGGTTCCTTCCACCGTATCCTTCTCTCCATGGAGGTTCAGAGTTTTCCATTACTATCCCAACAAGAGAAAAAAAAAATTTTTTTTAACTAACGTTTCTAATTGCAATCATGCTATTAAGCTTCAGCCCAAAACATGCAGCCCCATACCCATGTTTTCTCGCTGTCCGTGTAGAAGCCAAGGAGACAGACAGCAAAGGGCCGATCCTCACACCGGTTCACATAGGCCAAAGTGCTGGCTCTGTTCGGAGCAGGCAAGTGGTGGGTGATGCCCACATCAGGTCTTGGTGAAATCCGAGTCCATCGGAGTGCACAGGCCTTGGCATTTGCAAGGCTGAATGGCAATCCCAAAGATGTCCTAATCCCTGGAACCTGGGACTATACCACATTAGGCAGCCAGAAAGACTTTGCAGATGTAAGTTAAGGATCTTGTGGGGAGGTTATCCTGCAGTAGCTGGGCGGGTTCAGTGTGATCATCAGGATCTTTGTAAGAGAGAGACAGGAGGGGTCTGGCCACAGACAGAGATGGCAACGTGAGAAAGGCAGAGGGACAGGGTTTCAAGATGCTACTTTGAAGATGGGAAGAGGAGCATAGTACAGATGGGCTCTGGAAGCTGCAAAAGGCTCAGAAAGGGAGTATCCTGAAGCCCTTCCAGGATTTGAGAAATCCTGGCCTCCAGGCCGTAGAAGAAGCTTGGTGTTGATTCAAGTCACTACGTGTGTGGTGACTTGCTACGGCAGCAATCAGACGCACAGGCTTGTAAAGGTAAGAAGATGACAGCTTTGTTTCCTAAGAGGAGGGAGAGTTTCCATCGCCCGTTGGAGATAACCGGCTAGGCGCCAGGCCCCAGACAATCCACTGGAGACTGAATCCAAGTGAACGTCTCCTGTGGCGCTCGTTCTCCCAACAGCCCAGGAACCGTGACTCACACCCACGCCAGTGCTAGGATATTCTGCATTTACGTCGGTCAATGTGCGGGAAAGGGCAGAAGAAGCCGTGGAAAAGCTTCTCAACCAGAGGCATATTTATCTCTTGACTGTGCCCTATCAACTCACAGATCCCTGAATGTGAACCCATGACTCATGCAAAGAAGATAAAAGAAAAGGCTTTTTTTATTTTTTTAAAGATGTTATTTTTTTCATGAGAGACAGAGAGAGGCAGAGACATAGGCAGAGGGAGAAGCAGGCTCCATGCAGGATGCCGGATGTGGGACTCGATCCCAGGGCCCCGGGATCACGCCCTGAGCCAAAGGCAGATGCTCAACCACTGAGCCATCCAGGTGCCCCCAAAAAGAGGCTTTTAAAACCCTTTCCATGATGTAGGATTCTTGGGGGCAATTCTCGCAGCATCCAATGCAGGAAGAAAGCCATAGAATAATTACAAAATCTGACATCACTTGTTTGGTATCACCTCATCCTGCCCAGCTCATATTACTCTAAATTAATTTGTGGAGAGTATTTAATCCCATTTTGTGAAAGTTCAATGGTGTGACCATCTCGGTCCAAATGAGTTTGTGTTTTCCATTTTTAATTTTGTAAGATGAAATATCTAGCATGACAGCACATACCTAAGGTGGATCTGCAGGCTCTTTATTCATGAGTCAAGCCAGCCCACCTGCCAGAGGAGGGAAATCCAGAAGCATTGGGGCGGGGGTTCCATTGGCCTCTGAACCTTCCATCACTGGTCCAATCCCCAGCCAACACAAATTCTTTAACAAATGCTTGTTGACCAACTGAGTAACCGAGTTATTAATGAATTTTTATGAAGGTAAAATTATGCATCCTGTTTTCACCTTATTCACCTCATGAGGATAAAATTCGGCATTAATCACAAGATGTCAGAGTTTTTAAAAGGAGCCATCCAAATGGTTTGAGTTGTGAGACTATGGCGATGAAACAGTCTTGCTTTCCTTCTTACTGACAGCAAAAATGTGATTTTCAAAAACCACCATGGTGAATCTCTTTTTTGAAGGAAGCAGAGAGTAAATTCAGATCCAACCCATGTTAGGAAATTAGTGTTTTCCATGCCACTCTCTGATTGCCAAAACTCATTTTGCCAGAACACATCTCTCTAAAAACAAGCAGATTTAAAAGGAATAATACCACAGGTAAAGATTCCCAAGGGAAAAGAAACAAATTACAATTCCGTTGTGTGAGCTTTAGCAAACAATCACTAAAGTCTTGCTCAAAGGTGAGCAAATCATGGCAGGACTATCAACAGATCTGTGTCATTTGAATATGGTAATGAAGGAAAAGCAATGTTTCCTCACTGCCCAAGAACCCTTAAAGCCTTAAAGGCCAGGTCAGTTTTCAACCACCGCAGTGACACTGGGGGGTGGGGGGTGGGGGCAGATGTCAGATCCTCAGATCAGGGCAAAGTGTCAGAAAAACAAGGATACTGCTTGCTCCACCCCTTTTATTAAGGCTCAGAGACACAGCAGAAAGCAGAGGCTTCTCAGCACCTACTCCCTTCCCTCTGCTGCTTGCTCTGCAGCCCCCACCATGCCTCTGGAGGGGGCGGGGGTGCCCTGCAAAGAATCCAACTGAACCAGATAGAAAGGGGCTGGGGGCAGGGGGAATGGAGCGGGGCTGGGGTCCTCACTGGGGCAAATGCCGAGGTCTGACCGACTTCCTGACATCACCATACACAGAAAATCAAGACATAGCCCACCACATGCTTCTGAATATCTAGTAACGTGTCCTCCCCAATATCACATCTCTGTCAGGAAGGATTAGACTTACTAAGATGACATATCAGAGCAAAAAGTGATGTGGGAAACAAAGGCAGAAGAGGGATTATAGATTCCCTTCCTCCCTACTTCCCACTCACCGTCCTAGACGCAGGCAGGGGGACCCTCCTCCAGGGACTCAGCTGCCTCAATGCAGACACTCTGCTGAGGCAAAGGCAACCTTAGCCCGACCCCTAGGACCCTGTTAGTCTGCTCTAACATATAAAAATTCCTTTAGAAATTTCCTTTATCTCTAAACCCCCCAAGATACGCGTTGGCGATCGTCCCTCAAGCACATGGCCCACCGATGTACATCCAAAGAGTCTCCTGACTCGGGTTTTATTAGATGGTAATAAGTGATGTTTCCCAACAATAGCTGGTCCCCTCAGGATCCTGGAGACCTTGCTTCCAAATTCCTTAGAGACTTACGCTCCCCCTAATCCCCTCTCAACTTGAAAGTATATAACCAGCCACTCCTCGTGACCCCAGGGCAGCTCTCTCTGCCCACAGGTCCTGTCCCTGGGCTTTAATAAAACCACCTTTTTGCACCAAAGGGATCTCAAGAATTCTTTCTTGACCATCAGCTTCGAACCCTAATATCTTTTCTTTCATCAAAGGGACCAGATGATTCCACGGCAAATGTTGCAATCACAGAAGAGGAGCAAGAATCATACAACAATACACTGTGTCTTCCTTAGGTGCCCTCCCAAAATAACTTTCACTGGTCAAAATATCCCTAACTTTTATTGACTATTTCAATGCCCTGTCAGTGTAAAATACATACACCACATTGTAAAGATCAGCACCACAAAGAGAAGATAAAATATCTCGGTATTCAAAATACCTTGCTGAAATGATACTTGGATATACTGAATTAAATACTATGTATTATTAAAATTAATTACACCTGCTTTTTTCTTTTTTTAATTTAAGAAAAAAATATTTGAATTTATTTATTTGAAACATTGAGCACAAGCAGATAGGAGAGGGAGAAGCAGGCTCCCCAAGGGCTCAATCCCAGGACCTCGGGATCATGACCTGAGCTGAAGGCAGATGCTCAACCATTGAGCCACCCAGGTGCTCCTCTTTTTTTTTTTTTTTTTTTTTTTTTTAATACAACTACAAGGAAATTTTAAATTACAAGGACCCTCGAAGCTCTGTCAGCCAGGCTCCTCTGCTCTATTACAAGAGGACATGCCTCGATCTGCTCTGGCTGCTCTAAAAAAGCAACACAGACCTGGAGGTTTAAATAGCAAACTTTGCTGTCTCCTGGTTCTGGAGGTCAGAAATCCAAAATCCAAGGGATGCAGATTTGATTCCTTCTGGGGGCCGTGAGGGGAGAATCTGTTCCAGTCTTCTCTCAAGAGGCTTGTAAATGGCTGTCTCCCCTCTGTGTCTTTACATTGTCTTCTATCCATCTGTGTCCAAATTTCTCCCTTTCCTAAGGACACCAGTCATATCAGATGACTCAACATAACCTGATTACTTGTGTCAAGACCCTCTCTAGGACACCTGGGTGGCTCAGTGGTTGAAGGTCGGCCTTTGGCTCAGGTCATGATCCCTGGGTCCTGGGATCAAGTCCTATATCAGGCTTCCCGCAGGGAGCCTGCTTTTCCCTCTGCCTGTGTCTCTGCCTCTCTCTTTTTGTCACTCATGAATAAATAAATAAAATCTTAAAAAAAAAAAAAAACAGACTCTAAATATGGTCACAATCTGAGTTACTGGGGGTCAGGATTCCAACATACAAATTTAGAGGGGGACACACAATTCAGCCCACAGCAGGACACAAGTCTGAAGAAATCCCTTCTGGATGAATAGTGGAATTTGTCAAATCGAAGGAGTAGCAGTATTCTACTACAGGACTTATATGATGGCCTATGTTTGCCAAATCCCGGGACCTCCACAGATCCAGGTGGTTTATACAGTCCTCCAGCAGCAGTGACAGGTAATCCCACTCTGATGTCACTCAAAGGTTCAATTTGTTTCAGATTTTCTTCCAAAGACTCTAACGTATCCTTTCTCTGAAGCATCTTTTGATTTTTCTAATAAAAGAACCAGCTATATCAATGTATAATTATTAGTGTCACCACTGAAGAGTTCAAGCTAAAAACGATAGTAGATGGCAAAATTCTTTTTATTACATCTATGACAATTTGTTTTCATCTCTGCCTCAGTTAAAAATTTAAAATGTTTCTGAATTTTAAAACTCCAATTTAAAAGTCTGCAGGGGTGCCTGGGTGGCTCAGTGGTTGAATGTCTGCATTTGGCACAGGTTGTGATCCCAGGGTCCTGGGATCAAATCCCACATCAGGCTCCCCACAGGGAGCCTGGGCCTGTGTCTCTACCTCTCTCTCTCTCTCTCTCTGTGTGTGTCTCTCATGAATAAATTAAAAAAAAATTTTTAAATAAAAAGATAAAAATCTGCAAGTTTGTTTGCTGGAAAAAGTTGACAGCATCATAAATGTGTGAAGCATGCGAGTTTAGAATTTTTATATTCTCCATATGCATACTTGAGAAGGGCATAAGGAGCTTCAGTAAAGAAAAGTAGGGTTTTCAAAACCACTTTAGCAAATCCAAAGATGGTTTGCTATGGAGGCAGGATTGAAGGAATCTGTAGAAACTAGAGAAGTAATTACTTACATTGCAAGTAATTATGAGAATTTTGCCTTCTGACTTGAAGTCTCATCTGATGTCACCAAGTCAACCCGATTTTAGAGCTAACAAGGATTCTATGCCTGGGTGTGAGAGGTCAATGGTGACACTCTGATAATCAGAAATCCTCAAGGACAGGAGCCCCCACCCCCGAGAGGATGGAACCAGATATAAGGGCCAGCCGTCTGCTTGCACACAGCAAGCCTCCCCATTGCCGCCTGCATCACTCTGGGGGAATCGTAGCATTCAGGACCACAGGTGTGTGTTCACCGGTGACCAGGTTCAAAGATGATGAGAAGCTGCTTCTGCACAGTGGCTCACAGCTGATTGACTCTTCCTTGTCTGAGACACAGAGCAAATGAAATAAAACTCCCTAGGATATCATGAGAGGCATCTAATTCCACCTCCAGGATTTACTATCCTCATGTTTCATTCTTCTCTTTTTTTCTTTCTTTCTTTTTCTTTCTTTCTTTCTTTCTTTATTTTTTTCTTTCTCTTTCCTTCTTTCTTTTTCTTTCTTCTTCAGGTAGACACGAATAAAAGGCATAGGGGTCTGTGAGTTCAGCCACACAAAGCACTGCCCACCTCCCACTGCCTTTAAACCTGCAAGTGCCTTCTGTGAAACGGGTCCTTAAATCTATGCCTTTGGGGCAGCTCTTCAGATGCTTTACTGGGGAGAGCTTTGGTTTTGCACCTGCTATGTGCATCGCTTTGGTGTCAGCTGAGAAAGCAAACCCTGGAAAGGAGCAGAGTGGTGTCACACCTCCCCAGGGTCTGAGCTACCCCCGGCCTCAGACTCTCAAGGCCAGAAACTAGAAAGAGCAGGTCCCAGATTTCAGAATCTGCATAGCGAGTTTCCTTATACATCTTGATTAACTGAGCCCTGATGTGATAGCACACCCAAGGCTTTGGGTCAGAGCCAGACTTCTGCGTTCACCACTGTACCAGCCCAGGGTAACACTGTGGCTTCAGTGCTCCATGCCAGCTGCCCCACAGGGAACCACAAGTGGAGACCTGTCCTGTGAAGCAGCAGGCTCACCCCTTAGTTAAGGCACAGAGATATATGGGTTTCCCCTGTTCCTAATGGGCAAAGGAACTACCTGCCCCCCTCCCATTCCGAGAGCACTGCTTGGGGACATTGCACGGGGCTCACCCACGTGGATGAAGGAGCATGGGGTGGAGAGTGAGAATACTGTATGGGGTTCACCCCACATGGATGAAGGCACACAAGGTTGGGAGGTGCTCCAGAGGGATTTGTGTTCAGTGATGACATGGACCATTTAGCACTAAGTCTATGATCTCACCTAATCTTGCCTTGATGTCTTTCAAGATCTAATTTCTGGTCCTTTTAAACACATTATTTAATAAGCCATAACCAGCCTGCGCTTTACTTTGAAATAGCTGGTTGCTCTTCATTACGAGGTAAAACTTTATAGTGCAGCTATGGAAGTTACCCTAACAGACAAAAGCATCTCTGCACAGTGGTATCTCTTGATTCGTGTTCTATTTGGTGGAATGTTCTGACCACACTACTGGCCTACTCAGGGCCATTTTGTTTTACAGTGAGAGACATCCACCCAGAGCAATGTAACCCAAATCCAGAGAGATTATTCTAATGGCGTGGAAGCTTCCAGAAGAGCTCCAGATCAGATCCAGGCACTCTGAGTCTCCCCGCAGGCCCTCTGACCTTCTCACTCCTCTTTGCTTCACTTTTCCTTTTCCAGACTATTCTATCTGTGTTGCTGAGCATTTGGTAAACACAGCAGCACCAGAAGTCCCAAACTTCAATATTCTAAGTTAAAGTGATCTGTGAGCTCAGAGCAGCATCTCTCAGTCCCAGTCCCCAAGTTTTGCGGACAGGATGTGGCAGGCCCAGTTTGGGACATCGTCTTCCCTTTGTACCCACCCAGGTTGACACAGGATTAAGTAACAGAAATAGCCACCTTCAGGAAGAGGAAAAAAAGGGAAAACAGAACCAAAGCAATGAAAGTATTTACTACAATGTTCTAATTCCACTGTGCTCCTACATCTTCTGGGGGGCAGAAAAGCATTTGTAGCAACATTGAATGAAAAATATTGAGAATTCTTACCTCTTGGAAGGAGGAAGGAAAGTTCACCATAATTTCACATCCATGGTGCTCACAGCCCTTCCTTTGTGACCTAGAAAGCTCATCCTTTTTATGAACTTTATAACTTAAATAAATAAACAAATGCGTCTGGGGTTAGGGTACAAACGGTAGGTAATGCGTTGGCCAAATCAGGTGGGGGTTCACAGCAGTGTCAGGACATCCCCTTTCCTTCTGCCATGTGGTCAGTAGGTCCAGCACACTGGCTTCTTGAAGGCAAAACCCCAGTACTCCCTTTTTCATCCTGGTCTTCTCTTTGACTTCAGTAAGGATTTTGCCAACACAGCCTTCCAAAAATTAGTGGGGGGAAAAAAAAGACTAAAATTTAAAGCCTGGGTAGAAACCTCATCTACTGAAATTCAGCACTAAATTCACAACCTGTATCCACCAGATGATTTAGACGTGGACAGTGAGCCATAAGATCGTTATTTCCCTTGAAGGGAAAAGTATAATCATTTCAAGGGAAATAAAATAAATAAATGTGCGCTGCTGTGGAAGAGAAGCAAAGATACCCAGTAACAGCGAGGGCTGTGGTGGTGGCGACTTCTGCTCTCACCCTGAAGCTTGTGAGGTTGGGAATCTCAGAGTTAACAATCGAAAATATAATAAACCAGAAACACAGGAACGCAGGATTGAAGACAGATACAAAATGCTTTGAAGATCTGGCGTTTTGTGTCCACAGGGACGAATGAAGAAAGCAGTTCCTCTCACACCACTTTCATCATTAAGAGCCTGTGACCTAGGAGCTCCACAATACTATCTGAGGCATTAAAAATGGAAGTAGGAGAAAGGCAGTTTTTGTATGCAAGGTGTTAGTAGCTGTGTAGATAAAATGCACTGATAGCATCATTGCAGACGTGGGATGGTGAGGAAGGGCTTGCTCCCTGGAGGTCTGTGCTTCCTGGGTACCTGAAGAGAACAATTCTTGCCCCACCTTCCTCCAACGACCCACTGACCGAGTGTGAATGACCGGGTTTGGAAAACGCTCCTTTCCCGTGCAACTGTTTCAGCTTTCTGAGCCGGCCCCAGACAGGTGCCAAAGCAAAGACGCTAGTGGTCCCTTAGCCAGGGAGCACCGCACCCGAAGTTCATTCTCTGTTCAAGGAAAGAGCACCTCAGAACCCAATTTTGGTTGACTATCTTAATATGCTATAAAGTAAAATAACTGCATTGAATTCCCACAGACATATTTACAGACAGCAAAGCTTTCTTTAAAAAAAAATAATAAACACAAAAAATGTGTTTGATTTTTGGGTGGGTTGTTAAAAATAAAAGTAGGAATAAACAGTGACAAATAAAATCCATTCAGAGCAAAAGCCTTTTGAGTTTTGTAGCACAGCAGAACAATATAAACAAGCCAGAACCTTCAAAAGCCATTTCGACGTGTAATTTTATCTTTCCTGACAGTCTAAGTTGTCAATTTTGTAATCAGCCATTGTCTAGACATAAAAAAAAATTAAAATAGACTTTATTGCTACTTTTCTAGTTGCTGGGAGAGAGAAATATATATGGAAAAAAATCAAACATTCTTTTATGATAAAAGAGGTCATTGTTTTCCTCTATAAATACAATAAAAATTACGTATTTATGTGTCTGTGCATATGTGTGTATGCACTTTTTGATTTTTAGATAGCTCTGCATTTTCCTTTTATATGCTATACATGGAATTTGAAACTGAAAATATCAAGTATTGATACACAAAAGAACAGTGAATAAATCCTTTAAAAAGAGAAAAATGAATAATAACACTACCGGGATAATTTATCTTTAAAATTTGGTCTTGAATGTTTTGGACATATTTACTGCTTTGAAACTTTAACACTGTCATGTTCCAAAGTACTCACTTGCATGGAACGTCCATTTGATTTTCTGTATTAAACAGTAAAAGCCTTGGGCTGCCTGGCTGGTTCAGAAGAGCATGTGATCTCAGGGTTGCGAGTTCAAGCCCTACATTGTGGGTAGAAATTACTTAAAAAAATAAAATATTAAAAAGTAATGTCTCCACAGAATGGGTGTGCTCTACACTGTACAACACCTCCACCCAGTGGCCACATGGCTTCATTACACAGCAGCCCAAAATGAAGTTCACCACCTTCAAGACAAAAGTTTCTTGAAATCTTAACAACCATTGCAGCACCTGGCTGGTTCGGTTGGTTAGGGGTCTGACCCTTGATCTCGGCTGTGGCCTTGATCTCAGGGTCATGAGTTCAAGCTCTGAGGAGCCTATTTTAAAAAAATAAAAGCTATAAATTGTACAACTGTTAAAGCAACATATACAACCCATAAGCAAAGAAGCAGAACCTGGATATTTATGTGTGTAGCACACAGCAAATACATTTTAACATTTTGTGACGTGAGACTCTTTACATTCTGGAATGATCTAAAATGGTCCTTTTCCTGAGGTTAAATTCCAACAGGTTTTTGAAAGAACATGAAGTTACACAGAAAAGCATGAAATAGCTCTTACCACCTAAACCAGAGCTAGCAAGAAGCCAGATGGGATTCGTTCACTCCTTCAACAAATACTTGCGGAGTTCCAGCCAAACACGGGCACGGGCACTGTATCCAGGACTCACAGGAATGGGACAATCCCTGCCCTCAGGCAGCTTGGGATCTCCAGCTGTCTTCCCTAAGGTGACTGTGATAATTAACTTCAAGGGAGGCCTGGGTGGCTCAGGGGTTGAGCGCCGCCTTTGGCTCACAGTGTGATCCTGGGGTCCTGGGATCAAGTCTCCATATCAGACCTGCTTCTCCCTCTGCCTATGTCTCTGTGTCTCTCATGAATAAATACATAAAACCTTTAAAAAATAATTTTTTAAAATTAACCTCGAGCCATCAGGGATAAAAAAAACAACATTGACATATATTAAAGCTAAAAGGGAAAGAAATGTAAACTCCTGGTTTATCTGTGCAAAGTAGTATTACTTAGTGATTGATGATCTTCCTGCCATTTGTGTGTCTACACTGCTGTGAAGCAGAGCAATTACCCTGCACATCTTTAGCCATTCCAGATTTAACTTTGCTGAGCACACAGTGAATTCATGCCTATTCGGGCTTTACTGTTTTCATATTCATGCGATGTGGCTGGGTCCCACAAATTTAAAGAGAGCCAGAGCAGCCACAAATGCTATTCCTTCAAGTACAAGAAAAGAAAAATGAGTAACACTCAAAAAAATAGTATCTAAGAACTGATCTTAAGAGCTAAAATATTATGGCCAATATTATTAGACCTACAATGGTCACTGCCTCATGCGCCTTGGCAGGCAGGGACTGCTGGTACTCTTCAAATGCCTTAGCATTTCAAAAACCCGCGTTTACAATTATTACCTAGTCAACTGGAGACCAACCCTCAAAAATGGTGCATGAGGTCCCCAGGAAGTTCACAATGGTTGTGGAAATGATTTCAGGTATGGAAATCTCAGGGTCTGGCCACAGGCCGACTAAGCAAACACATTCTCATGCTGAATAGCACATGAATAGCAATCTTTTTTTTTTAATATTTTATTTTTTTATTTATTTGAGACTGAGAGTGAGCTTAAGCAGAGGGAAGAGGCAGAGGGAGAAGGAGAAACAGACTCTCTGCTGAGCAGGGAGCCCAATGCAGGACTCAATTCCATGACCCTGAGATCATGACTTGAGCTGAAGGCAGATGCTTTACCAACTGAGCCACCCAGGGCCCCAAAGAGCAATCTTTTGAACACTTGGCTGGGCTGGAAAGAGAGCAGAGGGAGATGTCCCACCTATACTACAATGTGACCATACAAACCTCTGCTGAGCACAAAATTCTTTCCAGCACAGAAACAGGAGAGTAAAGGAGTAAGCACATCCCAAGTTGGTAATAAGTCCCGCAGAGAAAACAAACCGGGGTGGAGGCAGTGCCAGTGGATACAGAGTGAGCACTGGGAGTCAAAACAGAACGGTCAGCAAAGGTTGCTGAAAAGCAGACATTTGGGCAAAAATACTAAGCAAGGAAGGAAAAGAGTGAAATGGTTGTCAGGGGAAAGGATGTACCAGAGAGAGGTCAGGACAGGGATAAACACTCAGAGGAGGGTTTCCAGGAACAGGAAGTTCGCCTGGAGTCTGCGAGCTGAGTGGGGGCGGGAGGGAGGGCATCGCGTTGGGAGACAGGGGGCCAGGCCATGCGGGACCTCCTAGATCCCAGCAAGGATGCTGGCTTTTATTTAAACAAAACAAAACAAAACAAAAAAGGCAGTTCACCAATTTCTCTCACCCCTCCACCCTTGCCTCTGGCAACCACCCACCCAAGTTGTTCTCTGCTAAAAATAGTTCTTCTTGGTCATGGTGGTACAAGGAGGGGTTCACGGAGGGGTTAGATTCTACACATAAGTGCAATCACATGGTATTTTTCTTTCACTGACTTATTTCACTCAGCATAATACCCTCTAGCTCCATCCACGTTGTCACAGATGGCAAGGGCTCCTTTTTTATGGCTGAATAATATTTTAATATTTCATTGTGTATGTGCATATACATACACATATATCTCACATTCCCTTATTTGTTCATCTATTGACAGACACTTAGGTTGTTTCCATGTCTTGACTATTAAAAATAATGATGCAGGGATGCCTGGGTGGTTCAGCAAATGAGCGTCTGCCTTCAGCCCTGGGATCAAGTCCCACATCGAGCTCTGCACAGGGAGCCTGCCAATCTCTCTGTATCTCTCATGAATCAATAAATAAAAATCTTAAAAAAAATAATAATGATGCAATGAACATAGGGGTGCAGATACCTTTTCCAGTTAGTGCTTTTGCTTTCTTCATGTAAATATCCAGAAGTGAAATTGCTGGATCATACAGTAGTTCTATTTTTTGTATTTTGAGGAATCTCCATAGTGGCTTTTTCACATGTCCTATAATGGAATATAGTGGCTGCACCAGTTTGCACTCCCTCCAACAGTCACTTTTTGCATTCACTCCACATCCTCGCCAACATTTATTATTTCATGTCTTTTTGATTCAACCCAGTCTGACAGGTATGAGGTGACATCTCATTGTGGTTCTGATTGCATTTCTCTGACAATGAGTGATGCTGAGCATTTTCTCATCTACCTGGTGGCTGTGTGTCTTCTCTGGAAAAATGTCTCCAGAGAAATGTCTCTAGATCTTCTGTTCACTGTTTAATAGAAATTGCTGGTGGTTTTTGCTCTTGAGTTGTAGTTCTTGTTACAGTCTGAGATGGCTTCTCCATGTGGCAACACCCCCAGTATGTGGCCAGCTCTGGTCAGGGGGATCAAGAATTCAAATCGAGAACCCTGTCCCTGTGCTTCCACCTCTGCTTTGAGGCTCTGGTGAGAAGTCACAAGCTGAGGAGGCTCTGAAGCTTGAACTCCTTCACCCAAAAACTTGTGACGCTCAGTAGATCCCGTCACCTCTCTGCACCTGTTTTATGTTATTTTAAAAAAGGAGCACCTGGGTGACTCAGTGGTTAAGCATCTGCCTTTGGCTCAGGGTGTGATCCCGGGAACCTAGGACTGAGTCCCACATCCAGCTCCCCACAGGGAGTCTGCTTCTCTCTCTGCCTGCGTCTCTGCCTCTGTGTGTCTCTTATGAATAAATAAATCTTCAAAAACAAAAAGATATAATTACATCAAATAAGAGTGCTTTGTCTTCTAAATACATAAGTTTAGGGCAGCCTGGGTGGCTCAGTGGTTTAGTGCCGCCTTCTGCCCAGGGCCTGATCCTGGAGTCCCAAGATCAAGTCCCACATCGTGCTCCCTGCAGGGAGCCTGCTTCTCCCTCTGCCTGTGTCTCTGCCTCTCTCTCTCTCTCTGTACGTGTCTCTCATGAATGAATGAATGAATGAATGAATGAATGAATCTTTAAAAAATAAACACATACGTACATACATACATAAGCTTACACTTAACGAATGCTTACCATGTGGCATCTGGCTCATCTTTCACAGGTACCACCCTGCCACACTGAATATCAGCACACCGAGTATCAGCAACATCTCCCCTTGCCCTTCCTTCCTCTGGGGGAGCTAGAGTTTGCCCTGGGCCCTCTGGCTCCCCGCGGCCTTCCCTGCAGACCCACTGCCCCCGCTTTCCTGGCCCTGCAGGGACCTGACCCCGGGCTGGATGGACACAGGCTCCGTCCCTACCCCACCTGGCTGACCCCAGGCCAGGCCCAGCTAGCCCGCAGCTTCTATCTGCGAGCGCCCTCCATTCCCCGCATACACTCCATCATTCCCCTGTATCCTCCATCACCACGCCCTCCATGGCCCACCATCCTTCACCCCATCCCCACCCGCCCTCCGTCCCCCCCTTACCCTCCGTGCCCCCTCCAACCCCACATGCCCTCCATGGCCCCCATATCCCCTCCATGGCCCACCATCCTCACCCCCATCCCCACGCGCCCTCCGTTCCCCACATACCCCGTGCCCACCTCCATGCCCATGTGCCCTCCATAGCCCCCATACCCCCTCCAGGGCCCACCATCCTCACCCCCATCCCCATGCGCCCTCCGTTCCCCCCATTCCCCCTGGGCCCCCCTCCATGCCCATGCGCCCTCCATGGCCCATACCCCCTCCATGGCCCACCATCCTCACCCCCATCCCCACACACCCTCCGTCCCCCCCTTACCCTCCGTGCCCCCTCCAACCCCACACGCCCTCCATGGCCCCCATACCCCCTCCATGGCCCACCATCCTCACCCCCATCCCCACACGCCCTCCGTTCCCCCCACACCCCCTGTGCCCCCCTCCAACCCCACACGCCCTCCATGGCCCCCATACCCCCTCCAGGGCCCACCATCCTCACCCCCATCCCCATGCGCCCTCCGTTCCCCCCACACTGCCTGCGCCCCCCTCCATGCCCACGCGTTCTCCGTCCTCACCACAAAAATGGGCTTCCGGGGGCGGGGCTGCGCCTGCGCACAAACCACCACCACGGGGCCGCTCCCAGGGTGCTGTGCGGCGGGCTCCCGTGAGGCCCTGCGCGGCCGCCTGGACACCGCGAAGGGGACACGTGGGTCGCCGTGTGTTGCCGCAGGTTCCCGGGGTTGTGGGGCGGTGGGCTCGGCCCTGCCCCCATGCAGCCTGCCCAGCCCCGGCCGCTCCCCTGGACACTTTGCCGCCCGCTATGGGGGCGGGACCGGCGCCTTCCAAACCCTGCAGAGCAGGTAGGGTAGGGATTGCTGTGATGGGGGTGACAGGCGGTGGGGAGGTGCGTCCAGCGCAGCGTGCTCTGTGAGGGGGGGCGGGCGGGGGTATTCGGAGGGAGAGTGTGCGAGGGGCCGGGTTACCTGGGTGCAGAGTAACTGTGCGAGGCGGTCCGGGTTTTCCGGATGGAGAGTAACTCTGTGCGAGGGAGGTCCAGGTTATCGGGATGGAGAGTGTGCGAGTGAGTTCCGGACTTTCCGGATGGAGAGTAACTCGGCCTGAAGGGGGTCCAGGTTATCCGGATGGAGAGTAACTATGCGAAGGGGGATTGGATGGAAAGTAAATGCAGCATGGCTAGTAAAGGTGAGAGTGGGAACCGCGGAGATCTCAACACTGCAGGTGGTTAGCTTTGCTCTCTGGGAGGGCGGGTCTTAGGCGTTCAAGCCCTGTGGTGCTGCTAAGGTTTCTGAGCTCTTTAGGGGACAGGTTTCAGGTCGTCACTTAAGTTAATCCCCTTCTGAAGCAGCGTTTCAGAGCCCACTTGTTGAAACCTCTTCCTGGCATTCGTGTCCATCACATAGTGGTGATTCCTTTTCAGACCTTCCGTGGTGGTCCTGTACCCCAAGTTGCTTCAACTAGTACTTCAGCATCACCTGAATACCTCAGTTGCTTGAGGACACACGTCCCTCCTGAGCACCAGGCCACCTGCTTCCTGAATGTGCCCCCTCGCAAGCTCTCCGGTGATCTCAGACCCAGCACCTTCCACTGCGGGGTTGCTCCCCTGTCCTGTGTTCCTGACCTCACAGGATGATAACGTTCACCCACATGTCAAGCCTGAAACACTAGTGGTCATGCTTCAAGTTATCATCCTCATGTCCGGAAAGTTCTTACGTCATTTATTTTTAAAGCCCTCTACATTTCTTAACCTGAATTACTGCAGCTGCCCCCATTGCTCTGCAGTCCATCTATATTACCACCCGGGCAGTCTTTTCAAACTGGAGTGTTATTAATGTTCATTTCTCTGTTAATAATTCAATGTTTTCTGTCCAAACCAAACAATGTTTTCCGAAATCCAAACCTTATGGAATATACTTAGGACCCTGGTCTATTTGACCTCTTGTTCTCCATTTTTCCTGGGATTGGACTCTCACCAATACTGCACACTTCATTCCAACCACACAAAATTACTTGAGTTTTCAGTACTAGCCATAGTGCTTCATGCATCACCATCAGTATTTCTCAACCTCCATAGTACTTACATCTTGGGCCAAATGGTTCTTTGTTGTAGCTGACTGACCTGTGCATTGGAGAATGTTAAGGAGCATACTCGACCTCTGCCCACTAGATGCCAGTAGCTGACCCACCCCACCTGGTTTTGACAAAACAAAACAAAACAAAACCTTCAGCTTTTACCAAATTTTCCCTGAAAAATAGTCTACACTTGCAATCAACTGATATATGCATTTACAAATGCTTTCAGTTTTGCCTATGTTCAATAGATGTCTGATAGACAATCCCAATTTGAGAATAGGTGAAGGAATGACAATAAAAATAAAACAAATCCACAAAGTGGGTCATTTTGCAAATAACTGATCTTATCTCTTCAAAAATCAATGTTACTTACCAGATAGAACAAATCATTAAAAATTTAAAGTGAAGACTGCCAAAAATGGTAAATATGTGGATAAATATTAAATATTTTACCTTTTTCTAAAATAAATTCTTGGTAGCTTGCTATTTAGGCAAAAGTAATACCTAAGTATGATGATACAATAAAAAAAATACAACACATATAGAAACAAAATGTATTACAATAGCACAGAAGGTTGGAGAGGGAGATGAGATAGGTTGTTAGAGGTTTTTACAACATAAGTGAATTGGTATCATTTCAGGGTAGATAGTGATAAGTTAAAGATGCAGGCTTGTGATACTGTGATTTATAATACGAAATTTATATTTCTTTGTCCCATTTCTGGCACAGAGCTTCTAAAACCCTTGGAATTTCCTAAGTGATGAGAGTGATCAAGGTGTCTTTTGTTATGTTAAATCAGGTGACTTTAGAAAGCACCTAGGGAACTCAGCCACCTGCTTAGAATGTAATCAGAAGGTTAGAATTTACAGGTCCACTCTCCTCAGTCTCTGGGAGGGAGAAGGGCTGGAGGTTAAATTCATTACCAATGACCAATCAGTATAATCAATGATGTCAATGTCAGGAAGCCTCCATAGAAACCCAGAAAGACAAGGTTGAGAGAGCTTCAGGGTTGGTGAATACATAGAGGTTCAGGGAGATGGTGGATTTGGAGACAGCCTGCAAACTCTGTGCCCTTTTCATATAACTTGTCCAGTTTCTCTCATTTGACTGTTCCTGAGTTCCTTTTATAATAAACCAGTAATAAGTAAAATGTTTCTCTGAGTTCTCTGAGCCACTCTAACAAGTTAATTGAACCCAAGGAGGGAGTTGTTGGAGCCTCTGATGTATACCCTATACATCAGAAGCACAGGTGACAATCTGGGCTTGAGACTCATGTCTAAAGTGGAGGGGAGTAAGCAGCCTTGTGGGACAGAGCTCTTAACCAGTGGGATCTGACACTATCTCTGGGTAGATAATGTCAAAATTGAGTTTAATTGTAGGATGCCCAGCTGGTGTCAGAGAATTTTTTAGTGGTGTTGGAAAACTCATGCATCTTAATTGGTATCAGAATTATAATCTAAATTGTAGAGCAACCACCAAAAAAAAAAAAAGTACAAATAATAATTAGAGAAAAATTGGATAGTAAAATATACAATTCAAAAGAATACGGGAACACAGAAGAAAGAAAAAGAAGATAGGACAAATAGGATGACATATCAAAAACCAAACATGTCAGTATATTTATATTAAATTTAAGTGTTATAAATACTCCCAATTAAAGCATGAACATTATGAAACTTAATGAAAAGGAAGACCTAGCCATAAGTTTTATGTAAGAAATGCATTTTAAATCTAAAGACACATATAGGTTGAGTGAAAGTTGGAAAAAAAGATATACAGTACAGATTCTAAAATAAGATGACATGGTAAAGTGGCTAAATGAATATTGGGCAAAGGAGACTCCTTGATAAGGAATGCTTCTAAAGAGAAAGATGAAATTTTTATAATGATGAGATCAGTTATCTTATCTAACATAACCTAACTGCATGAGAATCCAAAAAAATGCTTCAAAAGTATATGAAGCCAGAATTGTTGGCTGTTAAATGAAAAAACAAAGAAATCCACAATTATGATTGAAGATTTTCAAAGATTTCTTTCAAAAACACTTGAAAATTTGAAGCTTGAAAAACTACAAAGTTTTTGGTAGAAATATTGCCTTAAACAGCTACAGACATCAAAGAAGCTCTGCCATGTTATGTATTTTTTAATATGATTATGGCTCTTTTAAAAGAATTTGCACCACTTTAGGAATGTTTTTGTCATCCAAAGAAGGTCAGCTTTTTTTTTTTTTTTTTTTTTTTTTGCCTCTTCAGTTACAGAGATTATTGCCAAATAATGGCTTATTACCAAAGGTTATCCTAAAGTCAAAGCAAAACACATCCAGAGTCAGAGAGTAATCAATCTGTATGCATACACAGTACTGTTTATTTGTTCACAAAATGATTTGGGGGCATATGTTACAACGTGTATCCACATTTGTTCTATATTTATGTTATATGGAGGCTTACATACCGAATTTCAGTTATTCTGCACTCACGGAAAAACAAATTGACGTTACACTTCCATTTATATTTAACTACATAAAGGTTTCCTTTGAAGTTTCACAGAGAAATAAACATAACACTGATGTGAACAGAGATTTCTGCCCAAGTTTCAGGAATTTATTTATTTTTCTTCCAAATAACATCAAATAACATGTGGTTCTGGAGTGGTCCTTCTGGCCCACATGTGAAGGGTGGTGATCACAGCCCTATGGGCAGCCTCTCCTTCCCTCTGGGAACTCTGAAGGAATATCGTCGCTTGCTGTGGAGGTGTCGGACCATTTGCTTCTGATGACTATCTGATGTTTCGGGAAATACCAGCTCATCTCCATCTACACATATTTTTAAATATAAAACAATAGCGTCCTTTAAACTGTTAAAATGCCTCTCCATCCATTAATTTCACATTACTCTCACAAGGAACTGCACAAATATACTGCTCTTATTTTTAAAAGTTACAAATGGATGCTTGGCATCCATTATCAAGAATATGAAGGGAGCACTCATGAACAGAATATAATTTTCAATTTAAACAATACTTGAAAAATAAATCTGCATTAACGTATATCTATAAACCAACACCACTTCTTTAAGAAGAGAGCAGTTGCATTGGTGTCCTTCAACTTTGATTGGCCCTCATGTGTCTGTGCTGTATTCCTCCTACCAGAATTTTGTGGTGTAAGGGCATTAGAATATTCTGTTGTGCTGCAGGATAAAATGTAAAGGGTGACTCTTTCTATAGATAAAAACAATTACTGTAACAAAACTAGTATTTCTGAGGCCCACAATAGGAGGAAGAGGTACAGAGATGGGTTAAAGTGGCCCCCCTCCCCACCAACTCCCTTCTACTGAATGGAAGAATCAGCCTCTACTCTCTGCCTCTTCTGATCTTGGGGAAGGATGCAATCTTCTTTAGACCCCTAGGAGTCCAGAGCCCACTCTATTTTAGTTCTTAATGTCAAGCAGTAAATAAGAACTGTCACCCTGAAACCTTAAAATCTGTCTTAGACTTCAAAAAGAAAATAAGCTGTAACAATTGAGTCTATTAAATTGAGTCTCTCTCAAAATGTACTGATGTCCTAACCTTCAGTACCTGTGAATGTGAACTTATTTGGAAATAGTATATTTGCAGATGGTCAAGTTAAGTTGAAGTCATTGTGGTGACCAACCTGGAGCAGGTTGTCTCTCTCGGCCTTCAAAGGGAGCAAACCCTATGGACACCCTGATCTTGAACTTGTAGCCTCCAGGGCTGAGCCAGTACATTTCTATGGTGTAAGCCCCCTGGTCAGTGGTACTTTGTCATAGCAGCCCTAGCAAACTAATGCTTAGCTACACTATGTGTGCATTCTATCTTATCAGTAAAATAAGGGAGAAAAAAAGAAATGAATCCATGTGGCTTTTTCATACCACAAATCTCCTAGAATCTGAAAATATAGATGGGGACAGTTGAAGTAGGACTAGGGACCTGCATCTTCTTAACAGCACATGCACTGCAGCTTGGTGCACTCAGCTTGTTAGAAAGTGGGTGAAGTCTTCACTGTGGACATTGTAAATAGTGATTATGTTGTTTACAGGTGCTTATGTCCAACCATGCCTAGATAGGTCCTGCTGGAAAATAAGTGGTGTGCCAGAAATGAATGTTTTATCTCCATGGATATGCAATGATGAAGGAGAATCACTCTTTGCCACTAGGGCATTGGATCAATGTCAGATCTCTGCTCACTTGCTCTGTGACCTTGGGAAGTCAGGTAGAGATATGGTCTCTTAGAAGTAGTTCTACTAAGAAGAAGTTGTTTCTTACATGTCATCTTATTTGTGAAATATATTAATCTAATTGTCTCCGAAAGTAAAATATTTAGGGATCCTTCACTATTCAGGGGTCGAACCTAAAATAATAAAAAGCAAGATTACTATCTCAACAAATACTTTTTAAAATTAAGTTGTAAGTATGTATTCTAAAGTTATAAATATTTTATTCTTTAAAAAAAAAAGAAAATACCAGTCAAAGGGGTTGGATGTTGTTATAAAGTCATGGATAAAATTTCAGAAACATGAATATCATAGGTTAAAGAAATCTGAAAATTGACAACAAATAGAAATACATTTAATTTTTAACGTAACTTTTTAAAAGTTATTAGTGATTTTTTAAAGGCTATCACATCATAAAAGGTTATCTTCAGAAGATTCATCTGCCTCAAATTCACTTTACCAAACAGTTAAGATGAGTGATTCACATTGGGAATGCTAGAAATTTTTCACATATTATGTCCTTGCAAAAGCTTTTCCCACAGCTGATATTGTTTAAAGTAAGGCAAAATCTCACATAGTTGTGACTACTTTCTTCATCTTATTTCTATATAAACTTTTTTTGATACATAGCTCATACTTTGTATAATTATCCCAAAATTTAATTTTTCTTAAATCTTCAGTAATCTTTCCTTACAGAATGGCAATCTTTTACATTTTTATTTGTGTTTAAAATTATTTGTAGTAGAGATAAAAATATTTTATTGTAAATTTGTAAAATCCTAATTGAGAATCTGAAACACAGCTTTGGTTATATTTTTTTCTTTTTTTCTTTTTCTTAGCCTATAGAATTTGCCTTCTTAAGATGCAAAATTATACTAAGTGAAAATTAGTAACAAATAAAAGTAACAACTGAATGTGGGATATAGTATCTACAGTGTATGATATAAATAAATACATAATAAATACTATTTATATCATGACAATCTACTTCATATAATGCAAGTATGTATCACAAAATACCTTTTATACTAGTAATAAAATTAACCAATTTGGGTTTCTGTGTGGATTTTCTACTTTCAGTTCAGCCTCCAAATTAGTAAATACACAAATGAATATTCCTGTTTCCATTTTTAGTCAGTAATTCATAAGTCACATGATCTCAATGTCAAATCACCTTCTTGAGGGGGACAGTCTGGATCCATTCCATGGAGTTCACATCAAAGATGTCCACTGCATTTTCACTGTACACGGAGAGATATGGGGCATTGTAACCTGGGAGATGGGGAGGAGGTGACAGCGAGTGTGGGCTTCAGGATTCATTTTTTAACTGAATTTTTTTATTAAAATAATTATAAATTCACATGCAATTTTAAGAAATAATACAGAAAGATCTCTTGCACACTGTGCCTAGTACCACCCAATGCAAGATTTTGCAAAACTAGGATCCTTGACATTGACCAAATCAGTCAACCCATCCTAGGCAGATATCACCAGTTTACTTGTGTGTGTGTGTGTGTGTGTGTGTGTGTGTGTGTGTTGTTCTAAACAATGTTATCACCTGTGTAGATTCTTGTATCCACCACCACAATCAAGATAATATTTATACCACCACAGGGATATCTCAAGGTTTTATAATCCCACCTACATCCCCCTCTTTCCCTAACTCATGGGAATCAATAATCTGTCCTCCATTTCTAAAATTTCATCATTTCAAAATTGTGGTATGAATGGAATCACACAGCATTCATAATGAATTGTATTTGCTAAGTCCTAATACATTAAAAAAAAAAAAAAACTCCAGAAAAAAAAAACTTCAGATTGAAAACCTGAGAGAATCTCATTATAATCTAATTATAGAATATTATTATTAATTATAATTAATGTCCATTAATAGTCTATTTGCTGTCTCAAATATTTTAATATGGTTGAAATAAATAAAAACAAATGAGGTACATGGGTTACATTTTAGAGTTTGACACAAACAGTGAAAATCTGACAAAAAGCTTTCTAACATTTTCATCTAAGAGCAGTTTTATTAAGTAATTGTATAACATTCCAAAACCTGCAGCTCCTAAACTAATTCAGCTCACAGCAAGAATATAGTGTAAGATTAGAAAAGTATGTGTGGAGAGTGAAGTTAATGAACAAAGCAGTGAAAACTTGGAGCCACTAACATTTTTGGAACTTTCTACATTACCACTAATAATTTATGACTACGAAATTCTCACCTCTCAACATGAATATCTCTCCATTAAAACAACAGCAAGACTCTGGTGGTGCCATCTTTCTTTCTTTTCTTATAGTCAAGCTCTTAAGAGTGCCCTCTATCTTTCTTCCCCCACTTCTCAGCCCTACTCACACCTTCATCCAAGCAGTCTGACTTGTGCCCTAGTTCCTCCATTAAAACAGCAAGTCATCAACCACCAATTATTGCTGAAGCCAATAGACATGTTTCAATCTGTCTTGCTTGACTGCTCAGTGATACTTGCCTCCCAGAATTCTTTTTTGTGGGCTTCTTGCCCCTGACCATCACTCTAACATTTGCATTTCTTGGTTCTCTGACCTGTGCTGCCTCCTTGTGTCCAGGGAATCAGGTGACAACATAAGAAACTTGTAATTTATTTTAGCATTGCCACAACTAGATGAACAGACATCATGTGCCCCACTGTGCTTCAGTGTGGCGTACACAACACTATTAATGAAGTATTCTTACTAAAAGGTTAGAGTTCACTTTCAGTTACAGGAAATTTAGGATATAAAAGAAGAAAAAAAAACACAATGAGGAAACATTCAGATTGTGGAACATCCTACAGGACAAGGAATCAGTGACATGGAAGAGTACTCAAGATGAGATGCTATTTAAGGTCTAACAATAACATGCAATATGTGCACCTTCTTCAGATTTTCACTCCAAGAAATACATTATCTAAAGCGACATCTTTTTGATAATCAAGGAATATTTGATTATGGACTATGTATTTGATGTCAATAAGAATCACTGATAACGTCTTCAAGGGTAATGATAGCAATGTGGTTTTATGAAGAAATGTCCAGAGTTTTAGACAATGTAGTTTTACATGTAATGTAAAATGTATAGAAGTGGAATGATAAGTTCTGGGATTTTATTTGAAGTGTTTCAACAACACAACAAAAAAATAAGTTAAATGGTCACAACCTTTGTCCCCTGTCCATCTGAGTCCACCTTTCCTTGTATTTTATTAGTAAATATCAGTAGTATCCACTCATTTGCAAATTTTGACATCTGAGAATCATTACTAATTGTCCTGTCCCTTAGCTTCAACTTCCAATCAAGTGTAAAGTTTTGTCAGTTAGATCTCTTCAATATCCCTCAAATTCTCTCCTCTCCACCCTAACTGCCTCTACCTTAATCCACAACTTCTGCAGTGACCTCCAAGTTGGTCTCTGGGCCTCCAGCCTCACTTTGCATCATCTTTAATCTAACCATTGGAACCTGGGGATTTTTCTGAAATGCAAATCTAACCATGTGCCTGCAAAACACCTGTGCTATGGCTTATGAGACTTCCTCCAGCCCCATCTCTTTAACTATCATCTTGAACCCCATGCCTGAAACAGTGAACTTATTATAGTTGCTCACAAAGTGCAGTGTGGATGGCCTGTTCCAATTATGACAGAGCGGCTGATATTGAACATATCCTGCCACCATCAATAATAATAAAACTGGAAAAAATGTATATGAAAAAACTTCTTAGGTATTAGTATACAGCACAGGACTGCCATTCCTAAAAAAGGAGAAAGACATAAGGGAGATCCTATATTCCCCTAGCTTTCTGCTAGGGAAAATCTCCAAACTGTTATGCAGAAAAAATGGAGCCCAAGAAGAGAGTAGAAGTTTTGCTGGGCAGAGGAAACAGATTCTAATGTGTCTGGAATTTGCAAGGTAGAGTACACAGAGGAAAGAGCCAAGACAAAGGTTGTCCCAGACATCTGCATACCAGTTCCCTCAAAGTCCCTGGCCAAATCCAAAGCTGCTCATGAACAGAGCAAAACTCCATGAGACCTGCTCAGAACATTGAGGGATGAACAAAAATATCATAGGTAGTACAGTGCTGGAAAGACATTAGATTTCTGACCTAAACAGAGTGGGTGGAGAAACATTGGCAAAAAACCTGGGCATTTATTTGAGGCCCCAGAAAGGCCATTCTTTAGGAGTAAGGACTAAAAGAAAAACCAAAATAGACCCATTCTAACAAAGTCTAAAGCCAAGTCTCAGCAAAACCAAGGTGGCTAGTTCGTCAGATTAATTGCCTATCAGAACAAAACATACAATACTCTCTAGAGAAATACATAATACAGTCTAAAGTCCTTATGTCATAACATTCATAACATTCAGCAAAGGATAAAAAATAATAAGATATAAAAAAGAAAAATATCATCCTTGACCAGGGGGGGGGGTGGAATTTAATAGAAACAGACCCACAGATGAGCCATATGTTGGAATAGTTATAAGTAATTATTGTAAGTAGTTCAGGACTTTGTGAAAAATATTAATATATTAAAAGGACAATATCACTAAGTGGAAATTTCAAAAAACTTTAGGTTATAAACACAAAATACAATATCTGAAATGCTTAATTCCTGGATAAGCCAGAGGGAAAAGATCAGTGAAATTGAAGATATAACCAATAGAAATTATTCAAACTGAAGCAGAGAAAAAAGGATTTAAAAAAAAAAAACCTCAATGACCTATGAAACAAAATCAGGAGGTCTGGAGGGGCCTGGGTGGCTCAGTCAGTTAAGCATCTGGCTTTAGCTCAGGTCATGATCTCAGGGTTCTGGGATCCAGCCCAGTCAGGCTCTCTGCTCAGTGAGGAGTCTACTTCTCCCTCTGCTCTCCCCTCCTCCGCCACTCCACCCACTCATGCGTGGGCACACTCTCTTAAATAAACAAATATATTTTAAACATGAGGTGTGATAAATGTGTAATTTGATCCCCAGAAAAAATAGGTTAGAAAAATTTGCAAAAATAAAATGCCTAAAAATTTTCCAAACTTAATGAAGGATATCAATCTTCAGATCCCAAAAAGTTCTGAACATCCCAAGCAGAATATATACAAAAAACAAATAAAGCTTCATGTAAGTACATCAAATTACTGAGAACTAAAGATAATGAGAAAAAATTTTAAAGCAGCTAAATAGAAAAAAACAAAGGGAACAACAATGAAAATTATTGATTTCTCATCAGAAATAATGGAAGTCAGAAAAGAGTGGAATGTGTTTTAAAGTATTGAAAGACAAAAATACTTCTCTTTCTTTAGCTGGCCTTCCCTGACTCACTGGTTTAGATTAAGCATACCTTCTTTGGGCCCCTGTAGAATTCTCTGTTCTCCTATCACAGCACTTGTTTAATTATGGGTCTCATCTCATGATTATAATCTCCACACAGACACAGACTAATCTATCTTATGTTTAATATTATGCTCTTAACCCTTGCCAGAGTTAAGTTGCTCATATTTAAGTGCCCAATACTATTCTCCAAGTAGATTTTTAAAAGGCAGTATTTAATTTATAAAATGATGGCCTGCTTCAATAAAATGTGAAATGAGCTAAAACTATTTAAAAACATTACATGTATACTTTACATAAACTAAACCTAAAAGCCAAAAAATACTTTGGTAACTATTTCTTATGGTTTATGAACGTGCATGTGATTTTCAATGACCCTGAAGATAATCTATTTAGGAGCTTACAAGAAGCAATTTGAATTAAGGATATATTCAGGGTAAATTTTCCTGTGAATATAGTAAAAAGGTTAACTTATCACATGTATGACTTAGCTATAACTTCATTATTCTATTTAAAAAGAGAAAAATCAAAAAAAAATAAAAAATAAAAAGAGAAAAATCAGGAAGTTATCTTCAGTGATGTTTTCAAAAATCGAATCTGTCATTAACAATAGAGGAAATAGAAAAAAAATTTTTAAAAAGGGAAGAGAGATACAGAAAGACAAGGGAACAAATTGTAAGATAGCCTTACGGCAATAAGTTGGAGTTGCTGGCCACATCAGTTCAATTGGCCTAGATCGGAGGCCCCTGCTGTCCGTGTAAATTCCGATGCTCTTAAAACATAACAGGTACTCAATACTGGAGATCTCAATTGCACAGAGAGCATCCACTGGTTGATGTGCGATAAATGACAGTGTAGGGTCATGTGAGTGGAGCATCCTGTATGGACTTCCTTCTCTCCTCAAGGGGTATCTCAGGAATCCTGACTGGAATCCTACACAAAGCTGTTCACTGAAGATGGCCATCCACTGGACATTGGCTGGGATTTGGAGCTCTTTAAATTTTCTGTGAGAAATTTTCTTGCTCTGAAACAGCTCATAACAAAAGACTTGGCTTTTCCTGGCCACACAAAGGCATGTGTGAGCCCCTTGGCACACTGTTCCGGAAGTCATTGTGTGACACCCTTTTGTTTCTGCCAGCTTGTGAATGTCAGTCTCCCGTCCATCCAAAGCCAACATGGGGAACAGTTGCACATGATGACTTCGCCCAGAGATCACTGCAACCATCTGGCCATGGGGAATAAGCTCAATCTGACAAATCTTCTTCATGTCACCAACCCGAATAATTTCTACACAAATAAACATAATTATATGTCATTTTCAAATTCAGAATAATCTCTTTATCTTGAATGTACTCTTCAATTTTACAGAAAAGCAGTTGAAAAAGGCAAAGATGATCTCATAAGTCTTCTCAATGTTATTAATATGAATAAATTTTTTACAAATAAAATGGCAAGTCACCTTCACATTACCACTGTCTTATTTAAAACAATTTTAATGAGGTATAATTGAGGTATACCATTATATTAATTTCAGGAGTACAACAGAATGATTCAATATTTGTATATACTGCAAAATGATCACAATAAGACTAATTAACATCCAGCATCATATGCATTTAACAAAGTTTTTGTTCATATGAGAATTTCTAAAATCTACTCTCTCAGCGACTTTCAAATATACAATATAGTATTATTAACTATAGTCACCATGTTGTACATCATACCTCCAAGACTTATTTATCTTATAACTGGAAGTTTGTACCTTTTAACCCTATTTATCCATTCCCCCCCCCCCACCTCTAGCAACCACTAATCTGTTCTCTGTTATTTATGAGCCCATTTTGTGTGTGTGTGTGTGTGTGTGTGTGTGTGTGTTTCCAGGTGATTTTTTGTTTGGTTTTTTGTTTGTTTAGATTCCACATAAAAGAACCATCAGATGATATTTATCTTATTTTACTTAGCATAATACCCTCAAGGTCCATCCATGTTGTCAGAGATAGAAAGATGTTCTTTTTATGGCAGGATAATATTCCATTGTATAGAATACCACGTTTTTTATCTACCCATCAATTGATGGACACTAAGGTTGTTTCATATCATGGTTATTAAAAATAACTCTGCAGTGAGTGAGCAAAGGGGTGCAGATATCTTTTCCAGTTAGTGTTTTTGTTTTCTTTGGATAAATCACCAGAACTAGAATTGGTAGGTCATTTAGTAATTCTAGTTTTTTTTTTTTTTAAGAACTTCCATACTGTTTTCCACAATGGCTGAACCAAATTACATCCCCACCAGTAGTATATGAGTTCCCTTTTTTCCACATCCTTGCCAGTACTTCTTATTCCTTATCTTTCTGATAATTGCCATTCTAACAGTTAAGAATAATATTGTAGTTTTGATTTTCATTTTCCTGATGATTAAGATGTTAAGTGCCTCTTCATGTCCCTGTTGGCCATCTATATGTCTTTCTTGGGGAAAAAAATGTCTACACAAATCCTTTCCTTTGACTATTTTTAAATCAGTTTGGAGATTTTTTGTTATTGAGTTATATGATTTCTTTATATATTTTAGATATATACCCTTTCAGATACGATTTTGCAGATATATTCTCATATTCAGTACATTGCCTTTCTCATTTTCTTGAAAATGAAGCCATTTGAAAAATGGTTTCCTTTACTGTAAGAATGTTTTCTTATTTTTAAATTCTCTCCTATTTATTACTCCAGTGGGTCTAAGTCAGGTTCTAAGAAATCAAAGACATAATCTCAGGGTAGATCTGGGAGGGTTAGAAAAGGATAGGAAGGGAAAAGAGACCAAAAATCATATAAGTTAAAAATAAAAGTAATTATTCCAGAAATAAGAATTATCTTAATAATAAAATTAACATAATAAACCATAATAAATATTTATTTATTTATTTAACTTATTAAGTAAATTAGCATAATAAACTTAAGCCCTGAGATTCTAGGCAGCAGGCCAAACACCATTCAATGTCCAACAAATGGAAACATACTACTTTTTTATAAGAGTAAAAAATGTTGGGATCCCTGGGTGGCTCAGTGGTTGAGTGTCTGCCTTTGGCTCAGGGCGTGAGCCTGGGGTCCTGGGATTGAGTCCCACGTTGGGATCCCTGCATGGAGCCTGCTTTTCTCTCTGCCTCTCTCTCTCTGTGTCTTTCATGAATGAATAAATAAAATCTTTTAAAAAAAAAGGAGTAAAAATGTCCTTTTTTCTGGCACTAATCCTTTATTATACAATAAGTGTAATGAATGGTTACTGTATGCCAGGCACTGTTTAAGTGCATGTTGTGTGGTGTCAAACAACAAGAGACCAGCTCCTGCTCTCATGCTGGACACCTGGTGGACTTTTCATGGGCCTCCCCAGTGGCACTGAGTCACCCACACAGCACAGGAGGCCTTCAATGCAGAACACAGCTAGTCACCTTCAAATGCAGGTTCTCCTTAAGCTCAGCCATGGTTCAGGTGCCAGACATTCAAGAGGACAATGGTATAGAATGTCTCTGATTTCATCTAGTCCCCCATTTCTCCCTCAAACAACTGTGAGCACCCAGACAAAAACAAAGAATTCTGCTATTCTCTAGGAACTATTCATTTATATGTTGTTAATCGTTGTGGGGCCGATGTTATGGGGGGAGGGGGAAACAGAACTGTATGTTCTTTCAGGTGCCAACTTGGAGACAGCTGAGTTCTTATGGTGGATTTATTATATAAAATCACCTGTGAAGACATTTAGACTCTGGGGGTTATGGATCTCTGGATATTAGAAAAGTCAACATTTTACTTAAAAACACATCAAACCAGATCTGGAAGATTTCTTTTACAGAAAAAAAGGAACAAATCTGATACTGTTATTTTTAGAGTTATAGCAGAACAGTAAAGACTCATCTTACCATCTATGGTAACGTGCACAACAAATAACCCCTCTTCATTTCCCAGAGCAATTCTTTTGTGATCTATATTTGACACATAAATATAAACGTCAAGGATTTTTTTTTTTGCAAACATTAAGTAAAGCTATTAAAATAAACTGGACAAATTTTTCAATACGAAAAAAGTTTAAAAGTCAAATTAGATACATATTTAGCATATATAAAAATGAAAATAATCAATTTGTGCTATTATTTTTCTTTCAGATTAGAGAAGTAAGAATAAAACATGACTTTTCTCCTTAGAAAGATCATATAATTTTTACAAATACTTGAAAGGAAATTTAAGTAATAGTATATTTTTAAATTTCATATGAATAAGTAACTATCTCCTAAGTGAAAAAAAAAAATGTGTCATTAATTTATCAGTGCTCCTGGCCTGAACTGTAACAGCACTGAGTGTATGTAAGAACACACTAAGAACTAAAACTCAAGAGTACAAAGATGGTACTTTATTGAGCAAATGCCTTGAATACAAAGCACAGAACTATACATATATTAGCTCACTTAATCCTCTTCATAACTGGAAAGCAGGAATTATCCGTTCTTAACACATGAGCACAGTAGTAACAGATTCCATGTTACATAGCAATAAGTAGCAAAGTGGCTTTAATGTAAGAAATGATATTTAGGAAATGAAAATATCCTTGTTTATTGAATATTGATCTTAACAATTCATTCCTTTGCTCACTTATTGTTCATTTATTTATTGAGTTACGGGTATTGGGAATATAGATATTCATATCTGTATGGTCTCTGCCCCCAAGGTCGGTAGCTCACAATGACTACACGGGGTCACACTACTGGTGCATTGGAACCAGATGGGTTTGGGAACTCAGAATTATTCAGACTCAAGAAAGGTATTACTATATATTAAAGAGACATCAATTTACACAGGGCCTGGGGAACCATCATAGAATCAATATATTAATATTTTGCAGAGTGGTAATGGGCAGGCAGGCTGTGGGGAAGGTCTGGCTGACATGTGAATTGTGAATAAAGTTGTGGTTTTCAGATCTCGATCTGGAGACTGGGATGAGGCACACGAAACTAGGGCATAAATGCTGTAAATCCATACCTATGATTGCAGCTGTCTGGGTGGTTTTGATCAGGGGCAGACTGCTATCATAAGCCTCTTTTAGAACATAGACTGAGCGGTCTCTGGAGTGACTTTTTCTCAGCATCCTGTGCAAGTCACTCAGCACTCCCACCCACTCACACTTGTCATTCTCGCTGTCTGCGAGGATTGGTACTGAGTACCTATTGCTAGGCGCCGAGAGCTGAGAAGCCGTAACCTGCAATGATTTAAGGAGTATCTCAGTTATAAGAAAGCAGAGCTCTTTAAGCCTGCCTGTTTAGCATTTTTCATCAAAATCATCATTGGTAGATGACACTTCTAATACTATTGCACTCTTCTTGGGTGGTAGAATAAATGACATGAGCATCAGAACCCAAGCCAAAAGCAAAATGTCAGAATTACTTCTATTTTGATCCTCATAAAAATGCTGGGTATTCTAAGTAATACTGAACTCCATCAATGAAAATGTTTACAATTTATTGAGTGTTGACTCTGTACCAGGAACTGCTCCAATAAAAGTACATAGGTTAATTGATTTAATACCCATGGAAAACTCAGCAGATAGACACCATCATTCTGTCCATTTTGCAGATGAGAAGGCAGGCACAGTGGGGGAAATTGCTGGCAGTCTGGTGCCAGAACCCCCACTCTGAGCCTCTCTATCTTCAATTCTAGACACAGCTTTGCATCTTTTTGATGTGTCTTAATTGCAATCAGGCAATATGTCTTGATTGCAGTCATCATAATCAATTTTGATATTATGCAACATTCAGGGGCCCTTTGTTGTTAAGTCACAAATACTTAGATGTACTTATGCTTTCCTAGCTGCTACGTGCCTGTAACTTACATCATTACTAGTGACTGGCAAATAAAATGTAAATTTAAAAATACATACTTAGCCTAGCAGCACTCTAAATGTATATGTAAAACTTTCTTTTGTAACCTCAATCAAGCAGCAGTAGCATAATAAATTCCTGCTTCCTAGGTCAGTAGCAATGGCCAGGTCTCTGTAAGGTTTCCTGGTGGTTGGGTGGAGTCCATGCTAGGAACACCTGTGTGCAGCCTTTGTTAAATACAGGAGTCATGGGTTGACTGTGACCACCTGGGTCACAAGGGGACCACAGTCCTTTGCTTTCTCTGTCACTTTATAAAGAATCACTTTAATTTTCTATATGAATTTTAAAGAGCAGAGTGTTTCTTTTTTTAAGAGATCACAGAGGTGCCTGGGTGGCACAGTCAGTTAAGCATGTGACTCTTGGTTTTGGCTCAGGTCATGATCCCAGGGTTGTGAGATCAAGCCCCATGTCAGGCTCCATGCTCAGGACAGCATCTGCTTGTGTTTCTCTCTCCTCTCTCTCTACCCCTCCCCTCTGTGCACTCACTCGCCCTCTCTAAAATAAATAAAACAAATCCTTTAAAAAGAAAGAGAGAGATTGCAAAAGTATACCCTTCCTTGATTTTTTCTCTTGGTTTGAATTTGAATTGACTTCAAAATATTGCCTCAAAGGAAACAATTTTACAGAGTGCCTCTAGTTCAGAAGCCTCACACTCATGCTACTGCATGTCCAAAATGAACCGTCAGTCATGATGGCCTTGAAGGAGGTCATCACTCTTTCTCTGTCAGTTTTTCCCCTCTTCGTTCATACTCCTGATACCACTCTGCTTTGTAAGCTTCTTTTCTGCTATAGACCTGACATCTGTCCTATTACTTTAGTGTAGAAGGAACAGACCTCCTCAGGAACATTTGCATTTTAAGGCTTAGATTTAACTGTGGGAAGAAAAGACTGTGGCCCGTGTAAAAAGCTCTTTACGTTATTCCCAAATAGAAACAGGGGGATAGATTTAGTGTGGCAAGTGGGAGGTAGGAAGGGGAACATGATCGCCCAGCATTCTGAAATCTCAACCTCCAGTGACCTTCAGCAGCACAAAGCACTTTGACCCTCTGTAGGTAGCCAAGAAAGGGATGAAACAAAATGTATCATCAAGCGATCCAATGGCTGTATGCATGCTTACTTTAAACATACGGGACATTTCCTTTCTCCTTACAGGAATGAAGTCGGAGGGCCAGACAGAACTCACAGAAAATGCTCCATCCCTGGAGAAAAATCAAGACACTGAAAGTGAGTATAATCACCTGAAAGTGAGTAAAACAATATATAAACATAATCATCAATTTTAACTTCATTGATTTTTTTTTAACATTCTTTTCTGTAGTAACTGATAGTAATCAACAAGTTGTACCAGCAGTGCTTGGCCAGCAGCATATTATCAGAAAACCCAAGTAGGGGCACCTGGGTGGCTCAGATGGTTGAGCGTCTTTTGGTTTTGGCTCAGATTTGTGATCTCAGGGTTGTGAGATGGAACCCCACAGCAGGCTCCTCATTCAGTGGGGAGTCTGCCCCTCCTGTCCCTTTTGCTCTGCCTCTCTCCCATTCATGCACTCTCTCTTTCTCAAATAAATACATCTTAAAAAAAAATAAAACCCAAGTAAACTCCAGGCTGACCCCACTCTAGTCCTCATAGACTTGAATAGAAGCACCTAACTGACCCCAAAGCCACTGCCAAGAATAAGGAGTTTGTGCCCTCAGATAAGCTGATCTGATAGATTTTTTTTTTCTGATAGATTTTTTAAATGTTACTGAGGTGTACTTGACATATAACTGCACATATTTATAAAGTGGACAATTAGAAAAGTTTTGATTTATGTATACACTTGTGAAACCATCACCACAGAATGAACATAATTAACCTGTCTGTCACCCACAGGAGTTTCCTCGAATGGCTTTGTAATTCCTCCTCTTCCCCAGTCAACCACTGATCTGCTTCCTGCCACTTGAGATTAGTTTGAATTTTCTAGCATTTTATATAAATGGAAACATACAATATGCATTTTTTTTCTGTCTGGCTGCTTTTTCTCAGCATAATTGAGATTCATTCATGTTGTTGCATAGATGAATAATACTTCATTTTCTTTTCACTGGTGAGTAATATTCCATTGTATGAATTTGTCACATTGTATACATTCACCCAATAATGAACATTTAGGTTGTTTCGAGTTTGGGGCTATTTTAAACAAAGCTACTGTGAATATTCCTGTATTTCTTTCATGGACATATTTCTCTTGGGAAAATACCTGGGAGCAGAGAGACTGGATGACACAGTAGGTGTGCATTTAATGTTTCAAGGAACTGCCAAACTCTTTTTCCAAAGTGATTACTGGATTTACAAAGCAGTGGAAGAATGCTGTAAGTCCTCACATCCTCCCAACACTGGAAATGGTCAATCTTTTCAATTTTAGCCTTTCTTATGGGTGTGTAGTGGTATCATATGGTTGTTTATTTGAATTTTCCTAATAATGATATCGAGCATGTGTTTATGTGCTTACTTGCCATATGCATATCTCCTTTCTTGAAGTATCTTTTCAAATTTTTGCCCAGTTTTTGGAAATTGAGCTATTTATTCTATCATTGAGTTTTAAGAGTTCATTCTACATTTTGAATATAAGTCTTTGTGAGGAGTTTGATTTTCCCCACTTTGCAGCTCGTTACTTAACAGTGCATTTTAAGGAGCTAAAGTTTTAAATTTCTATATAGTCCAATTTATCAATTTTTTTGTATGTGTTGTGCTTTGATGTTATACTTAAGATAATTCTTTGTCTTATCCAAGATCAGAAGGGATTTCTCCTGTGTTTAGTTCTGAGTACTTTATAGTTTTAGGTTTTAGATTTGGTTCTATCATCTATTTTTTTTTATCATCTATTTTGAGTTAATTTTTGTATATGGTAAAAAGTATGGATCAAAGTTGATTTTTTTGCATACAAATATCTAAAACTGCAGTACCATTTGTTGATAGCCTTTATAACTTGTATAAAATACTGTATATGGTTGACCCTTGAACAATGTAGGGACTCGGGGCACTGACCATGCCTATGCAGTCAGAAATCCATATATAACTTTTTTTTAAGATTTTATTTATTCATGAGAGAGAGATAAGCAGAGATATAGGCAGAAGGAGAGGCAGGTTCCCTGCAAGGAGCCCGATATGGGTCTTGATCCCAGGACCCCAGGATCACTACCTGAGCTGAAGGTAGATTCTCAACCACTGAGCCACCCATGCATTCCCATGTATGACTTTGAACTCCCCAAGAGCTTAATTGCTAGTAGCCTGCTGTTGATTGGAAGTCTTACTGATAACATAAAAAAGTAGATTAACACATATTTTCTATTTTATATATATTACATACTATATTATTTAATAAAAATAAGCTAGAGAAAGGAAAGTGTAATTAAAATCATAAGGAAAGAAAAACACATAGTACAGTGTATTTATCAAAAAAAATTGCATATAAGTGGACCTGCACAGTTCAAACCTGTGTTGTTTGGGGTCAACTGTCTGTTAGTGGAATAGAAAATCCAGAAATATATATACATATATGTGTGTGTGTGTATATATATATATATGTAAGTATATTTTTGTATATTTGCAAATATATTTTGTATGTATATTATAAATATTTTATATATGTATATATTTGTGTGTGTATTTATGGATTTGTTCTTTTTTCAAAGTTGTTTTGTGTCTTCTCTTTTTCATTTCCCTATGAATTTTAAAATTAACTTGTCAATTTCTGTAAACAATGAAGAAGCTTGCTGGGATTTTGATTAATATTGTGTTGAAAACATAGATCAATTTTGGGAATACTCACATTTTTTAAATACTGACTTTTCCAGTGCATGAACCCAGTCACTCTCAATTTACTTAGGTCTTTGTTAATTTTTTAATCAATATTTTATAGTTTCAGTGCACAAGTCTTGCACATCTTTTGTCAGATTGATGCCTAGCTTTTAATATGTTTTGATGCTAGTACAAATGATATTGCTTACTTAATTTCAATTTCTGATTACTTGTCGCTAGTGTAAAGAAGTGCAATTCATCTTTACATATTGATTATGTATCCTGCAAACTGGCTAAATTCATATATTAGTTCTAATAGATTTTTGGTAGATTGCATTGAATTTTCTTCATAGATGTTCATTTTTGTCTAAGAATAACACTACTTCCTTTTTTCAACCTGGATGTATTTTATTTCTTTTTCTTCCCTGGCTAGGATTTTCAATACAATGTTAAATAAATCAGGGTGGTGAGAGCAAATATCCTTGTCTTGCTTCTGATCTTAGAGAGAAAGCATTGAGTCTTTTGCCACTAATTATGAATTAACAGGATTTTCATAGATGCCCTTTATCAGGGTGAGGAAGCTCCCTTCTAAGAGTTCAAGAATAAATTTGATTTTGTCAGATGTGTGTACTGTATCTATTGACATGATCTTTTTCATATGTTAACATAGTAAATTAATTTTATTAACCCAACCTTCCTGAAATACCATACTTGTTCATCATGCAATATAATTTTTCATAACATTGGATTCAATTTACTAACATTTTGTAAAGACTGTTGCAAGTAAGTTCACAAAGAATATTGGTTTGTGCTTTTTTGTTATTTTATTTTATTTCATCATGATTAAGTGTACTCTTTAATCCCCATCTCCTGGTTCCCCCATCCTTCTACCCATCTCCCCTCTGGTAACCATCAGTTTGTTCTCTATAGTTAAGGGTCTTTTTCTTGATTTGTCTTTCTCTCTCTTTTCCTTTGCTCATTTGTTTTGTTTATATGTTTCACATATAAGTGAAATTATATGGTATTTGTCTTTCTCTGACTTATTTTGCATCACATTATACACTCTAGTCTATCCATGTTGTTGCAAATGGCAAGATTTCATTCTTTTTTATAGCTGAATAATATTCTAGTGTGTGTGTGTGTGTGTGTGTGTGTGTGTACCACATCTTCTTCACCCATTCACCTATCGATAGACACTTGGGCTGCTTCCATAGTTTGGTGATTGTAACTAAAACTGCAGTAAACATAGGGGTGCATGTATCCCTTTGAATAAGTGTTTTGGGGTAAATACCCAGTAGTGCAATTACTGGATTGTAGGGTAATTCTATTTTTAACTTTTTGAGGAAGCTTCATACTGTTTTCCACAGTGCCTATACCAGTTAGCACTCCCACCAACAATGTAGGATAGTTCCTTTTTCTCTATATCCTCACCAACACTTGTGGTTTCTTGTGTTATTTATTTTAGCCATTCTGACAGGTGTGAGGTGATACCTCATTGTGGTTTTGATTTGCAGTTCCCTGATGATGAGGGATGCTGAGCATCTCTTCATATAACTGTTTGCCATCTGTATGTCTTTGGAGAAATGTCTTTTCATGTCTTCTGCTCACTTTTGATTGGATTATTTGATTTTGATTATTTTGACTTGTATCAGTTCTTTATATATTTGGATACCAACCCTTTATCAGATGTGCCCTTTGCAAATATCTTCTATTCAGTAGATTGCCTTTTAGTTTTGTTGATTGTTTCCTTTGCCATCCAGAAACTTTTTTTGATGTAATCCCAACAGTTTATTTTTGCTTTTATTTCCCTTGCCTCTGGGGACATATCTAGAAAAGAGTCCATACAGTCGATACAGTCGATGTCAGAGAAATTATTGTCTCTTCAAGGATTTTTATGGCTTCAGGTCTCACATTGAAGTCTTTAATACATTTTATTTTTGCAGATGATGCAAGAAAGTGGCCCAGTTTCATTATTTTGCACGTGGCTATCCAGTTTTCTCAACACCACTTGTTGAAGAGACTGTCTTTTTCCTGTGGTATATTCTTTCCTTCTTTGTTGAAGATAAGTTGGGTATATAATTATGGGTTTATTTCTGGGTTTTCTGTTCTATTCTATTGATCTATGTGCCTATTTTTATGTCAGTATCATACTCTTTTAATTACTTTTTTATATAACTTGAAATCTAGAATTGTGATAATTCCATTTTTTTCTTTTTCAAGATTGCTTTGGCTATTCAAGATCTTTTGTGGTTCCATACAAATTGTAAGATTGTTTGTCCTAGTTCTGTGAAAAATGCTGTTGGCATTTTGATAGGGATTGCATTAAATCTGTAGATTGCTTTGGGGAGTATAGGCATTTTAACAATATTTTTCTTTGATCGAAAAGCATGGAATATCCTTCCATTTCTTCACGTTGTCTTGAATTTCTTTCATCAGTGTTTTCAAAGGGTATAGGTCTTTTACTTTGGTTAAGTTTATTCCTAGATACTTTATTGTCTTTGGTGCAATTGTAAATGGGATTATTTTTTTAATTTCACTTTCTACTGCTTCATTATTATGAACTGATTCATTATTATGCAACAGATTTCTGTACATTGATTTTTTATCCTGTAACTTAACCAAATTCATTTATCAATTCTACCAGTTTTTTGGTGGACTCTTTAGTGCTTTCTATATACCATATCATGTCTTGTGCAAATAGCAAGAGTTTCACTTCTTCCTTACCAATTTGGTTTTTATTTCTTTATGTTGTCTAAATGCTGTGGCTAGGACTTCCAGTACTGTGTGGAACAAAAGTGATGAGAGTGAACATCCTTGCCTTGTTCCTGACCCTGAGGGAGCTCTCAGTTTTTCACTTTTGAGTATAATGTTGGTTGTGGGTTTTCCATATAAGGCCTTTATTATATTGAGCTATATTCCCTCTAGACCTATTTTGCAGAGTGTTTTTAGCATGAATGGACATTGTACTTTGTCAAATGCTTTTTCTGCATCTATGGAAATGATAATATGGCTTTTATCCTGTTAGTGATGTGACATGTCCTCTTGATTGCTTTGTGAATACTGAACCACCATTGTGTCCCAGACATAAAGCCTACTTGATGTGTGGTGTATGATTTTTTTGATGTATTATTGAATTTGGCTTGCTAATATTTTGTTGAAGAATTTTGCATCTATATTCATGGCCTCTAATTCTTTTTTGGGGGGTCTCTTTATCTGGGTTTGGTATCAGAGTGCTACTGGCCTCAGAGATTGAATTTGGAAATTTTCCTTCCTCTTGTATTTTCTGGAATAGTTTGAGAAGAAAGGTTTATATTTTATCTGCAATGTGTTGTCTGGCTTTCATATCAAGGTAATGCAGGTCCCATAGTATGAGTTAGGAAACTGCTCCCCAATTTCCTGGAAAATTTATGTAGAATTGGTATTGGTGTTCCTTAGATTTTCAACTAAAAAGAAATACCTCGGTGAAACTGTTTGGACTTGGAATTCTCTTTGTGGGATAATATTTAATTAAAATTCAGTTACTTAATAGATAATAGAGTTATTCAATTATCTTGAGGTTCCCAGTCTAGCTGGTTGGAACAAGCAAGCACTCTTCTTTCTCATCTTTCAGGTGGTTCTTTCACTGGCTTCTGGTAGTTTCCTTATGTGCATGTACTGATCAGTTATCTACTGACTCTTTGAATGAGATCATCTGTAGATCCCTGGAGATTTCTCTCTCTCTCTCAGCTCCATGTCTTCAACTCTAGGAGTCTACCTGGCTCTGCCTGGTATTCCACTTCCTGTTTTATGTACTAGAAGCTCTCACAAGGCAGTAACTTGAGGCAAATATAGAGAGCACCTCATTTGTTTCCACTTTTCAGGGATCATTGCCTTTTCTTATTTGATGTCCAGCACCTTAAGTCAGTTTCTTGGCTGTTTCAGAGGTACAGTTAAATATGGTCCCTATTACTGCATTTTAAAAAAATTCTTTTTGGGATCCCTGGGTGGCGCAGCGGTTTGGCGCCTGCCTTTGGCCCAGGGCGCGATCCTGGAGACCCAGGATGGAGTCCCACGTCGGGCTCCCGGTGCATGGAGCCTGCTTCTCCCTCTGCCTATGTCTCTGCCTCTCTCTCTCTCTCTCTCTCTCTCTCTCTCTGTGACTATCATAAATAAATAAAAATTTAAAAAAAAATTCTTTTTGATAATCTCTACACCCAGTATGGAGTTCAAACTCACAACCCCGAGATCAAGTCACATGGCTCTTCTGACTGAGCCAGCCCAGCAGCCTGAGCCCCTGTTTCTCCATTTGGGTTGAGAGTAGAAATTTGTTTAATCTGGCTCACTTGATAATTTTCTATTTCTTCAACATCTAAAACTAATTTATATCTTTCTCCCAATATGATAATTCTCCATTATAACTTTACTGCTGTTACCATTTCTTATTCTTTTTTTTTCCATTTCTTATTCTTGATGACTTAAAACCTCAGTACCCTCTATTATTGTTATTCTTTTCTTTATTTTCCTTTTTCTCCCACTTATCATGTCCTGTGAGATCACCTTAGTAGTATTTTTTGTACTCATCTCTTCTTTTGTAATTCCTGCAGCCATCACCTTAGTGCAGACACTCACTCAATCTGAAGAATGGACGATTGCAAGCTGAATTTGACTCCAGCACTGCTTTCATTTCCTATCCCTAACACCAAACACACACAGTATCCTATAAAAAAAAATCTACTGCCAGACTAATCTTTCAAAGTCGCCTTCAAGATAATCTGGTTTCCTGTGCCCGTTATTCAAGGTACTATCAAATTTCTGACAAGGGTGACATTAACTAGTGTGAAGAATATAGAACAGAGTTTGTGAGTAAGGAATCAAAATAAGATAGGATGAATATGGAGACCCACATAATCTGTGATAAATTGTTCAGGCAGAACATGTCATCATTGTGTAGGTGATTCCTGGAGCCACAGGAAATGATGGGATCCCCTAGAGTATGTGCAGAGGAAGAAGACCAAATGGCCAAGGACAGATACCCAGATACGCTAAGAGGAATGTGGAAAGGGGCTTAAAAGATTCAGAACAGGCAGGGGGAAGGAGAGAACACATTATTGGATTTCTTTCAACAAGATGTACTTGCTACGAGTTCACTGATTCAGTATTATTTAGTAATAAACACTTAAAGAGACATCTGTAAAAATGGCAGAGTACGGGTCTCTGAAGTTTCTCTCCTTCATAAAAAAAAAAAGAAAGAAAGAGAAAACTGGTAACATTCATCAGAATCAACTTTTTCAGAACTCTATAACCAAAATTTGTGGCAATCTGAAGAGGATTTATTCAAGAAAAATAGCAGCTCTTGGTAAGGATCGTGAGCTTTGTGGTGATTTAACTTGCCCTTGTCACGTGCTCCACAGTAGCCTTGAAAAATGGCAGCCTGCATTTACAGTGCATCCTAGAAGCCAGTGGACATGGGGCGGGGGGGGGGGGGGGGGGGCAGAAAGAGGAGGAGGTATGAGGAAGAAACTGGTATATTTGACTTAACTTAGAGCTCTCCAAGTTTGAAAATCCATCCCCAAGGGGCACTTAGAAGAAACAACTACAAAGCTCTTAACTACACAGCTGCCTAGGCAGTGTTAAATAATTGGGGCAAAAAAACGAGATTAATAAAAAAATCTTAAAAAGATAAGATAGGGACTAAGATGTCCAAAGAGTCTTGAAAAAGCTCTGAAATGTATATTGCTAGTAATCTAGATGTCAATGCACATCTGTAGGGCTATGAATATTCCTGGGTCTATGCGATATTCAGGAAAGACCTGAGAAGGCCATAAGGCCTTCTTGCTGACTTGGGTGTGTAGATTAATGTTTTACATCGAATTTGGGAAGTTTTCAGCTATTATTTCTTCCATTATTCTTGATGACTTGCGCAAGTAGAAAGTAAAGGCTACGACAATGTTGTCAACTGCCTGGCTGAGTACCAAAGGAGTGCCCCAATTTGCACACAAAGACAGGGAGATACATTGGATCAGATGCTTAAAAAAAAAATCTCTGCACAGTAATTAGCTGACCATTAAGCTAACAAAGTAGAGACTTCAGTGACAACACATAAAAAAGAATAAAGACTTTACAGATCAGTTCAGAAAAGTCACCAAAGAAACAAACAACAATTACAAGCAACAACAACAAGTCCTGGATAGGAAGTGCAATTTGATGACCAGAGTTGCCAATTTCATTATTTGAAATGTCCAATTTTTAAGAAAAAATTATAAGATATGCAAGGAAACATATAAGTGACCAATATGTGGGGAAAGTGTGACCAGTAGAAACTGTTCCCCGGGAAATCCAGATGTTTAATTTATTAGACAAAGATTTATTTGAAATATGTTTGAAGACCTAAAGGGAACCATGTCTAAAGAACTAAAGAAAAATATGAGGATGATGATATCTCTCCAAGTAGAAAATGTCAATAAGTAATTTGAAATTATTTTTTTTAAAAAAAGAACCAAATAGAAATTCTGAAGTTGAAGAATAAAATAACTGAAATGAAAAATTCACTAGCCGAGCTTAAAAACAAATTTGGGTAGGCAGAAGACAAAAATCACTGAACTTGAAGACAGGTTAATTAATATTATCCAATCTGAGGAAAAGAAAGAAGAAAGAATGAAGAAAAATGAAAAGAGCCTGAGAAACCTGTAGGAGACCATAAATAATAAGATACACATCATGGGAATCCCAAAGTAAGAGGAGAGATGAAAGGGGGCAGAAGGAATAATTGGGTGAAGATCTCAACTCAATAACCTAACTTTCCACCTAAGTAAACTAGAAAACAAAGAGCAAACTAAGCCCAGAATAAACAGAAGAAAGGAAATAACAAAGAATAGAGTAGAAATTAATAAAAAAGAATATAGAAAAGTCAGACAAAGGAAAGCAAAAGTCAGTTCTTTAAAAAGACTAACAAAATTGACAAGCCTTTACTTAAACCAAGAAAGAAATGAGAGAAGATTCAAATTACTAATATCAGAAATGAGACAGGCAAGATAACTTGCTGACCTTTCAGGTATTAAAAGAAGTATAAGGGAATACTATGAACAATCGCATGCCAAAAAAATTAGAAAAATCTAAAAGAAGAGAAAAATTCCCAGAAAACACAAAGTATTAAAGATAACTCAGGAGGACATAGAAAATCTGAATGGACTTATAACTAGAAAATATTGAGATAGTACCCCAAACATCCAGGGGAATATTAAAAGAGAAAACGAGAGCTGGGGGCATCACAATGCCAGATTTCAGGTTGTACTACAAAGCTGTGATCATCAAGACCATGTGGTACTGGTACAAAAACAGACACATAGATCAATGGGACAGAATAGAGAACCCAGAAATGGGCCCTCAACTCTATGGTCAACTAATACTCAACAAAGCAGGAAAGACTATCCACTGGAAAAAGGACAGTCTCTTCAATAAATGGTGCTGGGAAAATTGGACAGCCAAATGCAGAAGAATGAAACTAGACCATTCCCTTACACCATACACAAAGATAAACTCAAAATGGATGAAAGACCTAAATGTGAAACAAGAATCCATCAAAATCCTAGAGGAGAACACAGGCAACACCCTTTTGAACTTGGCCACAGTAACTTCCTGCAAGATACATCCATGAAGGCAAGGGAAACCAAAGCAAAAATGAATTATCGGGACTTAAAAAACTTCTGCACAGCAAAGGAGGGGGAGAAGATATTTATTTGCAAATGACATATTAGATAAAGGGCTAGTATCCAAGATCTATACAGAACTTATTAAACTCAACAGCAAAGAAACAATCCAATCATGAAATGGGCAAAAGACATGAACAGAAATTTCACCAAAGAAGACATAGACATGGCCAAAAAGCACATGAGAAAATGAGTGGGAAATATCAGAGAGGGTGACAGCACATGAGAGACTCCTAACTCTGGGAAATAAACAAGGGGTGGTGGAACGGGAGGTGGGTTGGGGGCTTGGGGTGTCTGAGTGACAGGCACTGAGGGGGGCACTTGAAGGGATGAGCACTGAGTGTTATTGCTATATATCAGCAAATTGAACTCCAATAAAAAAAAATAGAAGATTGAGTTAGTAATTTTAAAACTTACCATACATAAAAGTTGAAGACCAGATGGTTTCATTAGTGAATTCTACCAAACATATTTATTACCAGTCCTTCATAAACTCTTCCAAAAAAATAAGAAGGGAAAGAATACTTTCCAACTCATTCTGAGGCCATTTTTACTCTAACACCAAAACCAGGCAAAAATATCTAATAAAAGAAAACTATAGACCAATATTCTATATTAATGCAGATGGAAAAATCCCTCAATAAATTCCAGCAAATCTAATCCAGCAGCATGTAAAAAGGGTATTCCTATTTTTCTCACACTAAAGCCAAAGGGGATTTGTCCCAAGAATGTAAGGTAGGCTCTATGTTTAAAAAAAATCAATCAGTGTAATAATACACCATGTTAATAAAGGGGGAAAAAAACCGTATGATTCCTGCAATAGATACCGCAAAAGCACTTGTCAAAATCCAACACCATTTCCAGATAAAAACATTCAACAAACTAGAAATAGAAGGGAATTCCCTCAACCTGATAAAGGACATAAGCCATAAAAAGTAATTAAATATGGATACAAGTAACATGGAGGAAGCTTGAAAACAGTATGCTCAGTGAGGGAAGCCAATCACAAACTTCACATATGATTCCATTTATATGAAATAACCAGAGTAGGCAAATCCACAGAGACAGAAATAGATTCGTGGTTGCCAGGGGCTTGGGGCAAGGAAGAATGTAGAATAGGTGCTAATGCATATATGGTTTCTTTTTGGCATGAGGAAAATGTTCTAAAATTAGATTATGGTGATGGTTGTACAACCTTGTGAACATACTAAAAACCAGTGAATTGCACATTTTAAAATGGTGTGTGACCATTAGCTTCGACGTGGATGGAACTGGAGAGTATTATGTTGAGTGAAATAAGTCAGTCGGATAAGGACAAACATTATATGGTCTCATTCATTTGGGGAATATAAAAAATAGTGAAAGGGAATAAAGGGGAAAGGAGAAAAAATGAGTGGGAAATATCAGAAAGGGAGACAGAACATGAGAGACTCCTAACTCTGGGAAATGAACTAGGGGTGGTGGAAGGGGAGGTGGGCGGGGGGTGGGGGTGACTAGGTGACAGGCACTGAGGGGGGCACTTGATGGAATGAGCACTGGGTGTTATTCTATATGTTGGCAAATTGAACAATAAAAATAAATTTATAAAAATAAATAAAAAATGAAATGGTGTGTGACTTGCATCTCACTCTAAAGAGTGTCTGGTTTTGAGATGCTTTTCTCACCACACACACACACACACACACACACACACACACAGAAACACAGAGAAAATAACTTTTGGCCAAAAAGACTCTTATAAATATCACACTGAATTATATAATCCATACTGTGGAGGTGGTGATGCAAAGTTTAGGCAAAAAGTCTTCTATTATGAAGTTTACGTAGCAATGGAGAAAATTAGGAACTTTAACATAGAGTTAAATTTCAATGATGACACTATCTAAGTAAAATATCAGAAGCCATTTTTATGCCCATTTTTATTATTAAAACATTATCTCAAAGCTTACCTCATGTCAATCACTTGACTCACGACAACATTGGGTTTTGAACCTTTTTCTTCTTCCATATTATACAGGAAGAGCTTGAAGTCACAAACTATAGCCAGTGCTCTCTGCCATCCTTTCTTCACCCCTGCTTTCTTTGGAATCTTTAAGTTTTGATTTTTTTAAAGCAAATAAAAACAATTGAAGCTGAAATATAATGCTATCCAATTATTACAAATAAAATTGAAATAATAAACATGTGTTATAAGTATGTCACTTATTTTGTGGAACAGAGCTGTGTGTAATATAATTGAAATTTTAAAAAACAAGGTAGTTCCTTCCAAGACTGAGTATCTCTTGTGAAAATAAGCTTGCTATCATTTCAATTAACACTAGCAATTCATTCAAATAATTTGTTCATCTCTGGTAGCATTAAATTCAAATCTCATAATACCATGACTCAAGTTCAACTCAGATTTTTAATATTTCTCAAAAGGTTCATTTCACTTTTAGTCTCATGTAATTTGTCATTGCTAACTGTGATTCAGAGTTACATCATTAGGGGAGATTTCAGCATTTGTTCATCACAAGGTAATGTTTAAATAGAATACTTTGAGACATTTGAAAATATTCCATTTGTGACAGCTAAATTTTGTTCTCTATCTTCTCAGGATAGAACAAATATATTCAATTGCATATTATATTTATTTTATAATCTGTTATAAATATTATATAAAATTTTAATATATTTTATTTTATTTTTATATTTTACTTATATACATTTTATCTTAATTATATACATATATATATTTTTTTTTTTACAAATTGCTCACACAGTGTGAGGCAAATAATCAAATTTTCAAGAATTCCTCTAAACCCAAAATATGGACACTTACCCAGACATGGCCTTCATAAGCTGTTCCCATGCCTTCCTGCACGTCTACACAGAGGGCGCCTCTCTTCTGCTGGGAAGGTACTGGACAAGCTCTTGGAGCTTTCTCTACACAGGTTGTGTGACATGAGAACCCACATGCTTTTTGAAGGGAATAGAGACATGATAGCAGTAGATATGATGGTTTTACTCCGTCACCCTCTGCCTCAATTCTGTCTGCGCTCATCGTGGTCAGAATGCTAAAAACTACATGTCCCATACTCCCTTGCAACTGAGGGGGGTGCCTGATTGAAGTTCCACTAGTAAGATGACTTTCTGTGAGACAGAGTTGAGCCAAGCTGGGAGAGGTGCAGGATGCAGACCACGCACTTCACTGCATGGAAGGGTAGGAGGTCCCAGGCACAGTGGTGGTGTCCCAATTCTGTGGGAGCTTGCTCTATTTTGCGGGTGATATCCTGCAGGTCAGTTGCTGGGGCCTTCCTGATCCTGGCAGAAGGAGCAGGTTCTGGGAGCTGCAGCAGCTGGTGGCCACTTCCTAATTGTGTCATCTCTTTCTGACCCCAATAGCAGCTGCCCCAGGCTCAGCAGAGACCAGGCCACGCTGGAAGTAGGAGACGCTCCTGGGCACAGTGAGCTCAGAACCTGCCTCTGCAGCCCTGGAAGTATATTTTAAGTATCTAATTCCCCATTTTAAATCCCATTTTGTTTCATGCAGTAGGTTGCATTTACGGTTAAGGTGGCTCCGACTGTGGCAGTGCTAAGGGTGGGAAAGTTGTCCCCCTCAGCACTGTGTCCCAGAGTGAGCACTGAGCAGAACTGGCTAAGGAGACCAGAGGGCAGAGTCCGTTAAATGAGAAGTGTCTGTGGCACAGTGATCCACCATTTGATACTTCCAAAAGCATATTGCTCCCTTGCAATAATATTTACCGAGTAGAATAAAGCAATTACAACTCACGGATAGCATTCCATTTTCCTGCCACATAAACTAGTGAATTTGGTCCTCATGCTCTACTAGTGCTACAGAGAACAAAATATGTCTACGTTTTTCTTCATAGATGTGGCCCTGCCTGCAGGCTATACAACAGGACTTCTGGGAACAATATTCACACAGGCCTGAAGGGGGTGAGGTCCTCTGGAGTTACACATTGCCAAGGTCCCCCAAACATTCCCAATGGCCTTGGGTCCAATCTTTCCAATATGAAACATGCAGAGAGATTTTTAGCAAAAGGATCACTTCATGACATGCTTCTACAATTCAAAGAAAACAGAATGTTTGCCGAGTGACATATTACAATGGGCTGAATGTCTGTGTCAGCCCCAAAATTCATATGTCGAAATCATACCCCTCAATGTGGTGGTATCAGGAGATGGGGTTTGTGTGTGGGGAGGTGATTGCTGAGGTCGTGAGGGTGTAGCCCTTATGAGTGGGACTAATGCTCCCTGGCCCCTTGGCCTTGTGAGGGTACAACCCGAAGTTAGCAGCCTGCTCCCCTGAAGGGAGCTCTCACCAGAACCTGACCACACTGGCACCCTCATCTTGCACTTCCAGCCTGTGAGAAGTACACTTCCGTGTTTAAAAGTCACCCAGTCTGTATCCTTTGCCGCAGCCACTCCTGCAGACTAAGGCATGTCAGTATAAAGATCCTGGTCCTGGCCCCACAGCTCTGTTCCTGGAGTCTTACCATCACAGGCACAGCCTTGTCTTATCAGACCCACCATCAGAGACGTGCACTGGTGACACTTGGTGGGCGCGGTGAAGGACGTAAGGAAAAACTGGTGGCTCTTATTCTACAAAACAAAGAGACCAAAAAAGTACTGAAGGTGAAATAACTTTGAAGAGGTGATTCTAGGCACAAATCCTTGCCTGAAGTATCATTTTTTATGTACAAAGAAATGCAGCTCCCGCATTTTCTCACCAGAATGTAGGATTCTTGCCCCCTCATGACTTCATAATTAGGAAATGTTGAGCAAGAGATACCAAAAATTACCAAGAAGAGGAAGAGGAAGAGGAGGAGGAGGAAGAGGAGAATTAATTTCATTGGTGATCACACATTCACTAATCCCATTTGCAACCAAGTAAATCAAGCCTGGCTTTTGGGGGGCCCAATATATCCTGAACCTTGGAAAGATGATTTCTTGACTGACAGATTCTTTGGATGATTCCTTATCAGTGGATGGAGTGAGAACTGCCTTTGTGTACATACTTTTAATGGGGAGGGGTAAGCAAAAAATAACATGGTTTTTATATCTTCTTTGGAAAGAGAATAATTTCAAAATTTTCTCTAATACATCATGTGTTTCATTTTCTACTATCAATTTAAAAAAACGGTATACATAAATTGGAAAGGTCCAGAGAAGCAGGCTGGGATGGAGGGCATCCTGAAATTTCACACCTGAAACCCCAACAAGGAAAGCTGCAACTGCTGTCACAGAATTAGCAATAAATCGGTAACCCACCGTGGATTATCCACTTCTTGATCATACCTCTTTGCCCTCAAAATTACTTTTATCATAAGTTAGCAGTATGTAAATCCTAACAAAATCTGGCTTCTCCAGAGAATCGCAGGCCCTGCTATGGACACTGTGTATGTACTTGGCTACCTGTTCCCTATCAGGTCTCTGTTTGCAGAGCTGCACATCACCCTCACCTCCTGGGAGACCTGGTGCCTCCAATCCCAGAGTCCTTCCAGGCTTCCAAGGAACCGATGTTTCCTGGCCCCTCGGTATGCTCTCCCTATCACTCGGCATGCACATTTCTCAGCTCTGCTAACCTCACCCAGGCTTTCTTCTAAGGTTATGTTGACTTGGTTGCTTTTTCTTTTTTCTCCTTTTATTGGCTTTCATTAAAAAGCAAGGATGTATGTATTTTTTAATATACTGTGATTAACCACAAGTCCCCAGGGAAAAAAAGGAAGGAAAACAGGAAAGAAGAAAATAAAATGCTTTTGGTATTCTAATTGATACTGCCTAATAATACATGAATCTTGACACAACACTGCATCGTGTTTTAGTCTTAGTTCTCTTTAACATATGTGTATTTTTGTTGATTTTGGCATATAAATATCTTCTATTTCTTTTCTAGGTATTCATTATATAACAGAGATAACCCGTGTTATTTTTATATATTTACCTTGTGTTCAAATTACCTTATTAATTTCAGTAGGTTTAAAAAAAAAACCGCCTCTTAGGTGTTCTGAGCAAACAATCATATCAATCTTATGAAAGACTTTTATGTTCCAATGTTTATTCCAGTCATTTTATTTTCATTTTTATTGCATTTCCTAGAAATTACTGAATACTAATGGTGATATGGGATAATTCTATACTATTCTTGGTTTTAATTGAAAAGATTTAGTGTTTCATCATTTATGATAATATTTGCTGTTTGGTTTGGGAAAACAGGTTGACTATATTTATGAATTTTCTTTTTACTGCTATTTGTTACAGCCTCTGGTTACTTAATGCTAATAAAGAGAAATGCTTTGAATATTTTGGTCATTTAAAATTATTTGTTAAACAGGCAGTACATTAATCTGATTCAAAAAACAGTTAAAGGCTTTCTCTCCTCCAAAATTACAAGATTCTCATGAGAGACTCCTAACTCTGGGAAACGAACAAGGGGTAGTAGAAGGGGAGATAGGGAAGACGGGGTGGGAGGACAGGGTGACAGGGTGATGGGCACTGAGGGGGGCACTTGACGGGATGAGCACTGGGTGGTAATACAATATGTAGGCAAATTGAACTCCCATAAAAAAATATACCAAAAAAAAAGTATAAGATTCTCTAGTACATATCTAGTAGTTATGTGGTTTCAGTTTTACATTTAAATTATGGCTGAATTTAGAATTTGTCTGAGAGTAAGTTATGAGATTCAGGATATGGATCCCTTAAGCAGATTTCAGAGCAAAATTCAGTTACTGAGTTTACCATCATTTATAATTTCTAAATGAGACTTGACAGACACAGCAAAGCCCATTTAATAGAAAAAACATTCCTCTGAAATTGTCACTAAATGTTTTACCCCTGCCTTGGCTATATTCAAACCTTAAGAAGATTTTTATAGTGGAATTTTCTGTTATGTTAATTTTTAAATCTGGTTGGAGGTTTGATGAATGTAGCTGCAAAAAAATTTTAGTAAATGCCAAGACAATAACAGCAAAACCAATTTATTCTCATTTTGAAAGGAACCTGCTAAGCTTATAATTAAATCAAGTACCTTAGTTGGAAAAAGGATACTACTATGATATTCCTTTCTCTTTATTGTTGGTGTGTGAACTGGTAGATGAGCAGAATCTACAATCTGAATCAAGGAAATGAAAATTAACAAGGGCAAGTTACAGATATCACCGAAATTATAAGAATTAAATAATTCCTCAATTAAGGCAAAAGAATTATACTTGTTAATAGGCAAAAACATAGTAAAATTCAAATTCTTACAGTGTTGACAAGATATTTTAAGTAATTTAGATATATGCTTCACATTCTACAAACAAAATATATGCATGTTTTTTATAATTTATTATGGTTTGGCTATTTTAAAACAATACATCATAGCATGTAGACTACATTAAAAAAATACTAATCATCTTTGTAAGGGATTTTTATTAAGTAGACACATGATCACAATCCTCCAAAAACCCTTTGAAATGCCCGTTTTATAAGTGTAAATAGGGATTTTGTGAAGGTTCAGCAAGATTTTGTGAGTAATCACAAATAAACATTTCTTTCCTGGGAACTCATAGAAAACACTTCTTGAAACAAGAAGAATTGGATGCTTGTGGGTGTTACTGGGGAATACAGTTTAGTTGTAAGGAAGATGTTAAATGGTTGCGCAAAGCAGGTAACTCTACAGACTTGAAGAATGTCTCTCCTTTCAGGCTGGCAGATAACCATGAAGAAAACATACAAGTTTGGTAGTAAATGCAGGAGACTCAGGACATCTGCCGAATTTACAAAGATACTTTAAAAAGTTGATGGTGTTTCACTGTGCTATTTACTATGTATCCCATTAAATAGCCTTTTTCATATGAATTTGTAAAAACGAATATAACAAAGATTCCCTCTTAAAAATCTTAGATACATGGATTGATGAATTACCCTTATTTTAGTTTTCTTTTGCTTAATAAGAGGCTATCTTCAGGCTAAAGAAGAGACACCACATCATATTAGTTGTTGCAAAAGGATTTGACAAATTCAACATCCATTCATGATAAGACTCTCAACAGACTAGGAATAGAAAGGACTTCCATAATCTGATAAAAGGCATCTACAAAAAACAGAGGCAAGCATTACCACTAAGGATGAAAAACCAATTGCTTTCACCTAAGAATGAAAACAAAGCAAGAATGACCACCACCACCACTTTTATATTCAACATCAAGCGAACCCTAGCCAGTGTGCCAGAGAGAATCGGACAGGATAAGTATATACATTAGTAAGAAAGTAAACTGCCCTGTTTGCGGATGACATGATTGTCTGCTTAGATAATTCCAAGGAATGTCAAAGGAAAAAAACCTTGAACTACTAAGTTTGGTAAGATCACATGACACAAGGTTAACACAAAATCACATTTCTCTATAACAACAGTAAATAATTGGAAACTGATTATTTTTTACTAAGACAATTTTTCAGAAGTTTAAGGTTCACAGAAAAATTCAGGGGAAAGTACAGAGATTTGCCCACACACATGCATAGCCTCCCCAATTATCAACATGTCCCACCAGAAGTACGATCAGTGAAACACTGACACATCATATTCACTCAGAGTCCATGGTTTGCATTAGGGTTCACTCTTGGTGTTGTACGTTCTGTGCATTTAGACAAATGAATAGGCATGTATCCACCCTATGGTATCATACAGAGTATTTTCACAGCCTTGAAAATCCTGTGCTTCACCTATTCATCCCTTCTCCCCCAAACCATGGCAACCACTGATCTTTTCACTATACCCATAATTTGCCTTTTTCAAATGCCATATGGTTGGAATCATACAATATATAGCCTTTTCAGATTAACTCTTACGTATTAATAATTTAAGGTCTCTTCATGTCTTTTCCTACCTTAACAAATCATTTCTTTTTAGTAGTGAATCATGTTCCATTGTCTGGATGGACCATCTATCCATCCACCTGCTGAAAGACATCTTGGTTGCTCCCAAGCTGTGGCAATTATGCATAAAGCTGCTGTAAACATCCATGTACATAATTTGATATGGAGTTAAGTTCTTGTTTTCCTTATGTAAATATCAAGGAGTACAGTTGCAGGGTAGTATGGTAAGAATATGTTTAGATTTGTAAGAAACTGCCAGACTATCTTGTGAAGTGGCTGCACCATTTTGCACTGTCACCAGCAATCAGAGTCGCTGTTGCTGCACCAGCATTTGGTGTTGTCAAAATCTGTTCCAGATTTTGGCCACTCTGATGGGTGTGTATTGTCTCATTGTCGATTTAATTTGCACTTCTCTGATGACCAATGTTAGGAAACATCTTTTCATATGCTTATTTGTCTCCCATCCAAGTACTAACCAGGCCCAACCCTGCTTAGCTTCCAAGATCAGACGAGATCGGGCACGTTCAGGGTGGTATGGCCGTAGACTCATAGGCTTATTTGTAATCCATGTATCTTCTTTATTGAAGTACCTATTTAGGTCTTTGGCTCATTTTTAATTGAGTTATTTGGTTTTTTTATTGTTGAGTTTTAAGAGTTCTTTGTATATTTTTGGATAACAGTTTAAATTTGTCTTTAGCAAATATTTTCTCTCAGTCTGTAGATTGTCTTTGCATTCTCCTGACCTTGTCTTTTACGGGCAAGTTTTTAATTTTAAGGGAGTACAGTTATCTTTTGATAATGTATCTAAAAAGTAATTGTCAAACTTAAGGTCATCTAGATTTTCTCCTATGATATCATCAATGAGTTTTATAAGTTTTGCATTGTATATTTAGATCTGTGATCCATTTTGAGTTATTTTTGTGAAGACTGTAAGATCTCGTCTAGATTCATTCTTTTGCTGGTGGATGTCTTGTTGTTCCAGCATGATTTGTTCAAAGACTATCTTTGCTCCACTCTTTTGCTTTTGCTCTTCGGTCAAGGATCATTTGATGATATTTATGTGGATCTGTTTCTGGGCTTTCTCTCGCATTGATCTATTTGTCTCTTCTTTTACCAATACCCACACTGTCTTGATTATTGTAGCTTTATAGTAAGTATTGACATTGGGTAGTATCAGTTCTCCAACATTGTTTTTCCCCTTCAATATTATGTTGGTTATTCTCGGTCGTTTATCTCTCTGTATAAACCATAAAATCAGTTTGTCAGCATCCGCAAAATAACTTGCCAGAATTTTGACTGGGTTTGCATTGAATCTATAGGAAACTGATTTTTAATTACTAGCTCAGTACTATTTACAGTGCCTCTAAGATTTAAATATATATATAACTAAATAAATAAATATATATATATATATATTTACATATGCATGTAAATAAGCCTAGCAAAGCATGCACAGGATCTGTTGACTGACAACTACCAAACACTGATGAAAGAAATTAAAGAAGCCCTAAATACATAGAATGACATATCATGTTCAGGAATTGGAAGATGCCATAGAGTTAGTATATTAATTTTCATTAAATTAAATTATTTATTTAATGCAATATGAATCAAAATCTCAAAAAAGAGTTTATGTAGATATAGACAAGTAGATTCTAAAATTTATCGGAATCAAAGAAACTAGAATAACAAAAGCTTTTCAAAAAACTTGTAAGAGTTTCAGTAAAGAAATAGAAGATATAAAGAAGAACCAGCAGAATTTGACAAATAAAGAAAAAATACAGTAATCACTATTAAAAATCCAGTGGCTGGCCCAATAGAAGAATAGAGAGGGCAGAGAACAGAATTCATGAACTTGATAGAACAATATAAATTATCCTATATTAACTTCATAGAGAAAGTAGACAGGAAAAAATGGGACTATTACAAAAGATCTAACATCAGAGTCCCAGAAGGAGAGTATAAAAAGAATGAGGCTGAGAAAATACTCCCAAGAAATAATGTCTGAAAATTTCCTGAGTTTGGTTAAAGATATAAACAGTAAATTCAAGAAGCTGACTGAATTCCAAGTAGGATAAACCCAAAGAAATACAATGCAAGATACAATGTAGTAAAACTTCTGGAAACTAAAGACAAAAAATTAAACTAAATTAAAAGATAATAATAATAAAAGCACCAGAGAGAAACAACATATTAAAGTGGAACCCTAACTGCGCATTGCTAAATGAATGAAGCCAATCTGATAAAGCTGCATGATTCCAACTATATGACACAGTGGAAAAAGCAAACCTATAAAGATAGTAGAAAGATTGGTGGTTCCCAGGATTTCAGGTAGAGGGAGGAAGGGAAGAATAAATGGATCGCAGGAATTTTTAAGACCGTGAAACTGCACTTAAATGATACTGTAATGATAGATACATGTTATTATCCATTTGTCATTTATCCAGTTGTACATCTGTAAAATGTATAATACAAAATGTGAACATTAACAATAGATTTTAGTTAATAATCATGGTGCATAACTCTAAAAATGTACCACACGAACATAAGTTGTTAATAATGAAGGAAACTGGGAGAGGAGGGGTGGTGAGACAGGTAAGTAAGACTTCGTATTTGCCACTAAGTTTTTCTGTGAATGTAAAACTACCCACAAAATAAAGCCCATTAATTTTTTTAAGATTTTATTTTTAAGTAAATCTCTACACCCAACATGGTATCAAACCTACAACCCTGAGATCAAGAGTAGCATGCTCTACTGACAAAGCCAACCAGGAGCACCTAAAGCCCATTAATTTTTTAAGTGATTTTTAAATCAAGACAGTCTCAAAGACTGTCTATGAGAACTTGTCTGCAATCTACCTAAGATAGCTACAATAAGTTCTACACAGAAAAGAAATGAAGGACTCGAAATGAGGGAAAAACATGGAAAGAGTGAAAATATGGGTAGATTTTTTTTAACCACTCAAAGGGTGTCTCTTCTCTCCTACTCCCCCAAAGGAGGAGAATGATCATCAATGCAAAGGGCAGCTGGAGAAACATCCAGAGTCAGCTTCACTCTCAGGAAGGGACACTGCATCTCCTTGTGGTTTCGGTTACTCTACACGTTCAAAGAAACTTCACTAGTAACAGACTATAGAAATGACTCCTGAAAGTATAGTCTTGATAGATTTTCTAAATTGTGTTAGATGGTTGAAACAAACATTATAACACTGTCTAATATCCCTCAGTGCATATAGAGAAATATGTAATACAATTACATTACAAATGAGGAAGAGTAAAATGATGTAAAGGGAGGTGAAGTTGCCACACTTCATTTGATCAAATAACATGTTGTCACAGTATAGTAGCAAATTTTGTATACATAATGAAATCTCTTAGATGAAATGAATCAATTTCTCCAAAAGTACAAACTACCACACTCACTCAATATGAGATAAATAATTTGAATAGCCTGATAACTATTAAAGAAATCAAATTTGTAATTTTAAAACTCTCATAAAGAAACCTCCAGAATAGCTTTATTGGAAAATTATAGCAAATGTTTAAAAAAGAATCATCAATAATTCTCTATATTTTTTTACAGAAAATAAAATAGAATACTTCCCAACAGATTTTATGAAGCCAGTATCACTTTGATGGCAAAATCAGACAAGCACAGCACACACACACACAAATACACACACACACACACACACACACTACTGACCAACATTCTGGATTAATGTGGATACAAAAGTCTCAACAGTGTATTAGCAAATAGAATTCAGCAATATATATGAAGCATATACATTATAAGTGTTGTATTTATTTCAGAGAAGGAAAGGTGATCCAATATTTGAAAATCAATCAATGTATCATATTCACAGGCTAAAGAACAAAGAGTTCATCATATAATACATTCATGCAGAAAAAAAGCATTTTGACAAAACTTAACATTCATTTGTGATTAAAAAAAAAAAAACTCTCAGCCAACTAGGAAGATGAACTTCCCCAACTTGATAAAGAGGATCTACAAAAATCCTACAGCCAACATCATAATTAATGGTGAAAGACTGAATTGTTTTCCCTTAATGTGAGTACAAGAGCTGTCCGTTATTATGAGATAGCAGTAGAAGTTCTAGCCAGGGCAGTAGGGCAAGGAAAGGAGGTAAAAGCCATACAGATTAAGAAGGAAGAAACAAAATTATACTTATTCTCAGATGACATGATTATAGAAAATTCCAAGAAATCTACATACACACTCACAAACAAAAACCTCCTAGAAATTAATGAGCTTTAGCAAGTTCTCAAGTTTCAAGATCAACATACAAAAATGATTTCACTGGGATGTCTGGGTGGCTCAGTGGTTGAGCATCTGCCTTCGGCTCAGGTCATGATCCTGGAGTTCCAGGATCGAGTTCCACATCGGGCTCCCCAGAGGGAGCCTGCTTCTCACTCTGCCTATGTCTCTGCCTCTCTCTGTGTGTCTCATGAATAAATAAAATATTTTTAAAAAATCAATTGCACTTCAACAATACTAGCAACAAATACATGGAAACTGAAGTTTAAAGTATCCAAATACAATTGCTAAAAAAAAAAATAAAGACTTAGATATAAATTTCACAAAACACATATACGACTTGTATGCTTAAAACCACAAAATGCTGGTAAGAGAAGTTAAAGAGTATCTGAAAAAGTGGAGAGGCATCCTGAGTTCATGAATTGGAAGATTCGGTAAAGATGCCAGTTTTCTCTAGATTAAGTAAAGGCTTACCGCCACTTCTCTCAAAATAATAGGACTGCAAGGCTTTGTTATGGATACAAACAATATTATTCTAAAATTTGTATGGGAAGAGGATATATGGGTATTTATTCACAGATGACATGATCTTACGTGAAGAAAACCCTAATGATTCTCCAAAAATCAGTTAAATGAATATAGCAAAGTTGCAGGATACAAAATCGATACATAAGGATCAGCCATATTTCTATATACTAAGAATGAACAATGGGGAAAAGGAAATTAAGAAAACAGCTCCATTTGTCATAGCATGGAAAGGGGGAAAAAATGCTTAGGAATAAACTTAACTGTGGAGGCAAATGACTTGTACGCTGTAAACTACAAAACATTGGTGAAGGACATCCAAAGGACACCAATAAATGGAAAAACATCCTATGTTCATGTATTAGAAGAATTGATATTTTTAAGATGTCCATATTACCCAAAACAATCCACAGATGCAGTGCAATTCCTATCAAAATCTCAGACATTTTTGCAGAAATAGGAAAATCTATTCCAAAATGCAATGAAGACTCTCAAGGGATCCAAATAGCCCAAACAGTATTGGAAAAAAGAACATAGTTGGGGGTTTCACACTTAGAAAGCTAAGTGTGGTACTGCCATCCAGATAGTCATATACACCAATGTAATGCCCAGAAATTAACCATATATATATATATATGACCAAGTGATTTTCAACAATGGTGCCAAGACCATTCAGTAGGAAAAGGATGGTACAGATGGGCTTGGGAAAACTGAACTGCTACAAAAGAATGAAACAAGACCACTTTCTTACACCATCCACAAAAATAAACTAAGATGGATTGAAGACCTAAATGTGAGACCTGAAACCATACAAATACTAAAAAAATAAAGGCAGAAATCTCTTCGACATCACCCTTTACAACATATTTATGGACATATCTCCTCAGGGAAGAGAAACACAAGCAAACATCAACTATTGTGACTACACCAAAATTTAAAAAAAAGAAAAATTTGCACAACAGAGAAAACCAACAAAATGAAAAGGCAACCTACTGAATGGAAGACAATATTTGTAAACACCATATCCAATAAGGGTTGATATTCAAAATGTATAAAGAACTCATGCAACTCAACACCAAAAAAAAAAAAACATATAATCTTATTTTTAAATGGGCAGAAGACCTAAATAGACATTTTTCCAAAGAAGGCATACAGATGGCCAACAGACACATGAAAAGATGCTCAACCTCACTCATCATCAGGGAAATGCAAGTCAAAACCACAACAAGATAGCACCTCACACCTATCAGAATGGCTGTTATCAAAAAGACAAGAAGTAAGTGTGGACAAGGATATTGAGAGAAGGGAACCCTGATCCACTGTTGGTGGGAATGCAAACTGGTACAGCCACTGTGGAAAACAGATACTATATGATTTCACTTATATGTGGAATCTAAAAAACAAAACAAATGAACAACAACAACAACAAAAAAAAAACAGAAATGGACTAATAAATACAGAAAACAAACTGTTGGTTGCCAGAGGGGAGATGAGTGGTGGGATGAGTGAAATGGATGAAGGGGATCAAGAAGTACAAACTTCCAGTTATAAATAACTCATGGAGATAAAAAGTACAGCATAGGGAGTATAGTTAGTAGTTTTGTAATAATGTGTGGTAACTACATTTATGGTGGTGAGCATTGAGTACTAATAACATTTTATGTCAACTATAGTTCAATAACGAAAGAAGAAAAAGCAATGTACATACTTTAATTTAAAAACACTTTATTGAAGGGAAGGAGAAACTAAGTGGGGAAAAATTTGAGAGGAAGACAAACCATGAGAAACCCCTAACTCTGGGAAACAAAGGGTTGCCGAAGAGGAGGCAAGTGGAGGATGGCATAACTGGGTGATGGGCATTAAGGAGGGCACATGATGTGATGAGCACTGGGTGTTATACTGTATGTTGGCAAATTTAATTTAAATTAAAAATAAGGAGCAATACAGCTAATCAAAAAATAAATAAAAATACTTTATTGCTAAAAAGCACTGTCATCTGAGCTTTCAGTGAGTCACAGTCACTGATCATAGATCACATGACAAATATAATAATGAAAAATTGAAATATTGCAAGAATTATCAGAATGTAACACAGATATAAGAAATGAGTAAATGCTATTGGAAAAAATGGCACTGAGAGACTTGCCTGACCCGGGGTTGCCACGATATTATTTTGTAAAATTGCAGTATCTGTGAAATGCAGTAGAGCAAAGCACAATTAAATCGGATTTACCTGTACAAATTATTAGGAAAATAATAGACTAGCCAATGAATGGGATTGGAAAACTATCAAAATGGCAAAAACTGATTTGTATTTCCTACCAGGCAAAAATATAATTTCCTAAATGTGAAAAGCAAAACCTTAAATCTTTTTGGAAACTTTGGGATAGAAGGATAGGTGGAAATGGATTTCTCAGAAAACACACAGAAAGTTCAAGGAATAAAAGAAAGGACTAATGAATTTTACTGGGTTAAAATTAAAAACTTCAGCTTGACAAAATGAAAGCAATAATTAGATACCACTTTATACCCATCAGAATTGCGAATTTTCAAAAGCAGTTAGTGTTGACATAGGTTTAAGGAAACGAGAATTTTTACGTGCTGCTAAGTAAGAGTGGAAATAGAATCTGAAAAACTCTCTTCCCCAGGCAGAAGAGTGTGTGCATGCAGGGTGACCTGGAGTGTGGATGCAGAGCCCACATGGGGTGAGAATGGGCTATCTGCAGAGATGGGAGACTGGTCACAGAAGGGAGTTAGAAATGTGGGCAGAGACAAAACTAGAACGAACCCTATGATGTTGGATTGGAATTATTTATGTGTGCACAAATTCAGTTTTCGTAGATAGATGGATAGATAGTGATGATAGATTGATATATGATATATAGATATATAGATAAATGAGATGATGATGATGATGATGAAGATAGATAGATGATAGATAGATAGATAGATGATAGATGATAGATAGATAGATAGATGATAGATAGATAGATAGATAGATAGATAGATAGATAGATAGATAGATGATAGATAGATGATAGATAAATTTTGGAGCACCTGGATGGTTCAGTCATTTAAGCGGCTGACTCTTGATTTCAGCTCTGGTCATGATCTCGGGGTAATGAGATCAAACCCCACCTAGAGGGCTCCACGATCAGCAGGGAGTCTGCTTGTGATTCTCTCTCTTGCTCTTCTTCTGCCCCTCCTCCTGCTTGTACTCACTGCACTCTCTCTGTCTCTCCCTCTTTCTCTCAAATGAATAAATCTTAAAAAAAAAAAAAAAGATTTCTACATGTAGACTGATGTGCAAACTTTCTCTAGTAAAAGGGTCTGGAATAGGGATGCCTGGGTAGCTCAGCAGTTGAGCATCTGCCTTTGGCTCAGGGCGTGATCCTAGTCCTTGGATCAACTCCCGCATCAAGCACCATGCAAGGAGCCAGCTTCTCCCTCTGTCTTTATCTCTGCCTCCCTCTCTCTGTCTTTCATGAATATATAAATAAAATCTTAAAAAAAGAGAGAGAGAGAGCCTGAAATAGTGATACTGCAATAGTGAGGGCACACCTAACACTCAGAGCTAGACTTCTAAATACTATTCTCCACTGAAAGCCACCATCAGTGTTCCTTGGAAAAATGGCTGAATGCAGGGCTGGGAAATACCAGACAGATGAACTGATGTATCTTGTTCTGCCAGATAGAGAGACGGTGCTCAACGAGTGATGAAGGCATGTCAGAAGGACAAGGTACCAAAGAAAGCGCTCACACAGACCACATCTGTGACCATTAGAACATCAGAATAAACAGTGACACTCATCAATTGTAAGCCACTGAATAAAATTAGAAACCATGGGTCCCTACAGATATAAATAAATTGAAAGTTTGGTGAGCAATAGGGTACTTTCTACAAAAATACTCTACAAAATAGCGATTACAAAGGAAAGGAGAGGTCTGGAAAATTCCACCTGAGGGCAGTGGTCAAAGCAAACATCCCACCTGATGGGAGGCATCACACAGCATCACCTCTGGAATATTCTTGCCAACGATGTGTAACCTGCATGAGGGCATGGGGAACCTTTTTTTTTTTTTTTAAATGAGGAGCATCCTACTCTACACTGGCCTGTGGCTTTTGAGAGTCTCAAGGTCATGAAATAAAACAAAGACTAAGAAGTTGTTGCAGATGGGGAGATACTGAAGAGAGATGACAAGCACCAACAAAGCAGGATTTTGAACTGGGTCCTTTAGCTGTGATGGCACCACAGGGAGAACTGGTGAAACCTGTATGGGGCCTTAGTGTCAGATGGTAGGACTGCGTCACTGTCAGGCACAACGGTGTACAGTGGGTGTTATCTATGTAGGAGAATATTCTTTTTTTAAATTTAAATTCAATTAATTAACATATAGCATATTATTAGTTTCAGAGGTAGAGTGACTCATCAGTCTTATATAACACCCAGTGCTCATCACATCACGTGCTCTCCTTCATGCCTATCACCCAGTTACCCTGTCTTCCCACCCTTCTCCCCTCCAGTAACCCTTAGTTTGTTTCCTATGATTAAAAGTCTCTTATGGTATGTGTAGGAGAATATTCTTAATTGTAAGAAACACACTGAAGTATTCGAGGTGATGAAAAATCAGAAGGCAGCCTCTGGTAGTCTAGGAAAAATAAATTAATACTGTGTCTGCAAAGTTTCCATAAAATCTGTAAATATTTCCCCCAAATTAAAGCACTCTGCTGCCAAAATTTTACATTGAAAACATGCATATGTGTGAAAATAAAAAACTCTCCCATATGTATATAGACCCCCAGTAGATGCCTAAAACCACAGATAGTACCAAACCCTATATATATATATACTATATATTTTCCTATTCATACATACCTATGAAAAAGTTTACTTTATAAATTAGGAACAGTGAGAGATTACCGACAATAAGTAATGAAAACTTGAACAATTTTAACAATATACTGTAATAAAAATTATGTGAATGTGGTCTCTCCCCACCCCCCCAAGCATCTTTTTGTCCTGTCCTAACCCTTCTTGTGATGATGTGAGCTGATAAAATGCCTACATGATGAGATGAAGTGAGGTGAAGGATGCAAGCACTGTGACCTTGTGTCAGGGGACTGTTGACCCTCTGAGCACATGTCAGGAAGAGGATCATCTGTTTCTGGACCCTGGTTGAGGGCAGCTAACTGAAACCATGGATTAGAGTGGGGAGGAGATTACCTGTAGAAGCAGCAGATACCAACAGGCTCATTATAATAGAGAAATTGTACTAGTGAGAAATGGAATCAACCCAAATGTGCCTCAAAGGAGCACTGTTCTATAGATCTAAGTGCCTTCAATTTCATCTTAATTTTTTTTTTATCTGATACAAAAGTGGCCCAGTTTTGCAAAATTTGTGAGTAATAGGTATATGGATTTGCAATAGATCATTCCTCTATGATAGAAATACTTCATTGTTAAAATTTTAAAACAGTAAGATAAAATTGTTATCAAAATTTCAGAGAATATAAATAATAGTGGAAGGGAATACAAGGGAAGGGAGAAGAAATGGGTAGGAAATATCAGAAAGGGAGACAGAACATAAAGACTCCTAACTCTGGGAAAAGAACTAGGGGTAGTGGAAGGGGAGGAGGGCGGGGCGTGGGAGTGAATGGGTGACGGGCACTGAGGGGGGCACTTGACGGGATGAGCACTGGGTGTTATTCTGTATGTTGGCAAATTGAACACCAATAAAAAATAAATTTATTATTAAAAATAAAAAAAAATTTTCAGAGGCTCTGAGCAGAATTTGCAAATAATGCCCTGCCTGGCCCCAAGCCACATTGAAGCTCTTTCCCAACTAAACTGCATGCTAACCTCAAAACTTGTGGCCCAGGCCCCAGGATTCCACAGCGGCAGCAAAGAATCCCTGCTGGGATTAATGGGGGTGAAGGAGATGCAGAGCAGGAGGGGAAAGGCCTTTCTGAACAGGGAGCCTGTGAGCTAAAAGACACCAAATGCTTTGACTTCTGGAGGAAACAGTTTCTTTTGTCTGAGAGACAGTCCCTGACCAACATGAAGGAAGGGCCAATGAAGAGTTAGTTGTTTCACGTGCCATTGCATAGAAAATAAAACATCTCCAATTTTAATAAGCACAGTCACAAATATATACCTTACTAATTGATAGCTTACTAATTATTCATAACCCCAGATTTTATGTTACAATGTATGTTCCTGCTATATCTGACTCCTTATATTCAGAGTAGACATAATCATTAAGCCTCATTAAGCCTGTTCTTCAAGAGCCTTTGTCATTTTTTTACTGACTTTCGAGAGTAATGTTCTCATCTGAGTTTCAAGTCTTCCAGTGTTACCAGTTAAACTGAAGACTCTCTAAGGGACTGTGCCAACCAAGTAGCATATGTGATTAGGAAAAAAAATGCCATTCTTTTTCTAAATCATCTGCCTTTGTTTCGTTACACGTGAAGTGTTTGCAAGCAAAGCTACCCCAAGGAGGCACCTTAACTGTGTCGGCTTCGTCTCCACTGTGTGAGGAGGGAGACGCGGACCCAGAACTGATGTAAAACTTGATCTTGAGGTTCTGATCAAGTATGTTCTCAACTGGATCTGTCTAGAAAAAAAAAAAATCAGATCATTGTATAGAATACATGGTTCTTCAGTCATGAACATTACAATATTTCTCAGTAACTATAATTTTAATATTTTTGTCGCAAGTATTTCAACATGCAGTCTGCTGCCCTAACACTGCAGTAGTGAGTAGTCTGCTCCCACCATAGCCCTGAGTGCTTCGCCCCACACACACATGCATCTTTCTCTTCCGCTTGAAAGGGCTAAGACAGGGCACCTGGGTGGCTCAGTTGGTGAAGAGTCTGCCTTCAGTTCAGGTCCTGGTCCTGGGGTCCTGGGATCAGCCCTACATCAGGCTCCCTGCTCAGCGGGAGTCTGCTTCTCCATCTCCCTCTGCCCCTCCCCCTGCTCATGCTCTAGCTCTCTCTCAAATAAATAAGTAAAATCTGAAAAAAGAAGAGAAAAGAAAAATGCTAGGCTTCAAAAGAAAGGTGGATTCCCTCCAGAGTGGATAACAGAGAAATGAACTTGAAACTAAAGAGACGAATTCTGTCGGTGAGGGTGCCTGATGAAGATATGCCACTTTGGCTTACTGATTATTTTGAATTAAAGTTACTGGAGAAACAGTGCAAGAAGGACACACTGACCCTCCTTTGTCTTCCTGTGAAAGCAGGTGATAAATCCCCCCTGTGGAAGGTCCCTCCCTGAACCAGGAGGAGGGAAGACATTCTTATCATCAGAGATGGGATATTTGGGGCCAGGAAGGCTGTCTAAACAAACCTTGTTTGCCCAGCCTGTATCTTCCTAGTTACTTCTTCAGCATCCACTGCCCATAGAGCCAATTCCCTTTATCATGTCAAATCTCCACATGCGATTTGTTTCTTTGTCTAAAAGGTAAAAGAATTTCCTGCTCTGGTCACTTCTCTTGCAGAGACTCTCACATACAAGTCAAAATTCAGTTAAAATTTTGTATGTTTTTCTCTTGTTAATCTCTTATGTCAGTTTCATTCTTAGGCCCAACCAGAGATCCAGGAAGAGGAGAGAAGAACTGTTTCTTCCCTATACCACATTAGGCATTAAGTGAGAGTACAAGAAGCTAATCAACCGCGTGACTTATGGTCAAATACAATCCCCTGCTTATTTAACAGCACAGAAACTGGCACTCAGGGTCAGCATCCTTTATGTTAAGAAATTTTTAAAATTTAGTTTGTAAGATCAAATAATACATAATTTAGTGATTTCCAAAGTTATGGCTTAAACAAAATGCAGAAGCAGCTCCAGGATTTCTGTATAGGAGAGGATGGGTCCGAAGGCAAGGGGGACAGCCTTCCTGGGGTTGCATGCACACAGTGTTCTGTATGATACTAGAGAATAAAAACTGTTTTAGGGGCACCTGGGTGGCTCTATTGGTTAAGCATATGCTTTGGACTCAGATCATGATCCCGGTGTCCTGGGATAGAGCCCCTTGCATGTCTCCGGCTCTCTGCGCAGCCTGCTTCTCTGCTCCGCCCTCATGCTCCACTCTCTCTATCTCTCTCAAATAAATAAAATATTTTTAAAATGTGTTTTGCTTTTTAATGTTGTTAAATATTAAGAAACAATATACCCAAAATGGAGTCACTTATGTTAAGCCTCACCAAGATGTCACACCTAACCTAGTGTAGTTTCAGCCTCTCCCAGCAGTGGAACTGTAAGCCAATCAATCTGGAATTTCTTGATCACACTAGTGAGGCAATCTGCCTGAGAAGACTCCCCCCGCCCTTCCATCTAAGGGAAGGTGACCTTGCTTGAGACTACCCTTTCTTTTCTTTTGCTAATAATGTCCCTGTTGCACCTGTTTGTGCTGAGGAAAGCCTTCTGATTTGTATTACTCTCAGAGCTCCCTTCTGTTTGTTACTTGTTTAAATTTACTCAGTTAAATTTCTGTTCAAGAATACACATTAAATTATGCTGATGGTGGTTGTAGTTGTGATGGCCACTGTAACTGGGGATTTGGGGGGTTTGGGGTAGCTGGGAGACGTTAGAAAGGCTTACGCCGCCGAGCAGCCCTTAGTCTAGGAGTATTCACTGATGGAAAAAACAAAAACAAAAACAAAAACCCTAAGGCTTTGTTTGAGCATGTTCTTGGGCCAACAGAACAAACTTTTCAGAGGGTCAGGCCAAATTATTAGAAGCAGAAATAATTGATGGTGTGCAAAGCAAAAATCTCTGCTTTGATAGTTACTTCCTAAGCTTGTGTTCAGTTCAAGGCAGCATCAGATATGTGGCTTAAATCCCCAAATGTCCTGTTTTTTTTTTCTTTTTTCTCAAATTGGAAAGACCTTGTCTTTCACCATTAATTCATGTGACCACTGTTGTGAAACACAATACACTATTCACATAATATTTGATTGGTGCTTTTTGTTGGGGAGAATTTAAAATCCTGCTTTTTTGGATTTATTCCCGTTAATTAGTTCCATTTTCTCCGCGGCGGATGCAAGGCTCTCAACAAAGTAGTTAAGCCCTAAGGCTGAAGGTTGGAACTCAAAACTCAGTAACGCCTGCCTGTCACTTATTGTTAATAGATGCATTCCCTGGTAGAGCGCTTGTGCATGGTGCCCATCCAGCTGTCATCACAGTGCCCAGTGCACACCAGAAACTCAAGTCTTCCCACCTCCCTCGCTGCTGTCCCTACACTCAGACCTCTGATCACAGCCACGAGTTCACACTCCTCTGCCTCGCAAGCTAGTCCCTTTACATTGGTTCTCTCTCTCTCTTTTCTTTATTTAGTAAACTTGTTTTGCAGCGTGAGATGTAGCAAATACAGGGGAAAGGGCACAAGTCATATACTGTTAATTATTGTGATGCCCACCACCAGCAAAGTACCACCTACATCCAAAACTGGGACCCTGGGATCCCTGGGTGGCGCAGCGGTTTGGCGCCTGCCTTTGGCCCAGGGCGCGATCCTGGAGACCCGGGATCGAATCCCACGTCGGGCTCCCGGTGCATGGAGCCTGCTTCTCCCTCTGCCTATGCCTCTCTCTCTCTCTCTCTCTCTCTCTCTCTCTCTCTCTCTGTGTGTGTGTGTGACTATCATAAATAAATAAAAAATTAAAAAAAAAACTGGGACCCTGACGGCACCGGGAAGCCCCTTCTGGGTCCCATTCACAACCTTCCTCCTCCCCAAAAGAAACCATCTTGGGTCCAGCAGTAGCCTCTTTGCATTTGTTTGGAAATTGACCACATTAAGTATGCATCCCTAAACACTACTATGGTGTTAAGTGCCTGCCAGAAACTTATGGTAATTTAAATGCTTGACAGTCAGCTTTTGATTGTGGAGGCATTTCAAAAGACATCCATCTCGAGTAAACATACTGCCAGCTGCATCGCACAGCTACTAGCAAACCAAGCAGATAAGGAATGAGGCTGTCCCCACGGGGTTAGGGTAAGGGTTAGGGTTTCTCTTGCAGAAAGCCCTGGGTAACCTAGACACCTGACTACTCCGGTGACCCTGCTTCTTCCTTCCCACGCTTATGCTCTAAATTTGCCAATGAAAAGTGGCCCTGGGCATGCCCAGTATTCTCCAGGACTGTCAGTGATAAATCTCGTTCCTCAGAGCTCTCTGGAGGTTATTGCTGGAGTGAGTCCTGCAATTATAATAAGAACCACAAGGGTCAGTCCAACCACAACACTGGCTGTGGGAAATGTCTGCGGGGCTCCCTACCAGTGATGCCGGTCCACTGAGTGCCCCAGGCAGGTGCAGCACAGAGCATCCCTGCTGACAGGCTGCACGGGACACAGCTAGAGTTTCATTTGTTCTCTGTCTATTCTCCTGCGTGCCTGGTTTTTTTCACTCAATATAGTGGGTTTTTTAAAATTTTAATTTAATTTAGATTCAATTAATTAACATAGAATGTGTCATTAGTTTCAGAGGTAGAGGTCCGTGATTCATCAGTTGCATCCATCACCCAGGGCTCATGACATCACGTGTCCTCCTTAATCCCCGTCACCCAGTTACCCCATTCCTCAACCTTGTGTTGATGAGATTCGCCCGTGGTATTGTGGGTAGCTGCGGCTCATTCATCTGTATTGCCATGCAGTAGTTCATTATATTAGTACACCAGAATTTCTTTATTCACTCCCCTGTTTGATGGACATTTGGGTTTGTTCCTGTCTGAGCTGTCAAGAACATCCTTATATGTATTTTCTGGCATAGGTGTGCAAGATTCCTAGAGTGTATCCCTTGGAATGGAATTACAGTACCTCTGGTCCTCATTGCTCCATGTACTCACCAGCGCTTGCTTTGCTGTGTTTTTCTTTTAAGCACTGCAGTAACTGTGTTGTGCTATCTCAAGAGGTTTAGAATTTTTAATATATTTATTGTCTCTTTGGATTTCCTCTTCTATGAATTGTCTGTCAAGCTTCTTGCCCCTCTCCTGCCAAGCTGACTGATTTTCTCTTACAGATACAGGGTTCTTTGTATATTCTGGATATGAGCCTTTGCTAGTTGTTGTGGTGCAAATATCTTTCTCCACTCTGAGGCTTGTGCTTTCATAGTCTTTGCCCCATTGCTCTGCAGTCCTAGCTTTGTAAGTCAAGTATCCACAGATACCTTTTCTCTGGATATTGTTCTGTTCTGTTGGTCTGTGTGTCTATGCATTTGCCAATACCATCCCGTTTTAATTACTATCAGTCTTTTTTTTAAGATTATATGTATTTATTTGAGAGAGAGAGAGGGAGAGAGAGAATGAGTTGTGGTAAGGGGGAGAGGGAGAAGCAGACTCTCCACCTAGCAGGGAGCCAGATGTGGAACTCCATCCCAGGACCCTGAGATGAACTGAGCTGAAGGCAGATGCTTCACCAACTGAGCCACCCAGGTGGCTTGAGAATAATCCTGTTGGATTCCATGTCCTCCCAAGTCCTCTGTAGCTCCTCTGCTCTCTGAAACCAAGGAGGATGTAGTTTTGCCCTCTGAGCTTGTGGTGAGAGGATCAGCCTTTATGGTCTCTGTTTGTATGCTTGTTTGCTTATAGATTTTATTTGAGAGAGAAAAAGAGCACAGGCAAAAGGGGAGGAGCGGAGGCAGAAGCAGACTCCCCACTGAGTGGGAAACCTGATGCAGGACTCAATCCCAGGACCCTGGGATCATGACCTGAGCTGAAGGCAGACACTTCACCGACTGAGCCACCCAGGCACCCTCAGCCCTTATGGTCTTTGAATTGCCTCAGGGTCATCCTCCCCTTTCCTAAGGAATAGTGCACGCTCACAGCCTCGTAGCTCTGTGGTCCAGCCCTGTAGAATCCAGCCTCATTCCGTCAGCTTTCTTCGTCCCCTCCCCTTCAAACTGGCATTGTCTCTGCTGGTTTAACGCCCTCTCTGCTCCTGGCCTGTGCTGACAGGGCTGGTTAAACGTGCGAGCCCCAGCCACGATGTCCTCATCAAATGGTGGTTCAGCCATACCCTTGGTGTTCTCAGAAAAAAGGCTTTCTCCTTTTTTTGCCGTACGGATAGGCTTGAGACTTTTCTAAACGTCTCATTTCTGGTTCCTTTTTTATTATTATTAAAAAAAATACTTTATTTCAGTTTGCAAAAGCATAGTTTATTAAATTCAGGGTTAGAAATAGATCAAGAGGAAAAGGCTTTTTTGTCTATTCATCAAAACAGAAGTGAACATGTGCAACAGAAAGTGAACAGAAACAACAACACCATCCTACTTTCCATGACAAGTGACCGTAACTAGATTTCTTCGGGCTCCATTCAGCTCTTCTTAATGAATTCCTGTTGCCCTGGATCCTGGGCAGAGAGCAAGCTGCTCTCAGGAGTCGCCTGTTTCTCAGCTGACACCATGTTGGTTTCCACGAGGCCATGACACGGTCCTTCCCTGTTGAAGGAAAGCAGTGTCTGTTGTGTATAGCAGAGCTCAGACAAGCCTACAGGGAAAGGGGACACACCCCACAGGCGGTGATAGAGGTTCTAGAGGCTAGAAGTGTGCGAGAAGCGTCAGGCTCCCTCTGGGGAGGGAGCATCCCTCCTTGCCGTCCCAGCTGCTGGGCCCCCCACCCCCCGCAGACTGAGCTCCAACATCTGTGTCCATCTTCCCAGGCTTCTCCCTCTCTTGGCATCACTGCCTCTTCACATGGTGTCCTTGCTCCTTACTCCTGGACAATTCCCTCTTCCAACGCATTTCTCAAACTCTTAGGGTAACAAGGTCCCAAGCCAGACCTTCAGTCCTTGGCTTAGAAGTTGTCTCTGCTGAATAATTCAGGGCAAGTCTGACCTTCCCCAAAACACGAGAACACAGTTAGGCTGGGTTCTCATCCTTCACCTTCCAGTAAGCACCAACTCATTTCCATCTCAAAACTGCCTAGAACAGCCCTTCACAACCATGTCCCATCAGGGCTCTGCTCGTGATCATTTATGTGTTCTCCGAGAGAATGGAGGCATTCCCCCCTAGCTCCCCACTTCACCCTCTGGGCTCTCACCAGAATCACCCAGAATGCCTGTCATCTGCCCACAGACCCTCCCTGGCAATCTGGGCTTTTTCTAGCTGTGCCTCAAGCCACTGCCAGCCTTCCCATTACCCCATTCCAAAGCCACGTCTGCATTTTTAGGAATTTGTGGGAGCAGCACTTTACTTCCGGGTGCCAAAATCCTTCTTAGTCAGCACTCTCCAGAGGAACAGAACCATGAGGAGAAGTACATCTATCTAGATCTATCTATCTCTTGCTAGGTCTTTACCATAACCATGTGAGCCAAATCCTCATAATAAATGTATATATGTACTTACTTATTTGCTTATGTATCTTTATATTTTTATATGTGTCATTTTAACTTTATATACATATAAAGATTTATTAGAAGGAATTAGCTCACATGATTATGGAGTCTGCAAATTCCCAAGGTCTGCAGTCAATAAGCTGGAGGTCTGAGAGAGCTATCCAAGTATACGTCCTAGTCCAAAAGACTCAAGAAAAGCCAATGTTTCTCCAAGGAAGTCCAAGGAAAGACCAATGCCCAGTGCATTCGGTCAAGCAGAAGGAGATACCTCTTATTCACAAAAGGGTCAGCCCATGTGATCTATTCAGGCCTTCAACTGTTTGGATGAGGCCCACCCACACTGGAGAGGGCAATCTGCTTTACTCAGTCCATTCAAATGTTCATCTCACCCAAAAACATCCTCACAGACATAATGTTTTGACTAAATGTCTGGGCACCCTGTGGCCCAGTCAAGTTGACCCACAAAATTAACCATCACAGGAAGTATTTCTTCCTTTTCTATTCTTTGGAAGGTTTTTATAAGATTGGAATTATTTCTTCTTGAATGTTTGATAGGAGCTATCTGGACCTAGGGTTTTATTGTAGGAAGATATTTAACAACAGATTCAACTTCTTTAGGGACGCCTGGATGGCTCAGTGGTTGAGCATCAGCCTTCCGTTCAGGGTGTGATCCCAGGGTCCTGGTATCAAGTCCCACATTGGGCTCCCCACAGGGAGTCTGCTTCTCCCACTGCCTGTGTCTCTGCCTCTCTCTCTCTCTCATGAATAAATAAAATCTTCAAAAAAAACCACTTCTTAAATAATTATAGGAATATTCAAGTTTTTCACATTTTTTAGTTGATTTGAATAAGTGACATTTTCTAATGATTTATCCAAATTTTTCTTACATATTGATATGAAATTTTTTCATATTTTGAAATGGTCCAAAGTTATTTTGTATTACATTATCTTTATATGCCTCAGATATGAGGTCCTTTTTATCAATTTTTTTATATGGGCCTTATGTGCCTTTTATTTCTATTTTTATTTCTCAATGAACCATCACATACTTTTGTCACTTTTATCATTTTTATCGAAGTTGAAACTATTGGCTTTACTGTTCCTTTCTATTTTGTTACGTTTTTCTATATCATGGATTTTTGCTCCTAAGTTGTTTATTTGTTTTTGCCTTCCACCTTCTTCAAGTTTAAATTGGTATTTGTCTGTAACTTCTAAAAATGGATTAATTATTCAGGTTTTCTTATTTTATAATTTATGTACATAAGGTTATGTTCATGTTTTAAATACTGCTTTAGCTGCACTCCGCTAATACTGAAGTGTAACGTTTTTGTTATTAGTCCAAACTATTCTCTAATTTCCATTAGAATTTCTCCTTTGATTCATGGTTTACTTAATAACGTATTTCTTAATTTACATATAGGAACTGAACATGTATTTTTAAAATACGTACTTCGAACTTAGCTCTTTCAAGGTCAGAGAACATATTTTCCTTGAGTCCAACCCATTGATGTTTGTTGAAACTTAGCTTGTGGTCTGTCTACTCATTTAAAAAAATTTTTTTTTCTATGATTTTAAGAAGAAAGTGCTTTCAGCATTGATTATGTGCCCTGTTCTGTATTTTTCCATTAGGTCAATTTTGTTATCATTTTATTCAAGTATTTCCTGTCAATTACTGAGTGATTTCCTATCATGGAGGATTTGTCTATTTCTCCTTGTACTTCTGTCATTTCCCATCCTATATATATATTAAGGTGTACTGTTTGATCCATATATATTTAAAACTAGTATGACTTCTAGGTAAAAGTAGCCTTTCATTATTCTATTAAGTGACTTTCTTTACTGCCAATACTATTTTGTGTGTTGGGTTTTATCTGATATTCATATAGAGATCTCAGCCTCCCTTCACTTAATGTCTAACCAACATTAAGGCTTTCTGTAGTTTAAGTTTAGAGATATCCCTCATGAACAGTAAACAGTATATGTTAGATTTTATTTCATCTATTCAGACAGTATTTTTTTTTTTTTTGTCTCTGGAGTGTTTTTGTTACTTGTAATCAATTTGGTTAGTAGTTACTGAGATTTCCTTCCACCATCTTGGTTTGTGCTCACCATTTGTCCCATCTGCTCACAATTTCTCCCCTTTCTTGTCTTGTTAGATTAGCTGACTCTGTGATTGCTGTTTCTGCCTTTGAACTTCTTCATACTGTGTCTATTCTGTTTGTACTTTCCCTGGGAATTAAAGCATGCCCAGCTAACTCCACAAATCTGAATGTAATCAAATCTTTGTTGTCCTCCTGGGCAACACCCAGGTCTTAGACTGTTGTAGATTCGCTTACCTCTCTCCTGAATGAAATGTTTTTGTTTCCAGTTTAAGTCCATCTTGTTTTGTTTTTCAACCCTTTAGACATTATGTCCACTGTTTCATTCACTGAGTGTTCATTTACATTTGTTTATACGTTTACCACTTGCTTTGTTCTCTATTCTTCTCTTATCTTAGACCTATCCTTCGTGACCCATTTCTTCCTGCTAAAGTGCCTTCTTGAGAATTTCCTTCAGTGAGAGTGTGTGCTGTTGACAGATTCTCTTCTCTTAGTTCTCACTTGTCTGTAAATGAAAGAAATTCACCCTCATTCTTGAAAGATACTCCTGCTGTGCATTTATTTCTAGGTCGACAGTGATTTCCTTACGGCCCATAAATATCTTTCTTCAAGCTTCTGGTGATACTGAAGAAGTCGCATATCATTCCATCTGCTATCATATTTAGGTAATCTATTTTTTTTTTACTCTGGACGACTTAAGACATAAATCTGCAGCTTCGCTATGTGTCTAGGTGTGAAGCTGTTCTCATCCATCACGACAGTGATTTGCTAAGCTTGAATCTGTGAACTACTCCTGAATCTGAAAAGGTCTCACTGTTATATTTTCAACTATTGTTCTGTTCTCTTCACTCACCTTTCACATCTTGGACCAAATGCTGGTTAGAACTTCTCACCTCACTCCCGCTGTTTATCCTCTCCTGTATTTTCTAGAATTTTCTTTCTCCATCCTGTTCTGATTTGTCTTACAATTCAATAATTCTCTCTTCTGTTCTGTGCATTTTTCCTGCCAATTATATCCATATAATTTTCATTTCCAGAAGATCTGTTTGATTATTTTCTGAGTAAGGCATGCCGCATTTTATTGCCTTTTCCCTGCAGTTATTTTAAGGTTTGTCGTTGGCCATATTTTACGAGCTTTAAGATGCACACTTTTTTTTTTTCATTTTAACATCTCTGAAATAGATATATGTATGGAAACCAATGTTGTTTTATAATTACTATCATCTAAAAAGCAGCCATAGAATTCGTTAATATGTGCACAAAATGAAACTTAGAGATTGGTATAAAAGGGGAAAAAAGCATTTGTCAGATAACTATAAAGCAGGTATGAAACAGGAGTTGCAATTGGAGTCACCATGTGATTAAGTTTCAATAAACTATTACATTCTTCAAGATCTATGTACTTCTGCACAGAACAAACAGATGACAGAGGAGGATTGATAGATAAGTAGCCCTGCACTTTTCGGTTCTTTGCACTGCACTCTACAACTGCCCCTGGACAAGGCTTTACTTTGATATACTATTTTTCTTAGCTTCCTCTTGCTGAGTCAAGTCAAATTACAAAAACTTGGCACGCTAGAACAATACCTATCCATTATCTCATGGTTCTATGTGCCAGAAGTCCGGGCATGGCATAGCTGGCTACTCTGATGAGGGTCTCCTAAAGCTGAAATCAAGGTGTTGGAAAGGGTTGGAGTATCTTTTGAGGCTTGGGGTCCTCTTTGTAGCTCTCATTGTTGTTAGCAGAATTCTTTTTCTTGCAGCTATAAAACTCATGGGGGCCCCATCTTCAAGGTTAATGGAAGGATGTCTCTCTGACACAAATTTCTTGTAAAGAGTTCACTTGATTGATTAGATCTGGTCCATTGAGGGTAATCTCCTTTTTCATTCACTCAGAGTCAACTAATTAGTAACTTAACCATGGGAGTTGATAATCTATCTCATTCTCACTCATCCTGCTCAGACTCAGGGGAGGGGATTTTACAGCAAATGGAATCCAGGTGGCAGGGATCTTAAGGGTCACTTAGAATTCCGCCTACGACACTCTCCTGCAAGGAACAGCTGGAGGCTTCTGTTTGGCTCTTTCTTCCCTCACTCCCCAGGCCATGGAGATCATGCATGGGTCATACCAGTTTTTGAGTCTGTTTATTCTCATCATATAATCAGTGACTGGGGAACTAACCACAGGTTAGAGGCATGGACCACTGGGTCCACTGAGAGACAGTCCCAGGCCAAAATGTCGTTTGCTACCCAATGTACTAGAGCTCCATGCTGACTGGTGGACCATAGTGGGGGAACCATGGCAGTTCCCAAGAATGAGCATCGACAACCTCTGACTTCAGGTGTTTTCACTCACCCAGTACATGATAGCTGTGTAATAACCTGCAGAGCCCTGCCTCCCAGCCACAGCTGGCCCAGTCTGCAACTTCCTTCTGCACCCAGTGAACCAGCCCTGTGTTCCAGGCTTCCAGGTTCTGGAGCCCCAACCCCTTCTGTTTGTCTTGCAAATTCCAGAGGTGATAGCTACTTCATGAGGTTGCTGCCTCATTGTTGCCTCACTGTTTGCTTTTTTGACTTAAGTCCTCTGATGCCTGTTCCATCAGTTCTCTGTTGTAAAATGTCCTTACGACATGAATGGACCCAGAGGACATGCTAAGTAAAATAAGCCAGCTGCAGAGGGACATATACTGCATGATTCCACTTCTATGAGCAATCTAAAATAATCCCATTGATAGAAGTGGAGAGTGGGAGTGGTCCCCAGGGGTTGGTGGGGAGGGGAAATGAGGAGATGTCAGTCAATGGGCGAAAGGTTTCAGTTACACAAGATGAATACGCTCTAGAGATTTGCTGCATGGCATTGTGCCTGTGGTTAATGATACCATATTGTGCACCTAAAACTTGTTAGGAGAGTTTCTTTCCTGTTTAGTGTTCTTACCACAACAATGAAAAAGAGGAACAGGGAAGCTTCTGGAGGTAACAGGTATACCTTGACTGTGGTTTTACAGGACTGTGTGTCAGATTGTATACATAAAATATGTACCTCAATTATACAGCAATTGCACCTAAATAAAGCTGTTTAAAATAAATTAATAAAATAAAATGCCTCTATTAAAATAATTGATACATGGGGCACCTGGGTGGCTCTATTGGTTAAGGGTCTGACTCTTGATTTTGGCTCAGGTCATAATCTCTGGGTCATGAGATCGAGCCCCACATGGGGCTCCACACTGGAGCCTCCAGGAGTCTGCTTAAGATTCTCTCTCCCCCTCTCTCTGTGCCTCCCACTGCCTGTGCATGCATGCATGCACTCTCTCAAATAAAAAAAAATAAATCTTTAAAATAAAATAAAACAAAATAACCGATACAGCTCCTGTCTTCCTGACTGGAGCCAGACACATATCCAGAGTTTTCTCCACAACAGAATGGGGAAGCAGACTCCATCATGTTCATATAATGGATCACTGCACAAAAATATACCTGAACATACTATGCTCCACATGCATGACACTCACATGGTTCCACTTACAAGCATTCTAAATTAGAATCCTTTGTGGAGTGTGAACAAATACAAAAGGTGAGGAAGTCAGTACCCTGAACAGCAGGGTGGACCCTGCAGAAAAGGAAGGCTTGCAACCCAGCAGCAAGCATTCCTAAGGTATCAACCAAGCTTCCATCTGCCCCTGAGCACAGATGACACGGGTATTTGATGCACTTTTCTGTACAAGTGTCATGGTTTGCAATGTAAAATATTTTGTTCATTGTTTTAATCCCAATACAAATGACTTTACATCTTACATAAACTTGCAGCCTAATTTCCCATCACACCTGTGTCTTTCCCATGTGCTTGTGTCAAGCCTCTGGGCCTCTCATGTGGAAGGATGTTAAAATGGTTTTAGAGCAAGAAGAAAGTACGATTTTGAGAACATCAGTAACTTCTGAAGAGGCTGCAAACCGTACTCCAGGAGCTTCGTACATACCTCACACTGAGCCACAGCACTGGTAGTTGTATCACAAGGTGCCACAGAGGATGACCTTGGGTCTTCTTGCACTATCCCTGGAAAACAAGGCAAACATGTTTTAGCTAGAAAAATAAAACTAATGTTCACACCTTCTTTGGTCCTGATCTATTTAAAATTATTCTCAGACTGTATTTTTCAGAGCTGACCTGTTTTATCATGTATACATATTTAAATCAAAATGTTTGTTTATTCATATAAATAAAATGCATTTAATACATCTTAGAATTCTGCATCTCAAATGAAACACGTTTTTAGCAAATTCATGGTAAAATTTTGATGAAAGTACAGAAATAAATGATCTAAGTTTTTATGCATATAATTGCTGTGTGTCAAATCTTTGCTTTCTTTTTCCCAAAAGTATTGCATTTAAATAAAACTTAACACATTTTTTAGAAGACCCAAGGGGATTTCAGAAATATGGTCATGCAAATGATGGCTTCTTTTTCTGTGCCAGCTTGTCCCCTCTCCAGGAATCAATTTCACATTACTCCTCCCACATACCTAGTGTGCACTTCTTAACCCAGGTTATCTGTAGTAAGAACATAGGCAGGTATAGAACAAATATTAGTTATACTTAAAAATGTCTATCATAGTGTCAAGATATTATTGATATCTTGATTTAGATATCAAGACAGGATATTTAGACAGGATACAGTATCCAACTATGAGGGGGTTTTTCCTCAAGGATTCTTTTGTTCTTAAAGTAGTTTCCAAAAAAATAAAAATAATAAAGTAGGTTCTATGCCCAACATGGGGCTTAAACTTACAAGCCTGAGCTCAAGAATCACTGACTGAGCTAGCCAGGCACCCCTCCTCAAGAGAATTTTATTGTATTTTAATTAATTTTGTTTACATTTGTTTTTATTTAAATTCAATTTGCCAACATATAGTATAACACCTAGTGCTCATCCTATCAAGTGCCCTCCTCAGTGCCCGTCACCCAGTTACCCCATCTCCCCAACCCCCTTTATTTGTTTCCCAAAGTTAGGAGTCTCCCATGGTTTCTCTCCCTCTCTAATTTTTCCAACTCAGTTCCCCTCCTTTCCATTATAATCCTCAAGGGAATTTTAAGGAAATTCCATACTTTATCATCTACCAATTGTACTAATTTTAAATACACTGTATTCAAAATGAAATCTGGAAGTATGATTATAATTCCATTTAAATATCAGAGATGAGGGGATCCCTGGGTGGTTCAGTGGTTTGGCACCTGACTTCGGCCGGGGCATGGTCCTGGAGTCCCGGGATCGAGTCCCATATCAGGCTCCCTGCATGGAGCCTCTCTCTCTCTCTCTCTTTCTCTCTGTCTCTCATGAAAGAATAAATAAAATCTTTTTAAATAAATAAATATCAGATATGAAAAGGCACAGATTTAAACTTTCTCTAACAACATACCTTTAACAACTGACATTGCTAATAGTATGTTTTTCAGCTGTAAATCCTTAGCACGATTGTTTAATAGTCAAATAAGGAAGAGTGTTCAGAAATGTCACAGAACTCTGAACAGGGATTTTATTGCTCTACGGCATTCAGACAAAATAATGGTAAAAATAAAACTCAAGGTTAAAATGTTAACTTCATAAAGCATAATGATAATATATGGCCTTTCTCCTTTGGGTTCCTTCTAAAAAATGTCAAGCTCATCAGGACTCCCACCAATCAATGTTTTGGTGCCCAAAGTACCCCATCCAGAGCTGTTCTGTGGCAGGCAAGACTGTGTCCTTGCCTTTGCTGGAGCATCCACCCCCTTGGGCAGGGGCCACCACCTCCTGGATGCTCCACATCTCTTATCCTCTCAGTGCCTCCTTACGTCTCTCTTGAATTTGAACCTATCCTGGTTCTCATCTTCACAAGGGCACTTGAGTTCTCTTTAACTGTTTTGTTTCTTGTCCATTAAAATGGCCAATCCACAAATATCTATTGAACAGCCACTGTTTTCCAGAGTTTGCCTGTCTTGAGTTCCTTACTAGCCTGCTCCCTGCCCTCCAGAATATTCCTTAGCTGGTGCAAACCTACCCTGATCCAGTCCAGTGTGAGCCACAGAACCGTGCAATGAGCAGAAAGGAGAGCTCAGGCATATAGAAGGTCCTCTACCCGATTTGTGTAAGAAATGGCCTCCGTTAAGAACACAGAATATCCCTTCATTCAAGGTAACATCCACCTCTTATTTTTATTAAATTCTCCTATCAATAATACTGTCATACTGAAAGAAAATTTAAGGGATTCATGTATTACAGAGTGTGACATGTTTTTAGCTTCCTGATTCAGGGGGAAATGTCCAGGAAATCTTAACGGGAAGTAAAAGGGGTTAGTAAATTGTTGGAAATGGCTTAAAGCAGGTACTCCAAGAATCAAAATCTCGATCCAAGGCTGAGTGAGTCTCCCTGGTGAGTCCCCAGCTGCACACTGTCTCCTAGAGCATGGAACACCCAGACACCTGTTACCCCAACCCTACCCAGCCTAAACCCTCACGGACCTCCAGATGGGGTGGAGTGGCTTTGCCTCATTCTGCAACACATAGCAGCATTCCAACACCAGGAAGTGACTGCCACAGAATAAAAAAGTTGTGTCAATTACAAAAACATTTTTATGAACTATTTCATGGTACTGAAAAAAGGTAGTTCCACTTAAAGTTTTTACCATGATAAAAGAATCTCTAAATTATATAAAATTAGACTGAATAAAATGGCTCTTTCAACATTCTATCAAGAGTAGACACACGCATGCGCACACACACACACACACACACACACTAACCTGGGATTTTTAGGCAGCTCTTCTCCCACCTGAGCAGGAAGTGGGCTCTCACATGGCCACTGGGACCCATGGGAGCAGAGGGCAAGAGATCCTGACCTAGGAAACAGTTAACCCCATACCCTTTTAGATCTGAGCTCCTCACCCTTATTCAGGTGTTCAATTTCTAACCACACGTCGGATTGGTACTTCTCTTTGGCTTTCATTTTACTAAAAGAGGCAGAAAGAAGGGAAGATGTCATTAGGTGCTACCTTCTGGAGACTGATGTATAATTGGACCCTATGTAACTGCAGTGTGGGGCTAATTCAGTTAGAATCCTCAGTCGAGCCCAATTTTGTGTTTAAAATATTCCAAATAAAGGAGATTTGACAACTGCATCAGGGTTGTTTAATAGGGAACCAAAATAATGGAGCAAATAAAGGAATACATATTCTTTTATGTATATATATATATATATATATATATATATATATATATATATATACAATTTTCCATCTGATTCATATGGTGCTTTTGAGCAATGATATGAATTGAGATGCCCTGGGCATAAGTTGAAATACTCTGTTTATTCTGAAATAAATATCAATAACAGGTATTATTGATAGTTCTCATTCCCATACTGAGAAATGCCTTTTCCTTTTCACCTTTAAATAAAAGATACTAGCCTTCTTATAACTGAATCAGTTGTAACATATGAAGCTTTTGGCTTTCAGTAATTCAGCTCCCTGCACTGAAGTGATCCAGAAGTTGATGAGTGCAGTCAAGTGCATAAGGCTTTAGCACAAAGGGGGCCCTCAGAGGCATGTATTCATTCCCACCTCACTCAGTGATTCTTTTGGAGCATGTTTATGTCAGAAACAGATGTCGTATTTACATTTTTACACTGGCTTGAATTTTGGGGTTTTTCCCCCCTGTTACTCTGCACTATTACACCATCTCACCTACACTGATTAGCTATGATTTTTATCAGTTTGTTTGATTATCATATTACTGGAGTTTAATTTGCTCTATCTTTGTGATAGGAAGGGAACAAAATTCTCCACTAACCAACAAACAGAATGAGGAGAGGCACCTTTTAAAACATACACATATTCTATATACAAGATAAAGTATGCATTATAATAAAAAACATGCAGAAACCAACAGAAGTGGACCCTTTAGAAATTAAAGATCTGTGGGAAATAGGCAACAATGTTTAGTTTCCCTCATTCTATTTTCATTTTAAAAACGATCTTTCTACATATACAAGGTATTGCTTACAGGAGGATTCGGGTGCTTGTGAATCAGGCATTTTTACAAATAAGGAGAAAAAAGCAACAGAAACCTCATTCACAAAATGAATCAGTTTTGAGTAGCAGTTTATAGCATTTTGTGAAGATGCCGGAATCAACGAAAGCCTGTTGAAAGAACCTATGTTGCAAGTGCCTAACTGCTTTCAAATGTTTCATAACTTTCCATTTCATAGATGATTTTTTTTTTTTGAAAATCGAACTTTATGTTACCAGAAGAAACTGAACATGTCACTTCGCCATGAGTACTTTGCAACCAGACTCTACATGGTTCTGCGAGTGGCATAGTCAGGCTTACCAGTCGCGAATGAGTGGGACAGCCGCCGGGAGCACCTGTCTGGAAGCTCCATCTCTGACCAGAGCTGACTCCGGATTAAGCTCGGCCGACACATCCAGTGTATCAAATTGCTCCATCACCCTGGTGTTTCCTACAAAATCAGTTAAGTAGGCTTACGTTTGTCTTCGATTTACCATGTTCTAAATCACATCCAGAAAAATTCTCGAGGTGCTCAGGACTATTACTTTTTTTGAATAGTAAACAGGAAAATTTCTTGTTAAAAATACATTACTTTTTATGAACTTTGGGCACAGTATTAAAGGTTAGTATGAACGGTCTCGTTTTTACACTTATCACCATGATAACTGTCCTTCCACCCCCACCCCCCATCCCCACCTGCCATCAGCAAAGAGCAGAGCAGATTCCTTAGGGAAAGGCTTTTTGTAGGTTGAGACCTATATATATTGACATAGTTCAGCAATTTCATCATCATGGCTTCCAACTTCTGTTTTGTCCACCCTGTGAGCCTTGCTGGACTGTGAGTGACACCCACCCTTGTTCCTATAACTGACTGGGAAATTCTTAAAGACTCCACTGCTTTGGTTTTTTTATAAGGTCAAACCCTGAGGATCCTTTTCATCCCTGAGGCTAGAATGTAGAAAGTAAAAGATATGAAATGCCAACATGGAAAAAGAAAATCATTGTAAATAAGGGTAGAAAACAGGCTATATAACAGTAAATTGTAACATAAGACTATTAAAGGAGTCATAAAGAATTTTTTTACTACCAGAGAAAAAAAGTAAAAACTTAGAGATGGTACCAATACTAATGTAGAGCCCTGGATTTTGATAAAGCTCCTAGGATGTGCTGTGGCCTCGCCAACATGCCGAGCAAGAGCAGACTACTTCCGGGACTTAGACTGTGCATGTGTTTGGAGAAACCATCCCTTCTTTCAAGGCAAAGACACTTTTACTGACCTAATTAAGAAAGGGTCCTATTCCAAACATTTTATTCTTAGAGTTTAACTTAAATATTAGCGTAGGCATTGAAATTCTACAGTACGCCCATCTGTGAAACAGTCTACTGCTGGGCAGTGTGTACGGTGCACGCCACTTAGTAATGTCACAGCATTAGGCCAATGCTCTCAGAGGGATAGCCCCATTACTGGATGGTCCCATCACTCCACAGCAAGTTCTGAGACTGGCACACGACCATCCATCCGGGTGTGAAAGAAACTAAAACTGCATTTGGACATGCAAAGAGAGAGAGAAGCTTTACCACACACAGACTTTTCTGAAATTCCTCCAGGACGCTCTCTGGTGCAAAACAAAATCTGAACTCAGGAAAGAATGAAACAAAAGGACCCAGGAAGAGTGGCAGCCTAACTAGTAACTTACCGCTAAGTCTAATATCCTGTCCGTGGACAATTATCTGGATCTGACGCCCTGGATAATTCCAGCGTTAGGACTGGAGTGCAACTGTCAGAGCTCGTCAGCAAACACAGGTGGACTACAGCCTGCTGGCAACATCTCCCACGGCCACGAGATTTCTGGGAAGCCAGCAGTCCTCAGGGATCACTGCTTCTGTGTCCCAACCAGCGCCCACCAGGAAATAGGCACATTTCTCGAGGCCCTCACTGAGAGAGGATGTGCCCTGTAGAAACCAGTTACACGATTTTGAATATCTTTATTGCTAATGAGGCCAAGGGTGTCTTTTATCTTAACCACAAGAGGAAACGTCACAGGGTCTCATGTAACTGAACTTGATGTGCTTGGAGAATTTATTTCTTCATATCAAATCTATGGAGACTCTGTTGGGCTCAACTACAATGCTTTTATATTACAGGTAATTATATTGGGACTTACTGATATAAGGCCGCATCTCAAATATACTTACATGGGATACATGATATGAAGGGCTTATAGGAGAATAGTTCTTTCCTGTGTAGTAATAATCAGAGAAGCAGACTAGGCACAACAAATGACCAAATTCTTATGGGAAATAGAAGGAAGTAAGTGCCCATGAACAAATTCCAATAAAAAGAGGTCAGACAAGTCTGACACAAAGCAAGATCTGTGCAGGGAAGAAGCATAACAGTGAAAATCATACAGGCATTAGATAGGCCATGTGATCCTGGGCACCAACCGGGTCTAGCCCGAAGGAGTTAGAGCCTGGATGTGTTACAAAACATCTTCGAGCTGAAAGCATGAAATGGGGATTAATGCACATATGATGGGCACACACACACACATATATATAGTGTGTGTAGGTGTATGCAACAGAATATATGTGTCTTCTGATCTTCTGATGACCACACGTTGCAGGCACACAGCTTTTACTGTGTATTATTAAATACAGACCAAAACCAGAATTAGCTTACAGAAATTGTAATACTTTTATTTTAAGCCTCAGTCAACACCTTAGACTTGGGGCGCCTGGGTGGTTCAGTGGTTGAGTATCTACCTTCAGCTCAAGTCATGATCCCGGGGTCCTGGGATCAAGTCCCTCATCGGGATCCCTGCAGGGAGCCTGCTTCTCCCTCTGCCTGTGTCTCTGCCTCTCTCTCTCTCTGTGTGTGTCTTTCGTGAATAAATAATTAAAATCTTAAAACAAAACAAAAAGGGCAGCCTGGGTGGCTCAGTGGTTTAGTGCCTCCTTCAGCCCAGGGCGTGATCCTGGAGACCTGGGATCGAGTCCCACGTCAGACTCCCTGCATGGAGCCTGCTTCTCCCTCTGCCTGTGTCTCTGCCTCTCTCTCTCTCCTCTCTATGTTTCTCATGAATAAATAAATAAAATATTTTTAAAAACCTTTAGACTTGATGAATCAGGAAAGTGAACTTTAGGTATTTAGGAATTATAAACTCAGTTAATTTCCAAATTAGTTAATTTTGTGATGTATTTTAAACCTAGGATACCCGTATTTCCAAGCACCATTTCCTGTTACAAATTGTAAAAGAAACAAATAGAAATGTATCTTAAAAAGAGAATTACACATTTTAAAACAGAAACCCTGATACTCAGCTGAGTACAGACACTATTTATTACCTACACAAGAAGGCCTGCTTGGGTTACAGTTGCTGAATTAACAGGGAAAGTCCTACAAATGTGAGCCCACATACCTTCCTGAGGCATTCTGCAGGGGCCTCTAACCTTTCATCCTGCAGAAGGAGGGAGTTCTCTCTTTGCTCATAGTGATGTGAACACTCCCAGGGTTTCCCTCCTGGAGATCTTGCCAGAGCGGAAAGTCCTGAAAGCCTAGTTCCTAGCACTCCAACAGCCCAAAGGACCCACTGTCTGCAGGCCAACTGCTGCTCCCCGGGGCTGGAAGGGTCCTGCCCCAGCGTTCCGAGGCCACCTCCCGCCTGAGGGGCAGTTACCTGTGATGACTCGGCGGTGCAGACTGGACGGGCATCTGAGTGTAATGGTCCAGCCTAGGGAGATGGAGCTCCTCCTTCCCTGGGTGGTAGGGTGGGAGAGATAAGGGGAAGGCACTCTGGAGATGGCGTTGTGATACTGGACTGTTAACACAGCCTTTGAATTATGAACGTTCAGATACGAACGTATATGAGGTCCATATATATATATATGAAGATGTATGTATGTGAATATGTGTGTATATACATGTATATGTTATGTATAGGATAATAGGAATCTAAATTTTTTAATAAGTTTTTTTTGTTTTACTGAGATTTTCTTCTGGTAAACTTTAATTTTGACATAATTTCAAACTTGCAGAAAAGTATAAGAATAGACAGAGCTCCTACAAATTCTTTATCAAATATACCATTTTAAACATTTGGCCCCATTTGCTTTCTCTCTTTCTCTCTCTTCATGTATATAATATGTATATGTTTTTCTCTGAACCATTTGAAGATAAAGTACAGACCCTAAACACTTAAAAATAAGGACACCTCTGGGGCACTTGGGTGGCTCAGTCAGTTAGGTGGCCAACTCTTGGTTTCAGCTCAGGTCATGATCTCAAGGTCATGGGATCAATCCCAGTGTTGGGCTTGCTGCTCAGTGGTGGGGAGGCTGCTTCAGGATTCTCTCTCCCTCTCTCTCTGCACCCCCTCCTGCTCACTCACTGCTCTTTCTCAGTCTCTAAAATAAATAATCTTTAAAAAAAAAACAAAAACAAAACTAATAAGGACACCTCCTGCATAACCATGGTACCAGGACGAAAACCTGGAAATTCACCATTGACACACCATTAACTAAATTACTGGTGAAGAGGGGAGAAAAGACATTTTGCTTTCAAAGGAATAACAGTAAGATTTTTCACAAAAATTACAGAATTGAGAAAATAATGGAACAACGTCTTCGAAGTACTTCGTGAAAATAACTGCTGGTTAGTAACTACATCCAGTGTGGGATAGACTTCAAATACGGAGGCAGTTCTCAGGGTAGAGCATGATGACTGTGGCCAACAGATCCAAAGAGTTTTCATCACAAGGATGAATTGTCTTATTTTTCAGTCCGTATGAGGTGATGGATATTAACGAAATTGACTCTGGTCATTGTTTCACAAAAATGTAAGTCATCCTGCTATATACCTTAGACTCATACAGTGTTGCCGTCCATCAGGTGTATCCAATGAAACTGTGAACAAATTGAAGGTGGTTAAACTGTTTCCCACAAACAAACAAAAAAATCAAAGAATTTATTTCCACAGATGCACACTGAAAGAAATGCTAAAGGGAAGTTTTGAGTCATAAAGGAAAGAATTAAGGATCGGAATATGGTAATTAAAGCAGGAAAGAAGAAAATCAGTAAGGATAATATATGAGTAAATCTAAGTAAATATTATTTATTTTTAAGGTTTTATTTATTAATTCATGAGAGACACAGAGAGGCAGAGACATAAGCAGAGGGAGAAGCAGGCTTCCTGTGGGAAGCCTGATACGGAACTCAATCCCAGGACCCCAGCAGACACTTAATCACTGAACCACCCAGGTCCCCCTAAAACACTGACTGTTAAACAAGAAAACTAATATTGGTGTGGAAATAAAATAAATAACAGTAGAGGAATGGCAGAAAGGGGTGTTGAGTTAGGGTTTCAAAGTCCTCATACTGTCAGTAAATTCTAAAAATTCATATAGATTATGAATCCAAATGTGAAATATAAAACAATGAAACATTTAAAAGAAAATCATGAAGTTACTATGATGAACTGGAGGTAGGCAATGTTTCCCCAAGTAAGACACCAAAAAATACCAACTATTAAAAAATATGGCTAAGTTGGACCATGTGAAAATTAAGAATTGCTATTCATCCTAAGACATCTATAAGAGAGTGAAGAGGCAAGTCTCAGAGTAGGAGAAGAGATTAGTTAACTGATCTATCTGTTGAAGGTCTAATATCCTATGTGAAATACAATCTGCGACCTGTAGGTGCCTGTATCAGTCATATGCATTTTATATATAATACAAATTATGTGTGTGCATAGAGTCAATGGAAAAGGTAGGAAACATAACACAATATCAACTTTATGCTCATCAGAGACATACAAATTAAAAGCAGTGTGATACTACTACAAAAAACACCAAAATGGCTAAAGCTAAAAAGACATGACGTGCAGAGAGTTGGCGAAGATACAGAAGAATGGGAAATTTCACACATTGCTAGTAGGAGTGTAAATAAAACTAGTCTGGCACCCTTTAGCAGAAAACTTCGGGAGCTGAGCATATGCATGGCTTATGATTCAGCAATGCCACCTCTTGGAACACAGTATAAATATCTAGGTATGGAGGCAAAACATAAGCACAAATGTTCATAGCAAATTCATAATAGGCAAAAACTAGAAACAATCCAGATACCCGTCAAAAGTAAGAAGCATTTTTATAAGCATGATATATTCAAATGAGAAACAACAGGAAAGAGAAAGAGAAAATACGACTACGTGCAACTCATGGCCAAATCTCTGAAATATTTGGGAAATGCAAACTAAATGACAATGAGTTACGAGTTCACATCTACTGGAGTGGCTTAAATCTTTGCACATGTCGGTACCATGTCTGGCAAAGATACAGGGTATCTGGAACTCTCCCACATTGTTGGAATGTAAAATGGCACAACCACTCCAGAAAATAGCTTGGCAAATTCAAGACATTAAGGACATACACACCTTTTGACCTGTCAATCCCAATTCTGTGCTAGTCTAGGCAAGTGAAAGCAGTGACATGAAACCTGCACACAAACATTTATAGGAGCTCTCTTCATAAATCATCGTAACTACATTGTGATCATTAATCACAAATTTGATAAAGCTTGAGGACATTACACTGAGTGCATTTTCAAAGTGTTACATAGTGTAGGATTCTATTTTTTAAAAAATAATTTTATCTATTTTAGAGAGAGAGCAGGGGAATAGGCAGAAGTAGAGGGAGAAGGAGAATCGTAAGTAGGCTCCACACTGAGTGCAGAGCCCACCTGGGGCTCGATCTCATGGCCCCTGAGAGCATGACCTAAGCCAAAATCAGGAGTTGACCACTCAATCAACTGAGCCACCTAGGTGCCTCTGTCTGAATCCACTTATTCAGTAATCTGTACATGTATTAAGACTCATACAACTGTATACCCAAAAGAAAATTGACTTAATGTGTGTAAAATTGTTATTTTTTTAAAGATATACTTACTTATTTTAGAGAGACAGACATGGACACCTGGGTGGCTCAGTGGTTGAGTGTCTGCCTCTGGCTTAGGTCATGACCCTGGGGTTCTGGGATCAAGTCCTGCTTCAGGCCCCCTGTGGGGAGCCTGCATCTCCCTCTGCCTGTGTCTCTGCCTCTCTCTGTGTGTCTCTCATGAATAAATAAATAAGATCTTTTTTAAAAATAGAGAAATAGGGCAGCCCTGGTGGCTCAGCGGTTTAGCGCTGCCTTCAGCCCAGGGTGTGATCCTGGAGACCCAGGATTGAGTCCTGCGTTGGGCTCCCTGCATGGAGCCTGCTTCTCCCTTTGCCTATGTTTCTGCCTCTGTGTGTGTGTGTGTGTGTGTGTATCTCATGAATAAATAAATAAAATCTTAAAAAAAAAATAGAGAAATAACATGAGCGGGGGGCGCAAAGGAAGAGGGAGGAGAAGCAGACTCTCCACTGAGTGTGGAGCCTGATGCAAGGCTGGACCTTAAGAGCCTGAGGTCACAACCTGATCTGAAATCAAGAGTCTGACACTTAACCGACTGAGCCACCCAGGCGCCCCTTGTTTGTAAAATTTTTAGAAATAAAAATTAAACACTGCAAATTAAGTTGTAGCCAAGAAACACAAGGATTCTTTAAAGACTGTTCATTTGATGTGTGTCTTGTATGGTGCTTCTCTGAATTCTCAAAACTTCTTTTTACCTACACTTGTAGCTAAGCTTGGAATCATTCTCCATCCAACTCATTTCTGGTTCCATGAAAGGATCTCATATTTGGCCCCTAGAGGAAAGGAAATTCTTATTTGGGGGTTTCCTTCAGCCCTGTCCAAGTGTCCTCCATTTTAGCTGTTCTAAAAGATCACCAAAGACAAGAAAGGAAAAAGAGAAAGGAGACACACACTAACCCACCATATTTTAAGCAATTATCTCAAATCTACAGAAGCGCCAGCAACACAGCAGCAATGCCCAGTTTCCCTAGGGCCTCATGCTGCAGACTGACTGTGTCAGGAGATCTGAGGTGAATGCACTTGACCTCAGGGAGGCTTGTTTCTCCAGAGCAGACAGGAGAGAAAAGATAGAACAGCAAAGGACAGGCCCCATCAGAAGGATTTTTCAGCCTTGCTTGTTCAGTTTTCCACTCACATTAAGTAATAATCAGGATTCTCCTGGGGAGATTTCTTGTGTGTGTGTGTGTGTGTGTGTGTGTGTGTGTGTTATGCTGGGGAGATTTCTTTCTTTGAGTGGTTTCATGGAAAGAGCCACCACCCACCACTTCGGAGACAAAGAGACAGATGTGTGTCCACAGACCTGATCTGGAAGCTGAGCACCTGCCTCCCTCATTCATGTCTGAGATGACAGAGAATAATGGCACCTGATCCTAACTCCTTCACTCATTTGGGACTCAGAGAGGGGAACCACCTCTAAGAGAAACACCAAGTAGGAAACACATACAAGTTCTCATGCCAAAAAGCAGACATTCAGGCTTCACCAGACTCTCATTCCTTCCCTTGTAACTCATATAAATTGCCTCCTGGGAAGAGAATAGTCCAGCCCTGTGGTCTCCCTGAGTGACAGCTTATCAGATATACCTTTTCCATAATGAAGGGAGGATTGTCACAGCACAAATGCCCAGAAGTTATGTCCTGCAAAGTGGTATTTTCCCAGGGTCCACTACACACCAGGCTGGCTTGAGTTTCCTTAACAGAATTCCAAGCCATTGTCCGTGGAGCTGTAGCCACACTCAATTACAGCCCTGGCCTCTGGCCTCCTGTCCCCAACATCCCCACAGGCCTTGATGCCCACATCTGTCCAGTCTCTTCTCCTCCTGTGGCCTTGTCCCAGCCCACCATTGTTTTTTGTCTGTCCCCTTCTATTTTATGTGCCGCTGTCCATGCCCTAGTGTCCTACAGCCTTTCCAGACCCTGGTCCCTGCCACTCCTCCCCATCCCCCTTTTAGGAGAGATAATAACAAGTGTTGTCAAGGACATGGAGAAATTGAGACACTCATACACTGCTGGAGGGAATGCATAAGGCAGCAGTTGCTGTCGACAAAGGAGAGGCCTCTAGAAAGATAGTGAGGTAGGAAGCCCCAGGAATCTGTCTCCCCACCTAGAGGACAGTTGCACTGGTGGAATCTGTCTGATGTAACTCTTTTGGAAATCTGGTGTCTATTGAAGGCTTGCAACTTCCAGGAGAAGGCTTGGATGGTAAATTGCATTGAATTTTGAGCAATTTTGGCCCTTAACACAGTAGCAGCTACCCCTTCCCTACCCCCAGCCATGTGGCAGACAGCTGTGCATGTTTCCTGCAGCAGCTCACACACAGCTTGAGGACACAGAGCAGGCAGGAAGGACTCTGTCCTCCAAATATTGGGGGACTGTGCTGCCATCACTGATTGCTGCTTCTGATCACAGATGTGCAGGCAAAGAGGCAATGGCCACTGTATTGTTGCTCCCCCAGTGTTACAAACTACTTCCTCTCGGGTTTAAAAGCCATCCAGGCGATTTCAAGAGCCAGTTCCATTTTATTCTCCCTTCATATTTTTCCTTTTCCTCTTCAGGAGCCAGACATTAAAGACTAGGGCATTCAAAAACAACTGCATATACAGGGAAAAGTAGAAAATGGAAAGACTTAGAAAAGACCTAGGAAATTATGTTTATCCTTCAAGCTGATCCTCAGCACAAAGAGGCTACAATTTTTTAAAAATGTGTTTTAATTAAAACCCTGAGGAAGGAGGAGATTCTAATTCCAGAGTTATCACGTTATTAAATTCAAATGTCCAGTGTTAAACAAACAAACAAAATCCCAGGCATGCAAAGAAACAGGAGAGTATGGCCCATTCTATGGGAAAAAAAGTAAGTCAACAGAATCTGTCCCTGAAAAGACTTAACAGGGTATCTAGTAGACAAAGACTTCAAAAGAATGCTCTTGGGATGCCTGGATGGCTCAGTGGTTGAGCATCTGCCTTTGGCTCAGATGGTGATCTGGAGTCCTGGGATCGAGCCCTGCATCCCCCTGCAGGGAGCCTACTTCTCCCTCTGCCTGTGTCTCTGCCTCTCTCTGTGTGTCTCTAATGTATAAATAAATAAAATCTTTAAAAAAAAATAATGCTCCTAAGGTTGCTCAAAGAGCTAAAAGAAGACATAGAGGAAGTTGAAACTACCTGTGAACAAAATGGAAACATCAACAAAGAGACAGAAAACATACAAAGAAACCAAAAAGAAACAATGGAGCTGAAAAGTACAGTAACTGAAATGGAAAAGGTGGGAGAAGCATTGGAAGACTGTGCTAGGCAGGCAGGAGAAAGAATCCGTGAACTTGAAGACAACCTTGGACGTTATCAAGGCTGAGAAACAAAGGAGAAAAGATTGAAGAAAAGCAAACAGAACCCAGGACAACTTGGGCACCTTTGGAAGGACCAGTGTGCATGTCCTAGGAGTCCCAGAAACAGAGGAGACAGAGAAAGGGGCAGAGAGACTCCTTGAAGAAATAATGGCTGAAAAATTCTAAGTTTGAAGAAAGACATGACTATAAACATTGAAGAAGCTCAGTGAACTCCAAGAAAGATGAACTCAAAGAGACCGGCATGAGACACATTATAATGAAACTTTCAAGAGATAACAATAAGGAGAGAGTCTTGTCAGTAGCAAGAGAAAAGTGAATCAACACAAAGCAAGGATGCCCCAGGAAGCCTGCAAGCAGATTTCTCATCAGAAACTTGGAAGGCCAGAAGACAGTGGGCTGATATATGGAAAGTGCTAACAGGAAAACTGTCACCAAGAAATCCCATATCTAAAGTGTTCTTTGTGAGTGAGGGAGAAATCAAAACATTCTAAAAGAAACAGTAGCTGGGAGCTACTGGGAGCTTGTGACTAGACCTGCTCTGCAAAAAAAAAAGGGGGGGGGGTGTCAAAGGAGTCCTGCAAGGTGCAATGAAAGGTCAAAGAGTAATTCAAAGCTACGTAGAGAAACAAAGATTTCAATAAAGGTAAACATATGGATAATTATAAAAGCTGGGGAGTCATAGTCTGGGGACACAGGCTCACCAAAAGACGGGGACCTAATCATGAGGCTAGAGAACACCTTCCCCCCCGCCAAGACACACACCTCAGGACCACATTACTAAAGGCTGTTTCTGGGAGTTTCTTCTGTCGAATGCATCATGCTTGGCTATCTAGAAAAAAAAAAAATCACAAGCCATACCAAAAGGCAGAAATCACAACTTGAAGAGACAGAGCAGGCATCAGAACCAAACTCAGATACGGCAGGGGTTGTTGGAATTACCAGACTGGGGAATTTAAAACAATTCTGATTAATATGCTAAGGACTTTAATGGAAAAAGGAGACAATATGCAAGAACATATGGGCATTGTAAACAGAGAGATGGAAATTCTGAGAAAGGTTAAAAAGAAAAGCCAGAGATCAAAAACATTTTAATAGGACTGAGGCATTCTTTTGATGGGCTCATTAGTAGACTGGACACGGCTGAGGAAAGAATCTCTCTCTGAGTTGGGCATGTGACCATAGCAACTCTAAAATTGAAAATTGAAGATAAAAAGTTGGAAAAAAATATAAAAGAATATCCAAGGACTATGGAACAACTGCACAGCTGTAACATACATGTAATGGGAACATCAGAAGGAAAAGAAAGAGACAAAGGAACAGGAGCAAAGTTTGAGGCAATCATGCCTGAAATACTCCCCAAATTGACATCAGACTCCAAAACAGAGATCCAGGAAGCTCAGAAAACAACAGGTAGGATAAATGTAAAAAAAAAAAAAACAAAACAAAACAAAAAAAAAAACAACAAACAAACTATATTTAGGCATATACAAATGAGGAGGAAATAAAGTCTTTCTCAAAGAAACCAAAATTGAGGGAATTTGTTGCAAGTACTCCTGCCTAGTAAGAAATATCAGAGAAGTTTTTTAAGGGAGAAGGAAAATGAAATAGGTCAGAAACTCAGATCTACCTAAAGAAAGGAAGAGCACCAAAGAAGGAATGAAAAAAAACCTTTTATTTTTCTTATTGTTGTGATCTAACAGATAACAGTTTGTTCAAAATAATAACAGCCATCGGGACACCTGGGTGGCTCAGTGGTTGAGCATCTGCCTCCAGCTCAGGTCATAATCCCAGGGTCCTGGGATCAAGTCCCACATGGGGCTCCCCACAGGGAGCCTGCTTCTCCCTCTGCCTGTGTCTCTGCCTCTCTCTGTGTGTCTCTCACGAATAAATAAATAAAATCTAAAAAAATAATAAAAACAGCCATAATGTATTTGATTATATATACTTATGTATGTTTACGGATGGGCATATAGTAGGGATACTCTTACCATACAACCGAAGAATCATGCTCCTTGATATTTACTCAAATGATTTGTAAACTTATGACCACACAAAAAAACCTGCATGTGGATGTTGATAGCAGCTTTATTCATAATTCCCAAAACTTGGGATCAACCAGGTAGGTGAATGGAGCTATGTTGCATTGCAGACGATGGAATTTTTTCAGCGCTAAAAAGACATGAGCTGACCGTCAGGGCATGAAAGGACACGCAGGAAACTTAAAAGCGTATCACTAAGTGAGCGAAGCCCATCAGAGAAAGGCTACATACCGTATGATTCCAACTCTAGGACATTCTGGCAACACTGGAGACAGTAAACAGATCGGGGTGGTCTGGAGGGGGCAGGGGCATGAGTAGGATAGGCAGAGCACGGAGAGTTTTTAAGGCAATGAAACTATTCTGCGTAGTACCTCAAGGGTAAAAACATGCCATCGTATGTTCGTCTAAACCCACAGGATGTATGGTACTCCAGGTCAACTCTGGGCTTCGGGTGGTCACCTTGTATCAGCATAGGTCCAGCAGATGTGACGAGTGTACCTTTCTGGCGGGGATGTTAATAGTGGGGAACGCAGGGCTATATGGGAAATATCTGTACATTCTTCTCAGCATTCTCCAAGAACCTAAGACTGCTCAAAAAAAAAAAAAAACAGTTTATTAGTTGACAAAAACATAACCACGAGTAACGAGGACATGAGTAACATTGTTCTGCAATTATTTTTATGGTGATTTCACTGCTGATTGTCCCTATTGGGAGTGAGGAGGAAATGTTTCAGGTATGCTAGTCAGTAAATTCCTAACCACCTTCTCATTTCCTCAGGAATTCTGAAAGGTGTTAGAACTCGTGTGTCGACAACAACAGTTCAGATTGGGAAAACCTCCTACACTCCCTAAAAACACAGTTCCAGGATTTAAATCCACATTTAATCAGAGGAATAAACAGGGAGCACAGTGTTAAAGCAGGCAGCCCTGTAGGCCTCTTAAATGCTATTGTGCAAACCTGCTATTGAGAAATGCAGCTCAAAGGAATCTAGCAAAGGAGAACATGATGTTGTCAAACTTGTCCAGCTCCTCGTGGATCCTGAATGTTGGACTCCACAAACCCTGCACTTAATTCTAATCAAGATATTCAGGAAGACACAGGACCCTCCCACCTTCCTTGGCTCCTTCTCCATTTCCCACCCAAACAAGAAGTGCTCTGGGTTGAAGACCACATTGCCACATACCTGAACACACACATTGCAATGAAGAAAGATGGGTTACTAATTTCCTTCAGTCTGTAACAGTAAAAAAAAAAAAAAAAAAAAATTAAAAGTGCAATAGAGTTTCACATTCAAAAGCTAATTGAATTCAACTCAGTCCAGATTTGAGATGAAGGGAGTGACTGCAAGTCTCCATCTGGGAGGGGCTGGGCCTTGCATTTGTGATCTTCATACAAGATGGCAAACAAGCTGACTTTCCAAATCAGGAAAATGTGGGGAGTGGGGAGGGGACTGATAGGGATGATGAGGAGCTCAGAGGCCCCCCCACCGGCTCCCCAGAGCATTGCCCTGGTTCCCCTACCACTTCTTGGGGCTCCTCTCTGAGCACCTACAGATTGGGCCAACATGACAGCCCATGATGGGCTCTTACACTGCCTTTGGCCCGTTTCACACGTGGCTGAGTCTACCCTGCCTCCCAGGTAGATTGAATTCAGGTCAACCAATTCCAAGGCTCACCCACAGAGTCAAAGTCCTCGCCGATGGCCACCAAAGTGAGGGGGCAGTAGGAAATCTTAGCAAGTGCTCTGTCAGACCCTGTTGGTGTACGGATCAGGTAAGGAGCAAAGGTCAAGAAAGGTGGGATGACTCACCTGAGGGCACTGATTGAGCGAGCACCACGCACAAAAGCATGGTCAGTGGCCCAAGGGTCACACTTGTTCACTCTTGCCAGTGTGAACTGTGCTAATTGTCTGAGTCCTTCCTTGAAACCCCAGTCAACGATGTGGGAGGAAGAGGCGAGATAAAACCATAAGCGTGTCACGGAGTCCTGGTCATATTTTTGTTCAGGGTATGGTTGAATGCTTTCTTCATCCTACATGACCCAGATGAGGTCACTGGCATGCATGTCTTATTGCACCTTAGCTGGAGGTCGCATCAGGTCACCTGGCCTCTCCCTGAACTGGCTCTGAGTACATCCTCCCACAACCCGAGGAAGGCTTTCTGCCCTTCTGTCCACAGTGAAACCAGAACTTTGCTATTGACAACCACCTCCAATCATTACCTCTTACTATGCGAGGTGCTGCACATATCTGAAACCATTTTATCTTCTTGATAATCCAAGAGGGCATTCCCATTCCCATGGTATAGACAAGGAGGGGGGAAAAAAGAAGAGCAAGGCAGCGGAGGGATTTTTTTAAAAACCTGCCGAAACCCTAAAAGCCAGGACTGGAGGTTGGGCCCCCCCCCCCCCAGGTGGGCTTCCCCGCTGGGGGGGTGGGCTTCAGCCTCCTGTCTCCATCCCAGCTCCAGATGTGGGACCGCTGCTGCCCTACTACCTCCTACGAGAATCCCACTTCAGTTGTTTTTTAAAATGCCATGCTCTTATCAAGCTGGAACCCCAGCCTCAGTGTCCTTTCCTATCAGGTTACTTTGTTTCAGCATCTTTGTCTAACAAGGAAATGTCATCCAAGAAAAGGAGGGAGAAGACAGGATGGGGGGAAGGGATTTAGTGAAGCAGAACCTCTTTAAATCGGGTATTTGTTGTGGTGTGTGGCAGGCGTCAGTACACACGCACACATGCACAGAGGAATGTGTGTGCCTGCAGGGGTGTGTACCCATTTCACCCGAATGTATCAAACTGGTGGGGTTCCAGTTGCCCCTTAATAGGGCTTGTTGGGGGTTTTTGAGTTTTTATTCTAATTTCGGTTAGTTAACACCCAGCATCATATTAGTTTCAGGTGTGCGAGCCAGTGATTCAGCCCTTCGTGCAACCCCCGGTGCTCCTCAGACCAGCGCGCTCACTCCTTGATCGTGCGTGAGTCATTCAGAAACGGATGGAAATGCTCAATCTCAAATGCTGCTTCCTGAATGAAAACACGCCACTGACCCACGTCACCCCGGGGAGCGGGCACCCGTGACCGTGATCGCCTGGCGGGATGTGAGCAGCCTGACTGCTCCTGTCCGCTGACAGCGTGTGACCGGAGGACAGCGCCCACCCTCGCTCTCCCCTCTACTGAGAGCCTCTCTGGCTTCGTCCACCGCCTCCTCACGTAGCCCAGCTCACGCCTCTTGCAGGAGGTTTGCTCTGAGCAAGCTCACAATCTGCTTCTCCGTTGTTGTGGGAAACCCTGCTGGGCCCTGCACTGACCCCCGCCGTGCCCGCTGGGGTGGTTGTGAGTTGCTGCATGAATCAGCGACCCGAAAGCTCCCCGCACCAAACCTGCACCAAATCTGCACCATGCTGGCTGCTCAGAAATGACGACCAGGGGGACTTGGTTTGAAAATAACACAGAGCACGAAGCAAAAGGGAAAAATGTAAGATTTTTTTTTTTTAAGAAATCTTCCATTTTAAAACAGCAGGGTTTTTCCTGGACATAAACCACAGTTTATGCATCTAGCAGGTGTCAGGGTGGTGCCCGGCACAGTCCTGAACACTTGGTGTGTGCAACTCCTTTATCCCCACAGTCACACAAGGAGGTGACTGTGGTGTCCTCCCTGACAGGGAAACCAGGCACCAGGGTTTGGGAAGTCACCCTAGTTCCCACAGTGAGAGAGGGAGATGTGGGGCTTGGCCCCGACCATGTAGCCACCCTGTGCCCCCTGCTCCCTGACACTATGCACAGACTTGGGGGGTTGGGAGGTCCCCTCCTCAAGGTCCAAGGTCCAGCATGGCCATGTGACTGAAGCCTCCCCGGGGCTCCCCTGGTTTTGGAGCTCCCTGCCCAGCCCAGCGCCAGGATGCAGCCCCGGGATGGGCCAACCCAGGTTGCCAATAGGCCTCTCTCTTATGCTGACTCTTCCTGGGGGTCCCGATTCATTTCTCCCTCTGACTCCTCCGGCCTCCGGGGACCTCCTCATCTTTAACGTTCTTAGGAAATCAGATTCTATAATTGTTTTGTTGTGGAAAGTCTACTTTGATTACATTTTGTTCCCTTTGGAAGAACAGAGCAGCATCCACCCCAGAAAGGCAGGCAGAGGGCCACTGGAGCAGGTGACAGGCCCGTGTCCAGCCTGATGCAGGAGCAGCACCCTGGGCCGCAGTCACGGGCAGGAGCAGTCCCAGGCCTCTCACCCCAATGAGCCCCCAATCGGCCTCCAGCCCTGCCACTGTCTAGTGCCATCACCTGCACACTCCCTGGCCACACAGGGGTCACTTGGACGCCACATGCCTCAGTGAACCTCCAAGAGACATCAGGCACCAGGAGTTTTCTCCACATTCCAGGTACTGATCTGATAGGGCCCTCGAGCCTTTTGCAGAGAGTCCACCACGATAGCAATATTGCAGGTCATCGATTGAAAGAAGATTCTCACTGAAAACCAATGCAGCCATTGGAAGGGACCTTCCAACTCCGCCCAGGATGAGGAACAGAGAGAGAGATTTACTAAGGATTTGGGACTTCTGGCCCTGGGGGTGCCTCTGCCCCAGGGTCCCCCAGAGCTGCCCCAGCCATCAGCTCCTCCCCCGCAGAGGACCAGGGGACAGTCGCCACCTGTGACAGGGCACCCAAAGGACAGTGACACATTAGGGGGACTAGCTGCCTGCTTCTCTGCGCCTCGCTGGTTAAACAGCAGGACTTCAGGGAGGACGGGCCAGTCCCTAGGAGGAGAGGCCACTGGGCAAGAGCACAAGGTTAACATGATGAAACAAAATATCTATCACCAAACACAGGGAGGCTCCTCTTTCACAGATGGGTTCTGGGGCCCTGCTGGGAGGCTTTCCACAGTCACCTTATCCCTCTCCTTCTGGCGCTCAGGCATTTCTTCTGAAAAATGACTGAGCTTGAACCTCAAATGTGGTTCTGGCCTGTAAGTGGCCGAGGTGTCTGGCAAGAGCAGTACTGTACTGTATGCTAAGTGCTTACAGCTGCACTGTGGAGTACCAGCCACGGTGGGACCGTACCTGCCAGGGCCTGACCACTCCTGTCAGCACTCTGCGTGTGCCAGCTAGCCTAATTCTCACAACGGTGCATCCCTCTCTAACAACTGAGGAAACAGGGGCACAGAGATGTTATGCAACTCACCCAAGGCCACACAGCCAGGAGATGCATGAGAGACATCTATAAGCACAAGCCGTAACTTAGAACCATGTCTCCCCTTCTTTGTAATAAATTCTGAGCACTGAGCACTGCAGGGTGAGGCTATTAATAAAATGCATTTGTTTCTAGAGCTCAGTTTTGTCCTCTTTATGGGAATTCACTTAAATCATGTCAATCTGGACTTTTTTTTTTAAAAGATTTTATGTATTTATACATGAGAGACACAGAGAGAGGTAGAGACACAGGCAGAGGGAGAAGCAGTTTCCCTGTGGAGACTCCGATATGGGACTCGATCCCAGGACCCCAGGATCACATCCTGAGCCAAAGGCAGATGCTCAACCACTAAGCCACCCAGGTGCCCTTGGACCTTTTTTTTTTTTTTTTAATGAGTAACATAGTTATCCAAAACTTGAAGGATGAGCAGGCTTCCATATCCTTATAAATTGCTTATTTGTAGCATCCTAAACTGAAAGTTAAAAAGTTCACCAAGCATTAAATAAACTCCAGTTTAAGCAAAATGAAACATACCATAGGAGTAGTTTAAGGTCACCCCATTGAAGTTTTTCAGGATTTAAGGTCCTGAACAATTTTTTTTTAATGCCTTCAGTGTTTTCACAGCACCAGCCTACAGAGGTGGGGGGAATTTCACGGAGCAAACCGCACCGTCCAGAAAGTTACTAGTTATTGATGGAGTATCTATTAGGTACTTGTGACTTTAGTGACAAAGATACTGTCACAGTTCACATCTTTGGTGGAGAAGGCAGGCCTTAATCCACGCATGCACACTTACAGACCTCAGTTTTATTCCATGAAACCGAGAAATCCAGGGTTCTGAAACAGCACGTCGCTCAGTGCGCAGCTCCCGGAGGAGGTGGTGTTTGAGCTGGTATCTGAAGCATGCGTATCTCACATGGCTGGAGAAGAGAGCATTCCAGGGACAGAGTATACCTCCTAGGTACACGTGCCAAGACACTCAGAGGCCAGTGGGGATGGTGCTCAGAACACAGGCCTGGCTAAGGACAGGGCTTGATCTGTTGGTGTGGCACACATGATGGCACATCCAGTCCCACACACCCCTTTCCTGAAAACAGAACCCCAGTTAATCCAGGCAGTGGGCAAAGACCCCTTGATCACCATGAGGACAGACTACAGACCCAGAGGATGAATCATAATTGATTGGCTAAGTCTGACCCCTTTTCCTAGAACTGGTCATGTGGGTGGGCACATGGCCAGTGCTGACCAGTAAAGTATAGAGTGAAGAAGGATGGAAAGTTACTGGGAAAAATCAGGTCTTCAGATAAAACCTCCGAGCTCAAGAGAAGAGGACTTTTGCCCTGCCTCTGTCGTCCTACTTGCCTGTGACCGCATGGCACGGTGGTCATCCAGAATCCGTGACAGTCCTAACACCCCAAAGCCACCATGCCGAGGATGGCACAATGGAAACCAGAAAAAGTCTAGGTCTTTGACCTTGCTGAGCCACTGATCAAATCCTGGAACTGCCTCTCCCAGGCATCCTGGTATGTGGGGTCATTGAGCACCTTCAGGCAAGTCATTGCTGGCCGGGGACCCTCTTGCTCACAAATGCAGTTTGAACTGATTTACATGGGAAAGCATTCATCTCAGTGATGCACCATTAGGTCACAACCCACCCCAGAGCTTAATGGCATGAAGACCCGTGTGTTATTATCTCTCATGGTTCTGTAAATTGACTGCCCAGCTGGGCAGTTCTTGTTTGAGGGCTTGAGGTCTTTGCAGATGTTGCAGTCGTGGGGAGGATGGGATTGCACTCACCTGAGGGCTCACCTGGGTTAGATGCCTAAGGTGCTGCTGGCTGGGACCTGAGCTGGGGCTGTCAACCATCGTGCCCATGCATGGCCTCTTATGTGGCTTCAGTATCTCCAAGTATGGTGGTTGGTTTCCTAGAGTGAGCATTCAAAAAAAAGGGGGGGGGGATTCCTAGAGACCCAGGCAAAAACAGCAAAGTCTTTTATGAGCCACTTCCAGAAGCCACACAGAATCATTGGTCAAAAACAAATCCCAGGTCCAAGTCCCTGCTCCGCCGTGTCGGGTATACTTGGACCCAAGCTTGAGCTTGTAAATAAACCCTCGTGTGTTTGCATCGGGAAAACAAAAATCCCAGGGCAAAGCCAGATTCAAGGTGAGACTACCAGGAGGTGTAATTCCATGCGATGGCCATCTTTGAGGACTAGCTATCATAGCATCAAAGTATTTTAAGTGATGGGTGGCATAGATAGTTGCTGTGTTGGACAGACTGGAGGAGAAACAAGATCAAGCTAAGATGGAGAGACCAGTGAGCTTGCTTTAGAGGATTGTGATGAGCTCTCAATATCTGTTCTGTCCCTCCTTTGTGTAGCCATGAGTCATCCCTTCTCTACACTGACTGACTCAGGAATGGCAGACCCAAACCACAGCAGGCTGGGGAGACGTGGGCAGAGCTCAAGATCTCTGAGAAAGTTGGTTCCTTGCTCTTAAGAAAAACCATCAGGAGACCCATCTCTCTCTTCACCTGGACACAAAAATGGGATCCATCAGAGCTGATTGCTGTTGACTGAGGTCTTACGGCCAATGAGGAGTACTAGTCTTGAGATGCTTTTGCAGTTGGTCTTGAAAAGAAGTTAATACTCTGGGCAGTGGAGCAGAGATCTCAGAAGAACCAGTCTCCAGTGGCTTTGTTGATCCACAGAAGCGGAGCTCTCCAGGGACAACCTGAACCTCGCTTTTTACATTTTTAAGTGAGGTGAGTGAAGAATGCCCCTACATCAATTTTGCAAGGCTACAGGTATACTCAAAGATGCTGGAGCAGGTGTCCAGAAGGACTAGGGATGGGAGTAGAAGTGCGAACCTGGGACAAAAAGGCAGAAATGCGTGGAGGGACGAACTACAAGTGAATGCGTGGAGGGACGAACTACAAGTGATCTACACATTTAGCAGCCAGGATGACTCAGCTCACATCCCACGACACAACAGTACGGAATTGAAAGCCCTTATGACACTAAGGAAAAGTTGTGGGAACAGGTTCAAGAGTGTGTATATATATATATATATATATATATATATATATATAGAGAGAGAGAGAGAGAGAGAGAGAGAGAGAGAGAGAGAGAGAGTGCACGCATATAGTGTATATAGTGTATGTATATATACACTCTTATACTCTCTCTCTCTCTATATATATATATACATATATATATATACACTCACACACGAAACTACATATCTGACATCCTGTAGAGTTATGGGAGAATTAGGGGATTTTCATTAATTTTATTTTACTAACAAATCTTTTTGACTTTAGATCTAAACAGAAATCTCTACACATTACTTCACTGGTTCATACACATAAGTCACTAATAATAGTGACCTACAGGTAGCACTAAATATGTTAGGTAAAGTATTATAAAGGACAATGAAAGATGCACTACGGTTTAATTTTGATTCCCCCCAAGTAGTACCTATACTACAGCTTAAGAACTCAAATAAAAGCACAAGGCTTATCACAAAAAAACATCATTCGTAGCCCATCCTACCCCACCCAGGTTCTCACTTCCAAAAGGCAATCATTTCTTTTAGTTACCTCCTGTGATTAAAGGGCACGCTATTGGGATCCCTGGGTGGCGCAGCGGTTTGGTGCCTGCCTTTGGCCCAGGGTGCGATCCTGGAGACCCGGGATCAAATCCCACATCGGGCTCCCGGTGCATGGAGCCTGCTTCTCCCTCTGCCTATGTCTCTGCCTCTCTCTCTCTTTCTGTGACTGTCATAAATAAATAAATAAATAAAAAAAAAAAAAAAAGGGCACGCTATCCTGCCATGCATGATGCTTGCATTTTGCTGTTGTTCACTTACTGGCGAAAGCGAAGATCCCAGGGTCTCACCTCACCCCTCACACACACTCCACCAGCTCCCATCTTCTCAGTGTCATTTCAGCCCATTTCTTAAAGTTCATTCTGCATGTTTTCATGACTCCATGACTTGAAATGTCATTCACTACTAAACCCAACAATGATTTTATTTCTGTAAGGTTTTTCTTCTGGGCTTACTTGCTTCTTTTTCTTAATCTGCATGGTGGTGGACCCACCCAGGTCCATTCCCCTTAATCCAGTGTGACCTAGTCACATGGTAGGTAGGCCTGCCCCACCCCACCCCCCCACACCTGGCTGCCCTCTGGGATCTCCTCCCTTTCTTTCCCCGATGAGCTTTTCCACATTGGCTTCTTTCTTGTTTGCTCCCTCACTGGGGAGCTGTATATCACCCAGGAGCTTCTTGAGAAAACCCACCTCAGTAGCTCAGGGGCACTAACCTCTTCTCTCCTGTGTCTACACTCATTCCCTGGGGCTTTAGAATCTCTTCCAGCCACTAGACTCTCCACTTTACATTTCTGTTCCCAACCTCTCCTCCAACTGCAGACACCAACATCCACCTGTCCCTGGCATATCTCCACATGGATGTCCAATGCCCACCCCCAAACTTGCTCTCCTTCCATCTTCCCCATTTTAGAGATGGTAACACCATTCACACAGTGGCTTGGGCAGATGACTTTGGGGCATCCCTGGTCTCCTCTCTCCCCCACCCACAGCAGCCAATCCCACCAGCTCCACCTGCACGAGCACTGCTAGGGACTGAGCAGGAGCTGTGCTCACCCCACACTGACCACACTCTGGGGCTTCTTGAACCCTCCTAGCATTTCCCCATCATCTCCTTCTGCCTGCATCACTCCTTCACAAAGCACTCCTGGGTCTCCTTCCCTCACTTTACTGAGTTCTGTCCAAAAAATGTGTCTTCAGGGAGGCCTGCCCTGTCCACTCTCTGTAATTCTTTTTTTTTTTTTTTAAGATTTTATTTATTTATTCATGAGAGACATAGAGAGAGGCAGAGACACAGGCAGAGGGAGAAGCAGGCATCTTGTGGGGAGCCTGATGTGGGACTTGATCCCGGAACCCTGGGATCATGCCCTGAGCCAAAAGCAGACACTCAACTGCAGAGCCACCCAAGTGCCCCAATTTTTTGTAATTCTTTATCTCCACATAGTATTTCATGACCTCAAACCGCATCTTCAGTGATGTACGTTTATTATTTGACTCCCCACAACAGCATATGCTCCAGGAGGTCAGGGACATCACTAGTCTGTGGTGCAGTGCCCCAGGGAGTGCTCAGGACATAGCTATTGATGAACAAATGAAGCGAATTCTAATTAACATTCCTTGAAAGGATCACTGGAATTCAAGCTAAAAACACTGATCTGCACAGGTGCATGATAAAATTAGTGGACTGGAATACCAACACCAGAAATTTTAGCAAGATGAAGCATGAAAGGACAAAAGGCGGAAATTTGGCGGGGGGGGGGGAGTTAATTTATAAAAGATAAGTATATACATATAAAGGAAAAGTAGGTTTTGTTCACTGTGATAAAACATATACAAAAAAAATTACTATCTTAATTACCTTTAAGAATACGTTTCAGTGGCATAAATCACCCCTAGTGTGCTTAGGGACTCTGTGTACTTGTTTGGAAAAAATGTCTGTTGGAATCCTTTGCCCATTTTCTACTTGGATTGTTTCGTTGTTTGTTATTGAGTTGCACTCATTAATCTCCATGTATTCTGGATATTAATCTCTAATCAGCTATATAGTTTGCAAATATTAGGGAATTAGGGGGTGGGGAGAGAGAAGCAGGGTCACTCAAGGGGTCAGATGTCTAGGTTACCCAGGGCTTTCTGAAAGCGAAACCCTAACCTTAACCCCAACCTCAACCCTAACCCCTAACCCTAACCCTGGCCCCTAACCCTAACCCCAACCCTAACCCTAACTCCAACCCTAACCCTAATCCTAATTCAGTGGAGACAGCCTCATTTCTTGTCTGGCTGTGTTGCTAGTAGCTGTGTGATGCAGCGGGGAGTATGTTTATTTGAAACGGATGTCTCAGCAATCAAAAACTTAGTGCTAGGCACTCACATCATAGTATGTATATAGATGCATCCTATATTGTATAGTTATGTAATATTTGTTATATGATATATTATCAATATTCTATATCAAATTATACAATAATTATTTAATATTATGCAATATTGGCTAAATGGTGGAATCAGGAAGAGAAGAAAGTGGTTGTGTAATTAAGGATCCCGAGATGAGATCATCCTGGGCTGTCCACATGGGCCCTAACTCTGATGACAAGTGTCCTTAGAAGAAACATGGAGAAGAGACATACAGAGAAAGAGGAGGTTCCATGAAGGTGGAGGCAGAGACCTGAGCGAAGCAGCCACAAGCCAAAGGGCGCATGGAGCCACCAGAACTAGAAGGAACAAGGGAAGATTCCCCCCTAGAGCCTTAAGAGCCCCCCAAGCAGCCCTGCAGATGCTTGGATTTTGAACTTCCAACTTCTGGAACTATAACAGAATAAATTACTCTTGTTTTAAGCTTCTCCCTCTCTTTCTGCCCCTCCCCCTGCTTGTGGTCTCTCGCTCTCACTCTCTCTCTCTGTCAAATAAACAAAATCTTAAAGAAAAAAAAAAAAGAAAAGAAAAAGTTTCTTTGCAGATGTATCCGTGAGATGAGATCATCCTTGGATTATTAGGACGGGCCCTTAATCCAACAACACATGCCTGCTAAAAGGCATATAGTGGACAGACAGAGAAGAGTAGACTAGACAGCGGACAGAGACAGGGATTGTAGTTATGCAGCCACAAGCTAGGGAAGACCCACAGAAGCTGGACGAGACAAGGAATGGCTCCTCCCCAGAGCCTTTGGAGGGAATGCAGCCCTACCAACACTTTGATTTTGGACTTCTGACCTCCAGAACTGTGAGATAATAAATTTCTGTTTCAAGCCACCAAGTTTGTGATAATTTGTTTGGCAATCTTTGGAAGCAAGCGTGCAAAAGCCAGCAAAATCTGACAGAGTACCTATTCCAGTTACCTACTGTAGCAGATAATTGCCATATAACAAAAGAATCCCAAAGCAGTGGCTTAAAATAATACCATTTATTTTGCTCACATATTTGGGGGTTGTCTGGGCTTAGCTAGACATTACTCATTCAGGGTCTCTCGGGGGTTGTAACCAGACAGTGGCTAGAGCTGGGACTGTCCTGAGGGTATCTTCCCTCCCAAGTCTGAAACCTGGATTAGTAGGATTCAAACAGCTGGGTGCAGGGGAAGCTCGGCGGGGCCTCCTGGCCATCTCTTTCTCCCTCTACACGGACCCACATGATCTCTCTACATGGCGGCAGCATTCTACTCTAGAAGCTATGGCAAAGATACGCCCAGCCTCAAGGGAAGAGAGCACAGACTCTGCCTCTTAATGGGCATATCAAAGAGTTTGCAGACAGTGCAACTGACTCAACCCAGAGGAGATGGTGAAGTTGACCTCTCAGAGTCACCTTGCTATGGGGCACAAGGAAGTTGCAATATTTCTATCCCAGAAGCCTAGAGTCATCTACCCCGTGAAGGGATTCCTGGGAAACTATATGTGTCCACATCCTTTCAATTTTGCATTACAGCAGGAAACAGGGGCACCCCAACACTCCAGCAGGGTTGTGTAGTGCGTGTGCCATTTCACAGTATTGGGGATAGTCAAGATTACTCAAATAAATGGCATTGGGGAAATCAGTTGTTCCTTTAGGAAAAAATAATGATAAGGCCCATATGTCTCATCCTACAGAATATACATCCTACAGAAATATAATTTTCAGAGTAATTAAAGAGCTAATTGTAAACAACAACAAGCTGATGCAGGCATGGAGCAAAGCATAGGTGTGCTGGAGATACCTTTTCTAAGCAAGATCTGAATCCAAAGGCAGTAAGGGAACACGCTGACACATAATGTAAAATCTAAAACATAGAGGACAACATAAACAGCTAGAAAGAAATCAGGCAGAAACATCCCATATGAAATAGGAAAAATATATGATATTCAGAATGTAGAAAGAGCTCCTATAAATCCATAAGAAAATGAAAAATCACCAAAAGAAAAATGAGCAAAGGATCTGAATTGGCGACTCACAGAGGGGCTACAAATGCCAATAAAAAATTGCTCACCTCATGAACAACCAGAATGATAAGAAAACTCAGTGAGGTGTCATTTAATCTCCATTAAGTTGGCAAATTTTTAAAAGATTGATTATATCTATCAATGAGCTAGAGTATGGTTACACTTTCAAACATTTTAAAGTGTTTGAGCCATTCTGGAGAACACTATGGCAGTATTTACCAAAGTTAACACTGTGCATACTCTGTGGCCAAAACTCCACTTTGAGAATGATCTTCAGAAATGCTCCCACGTGAATGCAAGCTGGTGCAGCCACTCTGGAAAACAGTGTGGAGGTTCCTGAAGCAGCTAAAAATAGAGCTACCCCAAGACCCAGGGATTGCACTACTAGGTATTTACTCCAAAGACACAAATGTAGTGTCCAAAGGGGCACCTGCACTCCAGTTTTCACAGCAGCAATGTCCACAAGAGCCAAACTATGGAAAGAGTTGAGATGTCCATTGACAGATGAATAAAGAAGCAGTGGTCTATATAGACAATGGAATATGACTCAGCCAGCAGAAAGGATGAATACCCAGCATTTACATCGACATGGATGGAACTGGAGGGTATTATGCTGAGTGAAGTAAGTCGGTCAGAGAAAGACAATTATGATATGGTTTCACTCATATGAGGCATATAAGAAACAGTGCAGAAGATCATAGGGAAGGGAGAGAAAACTGAATGGGAAAAAATCGGAGAGGGAGACACACCATGAGAGACTCTTAACTACAGGAAACAAATTGAGGGTTGCTGAAGGGGAGGGGGTGGGGAGTTGGGGTAACTGGGTGATGGGCATTAAGGAGGGCATGTAACGGGATGAGCACTGAGTGCTACATGCAACTGATGAATCACTAACTCTAATCTAAAGCTGACCATGTTCTATATGTTGGCTAATTGCATTAAAAAATATTCCCACATGAACAGGAAGATACATGCACATAGATGCTTCCTGCTGCATTATTGGTAACAGAGGCAGAAGTAGAAAACAACCTAAGTGTCCACTAACAGGAAAATATGTAAGTAAAATGGAACAAGAAATATGTATTTATAACATGTTATTCCAAGACGTAGTCTTCTTTAAGACGAAAAATGCAAGATTTATGGATGAATGGGAAGAACACCCCAAGAAAAAAATAAATAGAAAAAAAAAAAGCAAATTGTAGATCACTATTATCCCTAGGGTCTCAATTAGATTTCAGACATCCAAGCCAAGTAAATAAGTGTGTGCACACCACATTTGCATGTGCCAAAGAAGGTTCTAGAAGGTTGCACACCAAAGTACTGCATGGCTTAATTCTCGCCAAGCATTGGTCTATGCAGGACACACCCTAAGTGCTCTATAAGAGGTTACATATGTTTATTATATATATGATATATAATAATTTCTATATTTTTTTTATGATAATGCATTCCTGGGTTCCTCTGTCATTTACAAGTAAAGAGCACATCTATGATTACAGAACACTCCCCGCCCAGGGCAGGGGCCATTTATTATTAATGCCTCCATCCCGAGGGCCCAGCACGGGTCCTGGCACAACACCTGTCGGAGGACCCCCTCTGGGCTCTCATCCCTCCCGGCCGCCAGGTGAGCCCCACGCCTCTGAGGCCTGGGGTCCCGCGTTCCTCCAGCGCGCAAGCGCCAAGGGGCGGGGCCCAGTCTCTCCAGCCCCGCCCCCAGGCGCTGCTGCGTCACTGGGCTGCGCCGCGCGCTGTTTGACGTGCCCGCGACCCGCCTTCCGGAAGGAAGCGCCAGTGGCTGACTATGGCGACCGCCGCGGAGCAGTGGGTGCTGGTGGAGATGGTCCAGGCGCTTTACGAGGTGAGCTTGGCGGCCCGAGCGGCCCACGACCATACCCAGTCCCGCAGGCGTGGGGCGGCTCTGGCTGACTCGCGGTCTGCGGCCCACGCGGGGTTGGCTGGGTCACGCCCTGACCCTCGGCTCCTCTGGCTGGAGGGCCTCGCAGGGGAGCACCGGCGGGAGCCGGAACCCAGGGGCGCCTTGGGCTCGCGGAGGGGGGCGGAGGGTGAGGGGCGCTCAGGAGAGGAGCAGGTGGGAGGGGCCCGGAGCGAGGCTGGGCTTGAAAACCTGTGGAGCTGGGAGTGATGGTAAGACGGGGTGATCGCAGCCCGGGAAGGTCGTGGGGGCGGTGGGGCAGGGGACAGGGGACAGGGGACAGGGCTGTAGACTGGAGTTTGGCTTTGTCGGGGCGAGGGGTCACGAAAGCCGAACGATTCAGGAACTGGGAATACGAAATCGTTTCCCATTCTTCCACATGCGCCCCGTTTTCTGTCCTGTAAAGATACAACAATTTTTAGAGATTTTTTTTTTTTTTTGAAGGCTATTCCGGATAATTAAGGGTTTTTTGAAAGGCTGGCTGAGCCGCGCTACCCGGTGCAGGAGCCGTTCAGTGTAGTAGCCACTACCCACATGTGGCTGCTGGGCCCTTGGAATGCGTCCAGTGCAAGCGGTGGGACTACATTTTTAATTTGATTTCGTTTAGATGTATATTTTTACAGAGTTAGGTGGTGACGGGTGGCTACGGATCTAGAGGCGAGGGCTAGTGCACTGATCAAACAGGGCAAAAATTCCTGTGCTATATTATAGAGCTCCTCTTCATTGAAAGCGAGCCTCAGATTTTCTTCTGATAATTCTGTAGAACCTGAACATAGCTGCTTACTGGCGAGGGGAGACCCTGGTGTCTTCCACTGCGGGACTTATCAGGACTTCCTGAAAAAGAATTGACAACAGATGTGGTGTGAGTGATGGCCCACCTTAACCTAATTATGGTAACTGAGATAAGAGCCTCTGAAATTGAAGGGTTTTGTTTGTTTGTTTGTTTGTTTGTTTTTTTTAATGACCAATTTTCTGTGTTGTTGCTTCCTTTTGGAAGGCTACCTAACTGACCAAGAGTGAGGTGTTCTCTTAGATGTGACATTCCCAGGGAAAGAAGCTGCGTTTGTGATTTTGATTTAATTCACTAGACAGTATCTCAGCTTTTCTTAGGATGATTTCTTTGTGGAGCGAGATGCTTAGAGACTTGGGCAGATGCTTGCCGATTAGAGTGCAATTGTTGAGAAAACCGAAAGAATGCTTAGACCACAGTCCTTATTCTTAAATGAATTGTATTCAAGGGGGATCAGTATGTTTAAAAATCATCTTAAAGAGAGATTTCCAGTCCTTTTTTTTTTTTTTTTTTTTTTTAAGATTTTGTTTATTTATTCATGAGAGACACACAGAGAGAGAGGCAGAGGGAGAAGCAGGCTCCATGCGGGGAGCCCGATGAGAGACTCGATCCCCAGACTCCAGGATCACAGCCTGGGCCAAAGGCAGGCGCTAAACCACTGAGCCATCCAGGGATCCCCGAGATTTCCATTCTTGTTTCCAGTTTTTATATAGTTAGTGTGTAGAATTTGAGGGGTCTTGTACCCAAAAGAGAAATAATAGTGTGTGTATGTGACATGTATGTAGTTAGAAAACTATTTGTGTATTGACTTATTTACCTACATTCGAATTTGTCTGCTTTTCTTCTGTCCACATTCTAGATTTTTTTAAACTATGAGGAATCATCTTCACTTTCTTTTTGTCTAATGTTTGAAAATGATTTGTAATTATGTTCTAAACACCTCTTTTAAATGACTTTCCAGTGCCAGCCTGTTGGAGTGGATCACTTTATAACTGTGGTTTAGTCAGTTACAAAGGTCGGAATCTTCCACACACAGCTAGAGTGTCTAGTTGTGCAAAACGTAAAAGCCCGGCCTTTATCTGGGAAATGCACAGTTGAAAAGAAGACTTGGCATGGATAATTTTAGTAAGGTGTCTTTAGGCCTGTTGACATGGAACACACTGCAACCGCATACTTTTGGGGAACTGCTATAGGAAAAAGACCTGCCATTCCTTTTGGCATTTATAAAGCTTTTTTTTCTCAGCCAGGATCCAAGAAGGTTTTAAAGAGGCTTATCGGGGATTCGGAAAATATAGTAAAATGTGCAAAACTCCAAGAATTGTGGAAACTGATTTTCTGATAACTCCTAACTCATCCGTGGTGTATTGGGGCGCTAGAAGGCTCGTGGAGCTGTGAAATGTTGGTTACTGTTCTTTCCTACCAGTAGAAATGTACATTATCTGAAGGATCTGATAGTTGACATTGTTCCTCATGTTGGGATTCTGCATCAGATTTTATTTTAAGAATTAAATTTCTTTCATATAAAGGTGTTAAAGGTTTACTATTAAAGATTTTCCATGTGAAAGAGAAATTGCCAACTGTTAGAAATGGGGAAAGGAGTGAGTAGAAATGAAAGGAGTTTTAAAGATTAAGTTTTATTTTTTTTAAAGATTAAGTTTTAATCTTAAGAAGTAATAGGTTAAAGGTCATGGAAGACAGTATATACAGGTGCATTACATTTTATGTGCAGATTTTGGAAGTGTTTATTTTGTTTCTTTTTTTGGTTTTTGACTCATTCTTAGGCTCCTGCTTACCATCTTATTTTGGAAGGAATTCTGATTCTCTGGATAATCAGACTCCTGTTCTCTAAAACTTACAAATTACAAGAACGATCTGATCTTACAGTCAAGGTAAGAAATTAAATCTCTTTTATTTATTACTCAGTGTATGATTACAGTTGCTACATCTTTTCAAAGAGTATTTGTGGTAGCTTACCTATATATGTTGAAATGTTTTCTGTAGTGAAATAATAATATTTTGTGAAACAATACACGCTCCTGATAATATTTCAAATAGTGAGACACAATTGAAATGAAAAAATCAATGGAATCAAGTGTGAAAAAATCAAGGGAAATGAAATATCAGGGAAGCAAAGCTGTAGAAGCCAGAAATAAAGTAGACACCCAGAGGAACACCCTGCCACAGAGCTCTGTACTTTGTCAAGGGGAATCAGCAGTGTTAGGGATAGATGGCAGAAGGGAAGCATGGACAGGGACAGGATCTCCAGGATCTCTTGCCAATGTGCAGAATTACATGAGCTGCTCATGAGGAGCACTATGAGGAAAATGAAGGATTTCCCTGTATTCTTCATAAAGGAAATTTTGAGCTGGAAAGAATCCTCTCATCTCCCCACCCCAAACTGAATTGTGATGCATTCTCTGGACCCAGCCCAAGCCAGGCAAACCTTAGGAAGTGGAAGTATAGAGGACCCGTGGCACTGCCCACATGGGGTTCCGTTAGCCGGAAGGATGAGGGGGCTGGTAAAAGAGAAGCTTACCCTTGTTGCTCAGGTGGGAGCACCTAGGAACTGGGCCCAGAGCAAGAGGGAAGCACGTTCTGACTGCACTGTCGTTGCTGTCACTGCCATCATCTCCCTGTCTAGCCCCTGTAGCTTTGGGCCAGAATGTTTAGAAAGACCAGTGACTGTGAAAAAGGTTTTTCCACAAAAATCTCTACAGCTTTGTTCACAAAGCGGGTGCACTGAATGCAGCTCGGAGATCATGGAGATGGAGCACTCAGGGGAACAAGTGCAAGATGGTGTCAAATCAAAGCAGACTTGCGGCAGTTGCTTCCCTGCTGGCACTGACGGGCTCCCGCTGTCCTCGTCGTTACCAATAACTGGAGGATGGTCAGGCAGTGTCCCCCACAGGACATGCAGCCTGTGGTTCTTAGGGCCAGTACGTTCTGGAAACCTGGCTGAAGCAGAGTAGGGGATGTCTTATTGCATGATTTTGTGTAACCTTTCCTGGGCCAGTGGATATTTGAACCTCCATTTGGAGAGATGCCCTGACCTTGACCACAGATCCCTCCCTCCCTCCACCATTTTGTCCTGACTGCCTTGTGGGATTAGTGTGCCATGGAATACTCTTGATATCATTGCAGTAAGATTGGGCCGTCCAGGACAGAGGTCCTGTTTCTGCTGTTTCCCTTGGTGTTTCAGAACTCCTTGTGAATGATCAGGTGGCCATGAAACCGGTTTCTAGCTTAGCTTTTTAAGTAGTTTGAGTTTTTATTTATAAAGCCATCAATCAGCAGCCCGGGTGGCTCAGCGGTTTAGTGCTGGTTTAGTGCCGCCTTCAGCCCAGGGCGTGATCCTGGAGACCCGGGATCAAGTCCTGCATGGGGCTCCCTGCATGGAGCCTGCTTCTCCCTCTGCCTGTGTCTCTCCCTCTCTCTCTGTGTCTCCCATGAATAAATAAATAAAATCTTTTTTTAAAAAATAAATAAAGCTATCAATCCATACTACACATTTTTTTTTTTTAAACTAATATTGTGACTAACCAGGCAAAGGGATTTCTTTTTCTTTTTTTTTTTAAGATTTTTTTATTTATTTATTCTTGAGAGATAGAAGGAGAGACAGAGCCAAAGACACAGGCAGAGACAGAGCCAGAGACACAGGCAGAGGGAGAAGCAGGCTCCATGCACCGGGAGCCCGACGTGGGACTCGATCCCGGGTCTCCAGGATCGCGCCCCGGGCCAAAGGCAGGCGCCAAACCGCTGCGCCACCCAGGGATCCCCATACTACACATTTTTTAAAGAGAATGACTAGACATAATTTTAGAGTAATCCTCTGAAAGCCAAAATTAGCAAGATTTGGTAATCACAGACATCTTACCCTAAAAGCCATGGAAGAAAAACAAAACTGTGTGTTTTTAAAGCTTAACTTTGGCAACTAGATACAGTGTCCTTTTGTTTTATGGATCTGCAGTTTCTTGAGTATGAGAGGTTTGAATGGCTTCTAACCTCTGTCTTCATGGTCACAGGTGGACAGATGAGGAATTTATTGGTTGGTTGATAACAGAAGTATAGGAACAAAATAAGTCACTGTCCTGTGACTAGTACCCTGCTGTATTTTAATTTCTTTTCTCCTGTAGGAAAAGGAAGAACTGATTGAAGAGTGGCAGCCAGAACCTCTTGTTCCTCCCATCTCAAAAGACCATCCTGCTCTCAACTACAACATCGTTTCAGGGTAAATTGGTTTGCTTCTTGAAGGACATGTATCTTTGGTTTCCTGTAGGTATCCTTGCCAAAGCATGCAGAGGTTTACATATTATTTCTTTTTTAACGGAAATCTCTGAAGATCAGAAAAATTTACAGGAAATATCTGACACATGTATTCCCCCTGTCCATAATTAATAGGCATTACCATTTTGCTTTCTTTGTTTCTAATCTATCTTAAATAAAACATTCCAAATATATATAAAGAAACCCCTTTCCATCTACCACTTACTCCTACCTCCCACAAAGGATAGCCATTATCACAAAGTTTGTGGATGTCTTTCTTTCACTTATATTCATATTTAAAAAAGAAAAAAAGATTATTTTAGAGAGAGCACATGCCCAAGAGTGGGGGGGGGGGGGCTGAGGGAGAGAGAGAATCCTAAGCAGGCTCTACACACAGCACAATCTGACATGGGGCTTGAACTCACAACTCCGTGATCACAACTGGAACCAAAATTGACTAGGATGCTTAACCAACTGAGCCCCCCAGTCTCCCCTATGTTTATACTTATAACACATATTCTTGATGCCATGAAAGTATTCGGTACTTTGTCTGATAGTGTGATGCAGCACGTTCTCCCGAGTATATACTTCCACTTCTGGTCTACTCTCAGGGAGGCTTGCCTTCTTCACTCTATGGATTTCTTTAGTCAGACAATCTTTACATGTTCTGAACCCAGACTTACTCATCATTAATACGGTGGTTATGAAGTCCTTCCTCACCCCAGAGGTCGGATTTTCCTGTTTCTGTATGGTGGCCAGCTATCCTAGCGTTCTTGGTAGAATTGTCCGTTTTTTTTACCTACTGAGTAGAAATTCCCCTTTATTGGTATCCTGTGTGCCCTTCTGTCGGGTCTGTTTCTGGTTTTATTTCTATCCTTTCGGTGTATTTGTCTCTCCTTGTGCCAGAACTTCATATAAATAGCACAGCTTAGGAATAGGCCTTGACTAGAGCAAGTCCTCACCTCCTTGTCCTTCAGAATGGCTTGGGCTGTTTGCGGCTCTCTTTTTCGAGCTTCAGTTTAACTGATCTTATTTGACCAGAAAAAGAGTTTGGGTTTGTGACTAGCAGTGTACTGATTTGGATTAATTGGAGTTTCTCTGGTACTGAATCTTATCACTGGGTACCTGGTATATCACGTAGGTCTTTCATGTCCTACAGTAAAGTTATGTAACTTTCTTCATAAAGACTGCCTATCTTTTTCTTTTTCTTTTTTTTTTTTTCTTACTTTTTACATTGACATAAAATAGTAGGTTCATACGCGGTTGTAAGAAGTAATACAGAGAGATCCCACGTACCTTTCATTAGTGTCCACCCACCGTACGCCTGCTTAACAACCAGGACATGAATGTTATGTATCTTTTAACGCATTCATCTCTAGGAACCAGGGTGTGTTCATGCTGTCATGAGGAGCATCTTTTTCTTCTGTTCCTGTGTTACCTATGCTGGCTAGGACACCTCCCGTGCGGCTGGATGGTAGTGGTGACGGAGACCTCAGTGTCCCGGTGGCTTCTGGGAGATAACCTATACCAAGTTACAGGCTTCCTATTTCTTCTGCATTTGCTAAGGGAACTTTTTCATTCATTTTTTTAAATCAGAATGTTAAATATTATCCCATGTTTTCCCGTATCTATTGAGATGATGGTAGACTTCCCAGCTCTAATCAGTTACTATGTCAAATTATACTGATAGGTTTTTCTAAATGATGCACAGCAGTTAAGTTTTTCAGAGAAAAACAGTCCACCATGCCACCCTTCCTCACCCCAGAGTCCCATTCTCTCCACATAGGTAGGAAGTGGTATCCTACTGCGGTTTAGGTTTGCATTTCCCTAATGACTAATAGTGTTGAGCATTTTTTCATGTGCTAATTGGCCACTTACTCTCTTTGGAGAATAACTACTTAACTCATTTGGCCATTTTTTAATTGAGTTGTCTTTTTTATCATTGACTTACAAGAGCTCTTTATGTATTTTGATACCAGTCCCTTATCAAATATATGAAATTCAAAGATTTCCCCCCATTCTATGGATTTGTCACTTCTCTGACAGTGAACTTTGAAGCACAATTGTTTCTAATTTTAATGAAGTCCAGTTTATCTGTTTTGTTGTTTTCTTGCTTGTGCTTTTGTATTAGATCTTAAAATCCTTCTCTCATCCAAAATTACTAAGATTTACTCCTTTGTTTTCCAGGAGGAGAGCTCAGTGTCCCCATTTTTCATGATGCAGATGTATATTTGATTGCTGTTTTCACCATGGCCCCATTCTCTCAGCTGTCCTTAGGACTTTGAGTTTATGCTCAAGCCTTTCCAGAGAGTAAATCTCCTGTCTTTCTGCAGAGCAGGAAGGAGATCTGAGCAAACGGCTGCTTCTTATAAGATTTCTGAACCATCTGCATGCTCACAGGGAGATGTTCCCATAGTGTGGGAGCATTCTCCAGGTGTTGTGGCTGAGCTTCTCATGGTCAGCCCACCTGCAGCTTCCCCTCTGGTCTCTGACTTCTCAGATACAACTTGTCCATCTCTCCTTGCATCATGGTCTTAGTAGCATCAGCTATTTAGACCTTGGAGGCATTTTACGTGCCATTAGAAGGAACAAAAGGCTGACGGGTTTTTCTCTTCATCCTGTTTTGTTTACCAGAAGTCACTGATGGGTTTTCCTATTAATTCTCACCTTCCTGGAATAAGGTCTACTTAACCGTGGCTGTTTGGTTAGTTTTATACATTCCCAATTGGTGTTGCTAATAACCTGTGTGCTGACAGAGGAGTTTTGTTTCTTTCTTCTTTGCCCTGACTGTGCCTGGTAGAGTTGGTCTTAACATTTTCTTATCAACTGTATTGTAGGCATGCTGACCGCATAGACTGTCGTCGTTGGCCCTCTGTCTTCTTCATGATTGTTCAGTGACCTCTCTCAGGGCTCCGTGTTCAAGCTCTACGGAGGTTAATGTCTGCACTGACTGGAAAGGGGGAAGGCTTGTTTTCACCTTCCGTACATCAGGCACCTTAGGGGAACTAGTAGGGACCACTGGCGTACAGAAGGCCCCACTTTAAAGAACTGCCCTGTGACATCACCACCATGCCCTGTGCTCCATAAAAGCTGGGGCCTAGATCTTTTGTCCTGAATTAATGTCTTCAGTGAGTCCTCCTAGCTGCTCAGGTCTCCTTTTTTTTCTTTTTTAATATTTTATTTATTCATAAGAGACAGAGAGAAAGAGAGAGAGAGAGAGAGAGAGAGAGAGAGAGAGGGGCAGAGACACAGGCAGAGGAAGAAGCAGGCTCCAAGCAGGGAGCCCGACATGGGACTCGATCCCGGGACTCCAGGATCACGCCCTGGGCTGAAGGCGATGCTAAACCGCTGAGCCACCCGGGCTGCCCTCTGGTCTCCTTCTTGAGAGGGTTTGGTTACTGTCATTTACTCATTGTCCATTTCTTCTTAATGTCTTTGAATGTATTGGCCTGAATTCAATTGAAGCAGTTGATAGGCAGATGGAACACACACACACACACACCCTTTACGTGCACATGTATAAAGGAGCTCAGCTGTGGGCCATGTGTCCCTTGCAGGTGGTGATTGTGTGCGTCCCATTCTCAGATTTGCCAGGGACTCTGTTAGTTTCTCCCCATGGGGCCCTTCTTGTGGACACGGGTGCTGACTCTGTCCTCTGTCTCCCCTGCTGGTCGGCGCCCATGCTAGGCAGCGCTCTGCTCTCGGGTGCATTAGCCCTTGTCTCCTTTCATCTGTTCGCCCCCTCACCTGCACCCACTCAGCCACTCCATGGAAATACTTGTGCTGAGCTTTCACTCATCACATGATGGCATATATTTCTAAACGATTAAAATGATACATTTTATTATTTTTATTTTGCATGTATTGTTAACCTTAAAAATAGTTCTTTTTATCAACAGGAATGGGTTTATTTGGGAATAAAAATTACAATTTGGGACCAGGAAGCTAAACCATAGGCAAGTCCAGCAAACAAGGGAGAAGAAGATTATTTTCTGGAGGAAGAGGAGACATTTGAGATGGGTTGCTTTAATGTAAGTTTATTGGAGAAAAAGCAAGATTTCAGGGTGGTGAGGGTTTCTCGTTAGCTGAGTTGCAGGGGTGGTGGATCCTTGGTAGGAGATGCAGTGTCTATCTCTCCCTATTGCCACCTGTAACTGGAGATTGACTCCTCTGAGGGTCTGTAATGGACAGTTCTTCCTGTGACTGACATGGAGCCATCTTGCTCCCTGGCCAGGCCATCTGCCAGCATCCCTAGTCCACTTTAGCACGGTTTCCTGGTGTCAATTTTCACACTACTTTTGGAACCACATTTTAACGGTTTATGAATGTATATTTTTAATTTTGTGCTCCAGACTTCATTCTGATTTTTTTATTCACACTTAGTTTTTTGAGCATATATTTCAGTGCCCACTCTGTTCCAGGAATATGCTGAGCACATACAGTAAATCACAGTTCTGGGACAGACAAACCCAACAGTGAAATAAATAGAATGCAAGCTGGTGTTAAGTGATAATGAAAAAATCTCAAAACAGGGCAAACAGAAGATGTGGGAGGGCTGGATATACTTCGTGTTCATTCCTCCTGACTGCTACACGTGATTCCGTGGTGTACTTAGCTGTTTCCCTCAGGATGCCAAAGCTGCCTGTGCTCCCCACTGCCACACAGAATCTGGTGGCATCACTGTCCCCTTGTGGAGCTGCTTGAGTCTCTCTGGAACGTGCCTGTCTAGTTTCCCTGCAGGGCTTCTCTGCATGGAGCTCCATCCATCTCTGCTCCCCTGAGTTACTGTATGGGGATCCACATTCGCCATAGCCCTGTTTGGCCACATTGTTTTATTTTGTATTTTTCTGATTATTTGAACCATTGAGTATCATATCATATACTTACTAGCTTCTGTGAATGCCTCCTCATATCTTTTACCTCTTTTTTCCTGGATTCCTAGCTTCTTTTTTGATTTGCAAGAACCTCTTACACAAGGTAGACTTTAATCTGTGGTCTGATTTTGATGTAGTATTCCATTATGTTCATTTCAAGACCCAAGCTCTTGTTTTTCCTGTTTTAAGATCTCTGAAATGGGGGTGCATCTTATGGTTGCTGAGAGCCGTTGTTAGCAAGGGTGTCCTTGCCTGTGTATCCATGAACTTACTGCCAGCACTTGAACTGAGTCGTGAATGTTGCTGGCAGGTAAGTCAGTGTACGGCAGGAGAAAGGCCCAGACTCCAAGCCAGTGAACACAGGCTGCAGCAACTCAAGCTTCAAACGTCCCTTTGTAAATCTCTGCTGCCTGTTGATAATCACAGCTTACTTTCAGAAATGCAGTTCGATTGAGGGGAATGATGAGTTTAGTCCAGTGGGAAAGTTCCAGCATCACAATTTGAAGCATGGGGGCACTAACCTGTCAGGGATGATGGGGGAGCATCCTCCTGCATGAGACAGGTATTCTCAACAGCAGGAAGGAGCATATCGGAGGAGCACCATGAAATCCATGGCTTAGCAGCAGGGAGAAAACAGTTGGGGGCCTTGGGTAAAGAGGTTAGGGATGTGTTGACAGATTTATCTTACGGTTTGCCTTTTAGATGTGCAGACATTGTGACAGAAATCTGTGTCTATGCAAACCTAGTAGAACTTCTCATTGTCAACTCAGAAATCATAAGCACACATAAGAAAACATCATTACATTTTCATCAGCACTGTTTTTCTTTCTTAATGGTACATAAAAAACAGTGACAGCATCATAGATTCAGTGACATACAGTAAATGTCTATCACCCAGTCTGTTTTGTCTGTGGTGTCTTCACTGAACCAAAATTCTTTTTTGTGGAGTAAGACTCCACAGGCAGTATGGAGCCTAACATGGAGCCTGAACTCACGACCCTGAGATCAAGACCTCAGCTGAGATCAAGAGTCGGACACTCAACCAACTGAACCACCCAGGCGCCTACCCAGAATTCTTTTTTTTTTTTTTAATTTTTTTTTTTTTTAAATTTTTTTTTTTTTTTTATGATAGTCACACAGAGAGAGAGGCAGAGACACAGGCAGAGGGAGAAGCAGGCTCCATGCACCAGGAGCCCGACGTGGGATTCGATCCCGGGTCTCCAGGATCACGCCCTGGGCTAAAGGCAGGTGCTAAACCGCTGCACCACCCAGGGATCCCGTACCCAGAATTCTTAATTTTGACTCTAATTCATCCATTTAGTCTCACTCTTTGAGTGTGGGGAGAACTTGTTCAGAAATCATTTCTACTCCATAGTGCCACAGGACAGTCTTCTACGTTTTCTTCTATTATCTCTTCTATAATATCTTCTAGATTTTTAATATGTCTAGAATTCACCTTTGTCCATGTTTATCCAATTTTATTTTTCTCCATAGAGAAAGAAATGTGTTTGATTTGGTAGTTTTTGGGGCAACTGCTGTCATTCCCCAGGTATTAATATATGTACACTGGTTCTCTTGAGTTCTAGAGTCTTTCATTACTCTGGATGCCTGTTCTCACATTGGTGCCCCACCCATCATTAATGGGGTTTTGTAATACTAGTCTCCTGGGAAAGCACTGTCCCCCTTACTTCTAAGTTCACTTTGCAATACTGACTGTCACTAATAGTGAGGTTGTGGTTTTTTATTGGAATGGGGTTTATTTTCCCTCTTTCTCGTTCTCTGAGGCTTTGATCTTAGAGTTGTCTTTTTAGATTGGCTCTATTTGCTTCTGTGAGAGACCCTTCAGGGTCTTATGCTCCAGCATTTGCGTGTCCAGTGTGACATCCCTGCAAGCCTGCGTGGAGCACAGGCATGAGCCTTCCGTTTCTTACCGGAAATTGGTTTCCTTCTGCTCCAGGTGCCAATGGAAACAAGATCCCTGTATCTACATCACAGTGCCTCTTGGCAGTTTATCAATTGGTCAGGAGTTTTGGGCCTACTTTTTCTTGATGGTTTGATTTCTCTGCATATTAGTTTTTGTAGAATGGCCTTGACTGTTCCAGCAGCAGCCTTTAGTACAGACTTGTCTCCATAGGGATTTTGTTTTCGCATCTCTTTGTGAGTGTCATCACTTCCACACCAGGAATATTGGGAAGCCTAAGAAGCCTTGAGAAGTAGGCAACTAAATGGCATGGTGGATTCAGAGTCAGAGCAGGTGGTTTGAAGGAAAAGAAGGAAGGAATATTTAGAGAGCACCTCTTATGGACCAGGCACTTCTATAGCAATTACCTGAAAGGTAGGTGTTCCCCCCACATAAGGATGAAGAAGATGAGACTCACAGACTGCCCCGGGCTCCTGAAGCCTCAGGGAGCGATAATGCATGTGGAGTCCATCTGACTAACTGCACCCTGTGTTCTTTTCCCTAAGTCCTCTGCCTTCTGTGTGAGTCTGCCTGCTTCTGGGGGTCATTCTCTTCCTTCCCTGATTGATTCTCCAGCATCTTCTATTTCTCCTAGAAAACTGATTCTGTTGAAATGTTACTGAGAGCAAGGTTTCCCAGTCTTTTCTGACTGTAGTGCATCTAGCAGAGCAGCCTGTGTGCACAGCAGGGCATTTGTACCCCTGAAGCAAGTTCGTCCCACAACCCCAGGCCCTGTGTGCTGTGCCAAGCGCTCTGATGGTCTCTGTATTGCTCTGTTCTCACGGCTTCCTTCCACTACAGTAGGCTGGTCATGACTAAGTTGGCCTCACTAGCTCCTGACCCGCAGTTTGGCCCTGTTTTTGAAGCATGACTTTTGGGAGAGTTGTCAGCAGAGGACTAAGTCATTTCAAGAGCTCGTTTCCTGTCCCAGCCCAACTGAGATCCATGCTCCTGTGCTGCTGGCCACCCTATTCCTTTTTTTCCCCAAGGGACAGGGAAGGAATTCCTCTTTTATCAGTATTCCAACCCTAACTTTGGAACTTGGAAACATATTCTGCTTACTTTTTTAGTGTCTTTCTATGGTTAATATGTAGTTTTAAACTACCTAACTGTAAAGCCATAACTTCTTCTGCCTCTTCTTGCTTTTGATCTAGATGTTTGTATATTTCCTTCCTGTTTGTCTTATTCCAGATTTTTTTCGAAGGTACTTCATTCTTTCACTTAGCTACTTTTTTCTTAATGAGTTTTAAAATCAGAGCAAAGATTTGCCATGATCTGTGTTGGAATTACAGCTCACTTTTTTTTTTTTTTTTTTAAGTATTGCAAGGTAGCCTAATAAGAATAGAATTAATGGCTGATTTTTAATGCACCACTTTCGGTTTTACATTTTAAAAATAAGAAAAAGAGGGGCACCTGGGCAGCTCAGTCAGTTAGGCAGGCTGACTCTTGATTTCGGCTCAGGTCATGGTTTTGGGGTCATGAGATCAACCCCCATGGTGGGCTCAGTGCTCAGTTCTGAGTCTGCTTAAGATTCTCTCTCCCTCTGCCCCTCCCCCTATTCAAGCACATGCACTCACACTTCTCTCTATGGAAATAAATCTTTAAAATAATTAATTAAGGTAAAGAGCTAGGAGACTGGTATACAAATAGGGTAGTGATAGCACTTCTGTCTTGTGTGCCACCAGGGTGATGTGATAGCGTGTGCCCTATAATGTGAATGTCTGTGTGAATATACCACTCTCCTCTCTTTCCCCAGCCCTCCCAGCCACAACATTGTGGTGAATGGAAAAAAATGTGTAAATTTTGCCTCATTTAATTTTCTTGGATTGCTGGATAACCCTCGGGTCAAGGTAAGTAGCACCTATGCTGAAGACAGCATGACTACTTAGGAGATTGGGCATGAGATAAGACACATGCAGATCATCAGAAAAGGCTCTCTCCGCTGGCATTTGCCAGTGCTCTTTGTTGGCATAGCTGTGACTTGGGTTTTGACAAAGGGTGGGCAATAATGATGTGGCTTAGTGGTGGTAACGTCCAGAGAACATGTGAGCCAGACCCAGGTAATCGTCAGACATGTGCACATTTCTCCGTGTCCTGTGAGGATTGTGAGCCAGTGAACTGTTCTGAGGAAAGACATGCCCAAAAATGCCAAAAAAAAAAAAAAAAAAAAAAAAATATATATATATATATATATATATATAAAGGCCTTGAGTTAACCACATTTTGATAATCAAACTAATACAACTTTTCCATGTTTTAAGTTCTGTCCCTTAAATCTTTACATGTGTCTGCTCTTCATATCCTATTGTTAAAATTGCCACAGTTCTAAGAAAGGAAGGAAAGTAGTCAGGGGTGGGGGGAAGTTGTGGCTTATGAAATTGGAAATGTCAGTTTTGAACCCTGAAAGACATATTATTGAAACCTGATTTTTCTTCCACAAAGGCGGCAGCTTTGGCATCTCTAAAGAAGTATGGCGTGGGGACTTGTGGGCCTAGAGGATTTTATGGCACGTTTGGTATGTTTCTGCCATACTTTTCAAACTACTTAACTGCTTTTAAAGATTGATTCAATTTCATTTCAAAACTCCTTGGAAAAGACATCCTTGATTAATGGTGATGCTGAGCATGAGTACTGTTTGTGGGAGACACATTGGACCGGGACTGAATGTCCCTCAGGTGTACCGTGTCGGTAGGGTGAAGCCTGAGCTGCTGTTGCCGGCACTCCAATGATAGTGGTACAAGGGGACCCAGTTTGTTTCTGTCGTGCACAATTGTTGGAAAGAGAAGGGCCCTGTTGTGGGTGGCTCCATGCTTCAGAGTCATGCAGGAACCCATGCAACCGGGGGGTTGCACATTATTCAGCCCACGGTCCAGCTAGGCGGTGAGCCCAGAACCTGGGTCAAGCCTGTCTGTGAAAGGGCTGGGAGCTGACTCCAGCCGAGCAGCCGCCTCCCATGGGAAGGAAGATGAGAACAGTTTGGCAGGACAAAGGATTGATTACGTAGCTGTTTTCTTTCTGGAATGAAGAGGAAGGGTCATTGATTTCCAACTATATATTAGGATGAGTGTGGTTTCAAATACTACAAAGTCCCTACCCTAACTCAGAGTCCTCAGAGAAAATGTAGAATAATTGTTCGAATGAATACGTTATTGGAAATAACATTTTGGCTTACACACGTCAGTGTGTGGAAAAGTCTCTTCTGTCTTCTGTTCCCTTTTCCATTTCTAGACCTTTGTGTGTTTCGTTGAAACAGTTGGGATATTTTTATTTAAGGGAGCACTTTCGTTATTCCTTAGCTAGCTTAGCAGTTAAATTATTTGTGTTGGAAACAGACAACAGAATAGGTGTCCAAGCATTTTAAGCTGAGAAGGATCTGAAATACCTTGCATTCCAGCAGTGTAGCCATTCAGAAGCAGCATAGAAACTTCAGAGAGGTTATGTGACTTCCTCACATCACACAGCTCATTTAATTTCAAACTTATAACTAGAAACCAGGTATCCTGATATCAGTCTTAATGGCAAGATCAACACCTTACAGAGCGCCAGTCAGTCCCCCTCTTCACCCCAGTCTGGTGCAAGCATGGGTTGTTTGCTTAGTTTTTATTAGTAAGGGATTATTTCCTAGATACATAATATTAGAAAACTAGAAAAGGCATTTTTATGGGTTGTTTATTGTAATCTGATCAGCAAGACTTTCTATGATTTGCTTGCTAGGTTTAAAAAAAATTACTTTCTTAAAGGCTTTTCTTTCAGGTGGATTTTATTTGCATTTGTGGCCTTGGCTCCTGCTTGGGAGTTAATTTGAGAAAACAGATAGCAGATTTATTGCTAAATCAAGTCATGAAAAAGAAAGGTTTTTGACTCCTCAAAACCAGTTTTCCCTGTCTTTAGTTAATGGTTTTAGGTTAATATTGTTGATTGAATAATTCAGCCCATGAGATAAACTTCAGAAGCTTTATAGTGAAAGTCTTCCCCTCCCCTACCATTACTCCACTCCCCAAAAAAGACAGCTACTATCAGCAGTTCCTTGTCAGTTCTTCCAGAAACTTTGTCAGCAAATGCAAACTACTTCCATGCATACATTTTCCCTCTATTTTTACAAAACTGCATGTGTTCTATACCTTGCTGTCAGAATAAGTTTGTTTGAAATTTAAATTGGATCTGGAGAGTGAGTTTTAAGCAGATTCCTCACTGAGTGCAGAGCCCGATGCCGGGCTCAGTCTCATGACCCTGAGATATTGACCTGAGCTGAAACCAAGAGTTGGACGCTCAACTGACTAAGCCACCCAGGTGCCTCCTAAAACGTTATTTTTAATATCTCTTTTTTTTTTATCCTGGAAGTAACACATTCAGGCATCTATTTTCAAAGCTGAAATAGTGAATGTAAATCACTTGTAAATTTCCTTATTAAAATGTTCTCTTTTTAATTTCATGATAACATATATGACATTAAAAGACTAATACAGAAAAAAAATCGAAGAACGGTTGAGTTAAAATTCATTTAGTTTTTTAGGTTACATGTTCTCCTGTCTTTGGCAAGTAGAACTCCACAAGTTCTGATAATCTTACAAGGGCCGTGTGATCACGAGCTTTTCCACCTTCTCATTTTATTATTTGAATATGTGTTTGAGAACAGAGCCAATGTATTTGTCAGATTCCTCTAGAGCTAACAGTCTTGTGCACTCTGGTACTTTCTCTTATCCTACTTGTGTTTTCTTTGAATACATTCAGATCTTTTTTGCTTGAGGTTGTCACCAGTTTCTCCGGATCCACTTTGCATATACAATGCTTACTTAGGTCTTAAACTAAATCAGAATACAACGAATGGAAGGATTTCATGGTGAGGGGTAGTGGCGTTTAACTGTGTTCAACAGCCATTAGTAAACAAATTGTTCAGTTTATTTTTCAAAATATATTCTATCTTTGTTTTAGAACAGTCAACGGAATCATGATTGCATGTTTTATTAGGGAGAACGTTTGGTCATAAAGTTCCTAGATCTGCCATTTGTTTGTACTAACCAGTCATGGGATTGTTTTTACAGTGTAGGAGGGGAACAATCCTTGTTTGCACATCTTAGAACATTTTGGCAAGAATCACATAAGATACTGCACATAAAAACATTTTGGAAAACATTCAGCCCTGTATTTATTTTCTGATGAGTGCAGAAGTGATATTATTTGGACTTTTAAGAAAAGTTGTCCGAGTCTTGAGGAATTAAAAAAAGCAGTATGTAACACAAAAGAAGCCTTAAGAAAAAATTGTAGTTGGTTGTTTTTAAACTGTTCTAAAGTTGACTATTTTATAAGTCTTTCCTTTGGAGGATGACCAAGGCCGGGATACCTCTTATCAGAATAAAAGAGGAGATCTAGTGGGAAGCTGAAATGAACAAGTGAATATGATATGAAGTTCTTAAATATCTAGGATTTGGACAACTTAATTAGAAGATAGCATAACTGCTTTTTTTTTTCCCCCCCTTTTAAAAGAAAACCTTTTATTCTACAAATAATTCTATTGTACAAACACTTAAATGGTATATTGGTTTTTCCATGCCAGGCATTACTCTGAGTGTTTCATAGGCATTGACCCGTGGTTCTGGAAGCAGTCTTTTGAGGCAGGTCCAACTGTTACCTGTTTGACAGAGGAAGGACCTCATGGAGCAGTTTCAGGCCTGCCCTGAGTCCACACCCAGTGAGGAGGGAGGCCAGATCTGGAACCCCCTGTGATGACAGCCATGACCAGGCCCCGCCTGGGTGCCAGACATCCTGTACCGGCCCTGAATCCCTTCTCTTAGGTTCTAGTTAGGGAGCAGGTGCAAGAAAGGGCAGCAAGTGCTGGGAGGGACACAAGCTTTCTGGGCAACTCCCTCTGTGGCCTCTCCCCTACCATGTTTGTTCCTAGCAGTGAATCAGAGGACATAGTGCTTTACCTACACATCATGCAGACCTATGGCACCAGTCAGTGGAATGGATCATCTGCACAGAAGACAGACATCAGAAGTAGGAGAACATGGCCTGGCACTTTTCCTCTTTGCTGCCTTGGGTTGAGAGTGTTTTTCATTGCACAGAGTAGCTATCACACATCAGAAGAAGTTGTGCAGCTCTCCGTATCTGCTTGTCACAAAACCTGCTTTGCAAGGCTGCCATCAGCTAAAACCCAGCGTCTTCAGGTATGAGGAGAACAAAGCCAGTCTTCTTTAAACTTTTGGGAAAGGCAAGAATCAGTAAGACATTGACTTATTGTAGATTCTTCTTAACCACTTTATGGCAGTGATATAAACACAGTTATGTGTATGTACAACAACGAGAATGTTTCTAACGTGCAATTTTCATCAACTGGGTAACTAACCCTAAAGCCCTGAAATTGAGCCAAGATGGTTTTACTTTCTCATTGCTAATCAGTGAAAAAAAAATGAGTCATTTAAAGTAGAGTCCACAGAATGATTTAAAGTCGTTTTTTGCGGTTAGCTAAAATAGTTTATGTCCATAGCATGCTTTTTCTTTTTGAAATGGAGATACTGGATAAGAGCAGTTCTGGGACTCCCAGTTGTCCATCTGCTAGCTAAATTATGGAGATTTGAGATAGATAGTCCCGATTTAGAGGCCACATTGTCATTCATAGGAGGCCTCCTACGAGGACCTGCTACTGAGGACCTGCTACGGGGATTCTCTGATCAGAAGTAGGGGTGACGAGGACTTGCCTGTAGTGGGCTGCCCAGAGCACCCTAAAGAAGAGGGAAGTGCTCTGTGCTCAGCGTGGGACATGCCCAGTTCTCTGACATGTGGCCACTTCCTCATTCTCATCCAATTTTCTCTGAAACCTTTCACTGGCAGCATGATGTAGAGGGTAGGCAGTCAGGGTCATGTCCTCTGTGGCAGTGATGTCATAGGTCTGATGCTTGAAGACCCAAGCACCCCTTTGATACCATTTGGATCAGATGGGATATAGTCATCTTAACTTTGTTACTATAAAATCCCACACTTATGTAATGTTGATGGCATTGTACAATGACTGTGACCTTTCGATAATGGACATCAAACAACACTTCGTTTGCTTTTTGTAACAGACTCAGTTGACATATATTTATAAATAGGAAGAAGTGTCTTTGGTCTTTTATGTCTACTTGTCTTAGAGGAATTGTGAAAATGAGTTGTTTATCCTATTCCAACCAAGTAATAATAAAATCTATCCTAAAAAGTAGATGAGGGAAGTCCAGTAATCTCAGTTCATTTAATAATCAAACGTGCAGTGACTGTCACATAAAGACAGGTAGTCTGATAAGCACAGGGTGAGGAGAAACACAGTGTGTGTGCCACCTGACAGTGACACCACAGAGAGAGGCAGGTGGCCACTGGTGTAGAACTCCACACCCAGGGGAAGCTATCAGGCCTAGTCTGACCTTCAGCCTCCTGGCCAGAAGCACGTTGATCCTTTCTACACTCAGAAGTACAGCACATGGGCCATGATTACTGACTGAAGACTGAGAGCACATGATTGTAAGCTGAGGGTGTGGGTGGGGGAACTAGCTACCGGACCCAGGATGGCAGGATGCATGGGTGTCATAAACTAAACCCCAATTGATGAGAAGAGACATACAATGAGGAATCCAAAAATTTAGCAGCAATTCCCAGAAAGTAAAATAAAGCACACTTTATGTGTATGCTTACCTTACGCTTGCCAGGGCATGTGGCAGGACTCTGGTTTGTTGTCCAGGATTGGGTCCTGCTGTAGTTAAAAGAGCTAAAGGAAGTTTTAAAAATCCTCTTCTCTGCTGGGTATTGCCTCATTTTAGGACTACTTTGAAGTTTTCAGATTCAAAGCTGGTCAGTTCACTGTTGATTCTAGACCTCGCTGGGCCCTCTATGCCAGGGCATGCAGCCTCGTGGCTGAGCCTGGGAAGGGGAGTGGCGGTAGAGAACCATCACAGGAAGAGAGAGGAGTACCAGTTTCACAAGCACGGTCCTTCCCGGCTATTACATCAACATTCTTTTCAAGCGGGTCTGTAAAATACTGCATTTCTCTTTGTGCTGTACATTTGAAGTCCCCATTACACTTAAGAAAAAATTGAGACAGAAAAGTCAGTGCTCCTCAGTGATAGGTGCACAGGTGTGTGCTGGTGCAGCTATAAAAAGGGAGCACTGTCTTGATGCAGAGTATATGGGGTTATTTTACTCTTTTCCTTTTAAAAGCTGGACACCAGTTTTCTTAATGTCTGGTATGGTGCCTTCTGCTAAAATGCAAAAAGGCTTTAAAAATGTGTCACATGTTGGTAGAGCCTCAGTGTGATTGGGTGAGGGAAGTTAAAGCAGGTAAAGTCACAGCCTTGAATCCCAGCTAGAATGACATAGAAGCAAAACCCAGAATTGGAGCCACCCCACTAATGCATTGTAAGGACAGATGAGTAGCTAATTCTGTTCTCAGGTTTTAGAAATAGTTTTGGCCCAGAATTACCTAAACAAATGTATAATTTTTAACTCAAAAACAGTATCATTTTGGCCATGAGGTGACAGTATTACTAAACTAAACTGGTTGCATTATTTTCTTTATTCTTTACTTAAAGAAAAAGAATTGGAAGGTGTTTTAACCATGTAATATAACCATCTTATTATAGATGTTCACTTGGATTTGGAAGACCGCCTGGCAAAATTTATGAAGACAGAAGAAGCCATTATATACTCCTACGGATTTGCCACCATAGCCAGTGCTATTCCCGCTTACTCTAAGAGAGGGGACATTGTGTTTGTGTGAGTAACTTTACCCATCTTTCTAATCAGAGTTTCTTTAGAAAGAATGGTGCTCTTCCCAGAGAATTCCTTCCTTAGATCTTATCTGCCCTCAGTAGTGCTGACTTTCTGTTGTTTAAAGAAATACAAAGTAACTGCAGTGAAGTAATTGTGCAGCATTGATAAGACTGTCACTAGAAAGATGCCTAAAGCATTTTTTTTTTTTTACTGATTAGTTTCATTTGTTGCTATTGGGAAAGCCAGACTTATCCTGGGTGAGGCCCCTGCCCTCGCTTCCCTCTGAGGTTCTGTGATACTGTGGTGTCCTTGAGAGTCCATGGTCCCCTCCCACAGGGTCACCCAGATTACCTGGCAAAGTCCTCCACTGCTCACCGCCCCACCCTGAGTCCTTGTCTCTTGGTAAGATCACAGAAGCCACGAGCAAATCTGCACACTCGAGCACACGGGCACTGGCAACGCCACTTTTGTGGAGAGCAGAGAGCAGTAGGGTGGAGCAGAGCAACTGGCTACATCCACCGCAGGCACCTCCCCTCCAGCCCAAGCCTCTGTCCTCTTTTGAGTGGACTAATAAGTGACTTTTAATTTGAGGTCTCAAATTTACTTTTGTTTCCTCTTTTCCTTTTTAATATCTTAGCCAGAATAATCTTTTTTAAAAATGCTATCTGATTATGTCATGCTTAAGAACTTCTGTTGTTCCTGAAATAAAGTTTCCAGTCTTTGTTACCATCTTCTGCACTCTGGACTACTTTTTCAGGCTCATGTTGTAACCCTTTCTTCAGGTGCTCATTCTTTAGCCTCATCGGCCCTGGGTGCTAGTTTCCTCTCGCTCTAGGGCCTATGCACACACCAGTCCCTATGCCTACTGTACGCCTGCTCATCCTGCTCACATATCACCTCTGTAGGGAAGCCCTCCCCAACCTCTCAGACCAAGCCAAGACCTCAGCTGCATGTGGAGAAAATCTTACAGCCAGAGGAGTTTGCTGTTCTTGTGAATCTATGATCAAATGGGTGCTCATACTGCCCATCAAAGTCCCTCTGCTCCTCAGGACTCCCATAGGCACATGTGTACCTGCACCTGCACATATACCCACACAACCTCCGTGTTCTCTGCTCATCTTGCCTCAGACTCACCGTGTTCTTCTTTTGTCGTGCTTTCATCAGTCTATGCTAGTTTATTGCCCAGGATAGCATTTGCTGTTCAGCTGTGCTCAGTAAGCACCAGCTCAGTGAATAAATAAGATTGGCACTTAGAAGCAGAGTCTGAGTGGCCAGTGGTCCAGCTTCCTGTGGCCCATAAACCATCCTCCTGCGTCTCACTGGTGGGCTCCTGCTGGTGCAGCAAGCCGGCTCTACCTGGGCTTTGGGGAGCATGCAGCCCCTCCTTCTCCCCAACCCTGCAGCAGCCTGGAAACACTGACAGACGGCCAGAGCCAAAGTGAACATTTCCCAATGTGACCATGAAAGCAGGATTCTCTTAATGTTTTACATGTTAATTAAAAAATCAAATAAGACTCCTCACAACTGAAGCTGCTGATTTAAACTGTATCTCTAGGTTTTTTCTAGTTAACAGTTGCAGACAACCAGTGCTTTCGGTGTCATTTAATGCAAGCACCTCACTTGCAGATCTTTTTTTAATTTTAAGCCCCTAAAACGTATAGTTATAGCTGAACGTGTGTACTTCCTTTGTCAGACCACGAATAAGGTCTTGTCTTCTCCAGTTTAAATGCTGGGAGGCCCAGGCCACGCTCACCCCCACATGTAGATGCCATATCTAAGAACTTCAGTTGCTACTCAGGCAGCTTAATTATTCTCTTACACTTAATTTTAAATATCCTGCCCAGAATTCATTCAGAACTAGGAACACTAGAGGTAATGATAAATTATTTGATAAATTTATTAGGCCTAGGCCATATGTCCGGGGCTTAATTTTTTCCTCTTTGTAAATAGTGGTAAAGCTGTGCCAGCAGGCATCTCAGCACAGTGGATCGTCATGTGCTAAGTTTGTCCCTGTCACTGCTAAGTCTGTGTGCACGTTACTTCATGTACCCTCTTTTAATGGGATATTTTATATTGAGGTAATTGTAGATTCATACACATTTATGACAAATAATACAGAGATTCTGTGCGCCCTTTACCCAGTTTCCCCCAGTGGTTACTTCATAGCTGAGATATTGGCATGGATAAAGTCAGGATACAGAACACTTCCGTCACCACAAAGATCCTTCATGTTACCACACATGTAGGGTCCCCCTTCCCTCCCTACTGCTTATCCCCTGGCAGCCACTAACCTGTTTTCCCTTTTTGTAATGTCATTTCAAAATTGTTAATACAAGTACGGTCATACAGTAAGTAACATTTGGGGATTCACTTTTTTCACTCGGCTTTAGTTGTCTGGAGATCCATCCATGTCGAATGGATCAAGAACCCACTCCTTTTCATTGTTAAATCATATTTCATGGCACATAGGCACCACAGTTAGCTGGATCATTCACCTATTAAGGACATCTGAGCTGTTTCCTGTCTGGGGCTATAACAAAGCTGCTGTGAATACTTATGTACAGGTTTTCTCTAAAAATAAGTTTTCATTTCTGCAGGATGTAAGCCAAGGAGTACAATTGCTGGGTCATATGGTATTACATAATTTTTTGAGAAATTGCCAAACTGTTTTCCAGAGCAGCTGTACCATTTTACATTCACATAAATAATATATAAGTGATGCGTTTTCTCCACATCCTCAGAAACATTTGATGTTGTCATTTTTAAAATTTTAGCCATTTTGATAGGAGTGTAGAGATATCTTACTGTGATCTTAATTTATATTTCCCTGATGGCTAGTGGTGGATGTTTACTTTTTTTGGACTTTGGTCTTGGCATCAGGAGACTTTTCCATAACATCTATTGGGATTCCCTCTTGTATTTGCTAGAGAAATTGTATAAAATTACCATTAATTCCTTAAATATTTGGTAGACTTCTCCAGTAAAGCCAGCTGGGCTTTATTTTTTGGAAGTATTTTAATTATGAACTCAATCTCCTTACTTCTTAAAGGCTGGTCAAATGATGAATGTCCTATTGATAAGATGTTTGGTGTTTTTCAAGGAATTGGTTCATTTCTTCTCAGTTGTCAAACTTCTATATTTAGTGTTAATTATACTATTTCCTTATTCTTCTAATGTCTGCAGAGCCTGAAAATGATCACACATTTCATTCCCATCTGGTAATCTGTCTACTCTTTATAGTCAGTTTTGCTACTGGTGGTCAATTTCATTTATCTTTTCAAAGAATCCGCTCTTTGTTTCACTGATTGTTCTCCACTGTATTTTTGTTTTCACGTCTATTGCTTTCTGGCATTATTTCCCACCATTTTCTCTCTCTCTCTCTCTCTCTCTCTTTTTTTTTTTTTTTTTTTTTTGGTTTCTTTTTGCTCTTCTTTTTTGCTAGGTTCTTTAGTTGGAAGTTTTGATTGTTGATTTGAGACTTTTTTCTAATGTGTTAATGCTGTGTACTACGGAAGTGCTCCTGTAGCCTTGTCCCACACACCTTGGTGTGTTTATTTTCATTTTCATTTATTTCAGTGTATTTTATTTTCCTTTAAACTCTCTTTGACCCACAAATTATTTAGAAGTGTGTTTAGTTCCAGGTGCTTGGAGATTCTAAATTTGTTGCAGTTTTTGTCATGGCCCATGATGTGGTCTTTTTCAGAATGTGTTCCCTAGTCACTTAAAAGAATATTCAGACATTGTTCAGTGACTGTTTTATAAATGACACTTAGATCTTCTTTTGTCTTTTTTTTTTGTTTTTTAAGATTTTATTTATTCATGAGAGACACAGAGAGAGGCAGAGACACAGGCAGAGGGAGAAGCAGGCTCCTCGCAGGGAGCCCGATGCGGGACTCGATCCCAGGACCCTGGGATCACACCCTGAGCCGAAGGCAGATGCTCAACCGCTGAGCCACCCAGGCATCCCAACAATTAGATCTTAGTTGATGGTGGTTTTGAGGTCAAATCTGTCCTTGCTGATTTTCTGTCTAGTAGTTCTACAGTTACTATAGTTGTGATTTATCGATTTTTCCTTTCACTTATTTCAATTTTTGTTTCTCATCTTTTGTAGCTCTGTTGTTTGGTGCAGATTTTCTTGGTTAATTGATCCTGGTTATCACTATGTGATTTTCTCTGTCTCTGGTAATTTTCTTCATTTCAAAGTCTACTTTATCAGATATTAACATAGGCACTTCTGCTTTCTCTTGATGAATGTTGGCATGGTTTATTTATTGTATATATTATATATACATCCACTACTACATTATTATATATCTTCTTGTATATTTTCTTATAGGCAGGATATTTTTGGGCCGTGTTTTAATTCATTCTGCCAATCTTTGTCTCTAAATTGTGTATTTTGGCCATTTACATTTAAGGTAATTATTGGATATATGAGGACATTATATTTTTTGTTTCTTATTTGTTATCTCTTTTTTGTTTTTCTCTTGGTTTTGTCATTTTATCAGCTCAGGTAGAGAAACCTTTACCTTCCTTCACATTCCTCTGCTCTCCTTGTTTATAATCCTTTTAAGTATTTCCTTCGCATACATTGAAAACCACATCAGACAGTGCTATAATTTTTACTTAAGTCATCCAAAGTAATTTAGAAAACTCAGGAAGGTAAGAAAAACCTAGTGTATTTGTTCATACTTTTTACTTACTGTGTTCTTTCTTCCTGCCTGACAATCTAAGATTCTTTTGTTTTCTTATTTTTTTCTGTAGAGAGCTTCCTTCAGCCATTCCTTTAGAGGAAGTCTGCTGGGGACATTTTAGTTTTTCCTTTAGGGGGTACCTTGGATCCCTTCTACTCCTAAAGGATCTTTTTGCTTGTTATATAGAATTCTTGGTTCAGAGTTCTCCTCTTCCAAGTATTTGGAACAGAGTGACATGTTTTTCTGATCGCCATGATTTCTGATGAGAAATTGGTGGCTCACATTATGTGTCATTTTAGGGGAGCTATTTTCAAGATTTTCTCTGTGTCATTCGTTTCCAGAAGCTTTACTGTAATCTTGGCATTTATTTGTTTGAGTCTACCTATATGAATTTCGTTCAGCTTCTTTATAGGTTTCAGCTTCTTACCACATCTGAGGCATTGTCAGCCCTGATTTCTTTGACTCCCTGTTCAGCCTTACCCTCTCCTCTGTCTGTCCCCAGGACCCCACTGAGGCCAGTGTGGCATGTTTTGTGGTAGTTCCACAGGTCCCCGAGGTTCTGTTCTTTGGCGCTTGTTTCTCTCTGGTTTACTCATGTTGACTAGTTTCTGTTGTTACGTCTGTCCATTCTCGGATTTTCCTCTGTCTTGCCTACCAGCTCTCAGCCACTATACTTTTTCTTTTGGTCATTGTGTTTTTCATTTCTAGTTTTCCCATGGGATTCTTGGTCTCCTGTTTCTTTGCTGAGACTTCCTGTTTTTTCACTTGTTGCAAGCATGGTCCTAAGTGCTCACTGGAACCTTTTTGTCATGACAGCTCCAAAGTCATTATCAGGTAACCCTGACATCTGTCAACTCAGTATTGGTATTTGTTCATCATTTTCTTTCATCCTGTTATTTCAGGTTCTTATTACAAGTGATATTTGAAATCAGGACATTTTATTATGTATTCAATTTATGCTTTATTGAAACTTAACGTTTTAGTTGGCTTTCCTTATCACTGTTCCATTAGGGGCAGGGGGGCACTACTGCCTCATTACCACCAGATAGAGTTACAAGTTCAGGGTCCCCATTCTGCCTCCACTGACCCCAGGGTGGTGGTGTTCTCACTTCCACTGGTGTTAATGAAAGTCCTACTCTGCCCTGAGCCTCCTCTGACACAGCCCAAGCTAGAAAGAGGAGGGTACCCCTCTCTGCAGGGGAGTGGAGGTTTGGGCTCTCCATGTGCTCTTCACTACCACCATGAGGGCCACTTGGTACCATCTCGCAGGGATAAAAGTCCCGGATCCCTTCTCTGATACAACCATGGCAGTTGTTGGGGTGCCTCTTAGCTTTGTGAGGTTCAGAATCTAGGTACCCTTCAGCCTCTGCTGGTGTGTGTAGGAGGGGTGGGCCCAGGTTTTTCTGTGGCTTGGCAGCAGTCGAGTGCTTTCTGCTTGCTGGGCCTCCCCCTTTCTGTCCCTTTGGCCACAGAGAGCAGGCTTCTGTGAGAACATTTTTGCCTGTGCCCCTTGGCACTTCCATTTGGCCAACTTTGTCAGCTCCAAGTAAGAGAAGTCCACGAACGTCATTTCTCAGGTCCTTGGCCTATCTCACCTTACCACTTTTCAGAGTCTTTTTATGTTTGTTTTATATGTAATATATTTTTAAATAATACAACTTAATTTCAAAAAAAAATTCCCTCCCTGGTTAACCCCATTTAGATCTTACTGAAGTTTCATCTGCAAGACCCAGGGTCAAATCAGTATCACTTCTCTTGGCAAAGGCATGTCAAGTTTGTGCTGGTCAAATCTGTGACCCTGCCGAGGGTGAGATCACCGGGGTTTTATGTGTTTATCAGAAAGAGAAAATTGCTGTGGGTGAACAGACATGCTATCCATAGTCAGATACTTGCGGAATTCTGAGAGGGTTAAATTCAGCAGGGGTGTGTTTCGTCGAGTAGAATCAACATGGTAGCTATGTGAAAAGCACTTGCAGAGTCAAATGCAAACAATGGTGTGTAAGTGGTCAAACGTGTTTTATTGATTTGCCATGCTCAGGTTAACAAGTGGATGTTGGTCAACTTACAAAAACATGCATTCCTTTTCTGATAATGTTGACAAGGCCGTTTAAAACCCCAATTTGGTGTGTCTCTCTTCCTTGCAGAGATAGAGCTGCCTGCTTTGCCATTCAGAAAGGATTACAGGCATCACGTAGTGACATTAAGTTATTTAAGCATAATGATATGACTGACCTGGAGCGCCTACTAAAAGAACAAGAGATGGAAGATCAAAAGGTATGATTCTTTTGAAGAAAATTATACAGTTCTTTTGTACTTGCTAACCAGCTAAATTATATATGAAATGGTAATTTGTCATGAAAACTTGCCTGCGGATCACATTTGGATATGAAGTGAGGGCATTCCTGCTTATTAAACGCACTCCGTGTTGGAGAGCCAAGCCTGATTGTAATTGCCTCATCGTTGCCATAATTACATATGGCAGCTTTGAGAAGAGGTAATGTAGGCAGCTTTCTAAAAGAGAAAAACAGTATGTGTGTTGGGGGATTGGGGGTGTACTCTGCACTCTACAGAAGTAACACCAGAATGCATTAGTGTGGTGATGAGATGTACCTTGTGAATTCAAAACAAGTTTATTTATAACAGAATAAATCATGTATCAATTAACTGGAAGAAACAGTGACAGCAGATCCTAATACATGAGTTTATGAACAAAGTGACTGTCTCCCTCCAGACACCTTCCCCTGGGAGCTCTGAGCAGCTATTGCCTGCAGGAAACAGTGACCCCAGCCTGATTTCCGTCCACGGCGCAGCCTGTGGGCACCTCCCCTTCCCAAGCACATGCACAGGTGTAGACCTCTGAGGGGCAGGCATTGGGGGTGGAACCAGCTCCTTGGTGTTCCCATCAGAGTGCAGCAGTGGGGAGGTGCCCAGAGCATCACTGGTAGAGTTGTCACTCACTTCCCTGATGACACGGTTGGAGAAGGCAATTCTGATCTGTGGCTCTGCAGCACGAACTGTTGGTTGTGTGGGGACTGTACACAGCCTGGGCACCACATCCTTCATCACAAACACTACTTTCCAGAGGACTTTTCCAGGGCAGCTCATTCATTACCAGAGTAATGGATAAAAAAATACACATCATGTTCCTTAATTTCATTAATTTTCATTCTTCCAGATAAGATACATGCATTATTCCTTTAAGATTCTGTTGTCTTTACTTAGATGATGGCCTAAGAGGAGCGCTTGATGAATACACACTTTGTCCTGATGAATATGCATAGACTCTCACTATTTGATGATAGATATGCTGTAGGCGAATGTTTCATAGTTATATACTTTAGAAAAATCTGTCAGGAAAGTCTTAGAACTGACCGTTCCACTGATGAATTTCTTTTGACAAATTGTAAAAAGATGTCCCATATTCTGATTCAGTAATAGAATGCTACCAGATTGGAGAACTTGGACTTGAAAATGTGACCAATGAACCAGTCTTCTGTGGAGTATATTTTCCCAAGGGAGTTTGTATTCATTTGGAAAATAGGTTTTGTGTGTGTGTGTGTGTGTGTGTGTGTGTGTGTGTGTGTGTACACGCATGCATATTTGTTTTATGAGATTTATCATCTGTAGAGCTTTTTTTTTTTATGAATGACAAAATTCTCTTGAAATCTATTTCCATTTTACAGTTTTTATCTTTTTTACTAAATAATTTATACCACATTTTCCTGGCAGGGGTAGGATTTCTAAATAACATTACATTTTGGTTTTTGGAAAGAATTTTTTTTCAATTTCATTTTCACATTAGTACTAATGCCCAGTTTTTAAATATTTTCTACTTTAGATGTTCATCTTTTATTCGAAAGTGAATTAAAATACTGTGATTTCATCCAGGTTCCGAACAAGCATTTTGTGTCAGTTTTTTAAATAGTTCACAGATGTTTTTTTCATTCTCTTTCATACAGGATTCTCTTATTCTATATTAATTTTTCTTTTAGAAAAGGGCAGTAGGTAGAAACAGTTCTTGGGAGAAATACAAATAAATGTGAGCAAGTGAAAAATACTTGTGTCTCCCTAAGAATTAACAAAATTAGGCAAGGAGGTTTCACCTGTCCGATTAGGGAACATTTTTCATAATAATAACCCATGCCGGCACTGGTCTGTGTACAGGAACAGAGGCCCTCCCATAACTTTGGGGAGAGTGCCAGTTGGCACAGCCTTTCTAGAGGGTAAATGGGCAAATATATTCCAGAATTCTTTTTTTTTTTTTTTTTTTTAAAGATTTTATTTATTTAATCATGAGAGAGAGAAAGAGAGAGGCAGAGACACAGGCAGAGGGAGAAGCAGGCTCCATGCAGGGAGCCCAACATGGGACTCGATCCCGGGTCTCCAGGATCACGCCCTACGCTGAAGGCGACATAAACCGCTGAGCCACTCAGGCTGCCCTATTCCAGAATTCTTAAATGTCTGTACCCTTGGACCTATATCTGGTTTGCTGTCTTTAGAAAAGAATCAGAAGTGGTGTTAAAAACTATAAAAGATACTCACAACGTGATGTAAAAAAGCAAAAGGAAGGAAACGGCCTGCATCTAGCATTGGAGGAATAGTTACTATATAGTATATCCATAGGTAGAATAGTACATCTCCATTGAAATCATGTTTTCAGTAATATGAATTAAAATAATTTTTTAAAACTCAGATCCTAACACTATTGCAGTACAGTCCTGATTTGAACCAAGTCATTTATAAAGATACATCTTCATGAGAAAGACCAATGTTATCAATGTGTGGTGTAACTACTTTGTTAAAAATTTTGTGCGCTTTCCCATTTCCCAAGAATTCTATATTGAATATTTTTTAAGTCATAATAAAAATACTTGATTTTGGAAAGGTAGGGAGAGGCTCAGCTCTCCTCATATCCTCACCCATGACCCCTGGCAAACCTGTGGCATTTGAGTGTAAGTTCAGAACAGAGTGAGGATGGCCGCTGTACTTGTGCATACTTCGGCAGCAGACAGGCTTCTGAGTGTTGCTGCTGTGGATTCTAAAATGTCCCCAATTAGAAGCTTTAGAGGCAAGAAACCTTTGAGTAGGAAGATGGTGTGAACTCTGGCTGTGGATCTCAATATTTTTTCAGCCCCACACACCGGAAGCGTCTACATATTCACCAGTGTGAGTGCTTTACTATCAGTGACTTGCCATCAGTGAGATGTTTGAAATAGCCCCTCTGCCACCACCTCAGACATGCCTGGAGGAGGTCATAGTTGAGTTTTACTTTACCCAGTAGTAAGGAAGGAGAGGATTTTATCTGCTATTTGGTAGATGAAGATGAGCACGGTTTGCCTATTTAACTTTTTATCCTGGAAAATCTCCACTGCATTCAAAGGAAGCACAGTAGTATAAGAAGCCCCTGTACCCTTCTCTCAGCTTTGTTATCAACATCCTGCCGTTCTTGTATCGTCCGAGCCTCTTCCAAACTCCCCACCTCATCTCTGTGATGATGGCCATCATCATTTTAGTTCTTTCTGTTTTTAGATAAACTTTTTAAGACATTGAAGTGAACAAATCCTAGCCATACATCTTGATCGATTAATAACCCCAGTGTCATGGCCTTTCTGTGACCTAAAACATGCCCATCTCCCCAGAAATTTCCCTCGGGCCCCTTCTCAGTTATTCTGGGTTTGGAGGGGTTTGTTTGTGTTTCAGTATACTCCGAGGGCCTACACTTGTGTGTGCATGCATGTGTGTGGTCACCTAGTTGGTTGTGCGAACTGAAAAACACAAGAGAAGAAAAGCACTGTGCTTTGTCTCAAAATAACAGGGGTATGAAACCTTGAACTTGAAACTTACCCAGACTGTTACTTACTCAGATGGATAGATCTTATCAGGTCGAGTGCTCGGGAGCATCTAACAGCGTCTGCATTTGGAGCTACTGAAATTTCATATGTCTTTTTCTTTTCTTCTAAAGAATCCTCGCAAGGCTCGGGTCACACGACGTTTCATTGTAGCAGAAGGGCTGTATATGAATACCGGAACTATCTGTCCTCTTCCAGAACTGGTAAGCAACTGTGTTTTCTCAGTATTTTAGTACTTGGACTGTGGGGCAGTAATGCTTTTTGTTTATGAACTTTTATAGCATCTAACATCTTCATTGCTTTGCACAATAGGTACCATAAGTATGTTCTGACCATACCAGGGAAGTAGATTAACATTACATGGAAACCCTTGTCTTTATTTTTTTTTTTTTTTAAGATTTTATTTATTTATTCATGAGAGGCAGAGGGAGAAGCAGGCCCTCTGTGGAGCAGGGAGCCCAATGTGGGACTTGATTCCAGGACCCTGGGATCAGGACCTGAGCCAAAGGTATACAGTTAACTGACTGAGCCATCCACGTGCTGCCAGCCCTGGTCTTTAAAGAATAATCAGGGGGAGCCCCCGTGGCTCAACAGTTTAGCGCCACCTTCAGCCCAGGATGTGATCCTGGAGACCAGACCCCGGATCGAGTCCCACGTCAGGCTCCCTGCATGGAGCCTGCTTCTCCCTCTGCCTGTGTCTCTGCCTCTCTCTCTCTCTATGCCTCTCATGAATAAATAAATAAAATCTTTTAAAAATAAATAAGTAAATAAAAATAAAAAATAATCAAATACATTTACCTTAAGTATACAGTTTTTTTGGTTTGTTTAAAGATTTTTATTTATTTTATTTGAGAACAAAAGAAAGCACAAGTGGTGGGGAGGGGCAGAGGAAGAGGGAGAAGCAGGGAGCCTGACAGGACCAAGGACCCTTAGATCATAATCCGAGCTGAAACCAAGAGTTGGATGCTTAACCAGCTAAATCACCCAGGTGCCTCAAAACTCAGTTTTTTTTAACAGGGAAGGTAATATACTGGTTTTGTTTATTTATTTTAATTTTATTTAGATTCAATTAACATATAATGTATTACTGGTTTCAGAGGTAGAGGTCCGTGATTCATCAATTTTATATAACACCCAGTGCTTAAAAAAAAAAAAAAAAAACAGTGCTCTTTGCATCACGTGCCCTCCTTAATGCCCGTCACCCAGTTACGTCATCCCTCCACCACCACCCCTCCAGCAACCCTCTTCCTATGAAGAATCTCATGGTTTATCTCCCTCTCTGATTTCATCGTCTTTTATTTTTTTCTCCTTTCGCTATGATCCTCTGTTTTGTTTTTTTGTTTTTTAAATTTCACATACGAGTGAGGTCATATAATTGTCTTTCTCTGATTGACTTATTTCACCTCAGCATAGTATCCTCTAGTTCCATCCACAATATACTGTTTTTAGAAACCATGACTATTGAGATTTCTTTTTCATTGAGGTGAAATTCACATAAGATAAAATTAGCCATTTTAGAGAGTAAGTTCTAACATTTAGCATTGGCACCGTGGTATGCAACCATCAGCTCTCTAGTTGCCTCCCAAGAAGACCCCTGCCCACTAAACAGTCAGTCCTCATTTCTCCCTGCCTGTGGCCCCTAGCAACCACCAGTCTGCTTTCTGTCTGTGGATTTACCTAGTCTGGATATTTCTGATAAATGGGATCATATAACATGTGACCTTTTGTGTCTGGCTTCCTCCACTTGCCATGTTTTCATAGCTCATCCGGTTTTAGCATATATCAGTCCTTCATTCATGAACCTTTTAATGCCAAATAATAGTCTGTCATGTGGACCTGTTGCATTATCTATCTATGGACAGAGATTTGGGTTGTTTCTGCTTTCTGGCTGTTATGAGTGCTGCTATGAACACTTGCTATGAACAAGTATTTGTTTGAATCCCTATTTTCAGTTTTTTTTTTAAATTTTATTTTATTTATTCATGAGAGACACAGAAAGAGAAAGAGAGAGAGAGAGAGAGAGAGGGGGCGGGGGCACAGGGAGAAGCAGGCTCCATGCAGGGAGCCCGATGTGGGACTCGATCCCGGGTCTCCAGGATCATGCCCTGGGCCGAAGGCGGCGCTAAACCACTGAGCCACCTGGGCTGCCCTGTTTTCAGTGTTTTTGTGTATATTCTTGGCAGGACAGTTGCTGGGTCAAATGGTAATTCTGTGTCTCACTTACTGAGGAACTGCCTGACTGTTGTCCCCAGAAGCTGCAACATTTTACATATCCCCATCCACAGTGGAGGAGAGTTCCAGTTTCTCCACATCCTCATCACTCATTTGGTTTTTTTTTTTTTTTTTTTTTTTTTCAGTTTTTGCCATGTGAAGCACATGGTTTTGATTTGCATTTCCCAAAGGACTAATGATGTTGAACCTCTTTTTTTTTGTTCATTTGTATATATTTGGAGAAATGTCTTTAGAGGTCTTTTGCCCTTTTTAAAATGGATTGTTGTCTTTTTACTGTTAAGTTATGAGTTCCTTATATATTCTAGAAACTAGACCCTTACCAGATATATGATTTGCAAATATTTTTCCAATTCTCTAGGTTATCTTTTCACATCTTTGATTAGTGTCCTTTGATGGACTGAACTTTTTAATTTTGGTGAAGTACACTTTATCTAGTTTTTTGTTGCTTTTGTATTTGGTGTCCTAAGAAATTTGTTGTCAAATCCAGGGTCATGAGGATATACCCTTATGTTTTCTTCTAAGAGTTTTATAGTTTTAGCTTTTATTTTAGGTCTCTGATCCATTTTGACTTAATTTTTGTATGTGCTATGAGCCATGTGTCCACCTTCATTCTTTTGCATGTAGTTACCAGTTGTCCCTGTACAATTGTTGAAGAAACTATTATTTTCCATTGAATGGTCTTATTAGCACCCTTGTCAAAAATCCATTGACCATAGAGAGATGGGCTTATCTCAAGTCTGTTCCACATCTGTATGTCTAGCCTTTGTCACTATCACACCATCTCAATTACTGTAGCTTTATAGTAAATTTTGCAATCAAGACATGTGAATTCTCCAACTTTGTTCTTTTTTAATAAGATTGTTTTGGTTCTTTGGGGTCCCTAGAAATTCCATTGGAAGTTTAGAATCAGCTTTTCCATTTCTGTAAAAAAAAAAAAAAAAAAAAATGCCATTGAAATTTTGATAGTGATTGTATTGAATCAGGATTGGATTGGATCTATAGATTGTTTTGGGAAGTATTTCCACCTTAATTAATTCTTTGAATCCGTGAACACAAAAGTATTTCCATTTATTTAGATCTTTCATTTCTTTCAGCAGTGTTTTGTGACTTTTACTATCTCTTTGGTTAAATTTATTCCTAAGTATTTTATTCTTTCTGATGCTATTATAAATGGACCTGTTTTAGGGGTTGTTAACTGCTAGTTTATAGAAATACAATAAAAAATACTGATTTAGTAGAGTTGTTTTATTTTTTATTTTTATTTATTTCTTTTTTTTAAGGATTTTTCTTTTAATATAATTTCTACACCTAACATGGGACTCAGACTCACAACCCTGAGATCAAGAGTTGCATGCTCCACTCATTGAGCCAGCCATGTGCTCCTGATTTTGTGTTTTGATCTTGTATCATGGAACTTTTGCTGATCTTACTATAACTCAAATAGTATTTTTGTGGATCTTATCCTATACATAAAACTCCTATAATCTACGAACAGAGATAGTTTTACTTCTTCCTTTCCAATTTGGTTGTCTTTTATTTGTTTTTCTTGTCTGATTGCTCTGGCTAAAACTTCCCATACGATGTTGACTAGGAGTGGCAAGAGGGAGCAGCTTTTCAGGCTGCCACCATGGAGTATGATATTAGCTGTGGGTTTTCTATAAATGCTCTTTATCAGGTTGAGAAAGTTCCCTCCTCATCCTAATTTGTTGAGTATTTATACCATAAGAGATTTGGATTTTGTCAAATGCTTTTTCTGCATTGGTGGATGAGTTGATCATGTGATTTTCCTTCATCCTATTAATATAGTTCATTTTCCTTTTTTTTTTTTTTTTTTATTTATTTATGATAGTCGTACAGAGAGAGAGAGGGGGGCAAAGACATAGAGGGAGAAGCAGACTCCATGCACCGGGAGCCCGACGTGGGATTCGATCCCGGGTCTCCAGGATCGCGCCTTGGGCCAAAGGCAGGCGCCAAACCGCTGCGCCACCCAGGGATCCCCTATAGTTCATTTTCCTATGTTGAACCCTTGCATTCAGCCACTGAAATGTGAATCTATAAGTCCATCATTTGAATGAGGATTCAGAATAAGGATTTCATATCTTGTTTTTAAAGCTTTTCACTGTTTCGTGAGGAAATCTAGGTGTATCTTAAGTATCAGTAAAAGAGATGTATTCATTTTCCTGTTCTTCTTTTCGTGTCAAAGACTGATAGAAGGATATGGGAGTGATAGAAGACCAAAAGATACCAGCATTGCATATTTAGGACTATTAATAGTAAAGCAGTACCAATGGATAGATATACAGCCAAACCATGAAACAAATGTAAAGTGTAAGGAATGGGTCAAGTATATATTAGCAATGAGTTTGTAAAGGTTATAGGATACAAATTAGGGTTTGACTTTGGGATTCTTGTTTGTTTCACTGATTTGTCTAATTGTGTACCACTATTGTCATGATATAAAATTTTTTCTGAAATATGAATTTTAGAAAATATTCATATAATGTTCCATACATATTAATGAATAGAAAACAGTGTTGAAAAGATAGAATTCTCCCCCAAATTAGCTTATTCTTTGTTAGTAAAAATTCATCTAAATTTAGTGGTTAATAATAGCTGCATTTTAATTCAGTTGTGAAACTGATGACATTCGTATTATTTAGAGATAAAGCAATTAAACATTAGAGGGAGGGCAGCCCAGGTGGTTCAGCAGTTTAGCGCTGCCTTCAGCCCAGGGTGTGATCCTGGAGCCCTGGGATCGAGTCCTGTGTCAGGCTTCCTGCATGGGGCCTGCTTCTCTCTCTGCCTATGTCTTTACCTCTCTCTCTCTGGGTCTCTCATGAATGAATGAATGAATGAATGAATATTTAAAAAGACATTAGAGGGAAAAAACCATATACAAACATGCATATGTTCAGCTTTCCACTGTGTAAACAAAAAAGTAACATGAAATAATTAGAAGAATCTACAGATAAATATACATCTAAGCCTTTGACAGGAAAAGACTTTCTTACAAGCCTACAATCAAAAAGAAAAACAGATTGTAACGCATATTAAAGCTTTTTCTGATTTAAAAAAAAAGTGCCATAAGTTCAAATTAAAACATAGTACCACAAAGGGAAGAATATGTGCATATCCTCAGGAGTTTTGTGTATAATCACAACAGTATTTAACAGGTAGATTACATGTCTTTATTCCAAGAGATATCTTAATATTTCTCTCTTTAAAAATTGGCATTGTGCTATGTTAGTTAAATTTAGAGCATTTAAAGTACAGTATGTTTTTATCATCGTGGTACAATTGACCCTTGAACAATGCAGATCCTAGGGGCACTGACCCCCACACAGTTGAAAGTCCACATAATTCTGGATTCCCCCCAAAACTTAACTACCAATAGTCTCCTGTTAACTGGAAGCCTTATCACATAAATAACTGATGAAAACATATTTTGTAGTCCTTACAGTAAAGTAAGTAGAGAAGAGAAGATGTTAAGAAAATCATAAGGAAGAGAAAATACAGTGCTGGACGGTATTTATTTAAAAAATCCACATCTCAGCAGACCTGCGCAGTTCAAACCTGTGTTGTTCCAGGGCCACCTGTAGTTATGTTCTAGAAAGTGCACGTACATAGTTATGTTCTATAAATGGGCTGCAAAAATGTCATTTGTTCTCTGCAAGCCTCTGATCACAGCTTTTTCATCAGTTAGTATGTAACCTTGTTTTATGTGTTTTCTGCTCAAAGACACTTTATTTAACACATATTGTTGGTTCATTCACATTGCACTCAGGGCGGTCAGCACTCTAACTCATGCCTGAACTCAGCTGATCCAACACAACCATTTCTCCCTAAGACACATCATAGCCTTCTGGAGCTTAAGAACACTAGACAGCACTTCAGTGCTGTGTGCAGGGCCATCCTAAAACAAAATCACTAGCAAAAAGTACAAAATGCAAAAAACATGGCAATTAAGAGACCCTGGAAAGGACACTTGTTTATGATATGAGCTGAAGAAGTCGTCACACTCAGCTGGGAACATGCAGTTTTTGCCGCTTCCCCCTCTGCCTTGCATATAGATTACAAAGAAATTTCAGCCAGTCAGCAAATGCACAAGTACAAATCCAACAGTGTTGGATCTACGTTTTCATTTTTTGTTTAACTTTGTTCTTCCTCGTACAACCTCTAGGGTGCTAATCATCAGTATTTTAAAGTTGTGTTTTGTTTACCGCTTAGGTTAAGTTAAAATACAAATACAAAGCAAGAATCTTTCTGGAGGAAAGCCTTTCGTTTGGAGTCCTGGGGGAGCATGGTCGAGGAGTCACAGAACATTTTGGAATCAGTGTAAGTTTTCCTTTTCTGGGACATTTCCTCATATAGAAAACATGCAGTTCGTCCTGCTGCATACATTTCATGGGCACAAGATGATGGTCATCATCAGTGTGCAGGGTCATGCGGTGTAGTATCTGGTACTTTGCTGAGCCTGTAGAGGATCAGCTCAGCCACATCAGAGGCCTCTCCTCCCTCAGAACCTATAACTCACAGTGGCTACTCATACAGTTGTGGTCTGTTTACCTGGTAGTATTTGACCTTAGCTTTCAATGTCTCTTCTCTAGAAACAGGTAAATTTGCCTGCTGTGTTTTTCTGAAAATCAGTAAGAATTCCCTAAAGTAGTTCTTGAGAAAATATTATGGCAGTGAAAGAATGTTCTTTCTAATATTTATAATTCTGAATTCTCCCTTATTTCTGTGTAGGGTATTAGTTATGACTTCTTGAGAGAGAGAGAGTGTCTAAAGCAGTGCTGGTACAGATTACACAAAGCCTCAAGGTCCCAGACAACTGGAGTGAGTTGGTCATGTGTTCTTTTGCTGATTGGAAATGAGTCGCAGCTGCTCCCAGTCTTAATGGTTTATGCCCCTGGAGCCTAAGGGAGGAGCAGTGCCAGCCTGTCCATAGGATCTGTCTTCACCCACCATTGTGTAACTGGTTGAGTTGAAGGGAACTTGCCTGCAAATCCTATGCATAAAAGTTTTACAACCTATGTTAAAAAGTTGAACTAAACATAAAATCACCTTAGATTATCTCCATCCCACTGCCCATATGGTCCAGAGAAAACTGGAGAGCAGACCAAATATCATATGAAGTTAGATTGATGCATACTCCTCAAAGACAGACTGCTGTTTGGTGAGTAAATGCACTGAGGAAAAGTGCAGGATATATGGACTATATTTAGATCCTGATTTCAGCAAATACTGCAAAACACAAGCTTTGTGAGGCAGGTATTTGAACACTGAATATTTGACGATATTAAGAAATTATTCATTTTTTAGGTGTGAAAATAGTTTTGTGATTATGTTTTTAAAGGGGTCTGTATCCTTTAGAAATGCACATGAAATATTTATAGATGAAACCATGTGAAGTCTGGGATTTGCTACAAAAAAATGATGAGGGCAGCAGGGGGCTCTGCATGATACAGGATTGTCCATGAGCTGGTAATTACTAAATCTGGTGATGAGGGACTTATACTCTGTTCTACTTCCATGTGTGATTGAAATATTTCATAATAAAAGGTTTTTTTAAAAAAAAAAAAAAGACTGCACAGATTTCCTTGTTGGGTCTGTGGACCATTTAGAAACCCCCAGATGTGCTCAGACCATTTGTGATCATGACCATTAGTGAGTGCTTTAGAATGGCTGCTGTGTGCCCAGCATGCACCAGGTGCTAGTGCTGGAGCAGAAGGTGAGGGTCAGCAGAGCATGGAGTTGAGAAGATAATGGGGACTCAGAAGCCCACAAGACACACAGTAATTGATTTTATTTTTGAAAAGGTGAAAGGTAAGTTTAATACAGGGGTAAAATGCTCAAAACTCTGATAGATTTGTTAGTATTTATCTCAAATACCTTTTAGGGAAAGGCCAGCTGGACTACTACTTAAGCAAGGAAATGATCTTATTTTGTACCTTTGAATATTTTTAATACTAAGCAGTTTTGGATTTCATCTTTTAATTTCTCTTCCTCCTTCCACTGTGAATAAATTGTCCATGCATGATGAATTGGCCAAAAAGTGTAAAGTGAGACCATTTCAGAGGTGCATTTTGAAACATCCATCCTTGTAGCAATAGATTTTGTATGATTTATCTTTTAATTTGCATGAAGGTAATTTGCTTGAACCAAGGTGTTGATATGCTCAATGCTGAAATTTTGTCTCTAGGCCTGACAGGGGTCTTTTTTTTTTTTTTTTAAGATTTTATTTATTTATTCATGAGACAGAGAGAGAGAGAGAGAGAGAGAGAGAGAGAGAGAGACATAGGCAGAGGGAAAAGCAGGCTCCATGGAGGGAGCCCGATGTAGGACTCGATCCCGGGTCTCCAGGATCACGCCCTGGGCTGAAGGTGGCGCTAAACCGCTGAGCCACTCAGGCTGCCCTATTTTTTCTTTAAATTGAAGAATAACTACCACTGTCCCACTTTTTTGGCAGATTGATGATATTGATCTTATCAGCGCCAACATGGAGAATTCCCTGGCTTCTATTGGAGGTTTCTGCTGTGGCAGATCTTTTGTAATTGACCACCAGGTGGGTTCTTAAACTTTTTAAAAACAAAAGCAGAAACTGAAACTAGTTGCTCCACTGGTCATGCTGAAAGTTACTCAGCATATAACTTCCAATCCCAGAATTTCATTCTGACTTAATTTATCACAATTTTTATTTAAAAGTCAATTTGTAGAATCACTCAGAATATTTATATTTGAAATTATCTCTTTTTTAAAAAGCCTTATTTGTGTTACATGTATAACTTTTATACATGCATAGATCTTTACACCTTCACCTGAGGTGATGCAGATCTGGTGCCTTTAGGTTTTCTAGCCCACAAAAATGAGAAGCATATTTATGTCTTTAACTTGTTTGTTTCTTCTCAGCGACTTTCTGGCCAGGGATATTGCTTTTCAGCTTCACTACCCCCGCTGTTGGCTGCTGCTGCGATGGAGGCTCTCAACATCATGGAGGAGAATCCAGGTATAATCTTCTGAACCCAGGACAGCAGACATCGCAGTTATGTCAGCCTGGTTGTGGTGTGCTTTTGGAGGAATTAGCTAGAGGCAAAGTGTTTACCAGACAGACCTGTGCATGTGAATGATATTACCTGGTGTTTATATGGAGAATGGCAGTCAAGATGTTGTCTTGCCTGAGATTCAGTGTAGAGCTTCTCCAGCCCAGGAGGCAGAGCCAAAGCCAAAGTGGGACTGGATCCCAGGATGGGCGGAAATGCCAGGAGGAGGAGTCAGCTCTGGGCTGGTTGTCATTTGAGAAGTTAACTGAAGTGTGCTGCTGATGCTCAGTACATATAATTTATAGCTTATCCAGTTTTTCCCTTCAGCCTTTGATTCATTAGTCGATACAAAAGCCAAACCCAGTTTACCAACCATTAAAGCTCCTTTATTTAATGGGCCAGTTTGACTAAATTTCAAATGTGCCTTTAGGCTTTGTTAGTACCTCCTCACAAAGCCTAAAACAGAAATGAAAAAGCAAGCCTTACCTGTTTTTTTTAAATTTGTAAATTGTTAATGGCTTTAATTCAGAGAATCAGGAAATGTGTTTCTGGGTACACATTCATACGCTTGCTTGTCCGAAGGCCTGCTTCTTGCTTAGATATTTTAGTTTTTTAATTTTCCATGAATAAAGTGAAAATAGCAAGGAAAAGATAGTGAACGTTCCTACAGTATCTTTTACCGAATTGTTAAGGGTCCAGAAATAAGTAATATGTTTATACCCTTTATTAGCCAGATTATCTTGATGAGAACAAGAGCAATTGTTTTGTTGTGGAAAACCTCATCCTAGATTCTACTGAAAGTGGGTGAGGAGGTGCTAGGATATATGTCGAAGACTGAGGCTTGGGCCTTTGGAAGTGTTCCTGTGTGCTAGGAGTCTGTAGGGGGCTTTGCAGCATTTTAAATTGATGAACTTGAACTTTAAAATCTTTAAAAATATCTTTAGTAGTATCAGATGTTGCAGATATACTCTCAAGTGCATCTTTTTCTGTACAGGTATTTTTTCAGTGTTGAAGGAAAAGTGCAAGCGAATTCATAAAGCTTTACAAGGGTAAGTTTTATATATTGTCAACCAACTTAAAGTCTGTCTATACCACATTTAATTAACTCATGAACAATTTTAAATGTCACCTCTTTGGTTTTGAGTCAGGGTCAGTTCAGACCCATAGGCTTGGGTCAGTTCAGCTGAACTGCAACTAAGAAATGAGAAACTCTGTTCAGCCAGATTTGTCTGTGGGCTTGAAGCCAGAGGACCCATTTTGTCATTGAAGAACCATGACTTTGTTTTTCTAAAAAGGTTAAAAGCTCATTAATGTTATAGCAATATATTTGTTTCAAAGATGAAAATAACCACCAAACATGCTACCACCAGAAATAACTCAGGTGCGCACAGGAGAATCTCTTCACATCCGTACAGATAAAATGATAATCATTATACGCTATGGAATTAGGTGACGTTGGATTCATACAGGCCCTATTTTTTAGAAAATACTGTTCTTATATTAATTTAAGAACAACAGGTGAAATTGAAATGAACCTTAGGCGTTTTTACTTGTTTGTCTTAACTACACAAGAGTACTTCTAATGGACAAGGGCAGTGAGTAAATGAGCAGGTCACAGCTGTTCCAGATACAGTCGGGGCAGAAATAATTAAAGTTCTGGGTGTGTCTACATGATAGTAACAAAAGTTCTTGCATGATTTATGGTTAGGAGATGATATTTGTGTTGGTTCCAGTTACTTTGTTTTATGAAATATTGATATCCCAATACAGCGCAGCATGTTGGACTCATTATAAATTCAGGAACACCAACCTCAGATGCCCTTCATTCTGTCTAGTGGTGTTGCTGTCTTCATTTTATAAGCCCAGCCCTCCACCTTCCTTCTCTTCCCCATCTTTCCCCCTTCCCCAGTCCCTAGTCCCTCAATCCCTTCCCCACTCCCTATCTGTATCCGCCCACTGTCCACGACAGCCTGGCTTCATTGCTGTCACACAGATTCCCATTTTTTCCCTCACAAACCTGTACACACAGAGCCATCCATCCGAACCAGTCTTTCCTCCAGGTACAGCCGAAGAAGGAATTTCCTCTCGTGGTATCATAGCCCTTTCTCCTCAAGGACCCGGTACCTTTGGCTGTCTCTCCTCTTGTCATGCTTTCTGGAATCATTTGATTAGCATTGAATACACTCCATCCTCTAGCCTCCTAACTACCTTTTTCCCTGGACCCCACCTTCCCTTCCAGCTGCTAGCCAGTTGCAGCTTCTCCTTGTAGCTAGTCTTCTCTGGTGTTTGCATTTTGTCCTTGGGATCTGATACCCTGCAGTCTTTCCAAACTCCTGTTTATTCTAATGGTTCGTTTCATTCTCTTTATGATGACATATATAAAAGTCCTGTTATCTGAATAATGGTTTTCTCTTCCTTCCAGATTCTTAGACATCTTGGTCCTTTTCTTGTCTTACTGCATTGGTGTAAGTCGCTAGCACATTAGTGATTCTTCCATTGTAGTGGCGGTACACCTCTTCTGTCATTCACAGTATGAAAGCATTTCTTCATGAAGTATGAAGCATCATACTTTAAGTTTTCTATAGGTAGTATTTATCAAATTATTCCTAGATTTGAAGACGTTTAAAAAAAATCATAGATATGTCTTATGCTGAATTACACTGTTACAGTTTTCTGGTATTAAATTATGCTTGCGTTCTGGAGTAAATCCCTTTTATTATAGTACGTTTTACTGCACTGTTTTGCAGCCTAGTTTATTGAGAGGTCTAGTAGGATGCATTACATTTAAAGAAAAGTGACAAATTATAGTGCTCATTGGTGGTTTGAAAGGCAGGTGAAGTTGGCTTCTGGCACCTCGTATGGTGTGTATGTACTCGTACTGAATGACACAGTCATTCAGTAAAGTTTGTTGAATCCTAAATGACTTAAGGAATCAAATGTGCTATGAAGTGTTTTTTGTGCTAATTTTATTCTAAGGGAAAAGCAAATCTTTCTAAGTGAAGCTTGCTAAACAGAGTTTATCTAAAATGTTTAGCTTAGGGGCGCCTGGGTGGCTCAGTCAGTTAAGTGTCTGCCTTCAACTCAGGTCATGATCCCAAGGTCCTGGAATAGAGCCCCAGGTCAGGCTCCCTACTCTGCAGAGTCTGCTTCTCTCACTGCCCCTCCCCCCCAGCTCGTGTTCTCTCTCTCTCTCAAATAAAATCTTTTTTTAAATGTTTAAAAAATTTAAAAGTGCTTAGCTCAATTTCAAAGTCATGTGTCACCATTTGTAGCCTAGGAGATAAGTCAGAAATCAAACTATTAATCGTATCGGATAAAAATGGACTTTAAGGGAACCTGACCTGCAATTCTCATGACATCTATAAAAATCATTTGAAAATACAGGATTTCACTCCTAAAGAAGTCTCTCTTCCCTCCCTCAGAAGCAGATGTCTGTTCTGTTAATCCTAAGAAAGATGAAAATAATCATAATTCAAGTAAAACTGAACAGTAAACACACAAATAAGGGAACTAACTATACAATATGAGCATAATTTATGAAAGGCAAGATATAACTAAAGACTGAGATAATGAACAAGGGAACAGTATCAATAATAAGTGGTCATGAAGGAAACAGTAATAAGAAACCATGGTGTAGATGCTTCTCTAGGGGAATGGTTTGGGAGGGAGGCCCCAGGAAGCAGTCCTCAGGCTGGGACCTGGCTTATTGGTCATTGCAGGAGATGGGGAGGAGGCGGTTGAGGAGGGGGTCTGTGGGCTATGGAGGGAGGGAGCAGCCTGCAGGCCTCCTGGTGGGAGCCTGGGGATGACTCTCATCTTCTGTGCAGCGTGAGCCAGAGCTGTCCACCAGGACAGGGAGCACCTACACAGCCACACTCACAGAAGTGGCCTTGGAGATGCATCCTAGATGAGCGAGCCCTACCAGAGCTGGATTTCTGCTATCTCTGTCAGGACTGGAGTCGCTAGATGATTCTGCCCAGAAAAGCCACAAGCCTCTGTTCCACTCATTAATGCAGACTTCATACAATTACTTAGACGTGGGATATCATTGTGCCTAGAAGGGACTTACGCTTGCGTGTGTGTGTGTTTCCTTTCAGCATTTCTGGGTTAAAAGTGGTGGGGGAGTCCCTTTCTCCAGCATTTCACCTGCAGCTAAAAGACAGCACTGGGTCTCGAGAAAAAGATGTTAAACTACTTCAGGAGATTGTAAATCATGTAAGTATGTAGTTCTTCTACCCTTAATCCACACAGTGCTGAAATGTCTAAATACTTAGCCTTCCAGAAAACCCATTCGCTTAGCATTTCCAAACCCAGGCTTTCATACGTGTGGGCCAGGTTGACATTATGAGTAACGATCACACACAGCCCTGGACAGCTCTCCAGGGTGAACCCCCAGCATAGCCGAGAGACCAGTCACAATACTCTTACTACCAGAAAGGAAGAAAGACCGTATCTTTCCCAGGCCTAATTTGGAAGTTGATTTAAACATGCTTATCTCCTGAAAGTGATCTTACTACTAATTGTACCTTAGCTATTGACTAAGATATGCCTCCCTGGGGAGGACCGCTTGCCCCTCTGTGTTGGTAGAGTTGTGTTTCCTAGAGCCCCCCTCCCCTGCCTCCACACAGCTCCTCCTCCTCCTCCTCCTCCTCAGAGAGGTGTGGATGTGGCAGCTCGATGAGCTTGTGCCGGGGCAGCCCTACCTTGACGAGACTCCTCCAGACTGCTAGCATGCACACAAGGATGAAAGGCGGCTTGTGCTGCCTCCCTGTCCTGATGGCTCCTTCCAGGGGCTCTTGCTCTGAGGCCATGCTCCAGGCATCAGGGTGATGGCTGTCATCTGTCGTGTGCCTTTGTCCAGCTGTGGCCAGCGGGTTAGGCCACTCTCCCCAGTCACATGGCTGCTCCACGAGGAGACCAGGCAACGCTGGCCTCTGCTACACAGCTTGCTCTAGCATCCTGCCTCCTACGGTGTGTGAACTGCATCACCTAGGGGGACAGATAGTGGAGAGAGAGCTTCAAGCAGCTTGTGGCCTTCTGGAGTCCGTCGTCTTATAAAACAAAACCAAACCCAGACCCTGAGATTCCTCACTAAGTGAATGTGTGAATCATGGGCAGTCCGGCTGGAGTGAGTCTCGACACCTTCTGAGTGCAGAGGTGCCACACATGTCCCTTGGGTACAGCTCTGCAAGCACGAAAAGAGACAGACTCCTTTCAAAGGAAGAAACACCTCACAGGCGCTTTTATCACCTCAGTGTTTTTACTATAATGTCACGTAAGTGTGTAGAGACGTTAAAGAAAATACAGCATCCTTGTGGTTAGGGTTCTTACACAGACGTGGCACTGAAATAGTTTATAAATTAAATACAAGCTAAATGGACACAGCAGTAAAAGTCAGAGCGATCATACTGGCTTCGTGTGACAGCACAGCTTGTGCGCTAAGCAGATTGCCCATTGGGGTCCCGGACACCAGCTGCTGTAGAGCAGCCTCTTGGAGCCGCAAGTCCCATCACTGTTGCCCTCCAACCCCAGTCTCCTTCCACCCCCCTCAAGACAGCCCCCTGCATTGCTCCATGCCACAAGACCCAGGCCATCCCTGGCTGCCAGGGCGATTATTCCACATGACCTCGCCCTCCGCTCTTTCCTCGAGAGATTGCAGCAGTAGGGTCTTCCTTCTACTTGTACCAGAGACACTGAAGAGGGCAAGTTAGAGAAGCATCGGATATGCAGGCCACACTTGTGCGAATTGTCCTCAGAACAGAAGAGAAGGCGAAAGTTTGCACAGCTCACAGATGCCAGATCTGAGCCCCGGCCCAAGGCTGACCGTCTCCAAGAAGTCCTTGTGAGAGCTGAATCAGGGAGCAGGGGCTCCAGGCAGGGACAAAATATAGCCTGGAAACTGCGTTTACGCAAAGAACAGAAGTCTTACAGTGTCTTTGTGTCCTCATCTCCAGCTCTGCTTCACACCCTGGTCAGTATCTGAGGAGACAGTTGCGGTGCAGAGACTCTCGTGTGAGCTTTGCAGAAAGAACTCAGAGCTCTTGCCAAGTTCTTGTTGCTTGACAAGACACTGTTTTTATAAACTGAACGATGGTTTATAACATTTCTTAGCCAGGCCTAGGAACAGAGCCAGTCCAGATGTTTTCAGGAGGAGTTAGGTTCTCCAAGTACACTCCAGATGTAGCATCAATAGAAGTCTGTCATTGTCGCCTGCTGTTGTTTTCTGTGTGCTGTTTTTAGGCAGCAGGAAAGCAGCCCAGTGGCAGACAGTGGGGCCCTCTAAGCAGACTCACTGCCCAGCACTGGGAATACTTGTTCCTTACTTTTATGAGTCCCTTGCTCTGACTGATGCTGTTTTAAATATAATTCACGTACCAAAAAATTCACCCTCTTAAGATAATACAGTTGAGTAGTTTTGAGTACACCCACCTCATTCCAAAACATTTTCTTCATCTAAAAAAAAAAAAACCTGATAAACCATTACTTCAATCTGATTTTTATACTTTATTTTGATAGAGATGTTTTGATTTTTTTTTAAATATTGACAAATGGTTAATGTATGGAAAAGCTATGCAAATTATGGGGGGAACACCAGACTCTTAGCCTGGTAGCACCTGCTCGAAGGTAGCCCATGGAAATCAGAGGAATTGTTAACATTTGAAGTGTGAGCGCTTTGTCTCTGTAACTATCCTGGCGTTACTATTAAATTCAACTTTTGGTTAGTTTCCAGGGCTTTGCTGGTACTATTTCCCTGTGTCTTACTACTACTTTGTTTAAAATGCAAACTCTTAGCTATGTGTGACTATTTAAATTTAAATTGAGTGAAATTAAAAGTTCAGTCTCGGTGGCACTACCCCTGTCTCACGGTGCCTGGCAGCTACACGGTTTGCGGCGGTGGCCCTGGGCAGTGCAGAGTGAGGGCCGCCACCGCAGAACGTCCGTGCCACTTGGTGCTGCTGGGGACTGTCCTGGTATTACCATCTTCGGTATTGCCTTCTCGCAGCTGTAATTGCAAAAATGAATTAATGCTGCCGTTAAGGATAGCATTTCAGATTACCTTCCTGTCGTAGTGAGCACAGTGTCTGCCACCAAGCTTGCAAATGTGTCCCTCTTCTTCATACAGTGCATGGACAGAAGCATCGCATTAACTCAGGCACGCTACCTGGAGAAAGAAGAGAAGTGCCTCCCTCCTCCAAGGTTGGTGGACGTTAAAATGTGACCTGACTTTTGTTTTTCCTCCTTTCAGAATTCTGTATAAAATACATTCTGTTCTGAAAACGTTTGAAAGACTATCATAGGATAAGGAAGAGTAGGTACTGTACTAAAGTCTAGTACATCATGTTTTTTCCTCTTAAACCAGCCATTTTAAAATTGTTAACTCTAAAGCCCTGCCAGGACTCGCTGTACCCTCCCAGTTAACTCAGAGAAGTGTCTGAGATCCCAGGACTGAACTGGGATGGCCGCAGTTCTGATCGGCAGAGGTTTGCCAAGACCCTGAGGTGCACGCGCCGGTCCAGCCACATCTGCCACGACGGCCATCTGGTGCAGGGGGCACATCTGGGTGGTGATGTTTACCCCACTGCCGGCTAGAGGCCGTGTGGTACCACATCTGGCAAACACTTACAAACCATCCAGTGGATGGATGGAAAGTAAGGAAAACAGCAACAGTGGGGAAAATCTAGAGAGGTTCAAGAAGCCATACACAGGAGGAGGGTACTTGGACTCTTGATTGAAAATTGTTGCTTGTTCATCAGCACTTAAAGTGTAGTCGTAGGGGGTAGACACCCAGAACACGAAGTGCTCAGGGTCATAGCACAAGGTCGGTGAGTCACAGGAGGAGGGCGCGAGTCATTCCGGGCTGGAAGGGACTCAGGCTTCCAAGAGCAGGTGAAGCTTAAGGCGAAAGATCAGGTATGTCAGACTCGTCGATCCTCCTTCTTGCAGGCTGCACAGTGGGATGGGGACCCTCAACTGCCTCTGGGGAGCCAGAGCACAACCTTAGGGGGAATGTACGAGAGGGCCCTGGAGAACAGGGAAGGCCCTGGGGTCCCGAGCACCGTGCACACATGGAGGGCCAGGCCGGGATTCTGGCGGCAGACCACTGGCAGCGGCTCAGAGACGCCCTAAAGATCCTGCCCTCACATTCCTGATCGTACCCAGGTGAAGGTGTAATCCTGTGTTGTGGGAGAACAGGAGCCACACTTGCTTTGTGCCCGCAGGGCTCTTTGCGCCACCTGGCACAGCTCTGTGAACATGTCCAACGGATGCTACCGACTTTTGCAGAGGGGCCTGGGAGAAGAGAGGTAGAACTGCCCTGTCAAGCTGATAGTTTTTGTCTTCAGTTTCCTAAAAACTTAAAAATTTCTGCCTTGCCTCAAAGTAGTACAGAACTTCCACATGACTTACTGAATTGTAAGTATGAGTGTGGGCGCACACACACTCCTTGATTTGAGAGATGTTGAACTGCAGCTTGGGGCCTAGTGCTGCCCGAGCAGTAGATGATGTAGAGGGCAGGGGTCCCAGCACCCCTGGGCAGAGCTCTACCCCCAGGTTCCCACCAGTGGGACTGGGAGCCGCAGACGTCTGTCACTGGCCAGTGTCCAGGCTCTGGGACGGAGGGTCCTGGCCACAGCCACCCAGCTCTGCTGCGCAGTGAGGAAGTGGCTTTAGACAGTAGGCCCTCTGATGGGTGGGGCCATATTCCAGTAGAATAGAACTTGACTTCAGATACAGCTGCCATAGACTCGCCCCTCTGACGGTTTTCTGTGTCCTTATTTCCCAGCATCAGGGTTGTGGTCACAGTGGAACAAACAGATGAAGAACTGGAGAGAGCCGCGCACACGATCAAGGAGGTGGCCCAGGCTGTGCTGCTTTAGGCTGGGTCTTAACGCCCGGTGGGCAGCTGCTACACGGCACACGCACAGGCCTCTGTGTCACTTCCTTGTGACCTAGGAGAGGCCTGTGGGTACCTGGAGGGGTGGCCACCGGGCGGCATGGGTGTGGACTTGGCGCCCAACCAGGAGGAGGATGCTGGTTATTTTTAAAAAGAAAACACATCTAAAAGCCCAGGAACTGATTTTTTAAAGAAGAAAACTAATGACAGCATATAACTAGTATTTAAATTGTGCGATTTAGTACTATTTAAATGTTTTCTTATACTAGTATTTTATATTCTTTTTTTTGTTTGTTTAAAAACGGAGCTTCAGTTTATCTTCCTCCCTCTAATAGTAAAGAGCGTGTAAGCACTCCTTAACGTTTCCTAGAATAATGTCTCTGCAGCACTAGAGCTAGGAGGAACACTTCGCCATCTAGGACACAAAACCTGTTCTCGAGGAGTTAATTCAACCGCATCTTTTTCAGCCTTCGTTCCGTGCAGCTCAGTGGTGGCTAATATATAAGGAAACACTTTTTGTGTGATTATGATGAACTTTTCATTATAATATATTTGAATCCTAGAATTTTTATATACACTAAATATTGATGTTACACCATTTCTTAATACATAATCTTAACAGCCCTGACCAGAGAATTATTGCTCCTAAGTGAGCAATAATTTAAATCAAATTCTACTTTATTTTAATATAATTGACCTTCACATTTATGTGTTGACTTCTAATCTGTTTTAGGAAGAGGGTTACTGTGATGATCCTAGCTAGAATAGAAATCATGTCCTTGATATTTTAAAATATCTTGAATGTATTCCTTTTGTGGACTGGGTTTGCCTAAGGACATATAACTACAGTCTTTTTCTAAGCTAAGGAAAATAACTTTTTAGCTTATGAATTTCAAATATCTAAAAATGTGAACACACTAAAAATAAAGTTTTTAAGCTGTACTTTAGCTGTTTTTTCTTTAGCAAACCAGGTTAGGTGGTGTAAACGTTTGTGCTCTGTGCCACAAGGTAGTGCGTAAATATTACATCATTGTTTCTTCTCTTAGTAAAGGTGAAGGAATAAAACTTCTAAAAAATATGTTTAAGAATGCCATTTTTACAGTCTATGTTCATATTAACAAATGGTCTTCCAACATCTTTTTAAATAACATATTTTTTAACATTTTGTTTCTATTTTGCTTGAGGTATTTCGTACATATGTGCCTTGTGATTGCTGCTGCTTTAAAGGGTACAGTACTCTTGGGGGGATGAATCTTTTTGCTTTATTTTTTAATGAAATAAACCTACATTCCTGACAATCAGTCTATTTGCATGTGTAATCTATTCAACAGAATAGTCTCTTGATTTTAACTTATCTGCATACATAGAAGAGTAATCGTGGTGTCTGTGTTTAGGAAATAATTAAATTTCTTAGTACCTTTCTTCAGTGTATAGTATCTGGAATTCCCTGGGTTCCTACTGGCGTGAGCCTCGGCCACTATTACTACACAGATGGTTGAGCCGTTGTTTTCATTATTAGCAGGTGGTGATAGCAACTTTTCAGCTATTTTTATAATATTTTCTGAATCAACATTTCAACATCTAGATATATATTCACTGCTATGTTTTAAAAATGACAGAAGCTTCTGGAAAAGGTGGTGGAAACAACTTGAGCCCTTGGGACACATCAGCGTTTTGGCCGAAATAAAACTAAAGTCTTTCTATTAAAACTACACAGCAACACCCAGTGACATACACCACAAAAACAATATGCTTGGAACAATAAAGTTATATAAAACTGAGGCAGAACACTGAGAGAAAACTCTCAAATCTGAAGCAGGGCACACATTTCTCTGAGAAGCAGTGAGAAGGTTCTGTAAGGCTCTGTTCATGACCTGGCTGGGGCAAGCAGCATGGAAACCATTTGGGGACTGGTTTCCCACAGGGGTGGGAAGAACCAAATGACTGCTCCCCTTCTGTCGTCTATAGCTAGCTTCCAACTCAGGAAATGTGGGGCTCTGAACAAGTTGGGATAGGAGAGAGCATTGTTTCAAATCTAGAATTTCACTAATGAGACCGTGTGCATTTGTTTTATGTACTACGGAAATGTAACATGCCAGTTGGAGGATACATTTCAATATCAGAAATAAAAATGTGTGTGGAAAAGGTGCATCTTTAAATCTGTAAAATAAGGGCAGCCCAAGTGGCTCAGCGGTTTAGCGCCGCCTTCAGCCCAGAGCGTGATCCTGGAGACCTGGGATCGAGTCCCACATCAGGCTCTCTGTGTAGAGCCTGCTCCTCCCTCTACCTGTGTCTGTGCCTTTCTCTCACTCTGTCTCTCATGAATAAGTAAATAAAATCTTTTTAAAAATAAAATAAAAATCTGTAGAATAGGACAATAATCACTGGATGTGCAGGCCTGATGCCCTCTTTCCTCTTGGACATTAAAACCTTAGTGTCCCAGAAGACAAAATGTATGAGGACACTTATGGCCACCTATATCTCAGTTATCTCTGTCAACCCAAAACACAGTCCTTATGAGGACATCAAATCATCCATAACCCACACCTACGGTATGGATTATGCTGTAGAGAAGATCTAAACTTCATTTTCCTACCTCGTGCCTTGTAAAGATAATGAGCTAGGAGGCTTAATCATGGTGAAACACGTAAAAGATCATCTTTGAAAAGCAACATATAAAGCAAAACAAGTGGAGCAACATTGTCAAAAGATTTGAGGGAAAAAGAAATGTGAATCCAGTATCCAGAAAAGCAGTCTTTCAAGGAAGAAGTTGGTAGAAAAACAACTTAGAGTTCAGTACTGTGTTCATGGAGCCCTTCCTGAGGAATCTGCTCCATCTGATCAAGAAATAACTTGGGAGTTTAGAAGAATTAAAGTAGTAAGCTGGAAAATATGTAACACAAAACAATAAAAGAACAGAGGTACAAAAATAAATATGAAACATCGCAAAAACCCAACCATATAGATAATTGCATTAAAACATAAGTGGACAAAACATTTCATTTAAAAGGCTGAGATTGGCAGACTAAAGTTTTTTAAAATTAAATATGCTTAGATACACTTCACATTCAAAGACACAAATAAGTAGAAAGTAAGGAGGTGAAAAATATGCCGTGCAATCAAGAACCATAAGAAAGCTGGAGTAGGCCAGTATCAGTATTAGAAAAATAATGGAGGGCAGCCCAGTGACTTAGCGGTTTAGCGCCACCTTCAGCTCAGGGCCTGATCTTGGAGACCTGGGATCGACTCCCACGTCAGGCTCTCTGCATGGAGCCTGCTTCTCCCTCTGCCTGTGTCTCTACCTCTCTCTCTCTCTCTCTCTCTCTCATGAATAAATAAATAAAAATCTTTAAAAAAAAAAAAAGAATGGATTTTTAAGACGAAAAAGATTACTACAGACATAGAGATATTTCAAAACAATAAAATTGTCAGTGCATAGGGAAAATAATAATTATAAACATATATGCTCCTAAAAAGAGACTCCTTAAAATACATAAGGCAAAACTGTCATAATTGAAAAAATAGATAATTTAAGAGTAATAGTTGGAACTTTGAAAAAGCCACTCTAAATAACTGATAGAACAACCAGTAAGAAAATTAGTATATAAAGAAGGCCTAAAGAGCACTGTTAACCAACTTGATCAAATCTGCCTACATTTGTAGAACATTCTACTCGGAAACTCCAGAACATAGTCTTCTCAACTGCCCATGAAAGTTTTCAGGGTAAACTATATACTGGGCTGTAAAACAAGTCACAATAAATTGTAAAAGATTGAAATAATAAAAAGTATATGTTCTCTGTCCACAACACAACTAAGAGAGTCACAAAAGAAAACTGGAAAAACCCTAAATAACTCATGGATCAAAGAAGAATCACAAAGGAGGCTTCTTAAATGCTCTGAACTGGTTAAATAGAGTGACAAAATGATGTGACACAGCTAAAGCAGGAGTTAGAAGGAAATTTGTAACTTTAAATGCCATATCAGAAAAATGGTTTCCAATTGATAACCTAGTCTTCCACCGTCAGAAACTGGAAAAAGGAGAGCAAACTAAGCCTGAAAGAAGGAATAGAGAGGAAATCAATGAAATAGGAAACAAAAATAGAGGAAATTAATGAAACTATTGGCAAAACCTTGCTGAACTGGCCAAGGAAGTAACAGAAAAGACACAAGTTACCAAACCCAGGACATAGTGGGGTAACATTGCTACCATCCCCACAGAAATTAAAAAGATTATAAGAGAATGTTACAGGTTTGTGCCAACAAATTAGACAAATGATGTGAATGAACTCCAAGGAAGACACAGTTAACAAATTACAAAAATCTGAATGGAAGTATAACAAATACATTGACTTAGTAATTCCAAATCTTCCCACAAAAATGTCCAGATCCAGATGGCTTTACTAGTAAATTCTATCAAACATTTAAAAAACAAGTAATACCAATTATTCACAAATTTCTTTCAGAAAAAAATGGAGATGGGAACATCTGTCCATTCATTCTATTTGGTATCTGTGATACCAAAGCCAGACAAAACACAAGAAAAGAAAGCTACATATAATTTCCCTCCTGAACATGGGTTTAGAAAGTCCTAACTCCTAGTCACAATTTTAAGGAAGAAAATTATTGCCTGTGTAATAAGTGTGGGGGAAAGGAATTAGATTGGAAAAAATGAAATAAATTTATTTGCAGATGACACTATATATAGAAAATCTTGGGCAGCCCCAGTGGCGCAGTGGCTTAGCGCCGCCTGCAGCCCGGGGTGTGATCCTGGAGACCCTACATCTGGTCCCATGTCAGGCTCTCTGCGTGGTGCCTGCTTCTCCCTCTGCCTCTCTCTCTCTCTCTCTGCGTCTCTATGAATAAATAAATAAAATCTTTAAAAAAAAAAAAAAGAAAAAATCTTAAGGCATCTCTTAAAGAACTATAGTAAAAATGCATTTAGCAAGATCAGAAGGTTTCAAATCAATACACAAAAATGAATTGGAGGTGCCTAGGTGACTCAGTGGATTAAGCGTCTGCCTTTACCTTAGGGCATGATCCTGGGAGTCCTGAGCTGGAGCCCTGCATCAGGCTCCCTGCTCAGCAAGGAGTCTGCTTCTCCCTCTCCCCATTTGTGCTCTCTCTCAAATAAAATCTTTTTTTAAAAAATGAATTGTATTTCTGTATATTAGCAACAAGTAATCTGAAATGAAATTAAGGAAACAATTCCATGAATGGTAGCATTAAAATAAATAAATGTAACAAAAAGTGTAAGACTCATACACTGAAAAGTATAAAAATTATAAAATACTGTCATGAGAAACAGAGGAAGATTCAAATAAGTGGAGAGATATTCCATGTTCATAGATGGGAAGACTTCCCACATTGATTTATAGATTCAGTGCAGTTCTTAACAAAATTTCCACAGACCTTTATGCAGAAATCAATAAGCTGATCCTAAAATTGATATGAAAACAGAGACCTATAGTAGCAAAACAGTTTTTTAAAAGAAGAATCAAGTTGAATGATTTACACTACTTAGATCCTAAAATTTACACTAATACTACAGTTAGCAAGACAAGATGGTGCCAATGCAAGGATATATCAATGGAACAGATTTGACAGTTCAGGATAAACCCTTACCTTTATGGTCAGTTGATTTTCAACAATGCCAGAGTGCTAATTCAAAGGGAAAAGGATAGTCTTTTCAAAACAAATGTTGCAAAAAAAAAAAAAAATGTTGCTGAGAGAAATTGGGTTTCATAGTAGATCAGATAATGGGCCACCCAAAGAATTGAGTTCTGATCCATGGAATTTGTAAATATCACCTTATCTGGAAAAGGGGATCTGTACATCTGTGATGAAGTTGAGGATTTTAAAATGAGATTTCCAGGAATTATTTTTTCAAAAGATTTTATTTATTTATTAGAGAGAGAGAGAGAGAGAGAGAGAGAGAGAGAGAGAGGCAGAGGCAGAGGCAGAGGGAGAAGCAGGCTCCATGCAGGAAGCGCAACATGGGACTCAATCCCGGGTCTCCAGGATCACGCCCTAGGCCAAAGGCGGCGCCAAACCGCTGAGCCACAGGGGCTGCCCGTGATTGCCAGGAATTATAGTGGTGGGCACTCCCTAAAGGCCATCACACATGTCCTAAGATAGAGGCAAAAGGAGATGACCCTTAGACGCAGAGGAGATCACTCCAGAGAAAAAGGCTGTATGAAGACAGGTGGAGGAAGCCCAGCAACCACCAGAATCTGTTCCAGGAACAGATTCCCCCCAGAGACATGGATGGAGTGTTGCCTTTATGACACCTTTATTTAAAATAAACCCTTACCTCACACGATATATAAAAATCAACTCATAATGGCCCAGAAGCCTAAATAACAGGCTACATTATAAAGCTTCTAGGAGGAGGCCTAGGAGAAAATCTTTGTAAATCCTTGGTTAGGCAAAGATACCTTATGTACAACATGAAAAGCATAAGCCAAAGAAAGACATTGATAAGCTTCATTAAAATTTTTCTGAATTTTCAGGGGCCCCTGGGTGGCTCAGTTGGCTAAGCATCCGACTCCTGATTTTGGCTCAGGTGGTGATCTTGGGGATGTGAGATTGAACCGCGTGCTGGGTGTGGAGCCTGCTTAAAATTTTCTCTCTCCCTCTCTCTCTCTATACACTCCCTGTGTGTGCTCTCTCTCTCTCTCTCTCTCTCAACAAGAAAATGCTTTAAAATGTTTTAAATTTGCTCTTCAAAGGACAGAATGAAGGAAATGAAGACAAGCCACAGACTGTAAGAAAATATTGCAAATCATATATAATAAAGGATGCGTATCCATGTATATAAAAATAATTTTAAAAAACTAGATTTAAAAAATGGTGAAAAAGATGCCACCAAGAGCCATTTAGTGTCTATAAAATCTCATGAAAATATATTCAACATCATTAATCATTAGAAAAACACAAATCGAAACTTCCAACATAGCCCCTGGCACCCACTAGAATGAGTATAATAAAAAAGGTCATACCAGCCATTGGCAAGATAGAGGAAAAAAATGAAAACCTCATACATTTCTGGTGAAAATGTAAAATGTAAAATGATACTACTTTGGAGAAACTGTGGCAGTTTTCTAAGAAGCGTAACTTTTCTCTATGAAATGAAAACACCTGCTCATGCAAACACTCGTACGTGAATGTTGATACCAGCATTAGTCATATAGACCCAAACTGGAATCCATCCAAACGTCTGCCAACTGATGAACATCCAAAAGATGGTATATCCATACAGTGGAGTACAGGTCAGCAATTAAATAAGCTAACACGTGTTACAACATTGATGAATCTCGGGCAGCCTGGGTGGCTCAGCGGTTTAGCACTGCCTTTGGCCCAGGTCATGGTCCTGGGGTCCTGGGATCGAGTCCCATGTCGGGCTCCCCACAGGGAGCCTGCTTCTCCCTCTACCTGTGTCTCTGCCTCTCTCTGTGTGTCTCTCATGAATAGATAAATAAAATCTTAAAAAAATAAAAAACAATATAGATGAATCTCAAAGACAAAAACATTCTGCTAAGTGAAGAAACCGCCAAATCATACAGCTTCTTATGCAAGATCACATCTTCATTGTGCTACCTCTGTTTCTTGATTATATATAATCCCAAGAATGATAATAGGTTGCCATCATTTGGGGAAGTATATCCTTAAATTTTCATTCTTATGAAACTCTTTTGGCCTAGGTGATTCTTGGGTGAAATATTTAACTTCCTGAAAGATGTGGATAAGGGTATTGGCCGTTAGTTCCTTTTCTCTTAAAATTTAAAAATGTCCGGGGTGCCTGGAGGACCCAGTCAGTTAAGTGTCCAACTATTGATCTCAGCTCAGGTCTTTACGTCAGGGTCATGAGTTAGAGCCCTGCTTTTGGCTCCATGCTGAGTGTGGAGCCTACTTTTAAAAAATTAAATTTAAAAAAATCAGCAAAGCAAAACATGTACATGGTTAAAAATCAAATTGTATAGAAGGATTTCCCACCCCAACAGTTCCCACACTCAGCCACACTCTGAGGAGGCAACCACCGAAAGCATTTCCCCTTTGTTCCTTCTGGAGAATAAAACATCTGTCTAAATATATGTTATGGCCCCATTTCCTCATTTATCACCCTGAGGTCATCATTAGGATCTCCTATTTTTAAAATGTTTTGTATGTATCCTTTCCCCATTTTTCTATGTGGTTTACACTCCTTTCTCTGGTTTATTTTTCTAGGAGCTCCTGGTTTGTGTGAGGCACCAACCCCATATAGTTTCACGCAGCTGTGTTGTTAAATATCTACCATTTGTATCTTAGCTCTCTCATTGAACAGAAGCCTGAATTTTTTTTTTAAGATTTTATTTATTTATTCATGAGAGAGAGACACAGAGAGAGAGAGAGAGAGATGCAGAGACACAGGCAGAGGGAGAAGCAGGCTCCATGCAGGGAGCCCGACATGGGATTTGATCCTGGATCTCCAGGATCACACCCTGGGCTGAAGGCAGCGCTAAATGCCTGAGCCACCTGGGCTGCCCAGAAGCCTGAATTTTGATGTAATGAGAGCTATTGACTTTTTTTTTCTTACGGTTAGTGTTTTTCTTTGAGAACTTTCTGGCATTCTTTGCTCTCTCTTGACTTCGATCCAGTCTCTATCTTTCACATTCAGGACTTTATCTAGAGTCTGCCCCTGTATCCGGGATTAGATAGGGACCCAATTTTCTTTTCGCAGGTCATTCTCTAAACAGTCTGTTGTTTCCTCATTAATTTATTTTTATACTTTATCTTATACTGAGTGTTATACAAACGTGGGTCATCTCCAAATCATCATTTTCCCTTGGTCTGTTCATCTGTTCTTGTGCAGATTTCAGTATGTCTTTATTAAAATATGGCCCTTGGGGTGCCTGGGTGGCTCAGGCAGTCAAGTGTCTGACTTCAGCTCAAGTCATGATCTCAGGGTCCTGGGATCAAGTCTCAAGTCAGGCCCCCCACTCGACAGAGAGTCTGCTTCTCCTTCTGCCCCTCCCCCTGCTCATACTCTCTCACTCTCTCAAATAAATAAATAAAATCCTTTAAAAAATAAAATAGCAAAACTAAAATTAAAATAAAATGAGGCTTTTCAGCATGTCTCAGTATGTAAAATTTACTTCACTATGCATAGATTCTTACATCTTCACATGTATTTTTACATAATTTTGTTGAGTTCCCTTAAAAGAAAAAACCAGCTGGAATTTTGACAGGTACTGCATTTCATTCATAGATTAAATTAGGAAGAATCAACATCTTATAATATTAAATGTTCCTATCTTGAAGTGTGGGATGTCTTTGTATTTATTCGGATCTTCAATCTCCTTCATTAGAGTATTTGTTTCCCCATAGAAGGATTTTGGATTCTCAGATAATTTCTAGATATCTTATACTTTTAGTCATTGTACTTTGTATCTTTTATTATATTTAGTATAGTTATTGCTGGCATAGAGAAAGACCATCAATTTTTTGCATTCCCCCCCCAAGTTTTTATCAATTCCAGTTAGTTAACATACAGTGTAGTAGGAGTTTCTGGTGTAGAATTTATTATTTTTTTAAAGATTTTATTTATTTATTCATGAGAGACACACAGATATAGAGAGGCAGAGACACAGGCCGAGGGAGAAGCAGGCTCCATGCAGGGATCCTGACAAGGGACTCAATCCCGGGTCTCCAGGATCACGCCCTAGGCCAAAGGCGGTGCCAAACCCCTGAGCCACCCGGGCTGCCCTCAGGTGTAGAATTCAGTGCCTCAACACTTAACGTACAACACAGGGAGCTCATCACAAGGGCCCTCCTTAATAAGAGCATGGAACACTTCACTAGAGTGTCATCCTGCATGGGGGCCCAGGCTAATCGCCGCATTTTTCTAATTTTAGCATGTGTGCTGCTGAAGCGGGCACAAGACCATTGAATCCTTTGTAAGTTGGTCTGGAACATTGAACTCTGTATGTGTTCTGACACAGTTGACCTTTAAACAACATGGATTTGAAGTGCGCGGGTCCTCTTCTACATAGATTTTTTTTCCCGGTAAATACAGCAGAATACTGTAAATGTATTTTTCCTATAATTTTCTTAATAACATTTTATTTTCTCTAGCTTACTTTACTCTCAAAATGCAGTCTATCACACACATAATATACAAAATATGTGTTAATCAGCTGTGTTATCGGTAAGGCTTCTGGTCAACAGTAGGCTATCAAGTAAAGTTTGGGGGGGTCAGAAGTTACACGGGGATTTTCTGCTGCATGGGTGTCTTTGTCCCTAATCCTCCTATTGTTCAAGGGTCAACGCAGTTTGGTGGTTCTTTTGGTTTTTCTCTAGGTAGATGTTCATCGTACTGCTCACTTCCTTTTCTTCTGTTACAACATGGCCCTGTATCTCCAGAACAAGATTAAATGGTGGCAGTGGCACTGGGCATTCCTACCTTGTAATTAATCATAAAGAAAACCCATCTAAAGTGTCTGTGTTACATTTCTCAACTTAAGTTGCTGTGGGATTTTTGGTATTAGAGCCCTCAGCAAATGAATGGAGTTTGGATCCTCTGGGAAGCAGACATCAAGACAGAAATAGACGCGCAAGGGATTTGGCCTCTTGGTATGATGGATTGCCCTGGTTGATTTTCGGATGTCGAACTAGCCTTGCATCCTTGGTGGGGATGACGTGGTCATGATGTACAGTTGTTTTAATACATCACTGGACTCACTTCGCTAATATTTGTTGAGGATTTATACATCTAAATTCATGAGAAAGGTTGATGCATAGCTTTATTTTTATGCACGCCCTGTTTGTACCGTGGTACCAAGGTAACGATGACCTCATAAAACGAGCTGGGAGGTGTTCCCTCCCTCTTTTCTTCACTGGCAGACATTTTGTAAAATTGATGTTAATTCTTTAAATGCTGGGGAAATTCTCTATATGAAAACATCTGGAACCTGGAAATTTCTTTCTTCGGGAACTTTTAAATTACAGATTCGATTCTTTCGACGTTATGGGATTAGTCATGTATCTGTTTTATCTTGTTGGGTTTTGGTAGTTTGTGGTTTTCAAGGAATTAGTCCATTTCTTCTGAGTTGTCAAATTTCTGACACGTGTGACAAATGTATGATTTATAATGTCTGCAGGATCCTTTGTGGTGCCCTTCCTTCATTTTGACACTGGTGATTTGTCTCTTCTCTCTTTTTATCCTTGTCAGTTGAGCTTAGGGTTTGTCAATTTTATTGACTTTTTTGACAAATATGTTTGTTGTTTTCACTAATTCTCTCATTTTCATGCTTTTATTTTCATTCATTTCTGCCCTTTTAAAAAAATTCATTCTTTCTGCTTGATTTTAGTTGCTGTACTTTTCCTTTCTCTTCTTTTTCCAGCCTCTTGAGCTGGGGATTTAGATTACTGATTGATATATTTTCTCTTTTCTAAGGTAATGTAAACATTTATTTTCTAATGTAAACACCATATTGGCTGAACCCCACAAGCTTTGATGTTGTATTTTCAATTTCATTTCAATGTTCATTCACCTTCCTTCATTTATTTTTCAGTTTCCTTTGAGACTTCTGTTTTGCCCCACAAATTATTTAGAAGTGTGTTATTGAATTTCCAAGAATTTGGAGATGGTTCTGTCGTCTTTCACTTACTGTCTTCTAATTCGATTCTGTTCTGGTTAGAAAACACACTCTGTACAATTTAAATTCTTTCAGATTGGCTAAGGTTTGTTGTATGACCAAGGATATGGCCTTTCTTCACAGTGAGTGTTCCCTGAGACTTGCCTACAGTATGTATCCTCCTGTTACCGGGTGGATGGAGTATTCCGTAATGTCAGGCAAACCCAGTGGGCTGTGGCGTTGTTTGTTGCAGCCTTGCTGGTTTTATCTCTAATAGTTCTAGCAAACACTGCAAGCTGGGTTTTGAAATCCCCAGCTACAACCGTGTGTGTCTGTTTCTCTTTTCTTCACCAGTTTTTGCTCCGTGGAAAAACTTGAAACTTTGCTGTGTGCTGTACCCAAACTTAGGGTTGCTGGATCTTAGTGGGTTGACTGAGCCTTTATCATTCTGTGATGCCCTCTTTTGTTCCTAAATAACTTTTTTTTTGCTCTGAAGCTTACTTTCTTTGGTGTTATTATAGTCACTCTTGCTTCTTTTCTAATTCACATTTGCATGATAGAGCTTTGCCATCCTTTTCTTTCCTACGTATCTATGGTGTTATTGTGAAGTCATGATTCTCATAGACTGCAGGTGATTGAGTCGTGTGTTACCCACGCTATCTCAACCTTTCTGCATTCTTAATTTTTTCCAACTTTACTGAAGAACAACTGGTGTCTGTCTTTTAACTGGTATATTTATCCTACTACTATTTAAAATAGTCTTTTATATTAGAGCTTACGTCTGCCATTTTAGTGTTTTGTTTTCTATTTGTCCTCTTTTTTCATTCCTCTGCGGGGTTTTTTTGTCTTTGTTTTTGTTTTGCTTGCCTTCTTGTGAGTTACTTGACCATTATTCAGCATTAGATTCTTCTTTATTTATAACATTTTTTTATATACCACTTTGTGTAACTTTACTGCCAGTTGCCCTGTGACCCAATACCGCTGTGATACACCACAACCTGTGCTCTATCAGTGTTTTACCCTGAGTGTAGAAGCCTTACCTCCATTTAGATCTTTGACTCTCCCCACTTCTTAAACATAGTTGTCTTAAGTGTTTTCCCCTGCATGCACTGAGCACCACATCAAATGGTGTTATAATTTTGGCTTCAAATATAAAGTATACTTAAACTCAAGAGGGGAAGAACAGTCTGTTAGGTTTGCCTGCCTCTGTCTTCTCATTCCACTGTCCTTGTCTTCTCCTCTGTAGATCCTACCATCTGTCTGTTGTCATTCTCTGCTTTACTCTGCTCAGGCTGCTATTAGACATCCTACGGCCTGGGGGCTTAAGGAGCAGAAGTGCATCCCTCACAGTTCTGGAGGCTGCAAGTCCAAAGTGAGAGATATTGGGAGGTGTTGTTTCTCCTGAGGCCTCTCTTCTTGGTTCATAGGCTACCCGCCCCCCATGTCCTCAAATGGCTTCTATGTGCACATGCCCTGGGTCTCTTCCTCTTCTTGTTAAGACCACTGGTCCTATCAGAGTAGGACCCCATCCTTAGAGCCTTGCTTATTAACTTAGGTACCTCCTTAAAGGTCTTATCTCCAAAAACCGTCTCATTGGAGGTTGAGCTTCAACATAGGAATGAGTGGGCACAATTCAATCAGTAACTTTCTTTTTTTCTTTTTTAATGTTTGGGGGTTTTCCTTTACTAACCTTTAAATGTAGGTATGCTAGCACCAAATTCTTTAAATTTCCTTCATCTGAGAAGTCTATTTCCCCCTAATTTTTTAAGGATAGTTTTGCCAGATACAGGATACATGGTTGACAGATCTTTTCTTTTATGTCTAGAAAAATGTACCACCGACTTCTGGCCTTGATGGTTTCAGGAAAGAAATCTGGTGTTATTAATTCAGTGCCCCAGTACAAGTAATGCATCACTTCTCCCTGGTTTTTAAGATTTTTTTTTGTCTTTAGTTTTTTAAAAATTTAATAATGATGACATGTCTTTGTTTGGATTTCTTTGAGTTTATCCAATTTGGATTTCCCCCAGCTTCTTAAATCTGTAGTATTATGTCTTTTGCCAAATTTGGGAAGTTGTCAGCTAGCCACACCTTCTTTCTCTTTTTCTGGAACTCAGATGATAAATGTTGGATATTTTGGATACTTAGTTAGACATCTGTTCCACAGATCCCTGAGACTCCATTCATTTTTTTTTTTAAGGCTATTTTCTCTGTTTTACTCAGACAGAATAAACTCCATTGATCTGTCTTCAAGTTCATGGATTCTATCCAAAGTCCTCTCCATTCTACTATTGAGTTCATTCAATGAGTTTTTCTTTGCAGAGATTTTTTATTTTTCCATTTTTCTCAAGAGAATTTATCATTATTTATTGAAACATTCTTAATTACACTGTTTTAAAATCCTTGGCAAATAATTTCAACATCCTTTCACTTCAATATTGGTATCCAGTGATTTTTCTTTCTCACAGGGTAGTTTTCCTGATTGTTGGTATGATGAATGAATTTTTATTGTATCCCAGACATTTTGGTTATTGCGTTAGAGGACTCAATGCTACTTAAATCTTATATTTTAGCAGTGAAAGTGTCCCCTTTACATTTACTGTCTAGGTTCTGACCCGCTTCTGTAGGCTGTGGTTCAGTGACAGGTTAGTATTAGAGCTTTACAGTGCTGCTGGCCAGCCTCATTCTTCTGGCACTTCTGGGGTTCTCACTCCACCCCCACTGTTGCTGTCTGAAAGGTTGGGCCATCTATGTTGCTAGACCGCCTTCTGCCATGGAAGGGCTTAAGCCCCTGGGCCTGGGTCTTCTCCTGCCACAGGTGCTGAGCACAGAGTTGCTGGGCTGTGCTGATGCTGCTCCCTGGAGGATCAGCAGCCTTCCCGTTCCCGAGCAGTTCCTGAGTGCAGAGTCAGGGTTGTGTCAGCCCAGTGGGGCTTTGAAGGCAAATTGGGCTCTCCGCTGTGTCCCCGAAGTTGGTTAGCAGCCTCCATCTGGGCTCTGTTGGGCTCCTCCTTGCCCAGTTCTTCCACCAGGCCTTTCCTATTTACTTGTCTCTGCCATTGGCAGTTCCAGGTTTCAGGTCTCTTTGGCACCCATGTGGGGCATGTAGGAGCTCAAAGCCCTCAGCACATGACCACACCTGAAGACCTGAGGTCTCCAACCAGTCCCCCTCTTCTTCTCTTCCATTTTCAGAGTCCTTTTGCCATTCTCTGTCTGATTATTTCCAGGCTATTTAGTTGTATTTGGGAGAGAGGAGGTGGATAAGTGAATTTATGCATTCTTGTTCTTTTCTTTTCCTTTTTTTAAAAGATTTTATTATTTATTTGTGAGAGACACAGAGAGAGAGAGGCAGGCAGAGACATAGGCAGAAGGAGAAGCAGGCTCCATGCAGGGAGCCTGATGTGGTACTCAATCCTCGGACCGTGGGATCACGCCCTGAGCCAAGGGCAGATGCTCAACCTCTGAGCCACCCAGACGTCCCTAGCTTCAGAACAAGCTAGAAGTACCATTTAAGGTTTTGCAAAATGGAAACTGGAATGAACCATTTGAAATCCATGGCCACAAGAGCCACTGCCCTGGCATAGAGCAGTCATTCGAGTGATTACTGGTTGAATGAACGAGTGAGTGGAGTTTTCATAATCTAACTTCAGGATCCTGGGCAGCCCAGTTGGCTCAGCGGTTTGGCGCCTCCTTCAGGCCAGGGCATGATCCTGGAGACCCGGGATCGAGTTCCACGTCAGGCTCCCTGCATGGAGCCTGCTTCTCCCTCTGCCTGTGTCTCTGCCTCTCTCTCTGTGTGTGTCTCTCATGAGTAAATAAATAAAATCTTAAAAAAAAAGTACTATGCTTTAGAATGATCTCTATTAAAAAATAATAATAATAATTTCAGGATCCTGAAGCCATTTGTGAGACAGAGCCCCATTCTCTGGAGTACTTGGACAAGAGTACTCAAGAATGCTTCCTGGAGTTTGTAGGCTGCACCTTTCTGAGCAGAAACCCATTCATTTAACGCTAATCTGAAGGTAGGAGAGTGTTATTCTCCAAAAGCTGATACTACCTGCTTATATCTGTGTTCATCTACCCTTCAGTCCATCCATCTCTCTGTCTGTATATAGGTATTTATCTAACCTTGAGGATCATACGTCTTTTTGCTTTTCAAAAAAGCAAAAAGCTTGCTTTATTCAGGATCCAGACATACTTAGTATATTAAATCAGGACTGAAAAGACAACTCTTAGCCAGAGTCTTTCTTCAGGAAAGGAGACCAACATTTAACATAGAAAAATGAGAATATTTTAAGAATTTTACTCTCAACAGCACTGGGTTAACATGATAGAATGTCAGCATTTTTTAAAACCTCTAAAATATTGAGATTTCAACGAGCTTCCCTTCAGCGCATGCTCCCTCTTCTCCGTCAACATTATGATGCCTCTCAGATGTGGCTTTTTAAACGAAAGCATGTTAATGAAGCAGTAAATAATTCCATAGCGAGATATTCACTGCACAGGGTGTGTTTCACAAAGCATAACACCCGTAGGTTTTGTTTTTGTAAATCTTTGACTCCCCAGCGGATACCCCACTTTCTGTATTCAAGAGATGAATACATAAGGAATTCATTAAGAAATCAGGCTTTGAAAAAAAAGAAAGAAATCAGGCTTTGGTGGGACAGCTTTGATTTGACACTTTTGAAATATGATCTAGGTCATGGTGGTGAATGGTGCAAACCTCTTTTTTGGCACCAGCATCTGGATTTGATTATTTTAAATTAGGTTGTGGGGTGCTGGCAACCCCCCCTCGATGGAGCTGCTACTGCAGCCAGACCTGGCATCCCAAGATGATGCGGGAAATTGCATGCGCTCCAAATACCTGGCAGCGAACGTGTACGGTAATTCTTGGCTTTGTTGTTTCAGCGCTGCCTTGATCAGCTTATAGAATGCCACCCTTTATGCTTCATCAGCGATGATGGCTTTCATGCCAAAGGTAAACCAACCCTGGAGCACTTTATTTGCATCAAATGTCTTCCTCAGAAGCGTAAGTGACACTAAGTAGGCTCTTCGGTGCATATTTATTAAATGGATTTTAAAAAAAGAACCGTCCAAAATAACCTACCACTAATAATGTGGCTAGTGTGCTCTGGGATGCCTGTGGGCAGCTGTGTAGCTCCCTACCCGCTTTGTCTCATGGGCTTTGCTGCCTTTGCGGCCCCTGTGGCCAGGAGTTCAAAACCAGGCGGTCTCCCGTCCTCCACTGCATCTGTATTCAAACAAGAGCGGGTAAGATTGGGCTTTAACCGACTTTTCAGCAGCTATTATGTCCAGTTTTCCTATTTTGGGAATGTTTAGATCTGAAAGTTTATTTTTCAGGATCAGAGTCTGGTGCAAAGAGAAAGAAAACAATCCATTTCACATCTGAAGAGCTTACTGACCATCTGTATTCCCTCTTCTATGTTGTTTCAGAAACAGTCACACAGCCACTCCTTGGGTAACTTCATCGAAACAAACTCCATGCACACTCATGCCGCAAAGATGAACAGCTTGTTTTGATGTTTGGAAAGAGCTTTACAACAACTGTTTGGGGAAGAGATTCTGCACCAGGAAGATCCAAATGCAGAGCCCTCATTCCCACACACACACACAGCAGGATGACCCCGATGGGTCCACTTCTTTCTCTCCGCGTGTCCTAGCTTAAAGTCACCCAGGAGTAAAGAATCTTAGCATCTGCGGTGTTGTGTCTCAAAGATGCACCTCCCAGGAACCCCCACAAAATCTCCTTACAGAGGAGAAAACATACAGACCCTCAGAGCCGGGGTGTCACCCAGACCCACTTGTGATGCCAGGGCCCTATGCACGCTCTATCCTCCGGTCTATCACGCAGCTACTCCAGCACAAACCAAAAATTGCCCTGAAAGATAGAATCTTGGGAAACCAATAATTTCCCAAAGGACCCTTGAATCTCCCATGCCTTCTAACCCCCACTCTGCAACATGCTTTGTGTCCTGTGCTCACAAATTCTCCTCCTAAATTTGGGATTGTTTTCCCGTTCAAGCGATGACATTTGTTTTTTCCCTTCCGTGCATCAAAAATGCTTTCTCTAAACCACAAAGGGAGGGAAACTAATTTATTTGTTATCGAATAGGTGTTTATAGTGTTGGGAACATTACTGAGATTCCTGGGGCCTGGTTTCTGAATGACTTTTCATTTGGTTCCTGTGCAGAGCAAACGGTCCCACATTGAGGACACAGGACTTGGGAGTCAGGGAGAGAGGATTCTGGTAACAGCCTCCCAGTTTCTTGACTGTATAACCTGAGGCAACATTTTGAGCCTCAGTTTCCCCTTGTGTGAAACGAGGTGGAAGTACCTGCTTCTCCATGCTGTGCGAGGACCCCACAGGGGCAGAGGTGATAGGATGCTCATCCCACTTAAGATGGCAAATCAGAATGGATGCCCACAGTGAGTGCTTATGGCCAGCTCTGATCAAGAGAGTACACACAAGAGTCTGGCCTGGTGCTGACTGGCTGCATCTGAGTCCCTCAGATCCAGGCTCTAAAATGAGGATTAAAGTGACACAAGTGTATCTGGGAGACAATCCCAGGAGGTGTCTGGAGAGAAAGCCAAAGCACTGACTTAGCTCCAAGGAACGGCTGACATCCACAAGAGTGTCCTGCTGTGGGCCACTGGGGCTCGGTCCTGCTGGAGACTTCCCAGTTGCCACTTGGTGAGTCAGAAGGGTGGTCAACTACCACCACTCCTGCTCATTCTGGGGCTAGTGGCTGCTCTCCAACATGTCCTCACCCACCCAAGCTCCTATGGCCACGGTGTTTGCAGGAGGGGTCGTGGGTCTGTGAACATGAGCTCCAGGGAAATGTGGCATCAACAGTGTCTGCTGCAACTGCTGTGACAGGTTTTCAAAAGAGAACTCAGCATTTTCCAGATACCTCAGGTGACACTGGTCACTCATGGCACAGTGAGCAGGCCTGGCTGTGCTGCTCAGGTTCAGCCCCAAACAGAGACGCCAGGTGCTCACCTCCATTGGGCATTGGACGGGGCTAATGGGGAAGGGGCTCCCTGCCACCGAAGTAGATCCCCAAGGAACTGACAGCTGAGGGTGGCAAGCTCCTCCTGGACGGAGTAACCAGATGGCAGGTCTGCCCAGCATATTTGCCCTATTTGCTTCTAGATTTCTGGCAGGGAGACTCTTCCGGCCCTGTGCCACCCCTCCTAGGACCTTCTTTGGAAGAGAGGCCTCCAGGTGCTGACATGTGGAGTGAAAGTGCTGGCTCTTGGCCAAGCACTCCAGTGGGCCCACCAGCCCCAAGCTCCCGTCACACACCCTGTGGGCCCACTTCTTAGCACCTACTCTTCAGTGTGAACATAGATAAGCATTACCATTGTGGGAGAAACCAAAACATTTGAGCACACACAAAACAGACCATACAAGTAAAGAATTACACACACACACACACACACACACACACACACACACTTGCACACCCAAATACCGCGCCCCCCACATGCCCCTGTTGTTGGATACCATCAGAAATAGAAAATTCTGCATCATGAATTGAGAATAATCATCAGAGGCCAAAAATAGCCTAAGTTAAATTTTTTACAAGTTCGAAGGTGGAGTGAAAGATGACATTAAGGTCCTATTGGGCTAAGGCGATAGAGCCATGGAAAATACAGAGAAAAATGTAAGGAAAGTAGAGAATCATTCTAGGAGGCACAATATCTGATTAACAGGAGGCATAGAATAAAAGAACAGAAATGTATTTTTGGTTTTTTTAAGATTTGATTTTTAAGTAATTTCTACGTACAACATGGGGCTTGAACCTACAACCCCAAGCTCAAGAGTCACATGCTCTACCCACTGAGCCAGCCAGGCACTCCAGACACATATTGTTAAATAAACTGAAAGCTTAACTATTAGTTAGATGTTGGACCTTCTGCTGTGATCAATGGATAAATGGATAAATAACCCAGGTTTCTCACTCCTCCAAAATGAATATACAGACATTTCCCAAAACCAGAGACATGAGTTTCCCCTATCAAAGAAGCCCATTGAACACCTCAGAAAATGAGTTTCACAGAACTATGGCAAAGCACATCATCATGAAACCTCACATATCATAACAGGTTGAGTCTCTGAATTGTGTTTCAAGGTTAATCTGTTGAAGTTATAAATAAATAAGTATTCATAAAAGGTTGTGCCTTGAGCTATGGTTCTAACTTTAACTTAAGGACCCACACAACCATTCTACAGAGGCTGAGTTAATCGAACTGAGTCACCACGGTTGCGAGTAAAGTTAGCCTCCAATAAGAAACGTACTTTAGAACTTCAAGTGAACAAACACCATTATCTATACCAAATTAACCTGAAAACTTGGACTATCTCGTGGCAAACACACTCTGGTTACAAGAAAGGTTACAAGAAAACAGTGCATAGAACTGTTAACACAACACAATAAATATTCCAAGAAAGCTCCTTATACTTCTCATCACAAAGACTTAGCCAGAGCTTAACTTTATGCTGCTCAGATACATGTAGATTTTTTTTTAAAAAAGATTTTTATTTATTCATTCATCAGAGAGACAGACACACACACACACACACACACACACACACACACACAGAGAGAGAGAGAGAGAGAGAGAGAGACAGAGACAGAGACACAGGCAGAGGGAGAAGCAGGCTCCTTGCAGGGTCTCCAGGATCAGGCCCTGGGCAGAAGGCAGTGCTAAACCGCTGAGCCACCCAGGGATCCCCAGATACAGTAGATTTAACAGGTTTGTCCAGGGAAACATCTATTTTCTTATCTATCTAAAAAATATCTACTGTCGGGATCCCTGGGTGGCGCAGCGGTTTGGCGCCTGCCTTTGGCCCAGGGCACGATCCTGGAGACCCGGGATCGAATCCCACATCAGGCTCCCGGTGCATGGAGCCTGCTTCTCCCTCTGCCTGTGTCTCTGCCTCTCTCTCTCTCTGTGACTATCATAAATAAATAAAAAAAATAAAATAAAAAAAATAAAAAATAAAAAATATCTACTGTCTAGCACAGGGTTGTTCTTTTCAAAAGTACCTGTTTTAGCAGATCCCCATTTTCTCAGTGTTTCTCATTAAATGCTTCTGCTTCAGCCGAATGTTCTAGCCAAGGCTGAATTAAAGAATATGGGACTCAGAGTTCTCTACTTCCACCCTAAACACCAGAGAGAACTGATAATCCTAAGCTTTCACAGAGGGAAAAAAAACCCCACTGATCCGCTAATGTAACAGATGCCGCAGATGTCTGCCAAGCAGCCAACCCTTCTTTCTAGGGGGAATTCGTAGAACCCAGATTGGAGGCCTGCGGTATGGCTATTCCTGTGGGGGTAGGCATGACAGGGCCCAGCACGGTCATCCAGGGCCCCTTAGCTAGGTGCTGAGCAAGGAAATACAGGAGCACATCTGCTGAGGCTGGCTTCATCTTATTGCTCCTTCCTTGTGACTCAGGCTGTGAGGTTTGGAGCTGATGCAACCATCTCATCCCAGCGAACAGCACCATGGCTGACGTGCCAGCGATGGAAGAGCGGATTGCTGGAAGGCGCCTGGGCCCTAGATGAGCATGGAGAAGTGCCAAACCAACCTCAGGATTGCTTCCTTCCAGACCGCCTGCTAAGGGAACAGTCAAGGTACTCATGTCATTTTTATACAGATACTATGTTCTGGGAAGGATTGGAATGTGACACCCCAAATATGCATAAGGGTTATTTTGAAGCTGAAAGCAATTAACAAGCTGCAGATGTAGGAGAAGCTCTCTATCCTCCCCCTATCTTCCTAAAAATAGGGCATGAATTTGCCTTTGTGAAGGTGACCCTCCTACTGTGGCAGCAAGGGAGGAAAAACATTTATGACTGGAGGTAGAACTGGCACCACCATGAGTCTACATAAACAGACCTTACTAAATAACCTTTATCTTCTAGTACATTCCCCCGTACCATTACCTTCCCATAAATTACTGCTACTCGAAGCCCAAACCTGTTTCCTCTGTCTCATTGTGTCTGTGCAATTTATCACATATAAATCACGTATATAATTGATCACGTATAAGCCTCCAGGTCTATCCACCTCCTTAGGTGTTTACCTCTTTTCCAGGAAGAGCCACCTGTAGATATAAAAATTAAGATTAACATCAAATGAAGTTTGTGTGCCTTTTGTCCTATTAACCCATCTTTGTAGATTAAAGCTGTAAACCGTAGTCCCAAGAACATAAGAGAGTGGATGAAAAGTTTTTCTCTCCCCTACAGTTGCTTGCTACCCAAAGCATCTTAAAATACACATGCAAAGAATCAGAAATAACAGTAGCATAGGCCTTCTCAGCAGCAGTGAGGGAAGTTAGGAGGTAGTGAGAGGATATCTTTGGAGCTCAGAAAGACCTGTCAATCACCTGTTGTAGAACGAACCGCCGCTTCCCTCTGTCCTCACCAGGACTTGTGATGGATATTCAGTCATGTCTCGTTGTGGTTTTAATTTGCACTTCTTGATGCTACCCAGTGAGCTGAGCATTTATCCAGACTTAGTGGTCATGTGGATTTCTTTTTTTTTTTTTTCTTTTTTTTTCATGTGGATTTCTTATAGGAACCGTCCATTCATTTTCTTTTTTTTTTTCCATTCATTTTCTATACCTTGCTGCCTCTTCCCTTTCTGATGTGTAAGCTTTCTTTCATATTCCAATACAATTCCCTCGTTCTCTGTTCCCTCGTTCTCTGTTGCAAATAACTTCTCACACCCTGTGGTTTGGGCAGGTGAGGGTTGCATTCTGACTGTGTTCTTATCAAGATGGAACCCACTGCTCTGTGATCTGAGGCAAGTAACATGAGTTTGGTCTCCCTTCTAACGGAGTGAGATAGTCTGAGTCACAGGATTGTTCGGGGCATTAAGTGAAATAAAGCATGTCAACAGGGTAGTCGATTAATATACAGAGATAGCTTTCATGTTATTACGGCTCCTGGATCCTCAGAGCGGGGGATGTTTAGAGATCCCTGAGTCCATTGATCACTGAATCAATGATATGTAGATAGCATTCTCCAGGACAGGGGCAGTTTTCAGTTGTATACATATTAGCTCATCTCATCTATTCTTCACAACAACTCTATGCAAAAGATACTAGGGTTACCCCAACTTTATGTATGAGAAAACAAAGAGAAACAAAGAGCCTAGGACACTTGCCCAAGATGTCTTGGAATGGGTAAACAAGATAAAGCTGCTGTTTCCGCTCCTGCCTCTACTGGGAGGAGTACTCCCAAGTGTAAAGTTTAAAAAAAAAAAAAAAGGAATGTTGTTTAGAGTAGGCTTAGCCTGGCCTGATGGCGGGAGAAGGGCTGATAGGCACTCCCCGGCCATTGCAAGGTCATCTCAAGTTTCTGGAGAACTCCCAGTTGGGACCCTCACCAAGGTGAGAGGAGCCATAGATCCAGACCCCAGGTGTGGGCCACAGTCCTTCCGACCCCACAATGCCCCAGGCAGCATTCCTGGATGCTCTCCCCTTAGGTTTGCAAGAACCACCTTTGGATGCTCTTATGAGGGACCACCCACTCTCCTTACACATAGCTGCCACCTGCCCACTTTCTTCTAAAGCTTCCATTAGACTCTCAAAGAGGCTCATCATCTCAAAGAAAGTCCATTTACCAAACATACCTGGTCTAAATCTGGTGCTCCCCCCAAAAACTGACAGATGTAACTTTTTTTTTTTAACTTCTACAGTAAAGGGAGTTTCAGTTTCCCTAGCTTCTGGGACTCCTTGAGTGAGTTTTACTTGTGTGGATAAAAGAGAATCCATAGGTGGTATAGGGGGAGGGAAAAAAAAAACATGTCGCCCTGTACCCTCTTAGGATCAGTGTCTAGGGATCTGCATTTTAAACTGCCCGCCCCCCCCAAAAAAAATCCCAAAAAACCAAAATGTGTTTATTTTGCAGCCCTATGAGAGGCCATACAGAAATGAAATGAAAACCCCAAAGAAATGGTTAAGTCTGAGGACATCTATGCCATTTTCAGCGAAGAGCAACCAATAGTGGAGACGAGACAGAGGAAAAGAAGTTTAGGTTTCTAGAAAAGTGGCAAATTGTGGGAGATAAATATATGGGGACCAGTGATGGGAGACAAGGTCCGTCCTGGAAAGTCTGTGCATGCAGATGCGCATCAGTGTTGGCTCTGGGTCCCAGGTGATGAGAATGCTCTCTTGTTGTTACCGGGTGGGCACCTGATCACAGACATTTTATGACCTGCTTTTTTGGGTGGAAAGGAAGGCAGAGAGGCTGTCCTACATCTGTTGTTTCTCAAGTCCCTTTAGCTCAAAATATTCAATATGCCCACGTGGCATGATTTACGGTGGCACGTCCTAATCCCTTCAGTGGGGAGGGTCCCATGATCTTCCCTCCACCCCCATCCTACCAGCCTCCTCCTAGGGCAGGGCCGCTGCCTCTCAGTACGCAGGTAAATAGCCTGGAGGTCTGCACAGGAGAGCAGATGAGTGGGGACTTTGATGAGCTTTGCTGCAGGACCCGAATTTGTGATCCACGTGAGCCCCCGGCGGGGGACCTTCCCAGTGTTACCCCCACCCAGTGGGCTTCACCCAGCCCACTAAGGACGACGGTTTACAGCCACAAGGCTCCTTCCTTCTCAGCGGGAATTGGGGCTGCGCAGCGTCTTTCTAAACGCTTTCCTGAAAAGCAATGCTTTCAAAGTTTACTTCTATAAAAAGAGTTTTCTGAATTAAACCCACTTAGGTTAAAAACCCATTCAAAGTTTTAACAGAGCATGGTGAACAAGTGCTGTTTTCAGGCAGCGCTAATACTCCTATACAGTTACACTTAGGTAGGGGAACCTGGGCTTAATTTAATCCAGTGCCTGGCCCACAGCGCGCCAAGGTCCGCAGGGAGTTTGCTCAAGCAGTTCTGCTCTCTCAAAGCCAAAACATAAGTAAATTAAAGTTCTTTACCGATTTGGGGGAAATTTTAACAGATCACATTTTTCCCGGTGCTACTCTTTTCAAAAGGAGAGCGATGAATAAAATTGCGTGTATTTTACAAGCTAACAGAATAATCTCCCTAACACCATTCTAATGTGTAAACAAACAGGTGTGTGTGCCCCCAGGGCAGCAACCATGGGTGGGGGGGCAACCTGTGCAACCTGTGTCTGTGGCAAAGTGAGATTTCTATTCCATTTGGGCCAGGGTTTAAGGGTTGCGTTAAGGGATGTTTCAAGTAACATTCTTTTTTTTTTTTTTTAAGATTTTATTTATTTATTCATGAAAGACACGAGTGAGAGAGGCAGAGACACAGGCAGAGGGAGAAGCAGGCTCCGTGCAGGGAGCCCAATGTGGGGCTCGATCCCGGGACCCCGGGGTCACACCCTGGGCTGAAGGTGGCACTAAACCGCTGAGCCACCTGGGGTGCCCACATTCTATTATAGTAGACGAAATACACATTCATGGTCTAAAAAACCTTTGAAGTTCAGGCAAGTCTCAGGTACAAAAATCACCCTTGACCCTGTTGCAAGGAAGTAACAGACAAATTATTATTAAGATTTGAAAGTAGTAACCTACCTAGTGCCAGAGTTAGTTTAGGGAGTAGAGGGGCAGTCTATTATTATTATTATCATTATTGTTATTATTATTTTAAGTAAGCTTTACACCCAATGTGGGGCTTGAACTCATGACCCTGAGATCAAGAGTCACCTACCCACAGAGCCACCTAGCCAGGCATCCCAGACAGTCTTTAAAGAAGTATTTGGAGCCCTGGGTGGCTTAGTTTTTTGGGCATCTGCCTTTGGCTGGTGGTTCTGGGATCCTGGGATCAAGCCCCATGTCAGGCTCTGTGCTCAGCAACAGAGTCAGCTTTTCCTTCTCCCTCCATCCCTCACCTCCTGCTCGTGCTCACTTGCACATGTTTTCTCTCTCTCACATGAATGCATAAAATATTTTTTAAAAAATGAAGAAATATATGAAGACATTGCATGTAACACTGAAAAACAAGATAATAGTAATCATGATTTTATATAGGTATTGATTGTTCTGAACTTCTGTGTCTTTATACATTGTCCTATTTATAATTATATTGCACCTGAGGGCTGTGAACAGCAATAATAATAGCAATTAGTGTTTCAGGAGCCCTCACAGTCTATCAAGCCTATATTTGATACCCTCCAAAACCAGGCAAAGCCTCCCATGAGTACCACATCATATTTATATGATGAATAAATTTAATCATCACATCAAGTTAAAAGAGTAGGATACTATATGAAGGAAGATATTAGAAAAAGATCTAGTGACTTTTGCATGGGACGCTCATCAGAGGAAACCAAAGACCACCTCTGGTTTTAGAGCCATTGTGCATCAGCACCAGGAGGGAGACAGCGCACCCGTATTAGGACAGGACAGGAAGCAAATGGAGCAGCACAGTGCACAACAGTGACGGAGTCTAAGCCTCAGAATAAATGAAGATCCATGAGTCCATTCTCATATAGATACAGCCTTGAATTACAGGTCAGCAAGTGCAGGAAGTGGGAATAGAACTTTCCTCACAGATGAATCCCACATCACAAACAGAAGGAACAAGGGAAATAGAAAACCACCTTACTCTCTGTCAATTAAATAAATAAAATCTTAGAAAGAAAAAGAAGGAAAGAAAGAAATAAAGAAGAAAAGAAAGAAAGAAAGAAAGGAAGAAAGAAAGAAAGAAAGAAAGAAAGAAGGAAGAAAGAAGAAAGAAAGAAAGAAAGAAAGAAAGAAAGAAAGAAAGAAGAAAGAAAGAAAGAAAGAAAGAAAGAAAGAAAGAAAGAAAGAAAGAAAGAAAGAAAAAGAGCCAGCCAGCCACCTTGGGCAGATAGCCAAGCAATAATTGTCAGAGGCAAGGTCCTCCGAGGGGCGGGGTGGAGGGTTGAGGAAAAATGGAGTATTTGTAGTGTCTCAGAATAATCTCCCTCTACTCCTGACACTGCACGGTGGGGACCCCGACACACAGCCTGACCCAGGGGCCCCGGGTCATCCTCACTGAGGGTCAGACAGCCTGACCCGGGGCCCCGAGATCCCATTGCCATGCGGTTGTCCTTGCTGAAAACGTGTAACCTCTGTGTGATGGTGACAAGCATCAGATGAGCCCGGTCAAGATAGGGCACCAAGGCCAGGGGGGACCAAGCAGCCCCCGGAGCTGCCCCTGCATGGAGAAGACTCAGGAGCCCCGCGGGCCCAGTGCCAGTGGGACCCAGGACCCCAAGCAGAGAAAGGACATTGATGGCAAATTCGGCCAGATGGGCGTCAGGCCTGTAGCGCGTTTAGCCGCATCCTATCAACGCCAGTCTCCTGGAATGGGACCTGCTGCCTTGGAAGGTGCTAGCATGGGAGGAGCCTGGCGGGAGTCCCCGTCCTGAGGCCTTTCTGTAAGGCTAACATTGTTTCAAAGGAAAACAGTGAGGCAAAGAGAAGCGATGGCAACGGAGAGCGCGCCTGGCCTCCTCCCACTGGTGCCCCAGCCCGGGGTCCCCGGGGAGGTGCGGAGTGCTCGGTGGCCCCGGGCTTCTCCCAGGAGCAGGTGCAGCAGGCCCTGGAGAATCACCCTCAGGACTGGAGGAAGTTTCCAGAAGCCAGTTACAGGAGCGCGGGCTCCAGCTCCCCAGGGACTGGCCTGTGACCCTGGCAGCGCGTTGCACTGAGGCGTCTGCAGGGCTGTGCGGGCAAGTCGGCAAAAGCGTGTGGATGATTTGAAATATGCAGAATCTGCAACATTCCCAGACTCATGCTGAGGTTGAGAGCAGGCCCCCCAGGGACACCCCTTCTCTTTTGCTGAGTTCTGAGCCACCGGACGACCAGGACAGCAGAGCAGATCCCCACTCTGCTAGTGTTACAGCCGGTTGGAACAAAGGGCTTTGTCCTGTCCATGGCTTTCTCCGAATATGCTCTGTCCAGCCCCCCGCCCCCCGCGGGCAGATCGGAGCGCCTGGCCCCCCGAGAAGGCAGGAGAGCCCGGCCGCCAGACCTGGAAGTGTGCAGAAGCCGCGGGCGAGCCGGGCACCCCTGGCTTCCCCCAAGCACCCATCAGAGGAGGCCCCTTGCCCGGCTCCAGGTGCGCTGGCAGGTGGGCAGGCTCTGGAGGCTGGGGCAGCGGGCGAGGGGTTTCTCTGCAGCTCCTACCTGCAGCACTGGCCGGAGTGCGTGAGTTAAGGCTGCCAGGGGCAGAGGGGACGGGGACAGAGTGTTGGTTTTGCGAGATGGGGGGCTCCTGGGGCTGGATGGTGTGACAGTGCGAGAACCCGCTTTGTGCCCCAGCCCTGCACGCTTACACAGGGTGGGGACGGCACACCTGATGCTCTGTGTATTTTACCCTAATGCTTAAAACTTTTCGTTTAAAAATGCAAGGACAGAAGGTCCATGAGTTGCATGGCATGGCCGCGAGTCCCTCACGACTTCGCCGTATCTGTGTTCTTCAAAAGCAAAACAAGACACCATCACTTCGCCCTGCAGAGAAGCAGAAAACAGTCTCCGAAACTTCTAGTCGTTCCCTCTGCAAGGACTATAGCACCAGGGTGACCGGAAAGCCCCCCCTCAGGGCCTCCCTGCTTGCTCCAGGAACGGGCGACAGGGGTGCAGGGAGCCCCCCAGCCAAGCCGGGTCCCCGTCCAGGGTGCGGCGGGTGACCCCAGGGCCGCCGAGGTGGCCACGGCGCCGCGTCCTCACCCAGGATGCATCCGGACTCCCTTAGATCCGGAGCGGCTGTGGGGCGGCTCCAGATGGAGACTGAACCCGTGACCTCTCCACATAAAGACGTCCGTGACACCCACCGCGCCATCTGGGGCTCATAAAACCACATTCTCTATCTGTTCTTGGCTCGCAGGCCACTCCGGAGCTGAAGGGCAATATTTGGGACCGCTCTGGTTTATTCGTGGGCTTTAATTCAGAACACATTTCCACAAAGAGAAGCAGAACAAAGCACAATAGCACTAAAGTTCAATTTACATTCTCCGTCAGTGAAACAAAATGGAAATAAAAAACAGTTGTGCGGGACTCATTTATGACTACGCTGTGGCTCCAAAGGCTCCTTTCTTACAATGTCATGGAATAAAGGACATTTTTTAAACTGCCGGCAAAAGAGCTTAAGTGACCAAAAAAGGAGAGGTGAAGAATTTCTATTATGAAAAAAAAATTTTTAATGAGAGTGGTGATGACAGCCTGCGATCTCTCTCTCCCAACTTGGCAGAGGCGAAGTTATTAGAATATTTCCTGCCTCTGAGTCTCCTCGTGCGGGGACCGGGGTGTCTGGGGGTCCCTGGGAAGCCCCAGGAAATGCTGGCTCGGGGAAGCGGGTTTGCTGGCAGCCTGGCCCCCACCTGCCGGGACCGCGGGGCACTAGGGCATCACCCCCTGACCTGCCCTCTGGGCCCACGTGCCCTCACGAGTTACGTCTGGCTTGTCCTGCAGAACCCACTCCAGGTCCCCGCCGATGTCTGCGCTGCCAACCCCCGTGTCGGCGATGCGGTCCTGCCCGCGGGATGGGACACGTCCTGAGATGCCGGTGTAGGCGCCGGGCTCCCCGAGTTCAACGTCAGGCTGGATCGTGGGCAGCTCAGCGGCAATAGAGGCACGAATAGACTCCTGAGCCCACGTCCTGCACAGTCTCCACCCGGCTGAGAAATGCAAACTCTTCGAGGAACACGTGTGGACTCTCATGACCATGGCCCCACCAAGCCCCTGGCAGCAAGCTGTCCTCGTCACCAGGCCTTCCCTTGCATCGAGTCTTCTCTACAACTGGGTCTCCCGGCCGGTTTATCTCTGTTTGTGTTTCTTTTGTAGGCTCTTCTTCACAGGACACCCTCACTACTCATTCCCACGCCTGGCCCCACTGTTGTACCGTCGCCTCCCTAACCCTGGGAAGCATTTCTGCTTCATCTTTGGCTCTTGGCCTTTCGGCCCAATGCTTGCTGTGCCATTGGGGGCTTGTTCAGTGCCAGTAGGAGGAAGGAATGCTCCATCCGTGCTAAATTCGATCATTTTTCAAATTAAGTTTTAAAAAATGTTTTGTGTTCTTTTCATTGTGTATGAATACTTGCTAAAGAAATGCACTTTGGGGTACGCCTGGGTGGCTCAGTGGTTGGGCGCCTGCCTTTGGCCCAGGGCATGATCCTGGAGTCCTGGGATTGAGTCCCACATCGGGCTCCCTGCATGGAGCCTGCTTCTCCCTCTGCCTGTGTCTCTCCCTCTCTTTCTGTGTGTCTCTCATGAATAAATAAATAAATAAAAATCTTTAAAAAAAAGAAAGAAAAGAAATGCACTTAGATATTGTAGGAGATGTTGGGCACCTGGGTGGCTGAGTGGTTGAGCATCTGCCTTTGGCTCAGGGCATGATCCTGAGGTCCTGGGATCAAGTCCCACATAAGGCTCCCCACAGGGAATCTGCTTCTCCCTCTGCCTGTGTCTCTGCCTCTCTCTCTGTGTCTTTCATGAATAAATAAATAAAATTTAAAAAATAGGTTGTGGTTTTCACGCCATTCACTAAGGAATACACCATCCTACACATCCAAGAAATAGGGGTTTTTCTCTTCTATGGCCATGATAGCATGATCGTATTTAGTAATTCCCAAATAAAACCTAATGCCCAATCCATATCCAAGTTTCCCCACTGTCCACCCCAAACGTCTTCTATAGTAGTTTTTTTTTAGGACCACGATCCAAGCATTGCATTCTACTTTTATCCCTGTCTCCTTATTTCTGTGTGACATAGTCCTGTCGGGGAGGCCAGGCCAGTTGTCATGAAAAGTGTCTCACTTTACAGATTTTTGTCAGATTGTTTCCTGCTGGAGTCATTTCGTGGCTCCTCTATCCCCATATTTCCTGTAACTAGAGTTATGTGTAAAGGTTTGATGAGATTTGAGTTAAAATATTTCAAGCAAGGACACGGTAGGAGATCCACATGGATATTTCCCATGAATTCCTCTCATCCACATGAAGCCATGTGCAGCCTCCCACACCCAGACAAGCTTCTTGGCCATCAGTCTTGTGCCTCCTCTCCCTGTCGAGAGCAATATGCTTGTCGCTGTGTCTCCTCGGGCCCCACACATCCACACCTCTGTTTGTAGTGTGCTCCATACAGAGGTCGTCTTTCTCTCGCAGGCAGGATCCATGGTAGCAGGCACAGTAGACGTGGCCCTAGAGTGTGGCTGGGACCTGGGACTCTCTTCCAATCGGTAGAACATAGATAGCACAAGTGAAGGGATGGTGGATCGGCCTCCAAGGTCCAGCCTAAGGACCTGAGCATCTTTGGTCCCCTAAGGCTCCGAGTCTCTGCTGATTCCTTATTATCAGAACCACATACTTCATTTCTCAAATTACACCAGGACCATTAATATCACACCCCCCCACACACACACACACACAATGGAACCATACGTTCTTTGCAGGCAGGAGCCACATTTAAATACTGTACCTCCTGCATTCTGAGGCACCATGTTGCCTACCTAGGAGGTTCTCCCTGAACACTTGTTATTAGCAAAGGTAGCAATTATTATATTCAACAACCTGCAAGTGCACACCGACTACCATCCTGGCTTTCCAGATGTTGAAAGCTATATCAATACATGTCTATATACAGAACCAAGTATGTTTATAATAAGGAGAGAAGTATAATAATATTTGGCTCTGCAAAAGAAAACACTGTTATTTGGAATTTCCTTTTATTTTTTTTACTCCTTGGAAAAACAATACAAATGGAGTGAGTTAGTGACAATGCTTTCCAGATGTTCTCTAGATAAGACAATAACAAATATAAACAAGAATCTTTTCTTATTTTTCCTGAGAAAATTCAAATGAAAGTTCAGTCTTTAACCAATTGACCTTTGACCAAACTCACATTCCCCAGTTAAGCTTCGGACGCCAAACACAGAAAGGACTTGAAAAAGCCGTGAGTTGGTCAAGGTGCTGTAAGTCTAAGATGGAGTCCTGAGCACAGGATTTCTTTTTCATAAATCTCACTAAAATGAGAAGAAATTTATTTTTTTGATGACACATCTATGGACTTGATAAAAAATAACAAAAGGGCTTATTAGAGAAGTGAAATATTGTCTCTAATCACAACAAGAGGGTGGCAGCTAATACAGAGACCAATGTGAATTGGAATTACCATCCCCAGGGGCGCCTGGATAGCTCAGTTGGTTAAGCATCTGCCTTCAGCTCAGGTCATGATCCCAGAGTCTGGCTCCCTGCTCAGCAGGGAGCCTGATTTTTCCTCCTCCTTCCCCTCTCCCTCTCTCTCTCCCCTTCCCCTCTCCCCCTACTCATTCTCTCTCTGTCTCTCAAATAAATAAATAAAATCATTTTTAAAAAAGGAATTACCATCCTTAGATCCAAGTGCATACTGTGTCAATAAGGTAAGAATGGGCTGCAATGAAAAAGGAGCAATAAAAGCAAAAGTTGCTAGAATTTTTTGAAATTTTGTATGTTATATCTAAAATGAATGATTATTACAACTGAAAATTTCCTTTGAAGCTTGAAATTGTTGATTGAACACAAGCAAAAGGAATTCTCTGTGGTCTGTAAGGTAAAACCTAGGATTTCACAAACTAGAGAAAACTTAAGAGGTCCAAAGTACAGAGAGAAGTCAAGCATCTATTGGGTCCTCTGAAGAATAAAATAAAGTCAATAGACAGGTAGGAAACAATAAAAAATAATTAATGTAAGAAAATTTCCTAGAGATGTATATAAACTCAAGTTTTGAGATACAAAGAACCCACCAAGTGCCAATCAGAAATGTTTAAAAGATGCTCATCAAGGTACAACTAGGAGAAACTGCTAATATCAAGGATAAAGAGGAGACTCCAAAACTTTTGAAGAGAGAAAATCAGTTTGTTTCATAAATGATGAGGATTAGACTGAGGGCACATCTGATGCTATACTGACACTTAAGAAAAGGGAAATAATGCTTTCCTTCTCAGGAAAATTATTTTGAACCTGGACTCCTGTTCCCACCCAAAACATCAACACAGTGTGAGGGAAAATAAAGACAAAGGTGAGTTTTTGATTGCAAGTAACCGGAGCCCCAGAGAGAGCCCCAGAGAGAGAGGATGACTGTCACATGGACTTGCTTCAGGGCCAAAGGATGCATGGAGACCTGTCTGCCCATCTCTCCATCCCGCCCTCATTAGCATTGGCTTCTTTCTAAGACTTGCTCCCACAAGGGTGTCAAGTTTCCTCATTTATGTGCATCAGAGGAGAATGAGGAGAAACTTTCCTTCCAGCAACAGGATATTAGTTTCTCTTTTCAATCTCATTGGACTGACTCAGGCTGTTTGTGCCTACACAGAGTAACATGTGCCAATTGCCTTAGACTCATCCACCAACTGGGAAAGGGGGTTACGTACCCTGAGTCATGTGCTCTAAGCAGATGAAGGGTAAATGCCTGAGAAAAACAGATTTTCTTGAAAAAAAAAGAAGGGAACGTGGAGGCTGGATTGCTAAATGACAATGTCCAGTGCATATCCTCACAGCCTTTCTCAAAAAAATCCCTTGAGGACATATTAAAAAAAAAAAAAGGAAAAGCAGTCAGGAAAAGGATGACACACAAATCAAAGGATGATGAGCCAAGACACATAATGACATTAGAGGCATGTCCATGATAAGATGGCTCTCAAGACAACTTCACTTGTTGAATAAGGAATTCCCGAAAAAATAGAAGCATACATTGTTAGTTTTTTAAAAATAAAAGCGAATCTGGAGCTGCAACTCTCAATTATTTCAGTGAAATATAGGAGAAAGAGGTAAAAAGGGAAGTGAAGATAGTTCAAAGACAAAGACAACAAAACATACCACTGAGTTTGTCTTGAAAGGGAAGAGTAAACATAAGTACATTTATTCTCAAAATTATAAGAAATATATCTTTGTTGAAGCGGTCGTGGTGAAATCACAAATATGAAAAAAATAACAGATTCTTCCTCATTAGCACTCAGGGAAAAACAGGGTGAAGCAACGAGAAACCATTTCTTCCCCCATCATTTTGGTGAACGTTTATTTTGATAATCCCGTTTTGGTAAAGGCAAGGGGAAATAGACACTCGTAGAAGTATAAACATATGAACCATTTGGGAGATGATTTACCAAGACCTCTCAAACGTTCAAACACACATACACATTCAACTAGCAATCCCCCTTCTGAGGAACCTTCCGACAGAAATATTTGCACTGTTCACACAAATAAATATTGACAATGAGCCATGCAGTATGACTTAAAATAGCAAACAGTGATAAAGGACTGATATGCCCTCAGAGGAACAACCAAATAAAATGGTGAGTATCCATAGCACACAATCTTCTGTAGCCCTCTGAAGCAGAGTTTGGTGAGATTTTTTTTTTTTTCTGTAAAGGGCCAGATAGTAAATGTTTTAGGTTTAGGGTGCCACACTCATGGTCTCTTGCAACTTCTCAACTCTGACATTAGAATGTGGAAGTAGATTGGAGAGGAAGACAAACCATGAGAGACTTCTGACTCTGGGAAACAAACAAAGGGTTGCAGAAGGGGAGGTGGATGGGGTGACTGGCCACTAAGGAGGGCACATGATGAGATGAGCACAGGAGCACAGGGTGTTATACTATCTGTTGGCAAACTGAATTTAAATAAAATATTTTTTTAAAAAAAGAATGCAGAAGTAGCAATAGGCAGTACTGAAAATTAATGAGCATGGCAGTGTTTCAATAAAACTTTATTAAAAGAAGCAGCAATAGTCCAGGGGCACCTGGCTGGCTCCATCTGAAGAGCACAGGACCCTTGATTTCGGGGTCATGAGTGCCAGCCCCACGTTGGGTGTAGAGATTACTAAAAATAAAAATAAAAATAAAAAAAGGCAGCAATAGCAGGCTGGATCTGACTACAGATTGACCTTTGCATTAAGGATTTCATTTGACCTACATACACTGATATGAAAATACCTCCATGATGCATTAATTTTAAAAATGAAGTTGGAGGGCAGCCCTGGTGGCGCAGCAGTTTGGCGCCGCCTGCAGCCTGGGATGTGATCCTGGAGACCCTGGATCGAGTCCCACATCGGGCTCCCTGCATGGAGCCTGCTTCTCCCTCTCTCTCTGCCTGTGTCTCTGCCTCTCTCTGTGTGTCTATGAATAAATAAATAAAATCTAAAAAAAATGAAGTTGGAAGCAAATGTATTATACAATGCAATTTTGAAAAATTGTATGTAAATTTACATACATATGCAGTCAACGCTCATGACTCACAAGAATCATGTGCTGTTAAGCCATCATGAACAGTGAATTATCAAACACTGAACCAATGCTCCTAAGAGAAATAGATTTAGATTTAGGTTCCTGGGAGCATCTGGTCACAACTACTCAATATATAATCTTGTTTAAGTGTGTTTCCATTTAAAGACACCTTATTTAATATATACCATTGATTCATGAATATTGAACTCACAGCCAGCAGGACCGCCACTCACTCCTGAAGGAAGCTTATCCAGCACACGTGTTTTCTCCATGGGACCCATCACAGCCTTCCCGGGCTTGGGAGTACAAGCCAGCACTTCAACACCACGCTTGGGGGGATTTTCAATAGAGAAATCACCAGCAAATGCACGAGAATGAGAAAAACATGGCACTGAGTAGACCACATAAAGGATATTCCAGAATAAGCTAGAACAAGGAGGCAGAGCAACACCTGTTTGACCTTGGCTGGGGAACTGCAAGTTGGATGACATGTTTTTTGCAGCTGCACCAATGTCCAAAAATGATGTTTTAAGTGTCCCAAGTAAGGAGGTTGGGGTTTCAGGTACATTTTAGTTACTAGAAAGACTTGCAAATGTGAAAGACTTGCAAATGAATAGCGCGGATTATGTGTACACATGTGTTTGTAAATGCAGAGGGAAAAGCTTTAGACAAAAACACTAGAAATAGGGGGTTAACTTCTGGGAAGGAAAGGAGTTTGGGGGATATAGGGAGGCTTTCAATGTCTTCCACCTGCCCTTCTGGCTGTGTTTCGGTTTCTCATAGGCCCATATTATTTTTGTGATATTCCAAACATTTGAAAGATTTTTTAAAAATAATTGAGAATATATGTAGCTTTCTGGTCAAAATATTTAAAAACGAGATTAGAATTAATTTTCAAATTTCAGTGAGTACCCAGATGCTTGTCAGCTGATGGGTAGACAAAATGTGGTGTATCTGTCGAAGGGGAAATGAGTCCACAGTGATAAGAAGTGGGGATGCTGATACATGTTGCAGTGTGGAGGACCTCACAGACAATCTGCTAAATGAAAGAAGCTGGTCGCAAATGACCAAATTTTATATGATTTCACTCATTTAATTGAAATTCTAGGATAGACCAATCCCTATACACAGAAAGTAGATTAGCAGTTTCCCAGGGCTGGAGTTTTTGGGGGAAATGAGGCTAGAAAGGTTTCTTTTAGGGGAGACAAATATTTTAAAATTCCATGGGACACCTGGGTGGCTTAGAAGTTGGGCGTCTGCCTTTGGCTTAAGGCATGGTCCCAGAGTTCCAGGATCTAGTCCCACATCGGGCTTCCTGCATGGAGCCTGCTTCTCCCTCTGCCTGTGTCTCTGCCTCTCTCTGTGTCTCTCATGAATAAATAAAAATAAATAAATAAATAAATAAATAAATAAATAAATAAAATTCCATTGTAAGGGCAATATATTCATAATTCTGTGAATATACTAAAATCACTATTCATATACTTTATTATTTTTTAAATTTTATTTCTTTAAATATTTTATTTATTTATTTGAGAGACAGAGAGAGAGCACGAGCAAGGGGCAGAGGCAGAGGGAGAAATAGGCTCCCTGCCTAGCAGGGAGCCTGACACAGGGCTCAGTCCCAGGACCTCAAGATCATGACCTGAGAAGAAGGCAGATGCTTCCCCAACTGAGCCCCCCAGGTGCCCCCAAGTTGTACACTTTATTTTTTGTTTAAGATTTTATTTATATATTCATGAGACACACACACACACACACACACACACACACACACACATACAGAGGGACAGAGACACAGGCAGAGGGAGAAGCAGGCTCCATGCAGGGAGCCTGATGCGGGACCTGATCCCAGGTCTCCAGGATCACACCCCAGGCCGAAGGCGGCGCTAAACCGCTGAGCCACCCAGGCTGCCCAGTTGTGTACACTTTAAATGAGTGAATTGTAGAGGATATGAACTGTATCCTAACAAAGCTATTTTAAAAAATTGTTTTTTTCAGTGAGTTATTTCCCTCCAACTCAATTTTAACTTCTTGCATATTTTCCTCAGAGGCCTCTGTGTTTTTTTCTGATTTATTTTCCTTTTTATTGACATAATGAAGAGCAAGCATTTAAAAGATTCTGGAACGTCACATGCTGGAAAGAAAGAGGTGTTGGTTTTGCATGATGTCTGGATTAAAGGTGATATTTATTTATTTATTTATTTTTAAGATTTTATTTATTTATTCATGAAAGACACAGAGAGACAGAGGCAGAGGGAGAAGCAGGCTCCATGCAGGGAGCCCGACGTGGGACTTGATCCTGGGTCTCCAGGATCAGGCCTTGAGCTGAAGGTAGCACTAAACGTCTGAGCCACCAGGGATGCCCAAGGTGATCTTTATTTTCTACTTTGTGCTCCCTCTTCTGGATTATTCAGATTTCCCAAAATGAGCATTGATTAAACACACTGATATTTTCATGATAAAGGTGGGCGCTTTCTTTGCCCTGCTTTTACATTTCAAAATCACTCAAACGATAGATCTGACTTTCCCATGGCACTTGTTTGGAATCTAGCTCCAATTTCCAAATAAAAGTCTTTATGGTTCTTTTTTTGAAATTTGTTTCTTTTTTGATTTGTCACTGTGGAATTAAAGAGAAAAGTTTCTGTTTGCTTCCTGTAGTAAGACCTTCATGGTGAGAAGGTGAGTCATCAGATTTCTGAATAGAGCAGACTCATCTTCCAAGGAAGCATCCCTGCACTGTGATTCAGTAGTTGTCTTCCAGCGGGTTCTGGAAGTCTGGACTCAGTCAAGGCAACTAAGCTCCATTATTTACTAAAAAGGGTGGGATCCCCTCTTGGTATCTGTGGGGGACTGATAAAGGCTCCCGGTGAATCACACATCCTTGTGTCCAGCTGCCTGTGCCCAGTGTCCCCAGCCTGTAGCTAGCATGTTGGAGTGAGGTCATCTGGGAGCTACCCTCCCTGTGAAACCGGGAAAAACCAGGACAGAATCTATCCACCCTGTCACAGAAACATGAGCAATGAACCATTGCTGCTTTAAGCCATTAAACCACTTTGGGATGCTGTGTTTTTACAATAGATACCTGAGTCAGTATTTGAGGACCTAAAAGGATGAATTTTGGCCCTAAGGACAGACGGAAAGTATAACAGGCCAGGGCACTGCTAGTTTGAGAGGCACTGGGAGATGTTCTTCCATACAAATTCCTATTTGCTTAAGGAAACCTGGGTTTCTTTCTGTTCCTTCCAAAAAATAAGCCCTAAGTAACACATATAAATTAGTACCAGGAGAGGGGTTAATGTAGCAATGGGTTCAAGATGGCCACAGATTCTTTAATACTTCTCCAGAAGAGTGTTCTTTGGTACCCCATCACCAAGAGTGTGGCAGGTGTGAAACTACATCAAATCTGGGCATAGCCTTTAAGACCAGTAGACATTATCTTACCGTCTTCAGCCCTGAGCTGCCATGCGTGTCTGACTCCCCAGAGGCCATCGAACTATGAGAAACCCAAACTTTGTGAACACATCCCAGAGAGGAAGACATCAGGTGAAAAGAAAAGGGAAGAAAGGCCCATGAGGATGGAGACATGCTGAGTAGAGAAGGCATTTGGGAGGAAGTGCCAAGGCTCAGGCATCCTTGTTGACCCTACCTCACTCAGAGACTGACTAACCAGTTGAGCTCTTCCAAAATTCCTGATCCACATTCATGAGCAAAATCAAATGGTTGTTTTAAAACCCGTAGCTGTTTTTTAAATGGTTTAAAATCAAATGGTTGGAGGTACCTGGCTGGCTCAGCCAGTAGAGCATGCAACTCTTGATCTTGGAGTCATGAGACTCATGGCAGAGTTTACTTAAAAAATAAGTAAAGTTTTTTTTTTTAAAGGAAAATGGTTGTTTTAAGCCACTAAGTTTCAGTGGGCGGGGCGGGGGGGTTGTTATGTAACAATAAGTAACTGGAGAAAGTAACAGACCCTCAGGAAAAGTTGACAGTGGATTTGAGTCAAAGACCTTACTTTTCTATGAGAAGAGAGTAGCCTAGCCAATGGCACTTGCAGGAAAACCTGCACTCTTGGGATAAACTCCATGTGGGCCACGTGATGTATCAGCCTTCTTATGTCTATAGGATTTGATCTGCTAGAATATTCCTTAGAATATTTTACATCGAGTTCCTGAGAAGTATGGGTCTGTAGTTTTGTTTTCTTGTAATGTCTTCATATTGTTTTAGTATCATGGTGACACTGGCCTCATAAATTGAGCTGAGAATATCTCCTCCTTTTCAGTTTTATGGAAGACTAGATATAGAATTGCTGTTATTTCTTCCTCAGACATTTTGTAGAATTCACCAACAAAGTCATCTGGATTTGGCATTTTCTTTGGGAGGAAGGTTTCAACTATAATTTCAATTTCTTTAATAAATAGAGGGTCATTCGGTTTATTTCCTTCAGAATGAGCTTTGGTAGTTTTGTCTTTCAAGTAATGTGATGATCTCTGACTTTTAATCATGGTGTTTAGTCATACTTACTGTGATTATCAGGCATCTTGCTCTTTGTTTTCTACTTGTCCCATCAGCTTTTTATTCCCTTTTCTATCTTTTTTCAGCCTCTTTAGGATTTATTGAATGGTAGTGTGTGTGTGGTTTTCTTTTTTTTTTATGATCCTACTTGATCTCTTTCATTGGCTAATGGTCACAACTTTTTGTTTTGTTATGTTAGTGGTTGCTTTGGGGTTTACAGTATTCATCTTCATTTCATCACAATGTACTTATAAGTAACATTACACTTATAGTATGAGAACCTTATAATACTATATGTCCATTTTTCCTTTTTCTTCTGTTTATTTTTTTATTCAATTGTCATATATTTTACTTCTACTTATGTTATAAACTCCACAAATGGTTCTGTCACATAGTTTTAGAGCCTGGATTGTCTGATCCAAATTCCATTCTCTTCATCTACATGCTAACAACAAAACAAGAAAACAGAAGTGCCTGGATGGTTCAGCCAGTTGAGTATCTGACTCTTGGTTTTAGCTCAGGTCATGATCTCAGGGCCGTAAGACTGACCCCTGTGTCAGGTGCTGTGCTCAGTGCAGAGTCTGACTGAGGCTATCCCTCTCTCTCTCTCTTTCTGCCTGTCTCTCCATTTGCACATGCTCTCTAAATAAATAAATTTTAAAAATCTTTTTAAAAAGCAACAAGAAGAAAACAAACAAAAACAAACAAAAATTTCTGTTCAAAGTAGTCTTTCACAAGCCTACTTTGGCAAGTAGGAAAGGTTATGGGACATCTGGGTGGCTCAGTCTGTAAGCATCTGCCTTCAACTCAGGTCATGATCCCAGGGTCCTGACATAGAGCCCTGTGTCAGGCTCCCTGCTCAGCAAGGACCCTGCTTCTTCCTCTGCTGTTCCCCCTGCTTGTACTCTCTCTCTCTCTGTAAAATAAATACATAACTATAATCTTAAATATGGGAAAGGTTATGCTGGTTAAATGTGCAGTGCTTGCCTAAAATGCAACACAATCAGGAAATTCAACTGCATGTTAGTATAGATTCTTAATGCTCTCAACAATGCATGTTCATTTAAGCCTCAAAAAGTTCTCAAAGAGCTGCTGGGATAAAATTGATAGACTTACAGGGTAATGTTACTATAAACTTTTTTTTCATGTAGAAAGTAAAAATGCATAATGTAGCACACGGCTTTGCGTTCTATAATGAATCATAATTGCTTACACATATGGTGCTTGCATTATGCTGGGCACCATTCTGAGTGCTGTTCGTATATTAATTTATTTAACCTTACCTCACTGTTAAGTAGTCCATTTACAACAGGGCAGTGAGAATTACTATATATGGCAATTCAGAAAATGTTTAACTCAAGAGTGCAATCAATTTTAAGGATGATGTGCATCCTGTTATATTACTTTGCTACGTCAGTGAGATCAAGATTTACTAAAAAGGATTCAGTTTCCATCCCATGTGAATACTAAATTTCTTTCCCTCCTTAAAAAGAAAAACACTTTGTGCTTTATTATTTCAACAAGTTCTCAATCTTATTGCTTCAACTAGTCCCGATAAATTGTAGTTGTTACTGTTCATATCGTTTTTATACTATGGCATCAGACTCTCAAACAAATACTGACAGGAGCAGGGCTGGAATTTGCAGCGTTCTGCATTGTTTGTATAATCTACACTCCCGAAGAGATGAATAAATCATGCATTCTTGTGTAGCAGGGTAGAAAGAGTTCCCACATGCTCTCAGCAAAGGAACTCTGAGCACATCTGTGGAATGTCAGAGCCCTGGTTCAGGAGGTGAAGACCATGGGAGGTATAAGTCCCATAGCACAGACTTTCAGGGGAGGTAGATGAGACCAGGGAGTGGGCCAGTCCAGCTAGCTATCCCACCTGGGAGGCTGCAGGGCTCTCTTTAAGGACCTGAGGACCTTCCCCATCCCCCACCCCCAGGCAGGATGCAATAAGCCACACCCACTCTCACAGCCAATGTCTTAGGGAAGAGAAGAGATGAAATCTGAAAATAAAAAACCAGCAGCTTTTCGGCCAGCTCCTGTGGGGAGTGGAGTATTGAGTAAATACTTAATAAAGGGATCCCTGGGTGGCGCAGCGGTTTAGCGCCTGCCTTCGGCCCAGGGCACGATCCTGGAGACCCGGGATCGAATCCCACGGCAGGCTCCCGGTGCATGGAGCCTGCTTCTCCCTCTGCCTATTTCTCTGCCTCTCTCTCTCTCTGTGTGTGTGTGACTATCATAAAAAAAAACTTAATAAAAATAAGTAAAACATGTAGTAGTATAGATAGTGGTACATGCTCAGGAGAAAAAATAGAGCAGCCACAGGAGATAGGGATGGTCCACTCTGAGAACAGGGTTTCAGGGAAGGCACCACTGAGAAGGAGACTTTGAGGAGGTGAAGAAGTATGCCATGCAGCCTCTCAATAAGACCCTTCCAGGAAGCAGGTATGCAGGACCCAGGTGGTTGAGGAAGACTAAGGAAGCCAGGGAGGAAGGAAAGACAGAGAGGTTTGCAGGAGTAGAAGGTCCATGGAGAGCAGATCATGTGGAATCTGTGAACCATTGGACAGATGTTTGCTTTTCCTACAGATGGGGACAGTCACAGAGGAAGTTGGTGAATGAGGAAGAGAAGACATGAGTTGGAGTCTAAGTGTGTCACCTTGGCTCCCATCTAATTGCACTAACTCAGCTTTGAGTTAATGGAGGCCTGGACCATGGTAGAGGTCATACAAATTAATTTGTGTAAGCATATATTCTGAAGATGGAGCCAACATGCCTTCTGATAGATTTGACGTGGGAGAAGATGAGGAGTCCAGGATGACATAGAAGTTTTTGGCCTGAGTAATGTTTGCAGAAATGGGAAAAACTGGAAGAGTAGGCCCAGGGGAAAATAAGCAGTCATGTTTGGGACAGTTTCAGTTGGATGTGTCCCTGATAAATTCAAGAGGAAATGTTGAGTGTGTTGTTGGGCATGTGACAGTGGTGTTGAGGGGAGCGATCCAGCTGAGATGCCCATTTGGGAGTGTCAGTCTACAGTTGGCATTTACAGACATGAGACTGCCTGCCATCCCCCAGGGAATGACATTTAGAAGTTAGGGAGAGGAGAGGAAACAGAAAAGGAGGTGAAAATGTGGCCAGTGTGGTCTGAAGAAAACCAGGGGATGTTTAGGAAGCCAATTGAGGAAGTCTTTCCAAAAGGTAGTGGTCAAGGCTACTAATGAAGAACGTTAGGACTTATAATTGACCCTTGAGATTACAACCATGGAAACCACAAAAGACCCTCCCATGGGGAGCCTTTGTGGCTAGGTAGTGGTGAAATCCTGCTAGGAGTGATTTCAAGGTCAGAGAAAATGGTACAGCAAGGACATCTGAACATTCTCTGCTCCATAAAGGTAATGAGAAAACTGGCAAAATTATCAGTCAACTTTCCAAGAAGGCTGGAAGCTAACCAGAGGCTTGTAGCAATCGTAAATGTAGGAAGCGCTTCCGTGAGACAAGCAGCCAAGTCTCAGTGAGAGCAGAAAGACATTTGAATAGAACAGAAGCTTTGTGGAGCTTTAACTGGTCCTGTTCTCAGCTTCTGCTCTCTCCTGCTTTGCAAAGTCTGAAAACCCAGCAGCCTGACAGCCACCAGGGAGGGCACAGTGGAGGCGAAGCTTCTCCACAGCCCCACTCCCAGACCAGTGTCCTTGTTGGACATGTCTGGGGTTCCCTGGGAGACCAGCTTTCAAGGTTGAGCTCCTCCAGGAAGAAGAGAGATGTGTTGAGACCAGGTAGAGGTAACTGGCCAACTTCACAAGTGTACGACGCTGGGGCAAACGACAGACTGATGGCAAAGCTTGAAAGGGAAATTTGGAGAATGAGCTATCCAAAGGGGCTTTGGAAAGCTCCAGTCTTGCTCTGCTAGGTATGAAGACATGGATCTGTGAGGCTGTACTCTGTCCTTCTCCCCTAAAGTTGGGAGATCAAGTCTTTCCTGGACGCTCTGGATCTTGCTCTGATGAGACTCCTCAGCGTGAATCCAGTTGTGGAATGGCCCAGCCGCCCCCTGAGAGCAGGAGCGTCCACGTGGACGTGGTGATCACTAGGCCAGCTCTCCCTCTCTCCTGGAGGCAAAGACTCTGAGGTCTTCCCCTAATGCAAGGACCTGTTCCAGGCCTGTCTCGTAGCTTCTGGCTGGTCTTGGGCTGGTGGCAGCATCCCTGCCATCTTCCCTGGGGGTCTTCCCTCTCTACCTGGCTGTCTCCGTGCCTCTTCGTAAGGATCCAGGCAAGGTGGATTAGGGCCCCTGATGATGTCATCTTAGGAGACATCACCTGAAAAGACCCTGTTCCCAAATAAGGCACTGTGGGTTAGAACTTCAACATCTTTTGGGGGGCACAAGGCAACCCATCACGTACATGAAAACCAGCTCACTGCAGGCCTCAAGCTCCCAGAAGCTTGAACTAGTGGAAACAAGACAATCCTCCAGGTGTCTCAGAGATGGTATTGCATAGCCAAGGAGTTAGATGGATAAGCGCCAGCCAGTAAGGATATGGTGGTTGGTCCACAGAGGATGGAGGGTCTACATTTGCTTTTAAGACTGAGAAATAAATTATTTTTAAAGAGGATGTTGGAAGGTGTTCTAAGGCATGAAACCTTGTTGAACAAAAACCTTTGTAATATCAGTACTTTCGTCCCATAACCCTATTGCTGTAACCATGGTGATATAAATACATGTTGGTTTTATTGACTTTCCTTTTCGAAAAAGAATGAACTATTATTTTTAACTGCCCTGTCAGGGAAAATATTCTGACCATGTGTATGCTACAATGAGAAATTTATATCTGGTCTTTGTCCCAGGTTCCTGGCACAGAGCTTTTAATCCTCTTAGACTCTCCTGAGGGATGAGTAGCCTTTGTTTTTCATAAGGAGCTCCTCTCAAGCACACCTGAGTTCATGCTAATGAGGGGACTGTGGGAGGGACCCTAACCCACTTCGGATGGGGGCTGGTCACCAGAAAGGCCAAGCCAGGGGTAGAGGGGATGGAAGAGGGGCCAGAGATGTAGTTCAATCACCGATGGCCAATGGTTTAATCAATTGTGCCCATGTCATGGAGCCTCCATATAGGGTCCTCAATGAAAGGCTTCGGAGAGCTTCCAAGATGGTGAAGCCATGGAGGAGCTGGGACGGTGGTGCACCCACCTCTACCTTGCCTTGCGCCTCCCAAGTTGGGAGTTGAATCGTATCTTTTAGAATAAACTGGAGGTAGTCAATAATGTGCTTCTCTGAATTCTGAGAGCCGTTCTAGCAGATTTCCAGAACTGAGGAGCCAAATGGGAGCCAAAGCCAGGGGCACCCAGGCTTGGACTCGCATCTGATGTGAGGGGGTGTGGTGGGAGTGAGCTCTTGGCCCATGGAGTCTGTGCTAAATGTGGGTGGTCAGTGTCAGAATGGAGTTAAATTGAGGGACCAACCCCCAGGTGAAAATTGGTGTCGGAAAAGACACCATGTCCTTGATGTCAGGAGAGGAAAACACATCTCCCAAAAAACCTCTGGCAAGATGGAAGCTTTGCTAGCAGCAGTCCTTCTCAGGACGCCCACCTGCCGGGCAGGAGTCATCTTTGCCCAAAATGCTGGCTCACAAAGAAAGATATTTCCTGTCAGTGTCTTTCCGCTGCTCCCTTTTCCTGACCTAAAGACTGGAAATTTAGGATAAAGTTTCTTGTTAGAATGACGATGCTCGAGCTGCCACAAGCTTAGGAAGTTCATGGTTCTTGGTGACAACAGAGAACTTGGTTTCCTCGTCTCTGAATCTGAATGTTGGGGAACAAGAAAGCATATTAGGCAGGTGGACCTATAGGGTTTGGGATGAAATTTATTTCACAAAACCACTGTAGTATCAGGCAGATGTGTAATTTTAGGATAGGCCTAAAAAGAATTCACTCAGTCGTGTAAGCGTGAAATGGAGAACCTGCCAGCGTCATGTCATGAACACGGGCTCCCCATTAGAGAAAGGCAGTGGGCTGGGAAATGAAAGAATGTATTGTATTTGTCCCGAATCAGAGTTGAGCACAGCATTTTCTGCTCCCCCCCCCCTCAGTCCCTCCCAGGTACGCCACCACTGCTGCCTCTTGGGTGCTGGTGGGCACACACGGTTAGTGGCAGCTCAGCAGGCAGACGGGACCTGCACCACTTGGGCACCGTCACACCTGTGAGGTGTGCCTCCAGCTGGGGTTCCAGGCGCACTGTCTGCATGGAGCCTTGACCTGTAGTGGGGTGAAGGTGATAAAGGAGCTGTCCCCAAGGAAGGGACAGCCACAGGGAGGAGTGAGAGCCACAGCAGGGGAGGAAGTCAGGAAGAGCATGTTCCAGGTGGGAGGAGCAGCCTGGGCCAGGCCCCACGTGGAAGGGATCTTGGGCTCTTTGTAATTTGGAATGAAAGAGCCATATGGCTGGAATATGGGAGGAGGGTCACGTGCAGCAGAATGAGGCTGGGTATTGGTCCTTTGCGCAAGGTAAGGGCATCAGGCTTTAACCCTGAGAGCTGACATGCCATCTGAGAGTGGTGCAGTTCAACTTGGGTGTGAAAGAACTTTTTGGGGTGCTTGGGTGGCTCGGTTGAGCATCTGACTCTTGATCTCAGCTCAGGTCTTTTTTTCTGAAAGGTTTTATTTATTTATTTATGAGACACATGGAGAGAGAGGCAGAGACACAGGCAGAGGGAGAAGTAGTCTCCCTGTGGGGAGCCCAATGTGGGACTTGATCCCAGGACCCCAAGGTCATGCCCTGAGCCGAAGGCAGGTGATCAACCCACTGAGCCACTCAGGTGTCCCTCAGCTCAGATCTTGATCTCAGGGTTGTGAGTTCAAACTCCATGTTGGGTTCCACATTGGATGTGGACCCTACTGAAAGAAAGAAGAAAGAAAGAAAGAAAGAAAGAAAGAAAGAAAGAAAGAAAGAAAGAGAGAAAGAAAGGCCTAAATCATTTTTATAGGGGATCTTATTACATAGCTATGGAGAGCCCGTTGGAGCTGGGTGATGGAGGAGGGGACACTGGAACAGAGGCTCTTAATGAGGCAAGAGAGGATATTTTCTTGAGTTAGGGTGATGGCCCTGGGGACAGAGGATAGTCGGCAGAAGCACCGAGGACAGGGCAATGGGCTGGATGTGCTGAGAAGAGGAGCCAAGGTAGGGTTGTGTGTGTCTCGTGGAGCATGGATGGCAGTACCGTTCGGTAAGGGAGGGAATTTGGGAAAAAGATCAGGTTTCGGGCTGGGTTCAGGGTTGAGAAGAATGTAGGTCCGGAGATCAAGTTTGTATAATTGGAGTCTGAGGTGTCCCTGGGACAGCCAGGTGGAGATGCCCAAGCGGAGGTTGAGAGCACTGGCCCCGTTCAGGTTGGAGAAACGGACGCCAGCCTCGCCAGGACAACTGAAACCTTGGGCTGGGAAGAGGTTGTAGAGTGAAGAGACCCAGTGCAGCCTAACGGCCAAGGGAAAACAAGGAGGGACACCTGGAGAAACCACGGCGGGGCCCGGGCCTTGGTGTCAGGAAGCCGAGGGGAAACGTGTGCTTTCAGGCGGGAATGGTCTAGGATACCATGCTGTGGAGGGGCTGAGCAAGAGAGAAACAAAGACGTCCTTGATCCTGGCCAAGCTGTTTGCGTGATTCAAGGCGGGGCGGGGGGCCCGAAGCTGGACTGGCCAGGAGAGTGGGGAAATGGAGCCCTCCTGTTTGTGTTTGGATGTTTGCATTGCTTGCTGCTGGTACAGCAGAAAGATACAAGTCAGGGGAGGATTTTTCCAGTTGAAATGGAAAGAAACACGCGAGACCCCACCACCACCAACACCACCACCACCCTGCACTGGTTTGCATGTACTCCCCACAGAAGCCCCCTGGGCAGAGGCTGTGCCAGGCAGCAGCTGCTCACCTTTCCCACCAGTGCAGTGATGCCGGCTAAGCTCTGATACCCCAGATCCCAGACCTCATTTGATCTGATCTAGCATTGCTGATACTCAAAAAGCATTACTCGTAAAAGAAAAAATTTCATTAAAATAAGAACGTGCTTCTTATGAAAGGACACTGTTAAAAAAAAAAAAAGAAAAGACACCAAAAGACAAACTGGAGGCTGAGAGAACACATTATCTGGATCTGGATCTGCCTGAAATGAGCTTCTATCCAGAACATAGAAAGAACTCATAAAACTATAAAACTCAAAAATAAGAAGATATATGACCCAGCTAGCAGATGAGCAAAAGATTTAAACAGACATTTCATACAAGAAGGCACACAAATGGCCAATAGGCTGTTGCTCAGATACACCGGGACCTTTCTGCCCTAGAGCCTTCACACTGGCCCGTCAATGCACCTCAATGTTTTCCTCCGTTACCTGCATGACCCTTTCTGGTCTTCCAGGGGGCCCACCACACTCATTTCCTCCCTTCCTGCCCACTGCCTGTCCCGAGGACAGCACGGCTGTGTCCCATCCTGGTGGGGTGGCCGTCAGCCTCCTGGTGCACACTCCTCCACCAAGAGGCCCATGAAAGCAACAGTACACTGTGGAAACCCCACCGGGCTCTCAGGGAGGGGGAAGTGGGCTGCCGCGTTGGGAGGATGCTCAGGGAGCCCTGCGGGGACGTCCACATGGGGAGAAGGGAGGCCTCCCCCCTGGTTAAGACCTGGGGCCTGGTAAGCCTTCAGCTGAGGCAGCACTGGCTGACTTTGAGTGAAGCCTCTCCTGAACTCCTGACCCTCAGAAACTAGTAGAGTAATAAATGTTAACTGTTTTACGCTGTCAGGTTTGGGGCTGATTTGTCATGCAGCGATCAGTAAGCAGTCCAGGCTGGAGGGAACGAGCAGCTTCGTTCTGACGTGGGATCAAAGCCACATTCTGCTACTTAGAAAGCACGTTATTGTGACTCTCCCCATGCATGAAGGCAAATGTACTGTATTTTTTTGGTTCCTGTGGGTTCTGAACTCATAGAAAGGGAAGGAAGGAGGGAGTGCAGGGGAGGTTGCTGGGAACCAGCCAGAGTTATAGGTAGGGGAACTTTGGAGAAAGAAATGCTGCATTTCTTAATAAAGATAAAAATTTTTAAAAAAGATTTTATTTATTTTTTCATGAGAGACCGAGAGAGAGGCAGAGACGCAGGCGGAGGGAGAAGCAGGCTCCCTGAGGGGAGCCCGATGTGGGATTAGATCCCGGGACCCCAGGATCACAGCCTGAGCGGAAGGCAGATGCTCAACCAGTGAGCCCCCCGCCCCCAGGTGCAAAGATAATTTTTATAAACCCTGCGCGATGGAATCCTGCATGATACAATCTGCATTTCGGACTCCACCCCAGGAACTGATGGCAACAATATATGTTGCTGTTTAAACTTTCAGGTGGGCTTTGTTGGGGACCCCAGTCCTGTGAAAATTGCACACAGATGAGGGTCTGTGTGCAGGATTAGGTCATTTCCCCAAAGTTCACACCAAAAGTAAGTGGCGCGGAGCTCTGACCCAGTCGCCCTCCCCGCCCAGCAGAAAGCACAAGGAGCACAGATGCAGCACCCAGGGCTTTGCTGATGGCCCCTTCTCTGCCTTCCCTGTTTCCACCCGAACCATGATGGAAGAGTCTGGAACTAAGTGCTTCAAGACCAACCCTTAAAGCTTTATTTACTCATAAAGCATCCTTGAGGGCCCCCAGGGGAAGAGAAGTGAGGGAAAAAACCCAAAGATAAAGATCTGGCAGTCCTCAAACAATGCGCGGGGGAGATTGCTGCCCGAAGCTGAGACAGGCAGGAGCGCCAGCACCACGGGCTGTGCGCCGGCATCCGCAGCTGGCTCACGCTTTTACCATCTTTTCCCTTTCTGCCTGGATTTCCGGCGGCCCCTGGCCAGTGCCTGGCACAGTCCTTACAATGTGCATTAGGGAAGAGAGGTGTGTGGGATGTGGCTGCAAACAGATTCGGCCAGAGACGGGCGGGCCTAAAATCATTTTAACAGGGGTAATGCGGCGGGGCGGCCCAGCCGTACTGTCAGCAAGAGAACTTGGGTTTCCTGCCATGTGCGAGGCAGCGAGGGCCAATCCGGGGGTGGGGTGGGGCTGGGGGTGAGGGGGTACGCGGGGGTGGGGTCTGGCACCCAAGGCCAGGGCTCTCCCCAATTCACCCAACCCGCAGGAAATGGGGCTTGAGGGGGAAAAAAAAAGCCAAACAAACTGCTGGGTAATCAGTTAGAAGATAAATCTCACCAAACAAACAACGGAGATGCTGGCGGTGCCAAGTCCTCTGCTCCAAGAGAGCAAAAACAAAGAAAATTCCTAAGTTACAAACAGGAGGGTCAGGCTTTCCAATTGCAGACCCTGGCATGTGTTAAGCAAAACCAAGAATAAGCAAGAAAATATGCCGTTTGAATTGCATTCAGAATGTCTTTTACAAGTGAAGCAAATTACTTCTGCATGTTCTGGGGCTCTGCAGAGAACAAATAGTGTTCTGCCTTTAATGGGTAAAATTACACAATTTGCTTTTAACAGTAAACCCGAAGCCACGGTGGCTTCAGATAGCATCGCGCTGCCTCTGCGCGGCTCTCCTCTCGGCGGTTCCCGGGCGGCTGGAGGGACGCGGTGGTCCCCGCGGCGCGGCGTGGCGAGGCCAGGGGGCCCCGGAGGGCGCCGCTTCCTTTCCCCGGCGGCTCGCCTCTCCACGCCCCGGCTCCCCGCCCTCCCGCACCGCTGGTTTCTGGGGCCGAGGGGCTGTCGGGCTCGGCCCGGTGGGCCCGGCCGGGAGCAGAGGGGTCCGGGGCTACTGAGCAGTGAGCGGGGCCCCGGGGGTCCCGCCCCCTGGAGGTGGATGCCGGCGGCTCGGGCGCCCCTGCGGCCTGCGCGGCCCCCGCGAGGCCCGGCCACACGCCCCCGGGGCGCACCTCCGCGGCCCGGCGACCCGAGGGCGCGCGCGGGAGGCCCGAGCGGGGACCGAGCGGCCGCCCCCGCCCCCGGCCCCGGCCCCGGCCCCGGCCCCCCGCTTCCCGCGCGCCCCGCCCGCCCTCCCGCCCGCCGCGGGCGCGTCCCTCCGGCAGGGGGCGCCGGCGCCGGCCTCGCTCTGCCCATCGGGGCGGGCGAGCCCGGGACCCTGCCTCCTGCGCGCCCGCGGTCCGCCCCCCGCGCTCCTCCCGGCGGCCGGCGGGACGCCCAGCCCGCGCCCCGGAGCCTCGCAGCCAGCCCGCGCCGCGCCCCAGCCCAGCGGCCGTCCGGGCCGGGCCGGGCCGGGAGGAACACGAGGAGCTCCGCGGCGGGGCCCCATTCGCGCGGCGCCGGGGAGCCAGGGCAGCGGCCGCGCGGCCCACAGGGGTGGTGGCGCCCGGGCCCGCGCGCCCCGCCGGCCCCCGCGCGCCCCGCCGGCCCCCGCGGCCCCCGCGGCCCCCACGGCCCGCGGCATGGCCCGGGGCTCGGCGCCGCCGCTGCTGTGCGCCCCGGCCGTCTGGGTGGCCGCCGCGCTCCTGCTCTGCGCGCCCCGGACCTCAGGTAGGACCCGCCGCCCCTCGGTGCCCAGGCGGGCGCCGCGCTCTGGTCTGCGCCGCCGCCGCGGGGGCCCGGGCCGCTGCCTGGGGGGCGCGCTCTGGGGGCGGCTCCGGGCTTGCAGGGCCGGGGCGGGCGGGAGGCGCCGGGGCGTGCGGGGGGTGCGGGGCCGCGGGTGTGCGGGGGCCCGGTCCCGCCGCGGCGCGCTCAGCTCTCGGGACCCTGGCTCGGCCCCGCCGCCCAGGTACCCCCGCGGGGCTCACAGCCCCCGCGCCCCCGGGTGCGCGGAGCCTCGGGGTCCCCGCGCCCCCGCCCCCGCCCCCGCCGCTAGGTCCGAGGAGACGTTGCCTTCCCTTTTGTTGGCCCCGCCACCCCCTCCTCCTCTCCCGGGAGGTGGCCGAGCGGCGTTTCCTGCCTGGGGTCGGGGGGTCGCGGGCGGCCTTTCGGCTGCTGGGCGGCTCCCGAGACCCGGGCCGGGCCGGACGCGCGGCCGGGTGTGTGCGTGCGCCCCGGACACGCAGGAACCGCCCGAGGGGGCGGCGCTCGCCCAGGCCGCCCGGACCCCTGCGCACCTCCGCCCGCGCGCCGGCCGCGTTCCGGGCACCCCGCCGGGTGGGGGAGGGCGGCGCTGCCTCGGGCCGGCACGTTGGGAGGCGAGGAGGGTCGCCCCCGCCCCTTTGCACTTGAGACGGATCCGGCGTCGCCCCCCACCCCCCCACCCCTCCATGTATTCCTGCAGGCAGGTGAGAGTGAGGGACCGTCGCCCGGGGGGCTCGCGCCTCCCGCGGTTTGCTGCCAGCCGCGCGCTCCGGGACCGGCGCACGGCATCAGGGGGGCCGGCCCGCCTTCTTCTGGGGGGAGTCGTCCGGGTTTAAGCAGATGCTGATTTCTTCAGACATTGCTGATGACTGGATTTGGGAAGGGGGCTTGCGTTTCTGTCGCTGTCCCTTAGGAGCGTAAAAAAGCGCGCAGGGTGCCCCGCGCAACGGTGAGCAGACCCGGCCTCTTCCGAGTCAGGCCGGGGGATCCTCGCGACATCCCCGCACCCCTCCTCCCCGCACGGATCCCTCCCCCCTTCAGAGTGGGCGGGGGAATCCGCTGCTGCGCGGGGAGGGGGGCGCACGGGGCCTGAATCCGGGCCTGGACGCGCGGGGGCGCAGCGCTGGGGCTGGCGGTGCGCGCGGGGCTCGGGGCCCTGCACGGCTGCCCGGCTGCACGCGCCGCGGCGGCTTGCGTTGCACGAGCGTTGCACGAGGGTGGGGTGCCGTGGGGTGCCGCGGGGTGCCGCGGGGTGCCGCGGGGTGCCGCGGGGTGCGGAGGGCTGCCAGCGGGGCGCTGCGAGAAGGGCGACTCCTCTGTTGCTCAGACCGACGTGGGAACAAGCCCGGGGAAGTTGCTCGCGTTTCGACCGAGTAGTTGGAACGTTGCCCGTCCCTTTCAGTCATATTTCAGGAATCTCATGAGGAACAAAGCAACCCTGGGTCATTCTCCTTAACTCTGGAACCCCGAGCGGAGGTCACTTGCTTTTTTTCCAGTAAAATAATCATCTCCATAAGGGAGGGAGGAGGAAAGGTGTTCATCATCATCCTCTTCCTTCTGGAATGCTCCCGTTAGCCGAACGTTCAAACTTGTTCATATTCAAAATATGAATTCACTTGTATGCTTACAGGAGATTTGGGTGCTTTTGGCATCTTTTCTGCCGTGAAGAGGAATCCCTGCAATCTGAGTGTATTTCATACACAAAAGATGTGACTATATAAAAACATGGAAAGGTTATTGCAGAAGGATTCGTAGATTCTTATTCTGCATTTTTATGGAGAGCTCTGTTCCCTGAGGAGACAAATACCTAATGGGACTGTGTGCCCCGCCCAGGTAGGAAAGGCTGGGAGTGGTGATTTGGGGGTTCACCCTTTTCCCATTTTGAGAGCGCAGGAGTGTTGATTTCTGGCCCAGATTCTTGGAGTGATGGTCATAATAAATAATGCTATCGGTCCATTTGGAAGCCAGCACAGGACAACATCTTGAATAAGACTTTGGAAAAAGAAAAGTTTTCATGTATGTTGTAAGGCAACATGTTTTTCTCATTATGGCTGTGTATGCAGCAAAGAAGCACACTTTTGAAACGTTTTGGCATTTAACAGCGGGGGCAGGCTTAACCCTGGTGTCCACTCAGTGCTGAATGCCATCCTGAGACCTGGACACACTGGCCCTGCGGGTCACCATCCATGTAGCAAGCTGCTGTATGAAGGATTCACAGAAACACCCTTGGGTGCCCATGGGTGCCTAACTCTCAGTTAGTAAGCAAGTCCCAGTTTGGAAAAAAATGACCAGAATTTTGCTTAATGTTTTGCGTGCAACATGAGTTTGAGAATGTGCTTCCTGGGGACTGTGATCTGCAGATTGACGAGGCAAAATGGGAACCGCATTTCTGTTTTTATTGTTAAGCCTTTCTCCTCTTGTTGGGTCAAAGCACAGCCTTGTTAGGCGTTTGTGTGTCACTCTGCAGTAAAGTACTTGTTACCGGTGAACGGTTAGCCTTGGTTTAACCTCTGAGACACCAGAGCCTGGCAGAGCCAGATCTTTCCTTTGCAGTCTACCCCCCCCCGCCCCCCCCCCACCCCGACCCCCAGGCCAGATCAGTGGGATAGAAATGTCGTGGGGCCGCAGCTTGTCTGACAGGTAGGGAGGGTGCATCCTCTAAGAGGGGGATTCTGAGGCAGGTTTCCGCCGCAGAAGTGGCGTTCCTTTAAAATGCATTCCACGGGAGGCCAGGATGTGGAAAGTTATTATCATTGAAATGGGACCCGGGTGTGAAGGGCCGGCCCTCCCTAATCTGCAGAACCCTGGCCAGTCTGATTAAGCACAGGAAATTTGTGTACTCTGTAGCTCTTTTCCCTGGGAGAGCTCTAATGATATAATTCCAGGTCGTCGTCAAGGAAAAGACAGTGGGCTGCTAAGTGTTATCCCCACCCCGGGTTTATGACCATCTTCGGAAACTTTCCGTCGATGTCAGAGGCCTTTTGGTGTTTATTTGGTCCATTCCCTGGGAACCTGAAAGTGGACCCAAAGTCCTCCCCCACAGGAGCGTCCTGCAGTCACCGAGTGGAGGAGGACGGGGTAGCAGAGCTTTGGGTTTGCCCTGCTGTGCCCCATGGTGGGGGGCTCCTGAAAGGCTCTGACCCCATCCTGATGGATAAGGTTGTCCTTAAGATACTTCCTTCTTTGGGGACCCTGAGGTGACTGCCAGGCGAGCTCCATGAATACCATGCATGAAAGCTTTCAAAGCAAAGGGGGCTTTGCTTTGCAGAGAGAGGAAGCATTGCTGGGGAAGTCTGGATCTTGCATGGCCAATAGCAATTTCATGAAAGGACAATTGGGGTTAAAAGCACTGATGTTGGAAACAGTGCTTCGCGGTGACCCTTTGGGTCCTTTGGTTTTGTGGTGTTCACTGCAGCACGGTATCAGAAATGTTAGGAGTTTGATGAGTAGTGAGGACTTCCTGAGTTTTGAAATAAAAAAAAATGGAGCAACCAGAGGAGAAGCTCTGGCCCATTAAGTATGGATGCAACTGGGGGAGGGAGGGGGGTGGCTGGTACCAGCCTCTCTCTTTCTAGTAGGTATTTGGTTTTGTCCAGGAGCTTGCCACGTTGGGAATAAAAGGGCAGGACAGCTCTGCTTGCATGGACAAATGGTCATGAAACCTACCTGGGGTGTGATCGATTTAAAATCATGGTGACAGAGTGGCCAAGGAATTGTTGAACAGTGTTGGGAATTTGCTGAAAGCTTTTCAAAAATAAGGAATTGTGTTGGTGTGGTGGTTTGCACCATTTTTGGGATTTCGGGTTTTTTGTTTTGATTTGATTTTTTTTTTTTAATTCTATCTTGGAGAGAACCAAAAAAAAAAAAAAAAAAATCAAAAACCAAAGGGAAGGAAGTAATTACAGAAAAATTTAGCCTCATTAGACTAAGTGGCTTGTCCTCTAGAAAGTCTCACGTTTCAGTGGGAAGTGGAGTGTGTGTCTTTAATTGTCTTTGGAATGAGCTCCAGTAGGCACCCTGTCACTTGTGAGATGTTATCTGGGGAGAATGTGGTCGCTTCTTTGAGTCCTCCATGGGTGGGGGAGGGTTTGCTCCAAATCCCCCCAGTCCCCAGCCCAGTGATTTCCACAGCCCGGTGCCCTGCTGTGGGGGTGGGGTCGGTAACCCACTGTGCACTTAAATTACAGAAATCCCCTTTGCAGATCGGAGCAGCAGAGGACAGTTGCTGCCGGGCACACTTTGCTATTCGGGTTAAAATTCATTAAACTGAAATGAAGGCTTGACTTCCTTCACTGCCCTGGCTGCATTTCACAGGCCCACGCACACAGAGGACATTCCTGGCACCGCGGGGAGCTCTGTCGCCACCCCCCGGGGCTGTTCCTCCCCTCTGTCCTGGGGCTCAGTGTTTGTCCTTAGCTTCAGGAGCACGTTGGAGAGTCCAGAGCAAGGAGGGGCTCCATCTGGTTTGCCTAGAGTTTGGATTGTTGCTGGTGGGAGATGGGAAGGCAGAACTGGATCCAACCGGATTGACCCTAACGTGTGGGACCCGCCCTGAGTCTCTCGTGCAGTCCGTGGCACTGGGCGGGATGTCGCAGACAGGTGTGTGCACCATGCATGTGTGCCTGCGTGTGCTTGGGAGGGGGCAACCCCATAGCTCCATTAAGAGCATGTCAAACGTTTTTTTTTTTTTAAAACAAAAAAAGATTTTATTTATTTATTCATGAGAGACACAGAGAGAGAGAGAGGCAGAGACACAGGCAGAGGGAGAGGCAGGCTCCCTGCAGGGTGGTGTGGTGTGGCAGGACTCATCCCAGGTCTCAAGGATCACACCCTGGGCTGAAGGCGGCGCTAAACCACTGAGCCACCCGGGCTGCCCCAAGAGTGTATAAAATGGTCTTAGGGGTGCCTGGGTGTCTTCCTTTTGGCCCAGATCATGATATCGGAGTCCTGGGATCGAACTTCATGTCGGGCTCCCTGCTCAGCAGGGGAATCTGCTTCTCCCTCTGCCCGCCCCCCCGCCCCCGCCTTGTGCTCTCTCTCTCTCTCTCTCTGTAAAAGAAATAAATGAAATCTTTAGAAAAAAATCATCTTAGTGACAACTGTTGACTTGAATTAGGCCGAGTCTGAGATCTTGCAGCAGGACACCTTGAAGAAGTGAAAGGAACATGGTGTCCTGGAGGAATGTGCACCCTGCAGATTCAAAGCACATGCACAGGGGAAGGGCCAAGGACTCCTTGCCCCCCGTACCTGTGAGCCGCCCCCCACAAGGCACCCTGGGGGTGCAGAAAGCAGGGTCCCACAGGGAGACCCACTCGTAGTGGTCCGGGCCAGGGAGAAAGGATGTGACATGTGAGGACACGCTCACGGACAAATTCAGAGTCAAGTCTGGCAGCATCAGTATTTGTCAGCCCTCCTAAAGAGAGCAGAAGACGTGTGCACCCGGACGCGGAGGTCTCCCTTAGCCCAGACGCCAGCAGCCACCCTGGGGGGCTAGCCAGGTGCCTACAGCAGCGGGAGCAGTAGGAAGTAGAAGCGGCCCAGGTGCAGTCCATGGGGTAGGGGAGATCTCGGGAGTCAGGTCACAGGTGTGTTCAGGTTGTGAGGGGGGTGAGTGGTCCAAGGGACTGGCCTGCAGTTCTAGATGTTCTAGATAACTTGGCAGCAGTGGTTGGGATGAGAGGATCATGTTTGTACCCAAGAAAGGAGGTGCATGAAATATCAAGGGGCTTGGTGTCGGACTCACTGGGGAGTTTCCAGGAAAGGTGCTGGATAAGGAGCTTCCTGGGGGGAAACCGACAGGGGACATGTCCATGTCTCGCTTAGGGGTCTGGAGGACGGTCACACTCAGCATTTTGGCTCCTGGCAGGCGGTGGGCATTGGACCAGAGAATGAGTGGGCTTTGGGGCACGGTGAGGAACTTGGTGTGGACATGGGGGCCCCACCTGGAAAGTGAGTGGCCCACCAATGGGTGGCAGGACAGACGTGGAAACAGGGGAGGGGCTGCAGGCTCGAAAAAGCTTTCAGGCACAGCGTCTGGGTCCCCCTAGTTGCAGGGTCTACCTTTAGCCCTACAATGTGTTGTTATTTTGTGTTTTTCTTGTAGAACACCCCCCTCGAGAACATTTGGAAATAACATCTGGAAACTGAGAGTTTTCTTCCCAACAGTTGAAATAACCCCCAGGTCACCGCGTCGTAATCATAGTGTTCACATAGTAGACTTCATATAACATCGGCTATTGTTTCCAAAGCAACTTGAGATAGGGAAACATTGAGTGACACGCTACGTCTGCAGGAGATGATGGGACAAGGGGGTGCCCCCTCTAATGAACGTGAGAGGTGGGTGCTGTGCAGAAGCGGAGAGCCTGGCTGGTTGTGCATCTGCTTTTTTTTTTTTTTTTTTTTTTTAAGATTTATTTATTTGAGAGAGTGAGAGAGAGAGAGCATGGGGGAGGGGTGGGGAGTACAGAAGGGGAGGGAGAAGCAGACTCCCTGCTGAGCAGGGAGCCCGATGCAGGACTCCATCCCAGGGCCCTGAGATCATGACCTGAGCTGAAGGCAGGTGCTTCACCGACCGAGCCACCCAGGGGCGCCTGAAAACATTTTTAGTGATACACTTCAGTTCAGTGGCAGGAAGCACGTTCACAGTGTCCTGTGACCCCACCGTGCATCTCCAGAACTCTTCATCACCCAAACTGAAATTCTGTCCCCATTAATCCCTGGCTCCCCGATCCCTCTCCCTCCAGCCCCCGGCACCCACTGTTCTGCTGTCTGTCTCTGTGACTGGGCCGGCCGCCAAAAGTACCTTGAATAGATGGGCTTATTCGGCATTCATCCTTTGGTAACTGGCTTCTTTCACTTCGCCTAGTGTTTTCAAAGTTCATCCACGTTGTAGGATATGTCAGTACTTCCTTCCTGAGGCTGAAGAATATTCTGTTACGTTCACCCCCCCACACACACCCCACGTCTCCTGCATTCTGCTTTGCCATCTGTTGGTGGACATTCGGGTTGTTTCCCCTTTGCGGCTGGTCAGTCACGCTGTCCTGCACACGGGTGTACGTGGGGGTGTCTCCGGGGCTTTGGGTGTATACTCGCAAGTGGAATCGGTGGACGGCCTGGTGGTTCTCGTTTTACTGCCCAGGAACCGTCATCCTGCCCCTGCCGTAGCCACTTGCTGCTTTCTGTGTTACTGATAGTTGCGGTCACGGTGGATGTGAGGTGGGATTTCACTGCAGTTTGGATTTGCGTGTCTCCAACGACTAGTGACATTGAGCATCTTTTTCCTGTCATTTGTGTGTATTTCACGGCCGCCTGTATATCTTCTTCGGAGGAATGTTTATTCCAATCCTTTGCTCATTTTAAAAATCAGATTGCTTGGGTGCGTTTTTGTTTTTTTTTTTTTTTTGGTTGCATTGTAAGAGTTCTATATATCCTGGATATTAACTCCTTATCAGGTATAAGTGTAATTGTACGTATTTACTCCCATTCCGTGGGCCACCTTTCCATTCTGCTTTGTGTGAGGTGCGTGTAGGGTTGGGCAAGGACCAAGTGTGTTGATTGTGTTGTAGGCAGAGTTCCTACTGTGGAAAGGAGATGCTAATCTGGGATACAGGAAAGCAAGAACCCACAGGGGGCTGGATTGGAATTGGAGACAGTGGCATAAGTCACGATTTCATCTATTTGCTGACACAACAACACACACACGTGAATGTTCACGTTAGGAAGTCGTAACTTGTAAACTGTCAATGATCTCTGATGTAGTCATGTTCTGGCACCTCACTAGCAATGAGCACTCCCGCTGCCCGCATCTGGGCGGGTAGATAGAGTTCCTCAGTCAAGGAGCTGGAAGTCCTGGGGAGGCAAGATCGCTTGTGGGGCCAGCATGGGGACGGATGCAGGGTGAGCCCGGAGCATGTTCTTGGGCCAGAAAGTAAGTGATCAGAGATAATGGGAATGTCTCAAACGTCCAGGTGCCCATTGCAGGAGCTCTGGAGGTCACATCTGGGACGTGCTAATTGTCGAACAAAGGTGAGCGCGGGTTCGACATGGAACAAAATGGTTCAACGCTGATGAGTCAGTGAGTAACCGCATACATGTGTGTGTTTCCTGGGGCCACCTGATGGAGCAGCACAAACAAGGTGACTTCAAACATAGGAAATAGAGGATGTCCGCAGAAAATCCCCGTGTCAGCGGTCCACACTGTTGGGAGTCTCCAGGGAATCTTTTTTTTTTTTTGCCTCTTCCAGCTCCTGGTGACTGTCCCTTGTGGTGTCCCTTGTATCGTGGAGGCATCAGCTTGCTTTCTCCCTCACCTTCTCAGAGCTGCCCTTCCTCGGTGTCTGTGTGGGTCCCTTCCTCTTCTTGTAAGGACACCTATCATTGTGTTTAGGCTCCCTTTAAATCCAGGACAGTTTTTGTCTCAGGGTCCCTTCACTTGTTACTGCTGCAAAGACTATTTCTAGATAAGGTCACATTTGAAGTTCTGGGTGAATATGAATTTTGAGAGACACTATTTAACCCACTATGTTCCACAAATAAATAGAAAGGATGGGGAAGAGAGGGCACTTCCCTATAACAAACTGCCAATTAGGGGACTCTGGGTGGCTCAGCGGTTGAGCGTCTGCCTTCGGCTCAGGGCGTGATCCTGGGGTCCCAGGATCGAGTCTCACATCGGGCTCCCTGCAGGGAGTCTGCTTCTCCCTCTATGTCTCTGCCTCTCTCTGTGTCTCTCATGAATAAATAAATAAATAAATTTTTAAAATGCCAATTAATAAATGCGCAGTGAGCAGGAAAAATCCCATTTAGCGATAGTAATTGTAGAGGTTGATTTGGGCAAGAGTCCTCAATGAATGCTGAATCTAATTAGAAGAGGCCACACATGGTGGGGAGCAGGAAATGTTTCTGGCCCACAGTGTTTCCCACCGCCCCCCCATCCCAGCCCTCATTTGCAAGGGGACAGTTAACGACAAGACTGGAGAGGCATAGGACGTCGCCCTAACTCGGTGATCAAGGCTCACACCACCCGGGCGGGCCGATGGACACGTTCTTCTGAGAAGGGTGTCACTTGGGTTGCTTTCCAGCTGGAGATATGACACCTGACTCTGACGGTGGCACACACCAGCAAGCCCAACTGGAGAAGCATCTTACTGAAACAGTTGGCTTTTAGCAGCAAACCTCAAGGTCGTGAAGGACGAAGATGGCCAAGGAACGGGACTATGGGACGGGGTGACCACATGCACTGTGTGATTCCAGATGGGTCGGTGCTATGGCAAAAACACGTGATGTGGGTATCGGTGGAACGTTTGATGAAATTGAAATGTGGGCGTAAATTACTCAAAAATGTCCAAGTTAACTTCCCTGAGTTTGTGAATCATAGGGAGGTCGTTGAAGAGAATGTCCTGACGTTTGGGATGTATATACTGTGCATTAATGGATAACGTAATGTCTACAGTCTATTCGGAGTCTTCGGAAGGGAGAGCACGGCGTGTGCGGAGACAGTATGGTGGACACATGGGGGAAATATGAAAAATTTGTGGGTCTGATCAAGAGGATGGGTGTGTGTGTAGGGGGGAGTTTCCTGCATGAATCTTGCAACTTTTTTGTAAATTGGAATTGATTTACAGGGACTCCTGGGTGGCTCAGTAGTGGAGCATCTGCCTTCGCCTCCGGATGTGATCCCCGAGGTGCCGGGATCGAGTCCCACATCGGGGCTCCCTGCAGGGAGCCTGCTTCTCCCTCTGCCTCTCTCTCCGTGTCTTTAATGAATGAATAAATAAAATCTTAAAAAAAAAAAAGGAAATGATTTACAAGTAGAGGATTGAACAGGTCATTACACACGTGTGACCATAGCCAGTGTCTCTAAGAAGAAAGACACAAACAGTTGTGTTTTATTGGAAATGGTGTCAGACCTCACACAGGGCTGGGGAGGCTGGCGGGGGGGTGGGGGGGTGGGAGACGCTCGTGTTTTCGACACCAGTTTCTTCAACGAGGCTGAAAGTTGCCAGGTCTGAGTCTCGTCTCTAGATTGCCAGGACTTCTAACACATTTCCCCTTCGCTTTTTCATTATAGAAAACGTCAGGCGGACACACAATGAGACTAAGTACAGTGAACCCCTCTATATTTTTCCTGCAGCCTCCACAGTTACACGTCCTGTTAATTTCGTTTCATTTCCCCCGGCCCTCTTAATGGGTCCCAGACAGCCTTAATTTTTTTTTTTTTTAACCTGTAAATACTTCAGCATGAATGGTAAGGACTGTTCTCCACATAATCTCAATACTGTTATCACAGGCGTTATCTGAGACCCAAGCCCTGCCCTGTTTTCCCCAGCCGGCTAGAAAATGGCCTTTGACACTTGCCTCGATCGCAGCGGGGGTGCAGGCGAGGGGTGCCCCCGAGCCTCGGTGTTCGCCATCCGAGCGGCCCTCAGCCAGACCTGGGGTTTGCAGCGGGTCTGCGCCGCTGCGTGGCGGCAGGTGCAGAGGTGTTCGCGCAGTGCAGGGCCTGTGGGCGCTCTGGGGGGGAAGGACCCCGCTGGGTCCTGGTGCAGAGGTGTGTGGGGGCGCTGGGCGGGCCCCGACGAGCTGGTCTGGCCCTTCTGCCCCGGGCCCTCTGGGTGGGGTGCTCCGGGAGAAAGGGGCTGCGGTGCGCTGCCTGGAGCAGGTGCTTCCTCGCCACTCTCGGGGCCCGGTGTCGTCACACAGAGGTTATCCAGGTGAAGGAAGACAAGGCGGAGGAGATATGGGACCTCTTGGGTCCCTCCGACCCCTTCCTGCATTTCTCAGCGTCAGCGCATCAGAAGGGTCCGTTTTGTGTGTCTCGGAGCAGAGGGTGTGATGTCCAGCCCCCCAGGGTTGGGGGGACCCGTTTACAGTCCGTAGGGCAGGTGAGGGGGTTTGTATCCAGAGCACCTGACCCCTGAGGTAGATGAGAAGGTCAACGTCCCACTTGCAGCAGAGACACAGCGCACAGCAAGCAGTTCACGGAGCAGCAGATGCAAAGGGCCAGAACCCCTAGGAAGGCGTTGGGCCTTGTTAGGCTCGAACATGATGCAGGTTACAAGACAGTCACCCCCCGCCAGTGGCGTTCCCCCTGAACTTTGGCTGGAGTCACCAGTGGGTAACGAGAGCCATGCCAGCGGTGATGTGGGTGGCGTGGTGCTGGGGGAGGGTGGTGCATGCTGCCACTTGGAGGGCGGTCGGCACTGGCTCTTACCGTCACAAGGGTGCACGTCCTGGTCTTGCTCTAGAACGAGACATGTGTGCCCGGGGGGCACGCTGCTCACTGCCGCCCCAGTTCGAATGGAGAGGAGTTGGAAACAGCGACGTGTCTTGCAATGGGAGCCAGATAGCCGGCACTGTGTCTCCTTGGGGGCTGACATGGAAATGGGGACCCCTGGGTACCAACAGAGCAGTGATTCAGCGCGGGATGCTGGGTGGGACTAAAGTCAGGCCACAGAGGGATGCATGTTGCATGTGACTGGTGTAAAAAAATCCCCCCACTATCTCCCCTCCTGTGTGTGTGTGTGTGTGTGTGTGTGTGTGTGTGTGTGTGTGTGTAGATGCTGGCCTCCAGAATCAGGCGTCTAGTCTACAAACACAGAATGACACCAGCAGTTCCCCAGGGGGAGGGGAGAGGAGGGCAGAGGGGTCTCAGGATCTTTTGTGCCGTTGTGCCTCCCGCACCGGTGACACCTCGTTGGGTCCTTTCTTTAAGCTGCCAGGGAAGACACTGTGTCTGGCATTTGAATAAAGGAGTCGAGGCTGTTGTCACAGACGCTGTTGCCTCCCATCACCTCCCTCCTTGCTTTGTCCTTTGCTGGCCAGAGCAGGAGGTGAAGGAGAACCGTGGGAAGGCTGTCTGTCGAGGAGACCGTGGCAGTTCTTAAGCCTGTTGGGGAGCGTTTTGATTTTTAGGGTGTTCACAGACAGGTAAGGACATCCCAGGGAGGCTGGGATGTGGGAACCCTAGGCCAGCCAGTTCCCCAGTTCTGCAGACTCTCCACCTCCAAGTGTCACATCCCCATCCCGTTCTTCACATATTGATCCTTTTTGAAGCTGTCCCCAAACCCTCCACGTGGAGTTGCACCTGCTGGGCAGCTTGTTGCAGGGCAACAGGGGGCAGCCAGCTCCCCCCCCTTTACTGCCACGGTCCCCAGAGCCACTGAGATATTTGGACCTTATGTAAATAGCCGCAAGAACCAGAGTCTTCTGCATATTTTGAAACCAAAGCAAAAAACAGGAAATCTGAAAGAATGTTAAGATGGAACTATAGTGGGAGCTGTCTTTCAAAACTAACAGCTTTGTGTTTCTCCGGTTGTGAGGCCGGAGGGCCGTTGCTCTCACTGGATGACTTTCCGTAAAGACAACACCACATGGGCACAGGGTGGATGACGTGACCCCCACAGAAAGGGATGCTGGAGCCCTAACTCCCAGGACTTCAGAATATGATGTTAGCTGGAGAGAGGATTTTTACAGATGTGATCAAGTTAAAATGAAGTCATGACGGTGGGTCCTAAGGCAGTCTGACTGGCGTCCCTACAAAAAAGGAGAAACCAGGGCCCAGAAACAGCCTTGCGGTGGAGGGAAGGTGACAAAGGTGACGAGAAGACACAGGGAGAAAAGATGCCAAAGTCAGCCAGGCCCACATCTTGCGATCTCGGGGTTCAGCCTCTAGGTCAGTGGGATGATGAATGCCTGTTGTTCTGGTGCTGTCTGTTACCATGGCCTGTGCTGACCGATACGCTGCTGCCAGACACCCCTTCTGTCGATGAGCCCGGGAGCCCCGGGACTGGTCAGTGTTAGGGTCTGGAGCTGGGTCCCAGACACAGCAGGGCCAGCGCCGCCCGATGGGGATGAGCCACTTGGCACAGAGGGCAGGGCTGTCCTCCTGGAGAGCTCGCTGTCCCGTGCTGCTCTCTCGACAGCGCTGTGGCCAGCCCTGTGTGCTGCTGCCAGCCTCCAGGCTGCCGACAGGGGGCCGTGGGGCAGCCGCCCTCCTGTCCCCCCACGTTCCTCCAGCCTCTTGCCTGACTCTCGATGGGGGACCTGAGGCTTTGACGGGGGCGGGCAGAGTGGGAGGGGGCAGCCCCCAGAGGTCAGAGCCGGGTGAGGTGCCTGCACACGCTCCCCTCCGGGGTGAGGCCTCCTCGAGGTGCCAGGCGCCCATCCCTTTGTGACTCTCGGGGGAACCACGGTAACAGCAAAAACACAACCCGCTGAGAGCAAACATCCTGGGCGCTAGGATCTCGCTGCTTGTCAGCGTGGGTGATTTATCGGGGCCTGGAAGCCTTTGAAGCGGGAGGCGATTGGACTCCTTGAAGTCTGGCCCCGCGGGGAAGCCATGGAAGCACCAAATGGAGAGGAAGGGGCGAGGGGCCCCGGCTGGCTCGTGGGGTCCCCGGCTCCTGGTGTGGGGAGGGTTTCTCCTTTCTTCCCTTTTGTCCTGTTCCAAGGCTCAGGGGTGGCCCTGGGGGCAGTGGAGAATTGCTAGCAAGCAGAAAGAGACCTTTTGTGGGGACCTCCCTGGCAGGCTGCAGGGGCACGCGACCAGCAGGGTGGTACACGATGTCAGCTCCTTTGGGTGCTGGACAGTGGGCATCGCAGGGGGCCGCACAGGGCGGAGAGTTCTAGGCAGGGGTGTCGCCGCGCACCCCAGCAGATGGCAAGGAGGCGTTGGCAGGGGCCGAGGCCACGTGCTAGGTGTCACCCAGACACAGCCTGGTTGCATCAGGAATGGTCCAGTGCCTGATTATTTCATTGTGAAGATTCAGATGGCTGTTTTGACCTCTATGAGTTTTCTTTCATGGTTTGCAAAATTCAGTATGTCTTCGTCATTTCATTTTGGGAGAAGGAAAACCAGCCCATTGTTTCTCAAGGCAGAGCTCAGGCACAATGACTTCTAATTAGTGGAGGGTTTCCAGAGTTCAACTAAAATTCACTTAACTTTGATTGTTGTTTTCTTCTGCTACTCTAAACTTGGAGCCCATTTCTTTTCTTTTTGAATAATAATTTAAAAAAAACATCCCCCAAACCCAAGATAGTCCAGTTTCTCCTACTTGACTAAGTCACTTTAGATCATGGACTCTAAAAGCCAAGCTGATTCAAAACAAAACAGAACAGAGCAAAACAAAAGAGAAAGAATGAAAACCAAGTGTGGGTATAAGCCGATTTGCTCAGTTTTAAGGTTTTTAATTAATTAATTAATTAATTTTTAAGAAGATTTTATTTATTCATGAGAGACACACAGAGAGAGGCAGGGACACAGGCAGGGGGAGAAGTCGGCTCCATGCGGGGAGCCTGACGTGGGATTCGACCCGGGTCTCCAGAATCATGCCCCGGGCTGAAGGCAGCACTAAACTGCTGAACCACCAGGGCTGCCCAGGATTAAGGTTTTTAAAATGCTCTCTATAATGTTTTGTTCCTCCTGGCTATAGAATGGGGCTTGCCCTGTATTTGGGTGTGTGGGGCGTGGGGTTGGGGGTTTTTACAATGTTGAGGGAGCTTTGGCTTGGGCCCAATTATCAATCTACTGTTGGGCCCAACTATCAATCTACCGTTGCAGGTATTTATTTAAAGAATCATTATGTGACAACCCCCACAAAACAATTCTATGCTGTTTTCTGTTTTTTACAGAAAATAGATTCTTCCAAGGGGCCTCCCTCTTGGCTTTGGGGCTTCATTTAGCTCTCTCTGGAATGTTTAAGTCTTACATCAGGGTAACTCACGTATTTATTACAGGACGAGGTACGAGTCAGGAAACACCAATCATACACGAAAAGCCCAGTAACACATGCTGATGGTTTGGGAAGAACCCCGTGAAGGGTGTAAACTGAGAAGCTCCCCCTCCCCCACCTCCTTCTCATGCCCCCGCCCCCCATCCCGAGATCCCCAGATAGATGGCGGCCCGTCCATCTTGGCAGTCTCTGTGCTTCATTCCAGATGCTTTCTAGGCACATGTGCTTGCCTGTGCATCTCCTTTGTCTTTATTTAAATTGTGGCAAAATTTGCCTAACATAAAATTAACCATTACATTTATTTATTTAAAGATTTTGTTTATTTCAGAGAGAGAGAGAGAGAGAGAGAGAGAGAGAGAATGAGCAGGAGGAGGGGCAGAGGGAGAAGCAGACTCCCTGCTGTGCATCCCAGGATGTCCGGGATCATGACCTGAGCTGACTGAGCCACCCAGGCACCCCAGAATTAACCTTTATGTATGTATGTATGTATGTATTTATTTATTTATTTATTCATTCATTCATTCATTCATTCATTCATGAGAGACACATACAGAGAGGCAGAGACACAGGCAGAGGGAGAAGCAGGCTCCCTGCAGGTAGCCTGATACAGGGCTCAATCCTGGGACTCCAGGATCATGCCCTGAGCCAAAGGCACACGTTCAACTGCTGAGCCACCGGGGCTGCCCAGAATTAACCATTTTAAAGTGCACAACCCAGGGGAGTTTAGTCTACTGACAGTGTTGTGCTCCCCTCCCAACTCCATCTGGTTCCAGAACATTCCCATCGCCACACTCACGGACTCTGTCTCTCTGGATTTGCCTTTTCTGGAAATTTTACATAAATAGAATCCTACACTGTGTGGCCTTTGTATCTGGCTTCCCTCACTGGGCAAAGTGTTTCCAAGCCCGTGCTGTGGCATCCCTGATCTGTTTTTATATTCAGTGAGATTATACCACACAGACTGCGCTGCTGTTTTGAACAACACTGGCTCTTAGAAATCTTTCCCTATTAGTGCATGCCAGGCACCATTTCCACCTCTCGGCCTTTGCTAATATCTGCCGGTGGAGGCCCAAGGATGCCCACATTTCACTGGCCTCCCACCGGTGGATCTTTCTAATCCGAAGTTGGAGCTGATGCATACACTTCAGTGCTGCAGGGAACATCTGGATACACATTTTGTTTTGTTTTGTTTGCACTTGTGTATCTGGAGAGTCAGTTCCCAGAAGTGATTTTTTTTTTTTTTAAATCTAGCATGTTTATGTTTAAATCTTTCATAGATTCTACAGGATTGCTCTTCCAGAAGGCAGCACTTTATCCTCCCATTCCCGGGGTGCGAGCCAAGCCCTGTCCAACTCTGGGCATTGTCAGGCATTTTCATCTTGTTAAGCCTGAAAAGTGGAAATGGTATGTTAATCCTGTGTATTGACATTTTACCGTGAGGCCAAGTGTCTCCTAAGTCCCCGTGTCTTCCTTTTTTCAGGGAAATAACTGTTTACTTTTTCTACTAATTTTCTGTTAGTTGTTCTCTGTTATTTCCCTGACTGCTCTTTTTTTTTTTTTTTTTTTTAAGATTTTTATTTATTCATGAGAGACACAGAGTGGCAGACAGGCAAAGAGAGAAGCAGGCTTCTCGCAGGGAGCCCGATGTGGGACTCAATCCCTGGACCCTGGGATCACGACCTGAGACAAAGGCAGATTCTCAACCACTTTTAGCTCTATTCCTGATCACATTTAACTGTTGATCACGGGAAAGTATTTTTTCTTTCCCGTGATCAAAATTGTCCTTGGTCTTTGCTTGATGGTATTTGTTTCTATGCAGAAAGTTTTATGGGGACAAATGAAACTGGCTTTTCTATACTTTGAATTTTGCCACAGTAATGTTGTTTTTAATACTATCCTTTTTGGAGGGGTTCTTATGATTTATCTCTTAGGGTTGAATCTTTCATTGACATGGAATTCGGATCCACCTTTACTCTCCTCAGACAAATTGCTTGGAGATCCTTTATTGAATCATGCATTCCTTTCCATGATGGGAACAGCAGCCTTTTCTGGGTATTAAAAATTCCTTGTTAGCTTGGCGTTATTTTTAGGTTGTTCACTGGCTGTCCCACTTTCAGATACCACAGCTTTATATGTTTTAACATTCGGCTGCAGTAATCCGTTCTCTTACCCCCACCCCGCTCCCCAGAGTTTTTTTAGCTAGTCCCACTTAGCTTTCTGAATGAATCTTGGAGCAGTTTTATTCTTCAGTAAAGCAAGTTCTCAAGGGTCTGTTTTCCTGAGTGCAGCTTCAGCTTTACCTTTTAGATTGTGTCACATATCGTGCAATGTTTTTATTACTGTTGTTCCCAGGGTGGTCTGTAATCTCAGTTTCTGTATCTTCTGTGATTCGAGAGCAGGTTAAGAAGAAACCTTGATTGGGATGCCCGGGTGGCTTAGCTGTTGAGCATCTGCCTTCAGCTCAGGGCGTGATCCCGGGGTCCTGGGATCGAGTCCCACATTGGGCTCCCCACAGGGAGCCTGCTTCTCCCTCTGCCTGTGTCTCTGCCTCTCTCTCTGTGTCTCTCATGAATAAATAAATAAAATCTTTAAAAAAAATTTAATGATCTAACGTTTAAAAATGCTATGACAAAGTGGATAGGACTGTTGGCATCTGAGGATGTGTCAGTATTTACTGGAGAGTGATGAGGACCACAAGCGTCGGCGGCACCCTGTCCGTCCTGGGGACCCAGCCCCCGGCTGGCCAGGACAGCCAGCCACTGTGTGGTGCGCATCATATGGACAGGCCTCTGGGCGCCACGGTAGTCCCTCAGCAGCAACTTCAGGTTGGGATTGGCCTGTGCTCTTCGGACAGATTGTCCCATATCTTTGGATGTGCCCATGAGAGGAGGCGTTATTATTACCCCCGTGATGGTTGAGGAAGCTGCAGCAGGGAGGGATATGACCTGCCCAGAGCCATGCATCTGCGCTGGTGGGGGCTGGGGACCCAGCTCTCTGAGTCCCACTCACCCACCCCAGAGTCAGCAGGGCCACTGACCTTGGAGTGCAGGCCACCTTCCTTTCTTCTGTCCCCACACTGCGGTGGGCTGTAGGTGCACCACGGACTGTCCCCACGGGAGCTTCCACTGAAGGAAGGTTCTGTTCCACGTCCCAAGGCAGAGGGACACACAGGCCATTCAGGGCCCCAGAGGGAGGCATCGGGTCCGTCGGGAGCAGAAGTGGGAGTGGGGGGCAGTGAGGCCAGAGCCTTCCTTGGGCTTTTGCAGGAAAGGTGAGGCCAGGCCGAGAAAGCAGCTTAGGCTTGGCCAGCTGGAATCTGGTGAGCTCTGGGCCCTGGGGGCTCTCCCTTGTTGGGTTCCTGGGCCCGGAGCACTTGGGGGTGTGGGAGCTGCACTGGTTGGTTTGCACAAGAAAGTCCTGCCCGGGAGCCCTTTGCCACCTGGAAGAATTGGGTGGCCCAGGGCGGGGCTGCCTCTCCCCATCTGTGAGGTTGAGGTCCTAGATGCCAGAGCTTTGAGAAAGCAAATAAGCAAATCTAGTTAGCACGGTTGGCTCTATGATGAATGGGTGCCAAGTAGGCAAGTGCAGAACGTCAGGCAGCCGCAGAGTTAGGAGTGGCAGGCGGCGGCCCCTGGCACGGGCCCCAGCAGCCGTCCTGCCCCAGCCGGCGGGTGGGTGAGGACTTCTCCTCCGGGTGGCCTGCCTGCCGGTCACATTTCACTGTGGGTAGTTTGGGATTTGGATAGGCGTCCAAATGCGATGGAGGGCAGAGGCCACCGGGCGACTTTTGAGATCCTCGGGTCTCGGGGTGTTTTGTTCCCTCCTGGGAGGATGGCTCCAGGGCGAGGAGTCTGGACCTCTGACCTGCTGTGGGAGGACAGTCCCATCCAGGACACAGTTTGGCACTGATGAATAGTTATGATCTGAACAAGACTGCTTTGCTCCGTTGGGCTGCGTGTGGCTTGCGAAACGGGGCTAAAGGTCCATTTCCCCCACTCCAGTGACACACCACTCCAAAAAATGTGTTACTGTGCACTTTTTCAAGTTGTGGTAAAATGCACATCAAATTTGCCATTTTAATCATCATGAAGTGTGCAGTTGGTGGGGATTGACCCCATTCACACCGTTGTGCAACTATCCCCGCCATCTGTCGTCCGGACTCTTGCTCCTGCAGGACTGAAGCTCTGTCCCCGTGAAGCCCAGACTCCCCATCCCTGTGCCCTCCCCCAGCCACTGTCCTTCTCCCTGTCTCTCTGACACTCAAGGGACCTCATGTGCTGGGCTCCTCCACTGTCTTTTCGTGGCTGGCTTATTTCACTTCGTACAACAAGGTTATATGCAGACTGACCACTCTTGATCTTTTGCAAAGGTGGATGGATTTCTGCCTCTCCCAGCAGGGATGACCGGTGGCAATGACGATGGCTTGAAGTTTGAAGATGTGCCTCTGTCTGTGGATCCAACTTAAATCGCTGTTGGAAGGGAAAATGCCAGACGTCTTCTTAAGTGCACTCTTGAGCAACGTGGGGTCTGGGGGCACTGACTCCCCCTGTGCAGATGAAAATCCCCATATAACTTCCGACTCTCCCAAAACGTAACTGCAGTCACTCTCCTGTTGACCGGAAGCCTTAGCAATAACATATCAGCAACGGATTAGGATGGTTTGTAGGGTGTGTGTGAGTGTAACATATTGCATTCTTACAAAAATTCAGCCAGAGGAAAGAAAATGTCATTAAGAAAATCGTAAGGAAGAGAGAATACATTCATGGTACCCTAATGTATTCATCAAAACGCTTTTCACGTAAGTGGATAGTTCTGCTCAGTGTGAACCTGTGGTGTTTGAGGGTCAATTGTACATGCCAGTCAGACCCAAACAACTGAGGCCGGGGCCACGGAAGGCAAGTTACTCGTTCCCCACCAAAGAGGAATATGGGCAGCTGGCTGTTCTGTCCAGGAGTCCGTCACTGTGGGGTCAGAATGGTGTCCGCCCCCGGATCCGCCCCACCGCTTCTGTTAGATGGATGGAGCAGGGGGCCGGCTTTCCTCCCCCCACCGACCACCCCTCCTAATAGAGGGTCTCCATTATCACGAGTTTGAGCTCTGGTAGATTAACCCATCTGTAGACTTGCTGCCGTACAAGAAGCTTCGGGGTGTGTACATTTTGACTCAGGGAGTAATTAGGAGAGGGGATTGAGAATTGGGGCTTGTGCAGAGACAAGTCCTAAGTTTGTGAATAAGTGGGTGGTTGTGCCAGGCACGAGAAGTGTGCACACGCACACATACTGGAAGCCAAGGACATCACTGGGGGCCTGGCTTGGTGAGCTCACCTGCACTGGATGGGGGCAGAGCTTGCCCGGGAGGGGCTGGGGTCGTAAGGCGTGAAGGCCGTATTGAGGAATTGCATTCCTGAGAGCTGTGTGAGTTCATGTCTGCAAGACAAACAGGTGCTGGGTGCTGGGAGGGTGTCCTTCTCCAGAGAACCAGAACCCCACGGGCATGATCGTCTTAGTGTGGTCCCTGGGCCAGCAGCACCTGGGTGAGAACTTGTTAGAAATGCAAGTTCTTGGGGCACCTTGGTGGCTCAGGGGCTAAATGCCCTCCTTTGGCTCACATGATCTCAAGGTCCTGGGATCGAGTCCTGCATCGGGCTCCTTGCTCAGCCAAGCATCTCCTTCTCCCTCTGCCTGCCACTCCACCTGCTTGTGCTCTCGCTTTCTCTCTCAAATAAATAAATATAATTTAAAAAAATGCAAGTTCTTCTGGCCCAAGAACTGAGCCCGGCAGAGGGCCCTGGGCTCAGGGATGTCACAGAGGTACCAGTGGGGCTGTTCCTCTGACAACCCTGTTGTCCCCCCAGCCCTGTGTGCCCGGGGACCCTGCTTGCCTTAATCAGGAGGATAGTGAGCAGGTGGGCAGGTGCACGGTCCAGAAAATGGGCTCCTTTGTGCGGACATTATTTGCAACAGGCCACGAATTTATAAGCACATTGGTAAAAATCTCAGATCAGTGTTAAAGTATTGATCAGTGCTGTCAACCTGAGTGATTCTAGGGCAGTGATTACTCAGAGAGATTAACTGTGGTCCTTGAGGCACCGTCTTTAATGCTTTCTGTACAAATTTTAGGAAGAAAGCATGTGTCCAGATGTGTGTTCATTTCCTCAGCTCGTGGTCTCCAGACCCATTTTCCTTCCCACGTCCTGAAGTAGCCAGTGGCAGGTTTTCTTGTCTTGGATGTTTCTGGCACGCGGTTTCCAGACGCTGGCGTTGCGGGGGGTGTGCAGCTCTGAATGCTGCCCGGGACGCATCATTTCAGCTAGCCAGAGTGGTACCTGCTGTACACCCAGGGGCTGCCCATTTGTTGGTTTATTCAGCAACATACAGGGAGCCTCTCTGTTGCCAGGTGCACACTGAAATCCTCAGAGCTGGTGACAACATATGCTTCATGGTCTCATATTGTTAATTATAACTTCAAGAAGTCTTTGGCGTGTGGGAGTGTTTTTTTTAAAGATTTTATTTATTTTAGAGAGAAAGAGAGAGAGTGCATGTATGTGTGTGTGTGTGTGTGTGTGCACGCACAAACAGGGGAGGGACAGAGGAAAAGGGAGAGAGAGAATCTGGAGCAGACTCCACACTGAGCATGGAGCCTGATGTGGAGCTCAATCTCACGACCCTGAGATCATGACCTGAATGGAAACCAAGAGTTAGACACTTAATGGACTGAGCCACCCAGCCACCGAGGGAGTAGCTTTATGTGGAGGTTGAGGTGTCTTTGGGCAGGATTTGCTTGATGGGGCTGGGGGAGGCCACGACCAGCAGAGCCCCAGCATGTGGGCCTATGGGGGATGGTGCTTGGATATGCTTCGTGCTGTGTACGGAGGACAAAGGTCCGGACAGGCTGCGGGACCCACCCACAGGGCCCATCTGCAGAGCTTGACAGGAGAGGAGATGCTAAAACCCAGGAGTTGGTGCTTTGGAAAAGGTTCTCATGTAATGCTTATAAAGACTCTTCAAGGGGCATCCGGGTGGCTCAGCGGTTGAGCATCTGCCTTTGGCTCAGGTCATGATCCCAAGGTCCTGGGATTGGGTCCTGCATCGGGCTCCTCACAGGGAGCCTGCTTCTCCCTCTGCCTATGTCTCTGCCTCTCTCTCTGTGTCTCTCATGGATAAATAAATAATTCTTAAAAAAAAAAACTTCAAGTCTGCAGAACATGAAACAGTTAGTATGCACATCTAATTGCCACTATGTAAACTGTTTCTCATTGCATTGTAAGGATTGGGGCGGGGGGCAGGTGAGATTGGTGTGAGTTTCCCTTACACAGACCCGGTACATCTAGGAATGCGGTTTTGGGGTCACAGGGTGACTGTGTGTAGTGTTTGAGGCACAGCCAGTCTGTTTGTCGCAGGGGCCCACATCCTCACCAGGCAGGGTGTGAGGGATCTGGCTCCTCACATCCTTTGCAGTACTTGGCGGTGGCCTTCTTTTATTTATTCATTTACTATTTATATTTATTTGTTTATTTTTAAGTAGGTTCCATGCCCAGCGGGAGCCCAACCCAGGGCTTGAACTCATGCCTGGAGATCAGGAGTCCCATGCTTAACTGAATGAGCTACCCAGGCTCCCCGAGTTGGCCTTCTTTTTGATAAATGCTGGCCTTGGCCCACTGCCCTCTGTCCTCGCCCCCCTCCCTCAGGCGGGAGGGTCAAGCATGGTATTTATTCTTAAATAAAAACAAGTGTGTGAAGTTAAAGACGAAATTAACATCATAGTTCCAGAGATTTCGAATCAGCAGTGTGTGCTCTATCAATATTCAGGTCCCAGTGATAACACTGTGGAGTCTTCTAGGTCATTCGATGAGGGTTACCTTTTCCAGCTTCTTACCGGTTGCTCAAAAGATGAGGGGAAAATAGCTCTCAAAGCTTCCATTTCACACAGTGTGCCCCTAATGTCGGGGGTTGAATTGGCTGTCCAGAGGCTGGACTTGCAGACCTCCAGGAGTCAGGTGGCGTCAGAGGGGCAGGTGTAGGGTCGGGGGCCAGGGCTGCTCAGAGCGGTCCCGTCCGGCCTGTGCAAACATGTCTGAGAAAACGCAGGCTTGGTAAGTGTTGGAGCTCTTGGTTCACAGATCCCTCATATTTCACCTGGCGGTGCACAGTGGATACCTGTTCTGAGGTGTGCAGAGAAACCTTCCAGTAAGGTCAGAGCAAGTGGGATGTGAGATCGCAGGCCCGAGTCCCACTTCCCACCACTGCACCCCGCCTCTGGCATCCTGAAATCCCCACTGTGCTAGTGGGAGCAGCTGAAATGAGAATTTAGATTGCCAAGAGCAAGTACCTCCAGAGACTTGGCTAACGTGGTGTTGTAGGAGCCCAGGTACACGTTTGGTAAGAAGAAAAAAAAAATTGAACAAGGCCGTTAACATGTGAAATGATCCTCTGAGATTTTTTTGAAAACGTTCATACTGGAAGCAGACTGGAGGTAGAAGAATAATATTTGGAAGGTCATAAATCACGGTTAGTTGTTCAGACGGTCCTGTGCTCAGGGACAGGGAGGCATCTGTGAGTTGTACTGAACCGGTACTTTTACGAGCTGGCCTTTGCTTTAATATGAATTTATACTGGATGAATTTGGTATTTAAAGAACAGAGTCAAGAAAAAGGAGGCTCGTGTAGGAATCCAAAGCACATTGTGTTATACAGTTGGGCTGAGGAGTTATGGTTGTCTGAGAAGGCAGCTGTTTAAGAAGCAAGAGATCTTGGGGGTGTCTGGGGGGCTCAGTCGGTGAAGTGTCTGCCTTCAGCTCAGGTCACGATCCCAGCCCTGGAATTGAACCCCGCATTGGGCTCCCTGCTTAGTGAGGAGTCTGCTTCTTCGTCTCTCTCTGCCCCTCTCTGCTTGTGCGTGTGTGCGCGCTCTCTCTCTCTCAAATAAATAAAATCTTAAAAAAAAGAAGAAGAAGAAGCGGGGCACCTGGGTGGCTCAGCGCTGGAGCATCAGCCTTTGGCTCAGGGCATGATCCTGGGGTCCTGGGATCGAGTTCCACGTCGGGCTCCCTGCATGAAGCCTGCTTGTCAATCTGCCTGTGTCTCTGCCTCTCTCTCTGTGTGTCTCTCACAAATACATAAATAGAATCTGGAAAAAAAAAAAAAAAAAGAAGCAGGAGACCTTGTATAAAAACCCTATTTATTGGGAGTAGTCATCATGAACACTTATTGGGTGCCTATTAAGCAAAGAAGTTCATTCATGACACCTATGTGTCCCTTAGAGGTTTTCCAGTGTGGGAAGCTGGATGCCATTTGTTTAAAAATGTGTCAAATCTTAGGCCGTGTGGTTGTGTCGAGAAGTGGCCTGGAATGTAAGGTCAACAGGGAATATGGACTTTGTAGAGTCATCGCCGTGGGCTGGATGGGTGGGGAGGGTCTGGCTGGGGGTGGTGGCCAGTGTGTGTCACGGGCCTGACCGGGGCCAGAGAGGGCCGATCGCTGATTCTGTCTTGCTTGTTTTTTCAACTTCAGTCATCTGGAATGAAAGTCGTTTTTGGCTACCACGAAGCTAACCTCTTAGGTGCCACCGCAGACCGTGTGCACGGCTCATGTGCACATGCTTCCTGCCCCTTTTATTTTCACACCAGAATTACTGCCATAGAGTACACATAAACTCTCCTCTTTGGAGGGAAGAACTCACCAGTTTCAGGATATTCGCAGAATCGCACAGGACGCGACATCACCAGTGCCTTCTTTGACAAGATAAGACATTGCTGGCCCATGGCTGTTGTCAGCCTGCAACCGTGGCTGTCTCGCTTGCTCCCGCTTTCACACATTTGTCTTAAAAGGCCTTTTCCTGGGGATGCTTGGGTGACTCAGCAGTTGAATGTCTGCCTTCAGCTCAGGTCATGATCCTGCAGTCCTGGGATCGAGTCCCACATCGGGCTCCTCTCATGGAGCCTGCTTCTCCCTCTGCCTGTGCCTCTCTCTCTCTGTGTATGTGTGTGTGTCTCATGAATAAATAAAATCTTAAAACAAACAAACAAAAAGATCTCCTGAAAGCTGGCATTAGCTTTTCTCTCCATCTTACTGTAAACCATCCTTAAAAGTGTTGAGATCAGGAGCCCCACGTGTGGACAGAGTTCCAGGGTACCCCTGGGCTGGGATCCGTGAAGTCATGTGAGAGAGCCTGCCTAGTGGCCCCGCGTGGCATCTGGGGGCAGGTGCAGGACGGGACGGTAACGTCACTGGAGAGATTGCAGCTGGATACAGCAATGAACGTTCCAGTTATGAAGTGGCCTGACCAGTGAGCTCTGTGCTGCATCCGGTTATCACCTAGCTTGAGCACAGGCGGGACCCCCGCTCGGGGGCCTGAGCGGGAGGTGGCCCACGCTGGCCTCTCTGGCTTTCTGCCCACCTGTGCAGCTGCCTCCCCACTCCACCCCCGAGCACCCCTGCTGTCATCTGGGGCTGCTGCGCACCAGCCACGCTGGCTTTCGTCCATTGTGCAGGGGCAGCCTCTTCTGCCGAGAAGTCCCTATGCCTGCCTGGCCAACACTGTGCTCATAAAATGTGCATCTGCCCTCATCTGGGGTCCTAGGGATCGGGATCGAGTGACCCCCTGCAGTCTTGGGGCCCCAGCTCTCCTGCCGTACCTGAAGGTCCCAGAAGATAGGACTATGGCCGCCTTTCTCACTGGTGCACCCCTATACCGCCTGTGGTGGGCACAGACCCCTGTGCTTCTCAAATTGTGTTGGAAGAAATGATGGGGCTCACCTCGTAAGCAGGTGTGTGTGTGTGTATAGGTATATTTGCGTGTGCACATGCGTAGGGCTTTTTTTGTGCATATCGTTTTTTAAAAAAATTATTTATTCATGAGAGACACACGGAGAGGCAGAGACACAGGCAGAGGGAGAAGCAGGCTCCTTGCAGGGTCCCCGATTGGGGACTCGATCCCAGGACTCTAGGGTCACGCCCTGAGCCGAAGGCAGATGCTCCACCGCTGAGCCACCCAGGTGTCCCCTATTTTTGTGCATATCTGAAGGAAAATAATTCTGTTAGGCTGAACGAATGGTAGAGGACTCCATGCCAGCACAGGTGGTGTGGTCCCCCTGCACCGTGGGCAGCGAGGGCACGAGATCACCCCACCTGGGGCGGCCTCTATGCCTTTTTTTTTTTTGCCACATCAAGTAAACTTCCCCACGATACCTCTTTCCTGGGAGCTCCTCTCTAGGTATCTTTTTCCCCCTAGTTTCTGGGTTTCGGATTCTTTTCTAAAAATCTGCTTTGAGTATCAGACAGTAGTGGGCACAGTTTAGGACCAAAAAACCTGGAGACTGGTGTGTGTGGGGGAGGGGCAGCCTGCGAGGCAGGAGGTGGATTCTGCCCTGAGAGGGTGTTCGAGGCCTGAGCCAGCCCAGGAACGCTGAGCCCAAGCGGCAGCCCTTCAGTGTGCAAGGGAGCGGGAGGAGATTAACGACTGTGCACCCGTGGCTGGTGATGAAGCTGATAACCAGCACTTGAGCAAACACTGGAATTAATTTTGGAGCCTCTGGGAAGGGGAGAGCTGAAGAATTATGGAAGAGCACAGTGTCCTGTGGTTTCATTTGTTCCCATCGACTCGGAAGCAGTGAATGTTTTCTACCCATCGATGAGAAAACCCATGGGTGCTTGGGGGACCTTGTTCTTTTTAAAGATCTTTATTTTTTTAATATTTACTTATTATCATTTTTTCCCTAAGTAGGCTCCATGCCCAACGTGGAGCCCATCGCAGGGCTCAAACCTGTGACTCTGAGATCAAGACCTGAGCTGAGATGCAGAGTCGAATGCTTAACTGAGATGGGTCATGCTACCTAGGTGCCCCTTCAGGATCTTTCTTATTTAGAGAAAACTAATTTAAGTTTTTAAATAACACCCAACAAGCACAGGGGCTTGAACACACGACCCTGAGATCAGGAGTCACGTACTCCATGGACTGAGCCAGCCAGTCTTTCTACCATTGCGGCAGCCAGCCACAGTTGTCTTCCTCTTTGCCTGTTTCTTGGGAGAAAGCAGGAGTTCAGGATCCTTTATATAATAAGACTTCACATTCCAAAAAAGTGTTGCTAAGTTTCTGACCTTAGTTACAAGGAAAGACATATATGAGATAGCTGGTGTCGGGACCAGGAGAAGGGCCCCAAACGTGGCCATTGTCATCCCGTTGGGCGTTCTGCTGGAGGTCTGAGTGACCACAAGGAAAACAGTGACCATGAGGGCCACAGATGGGGTCAGCTGTCTAGTGGGTACGATGCCTTCACTTGAGAATTTTTTGACCTTTTAAAAGAGGAGTTTTGGATTTGAAGTCTGGCAGATGTTGGCATTGGGTAGCAGAGGGTTGTGAGGATAAAGGTTGAAGGGTGGGAGCCACTGGAGGCCGGGGTCCCTCAGGATTTCTCTGCAGGAGGGGGTGCCCCACTGAGGCTTTGAGGAGAGGGCTTAGGTGGCGGCCAGGGGTGCTGGCTGCTGCCCCAAGCATTGATAGGCAGAGCATTACACATGGGAAATGCTTGACGAGATTAGAGAATCCACCAACAGAAAAGTCATGGCAGCTTCCCCCGAACAAAATAAGCTCACAGGACTGGAAATCCGCATGAGCTTATTCATGACTTTGAGTTTCTAATTTCCGTCCAGAGTTACTGACTCCTGGCAAGACCATGGAAGAATTCCAGGCGCCAAAATGATTAGTGGCCAAGGAAACAAATCCCCATGATTCGATCAAGCCAGCACTGGCTCCTTCCTCCTTGGCGCTCTCCTGAGTGGGGCCAGTTGTAGCCAAGATATGACCACACACCTTCCAGAAGCTGCTGGGTTTCCTGGGGTCCTCTTGAAGACTGAGATCTGAGAGCCCGTGTGAACAGACCCTGGGATACCGTTGAGCACAGATGTTACGAATCCCCCAACACCCACTCTAGAACCTAAGCTCAGCCAGCCCTCGGCCTCCCCTCCTCACTCCCTCCGATGGGAACAGAAGCGTATTGGACTCTTCCCCCAGGGGTGCCAGAGGAAGGGATGGGTTCCAGGGGCCGCTGAGGCCGGGCGCGTGTTCGGGTCATCTGTGGGGGCTGCCCATGGGGTCCTGGTCCTCAGTTCACTTCATCCCCCTGTGGGAGGTGGAGTCCATCCTCCACGTCATCTCCTCATCAATGCTGAGCTTGGCGTGGAGATCTCAGCTCCCAGCAGTGCCAGCTGCAGGAAGCCTGCGGGTCCCTGCCGCTGCTCTTAGGATGGTGTCCCTTTGTCTGAACGGCCAGTCGCTGACCGTAGAGGCAACCCTGCTGTCAGATGCTACATTAGGGGGATGGAGATGTTCAGTCGTGGAGGATGGAACCACCTTGGTTACAAAAAGTGGCAAATTGGCTCTTAGTGGTGGTGTTTAGCAGACTTGTGGTGTATTTTTAATCCAGAAACCAGAAAAAGAAACCGAAGGATTCCCCCCTGTGTGAGCCCTGCCCCCCTTCCCTGAGGCCTGTGGGCCCACCTTCAGGTGTCCGGGAGCAGGTGAGGCTTTGAGCTCAGCCACTTCCTGGTGAGCCCCAGTCGTGATTGGCTAAGACCTGCATGGCAACCGCCTTCTCCTTTGCTGGTGATTGGCTGGGGGCCAGTCCCTATCCTGGTTCTGGCCAATGAGGTGTGAGGGAAAGAGGGCTGGGGACAGCCTCTGGCCACCTGCTCCTCCTTCCTGCTGGGGCTGGTGTGATCTCTGCAGCTTGATGGAGACCCTCCGGTACCAAACTTGAGGGTGAAATGTCATTGCAAAGCATGATGCGATGGGCAGGTGGAACTTTCACCCTCTCTGCCATCACTGGACCCCTTCCCGTGGACCTCGTCATCCGTAAAGGCTCTTAAGGTTAGGATTTTTTTGTTTTCTCCTGGAGCCCCCAAAACATCCTAACTCCTAAATGCCAATAGAATTGCATGGGATCCCTGGGTGGCTCAGCGGTTTGGGGCCTGCCTTTGGCCCAGGGCGCTATCCTGGAGACCCGGGATCGAATCCCACGTCGGGCTCCCGGTGCATGGAGCCTGCTTCTCCCTCCTCCTGTGTCTCTGCCTCTCTGTCTCTCTCTCTCTGTGTGTGTGACTGTCATAAATAAAAAAAAATTAAAAAAAAAAAGAATTGCATCACATGAGCAAAACTGAAAACTTTGTTGTAGGCTTAAACTCTCTGTGAAGACATTAGTGGGGAAAATACAATGCATCCAGTTGCAAGCTGACCGGATGAGCCAAAAGGAGGCTAGTTCCTGCTTCAGTTCTTGGCTTGTAAACGTGAAGTTGTCTTATTTGCTCAGAGCACCTGTGCTCACGTCTTCCCTGTTTCCTCGGGCCTGGCTATGGTGGAGGGCTGCCCCGAGGAGGGTGCCCCAGGAAGCCAACTGGCTGGCCCCTGGGCACTGGCCGCGGGCGGACTGCTGGTTGGTTGGCCTTGGTGAGCAGCAGCTTGAGTATTTTCAGTTTGGTAGGAAACATTTCTCCTGGCCAGGAGCGACAGAGGGAGTATGTAATCTTATTCTCTGGAAGTTTTTTTTTTTTTAAAACTTTAAACAAAATTTCTGGTTACATATATACCAACTCACCATTTTAGCCATTTTTTTCTAAGTAGGCTCCACACCCAACATGGGGCTTGGACTCAAGACCCCTAGATCAAGGGTCACCCGCTCCACCAACTAAGCCAGCCAGGTGCACTGGTTTTAGCCATTTTTTAATAAAATATTTTATTTATTCATGAGAGACACAGGCAGAAGGAGTAGCAGGCTCCCTGTAGGAAGCCGGATGTGGGACTCGATCCCAGGACCCTGGGATCATGCCCTGAGCTGAAAGCAGATGCTCAACCACTGAGTCACCCAGGTCTCCCATTTTAGCCATTTTTAAGCGTCCTGTTCAGTGGCACCAAGTATGTTCACACTGTCACCATCATCCTTCACAATCATCCTTCTCTAGAATTCTTTACATCTTGCAAAAGTGAAATTCTGTCCCCATTAAATACTACCTGCCCACCTGCTCCCCAGACCCTGGCGCTCACTATTCTACCTTTTGTCTTTGGGACAACTCCAGGTATTTCGTATGTGAAAGATGTGGGAACGTCTGATTTCTTCAACTTCATGAATGCTGAAAGCCGTTAGACCCGCTGGAGCAGAGGGGGTTTGGGAGGATACCTTGCAAAAGAAATGTATATGGGGTTTTCAGTAGATCATGGGAAGCAGAGCTTGTGCCCTTGGTGGGCGGTGGTGGGGGGTGGAGGAGGGTGGGTGGTGGATTTTTCAGGAGCGAGAAGTGAGTCCTGCGTTGGTCTGATTCAGTGATTCTATGTGGGATCCTTGCCTCTCTCCGTGACTCAGAACCTTCTCTGGGTGATGTCTGTTTTCGACTTCCCGTTGCCAACGAGCATGAGCCTGCTGCCTCAGTTGGCGTCTTATTGTTACCGGATGGTGGATCCTGGGGGCAGCTGTTGGTGGTTCCGTCTTCCCCCTTGGTCGGCTTTGTCCGTTGAGTCCCTGGCAGGCAGCTGAATCGCTCTGAATCCCCCCAGCTGGTGCACCGTCCAATCCCACAGTTTTCATGGACTGGCAGGGCCAGGACCTTGTTGTAGAGAGAAAGGAGATGAAGTCTTTTCAGTGTGATTCATTCCAAAGAATAAAAGTCTGCTCAGCCTGTATGAGCTGCGGGTCCTTGAGGACCTGTTACCTGTGTCCTTGAGGCTGGAGATCAGAAATTCCCGTATGATAGATTTTTGTCTTCATTTTACGTTTTCATGAATATTGTCAATATTTTTTTCTGTAAAAAGCTTCACCACGTTATACTCTTGGCTGGCCTGTTGGGGGATAAGTACTTCTTTTTTTTTTTTCTGATCTCAAGATAATGTTACCTAAAGGTCTAATGACTCCATTAACTTTAATACAATGTGAGAAATAGAATATTAAAGAAATATTACATTAAAAACTTTCTTAAACAGTAGTTACAACAAATTTTCACCTGTTGCATGTTTGATGGTTTCAGTATTTTTTTTCTGAAATATTTATCCTTCACATTTTTTTCCAAATATAAAATCTTTTGCTCAGACTTAGAAGAATTGCATCTCGGCGGGACAATACATACAGACATACACATATACTCATACGCACACTCTTCTTTTTTTACTCGAAAATAGTTTGATATGGATAGAAAGTCACAAAAAGAGTACAATTCCCTCCACCCTTCACCCTGCTTTCCCCAGGGTTAGCATCACCCATCGAAACAACACGTTTATCAGAACTAGGAAATGGACGTTGGCGTGATCTTCTTAAGGGAACTTCAGAGCGTGTTTGAATCCCGCCAGTCCTCGCACTAGTCTGTTGGCTGTCCAGGATCCGATCCAGGATCCCACGTTTCCCGATCTGTGATGTCTTCAGCATTGCCCTGTTTTTCTTGACCTCAACACCTTGGAAGAGCACTGGCCATGTGGGTGGGATGTTCCTCGATTCGGGCTTGTCTGTTTTCTGTCGTGTGGATTCAGATTCAGACGATGTGCTTTTGGCGGGAAGGCAGCGGGAGCGAGGCTGCATTATATCGGCACCCCCTGTCCCTGTGCTGGGGTGTTCGCCTGGTCACTCGGTGAAGCTGGTGTCTGCCAGGTTTCTTTGCTGTACAATCTCTGTGGCTTCTTTCTTGATTAGTTCCTATCGTTCAGGGAGATACTTGGGAGACTCGGTAACTATCCTGCGTCTCTTCATGCCTTTTTTTTGGTCATTGGTTTTGACAACTGGGATAATTATCGTGGCTTCTGATTATGTTGGCTCTCGATTTCCATCATCCTGTCTACACTTAGCAATTGGAATGTCTACTTTCGAAGAGAGCTTGTGTGTAGAACGCTGCGTTTTGCCTATTTTTAAAGGGAGCACGTGACAGCGTTGATGGGACCACAGCGATGGGATCTTTTGCTTTGTCCCAGATATTTGTGTAGAAACATCATTTATAGGGAATGCATAATAGTGTCTTTAAATATTTTTTCCTTAGTTCTCTTTTTAGTTGCTTCCTAAGTTATTCCATGTTATTAACGATGCTACATATTTTAGGCATTAAATAGAAAGCCAGATTTATTTGGCTATGATTCTCTCTCTGTATTTGAAGCTATTTTTTTTCTTTTAAGATTTTATTTATTTATTAGAGAGAGAGAGAGAGAACATGCGTGTGCACAAGCAGGGGGAGAGACACAGGCAGAGGGAGAAGCAAGGCTCCCCAGTGAGCAGGGAGCCCAACACAGGTCTCGATCTCAGGACCCTGGGATCATGACCTGAGCCAAAGGCAGATGCTTAACCGACTGAGACACCCATACTCCCCTTGAAGCTATTTCTTAAGTATAGATTTCCATATAGGATGTTGGTAGGTCCTTAATATGTTCCAGGAGGGAGGCAGCCATTAGCAGTAATAATAACGTGTGTGGGGATGCTGTGGTTGTTTGATAGAGCCGACCCCATGGCCTCTAGTACACCTTCGGCCCATCTGCAGCTTCCCCACACCATCGCCAGCACCAGGCGTTACTCGTTAACTTTCTTTTCTGCTGAATCCACAAATCAAAAATAACAAGAATCATAAAGCTTAAAAAAACTCAACCCAACAAAACAGATGATTTGAAGAAAAAGCACTGTATTTATGTTCCTTTGGAAGAAATAAAATTTCCCAAGGGACCAAATTCCCAGCTGGAGTGGGAAGGAAAAACCAGACAGGAGGGGCCGTGAATCATGTGAGTCTGGGGCGGTAGAAGCGGCCCAGGAGGCCCAGGAGGCCCGTCGAGGTTTCAGCGGTCATTCCTTTTCCTTTTCTCTTTTTTAAAAAATATTTTATTTAAATTCAGTTTGCCAACATATGGTGTAACACCCAGTTCTCATCTCATCCAGCGGTTATTCCTGATTCCCATAAGAAGGGGAGCTTTCCTGCCCGGGCAGCAGATCGGGCTCACCATCCTCGCACATGCCCTCTGTGTGGACTTGTGTGGGGCTCCCCTCCAGGGAAGGGGCCACATGGACGGTGGCGGCCCCCGAGGGGTCGAGGAAGCCCAGCTTGGACTCCTCCTGCCCCCGGCGGTGGTGGGAGAGGTGCACCCAGGCCCGCAGATTCCAAGACAGGTCGCTGGAGAGGAAAAGCAATTAGCAAGGCATTTTAGTTTTCTCATCCGAAAGAAATTCTATAGGTTGTTTTTGGCAGAGCAGTGTGTTGCATTAGGCCCCCTGGACCCTGGTGCTCTGTAAATTAAAGAGGTTTGGGGAGCATTGTGGTTTCTTCTTAAATTCCTCCCGTTGGCTGGATGCCTGACAACAGCCGGGTCGGGCATTGGTTTGCTAATTTGGGGGTAACGGAAGGGGAAGGGAAACGTTCCCTCCTGGTCAGCAGAGTCCAACTGTCCAAGGTGTCAGCTTTATGGATTCTCATAATGAAATTATAAGGGTTTGCGTTTCTAGGGATTTCAGTCACTTTCTTAATTGGCACCTTCCACTTGCAATCTCAGTGCTGTTTCTTTTGGCTCCATTGAGTGTTTTAAAATCTCGGTAGAGCTCAATGTGGATAATCTTTTAAATACGAGATTAATTTTGTTTGTTATTCGTATCAATTAATCATCAGCTTTGAAGGAGGGGGGGAAGGATGTTGAGCTTATTTTAAGCATCTTTCTTTGGAGTCCTAGTCTGTGGTCTGGGTTCCTGGGTAAACACCCTTCCTGCAGGCAAAGGACCAGGACCTCCCTCCCTCCCTCAAGGGGTTCTCGTCTTGGGGATTTAAATGAGTTAATAGCTATAAAGCCCTTAGGACTGTGCTTGGCTTGCAGAAAGTGCTAGATTGGTGTTTGCTAAGACTACGTCTATAAAGCCTGTTTGTACTCCTTGTGAAAAACTCATTAAAAACTTATATTTTTCCCTTGCTAAATATTCTATTTATAAGAATAGAATAGACCGTGGTCCCATGGGCGGGAGATGTTTTCTGTTGAGCTCTTGCTACTCTGGGTCTAGGGCTGGGGGTGATGGGGGTGCAGCAGGGGCTGCATCTCTAAAAGCAGGCTTGTCATCCAGCCTCCTCCGGAGGTCTTTCAGCCTGTCCTTCAAGGCACAGAGAGTGTCCCCTCCATCCCTCTGGCGACCAAGACGAAAGCCAGGACGTGCTCGGGGGCTCCTGCCACTCCTCGCTCCCGTCCCCCACAGTTGATAACACAGCTGGGTCTGCTTCAGCTCCAGGCTAATTTTAGACGCCTCCCCTATCTTGTCCCTCTTACCTGACCTGTCCCTGCCCCATGCAGCTGTGCCGACCCCGGGGGCAGAGGCTGCTCCTCCTCTAGCACTTTGGGGGGTGTCTTTTGCAGGGGCCTCGATGACACCCACGCTGCTACAGGAATCCCAAAGGAGCTTCTGGAAGCAGCGAGGGAAGCCCTGTGTCTCCTCCAGGCTGTGCTCCTGGGAGCGGGCCTCGTCCCCTCCCTCCGTCACAGCCCAGACTAAGTGTGGTGCACAATGCTCCTAGAAGGGTGGCCGGCTTCCTTTCCAGATGGACATTCCTCTGAGCTTGCATTGCTTCCTGCAGCCTTGGGACCCCCCCGCCCCACCCTTACGACTGTTGACGTTTAGAAGCATCTCCACCAAATCAGGGATCTGCAGTCTTAGGTCCAGAACTCGGCACACGTCTGTGGTCACGAGCCTGCTGGATGCCTGGTTTATGAATTGGTCCCTGTTTCCAGGACCTTGCACCTGGTTCCCTGATGTATCCCAAATGTCCAGGCATGCAGAAGACCTGTCATAGCTTGTTTTGGTTTAAGGTCAACACCACCACCACCAACAACAACCCCCCCAAAAAAAACTTAAAAAAATTTAACTGTGGTGAAGCATCCCCTGTCCCTGGTCTCCTTTCCCGGTCCCCTTCCCTGTCCCTGTCCCCATCCCCTCCCCAGTCCGCATCCCCTCCTCAGTCCCCAATCTCCGTCCCCTCCCCGGTCCTCATCCCTTCCCCAGTCCCCATCCTTTCCCCAGTCTCATCCCCTCCCTGGTCCCTGTCCCGTCCCCCAGTCCCCTACAGCCACCAGGCTACTTTGTGTCTCTGTGCCCACTGCCTGTACCTGATGGAAGTGGAGTCACAAAGGATTTGCCCTCTTGTGCTGCGCTTATTGCATTTGGACCGATGTCCTCAAAGTTCACCCGTGTTGCGGCAGGTGCCAGGATCCCCTTCCTTCTTAGGATGAATGTTGTGCTGCTTGCGGATTCCACGTTTTGTCTGTCCTGCCTCTATCCACGGGCACTTGGGTCGCTTTGACCTTCTGACCAGTGGGACTCATGCTGCTGTGATCATGGGGATGCACGGATCGCCTTGAGACTCAGCTTTCACTTTCTTCAGTTTCGACCCTTGCCAGTGGCCCGAAGTGGATTATCCGTATGTTACCATCATCCTGCTTTTCATTTTCATCGTGGCGTTTTCTGCGTTCTGGTATTTTCATTCTCCAAAAAAGCTATTTTCCAGTACAGGTGAGTTCGATCTCCAATGCCACATGTTTCCCGGAGGCCCAGATCCCTCCTCCAGCCCCCACTGGAGGTGCGTGGGGAGGTGTCCCGTGCCCCTGAGCACCCAGAGCGCGGCTGTGGGGCTGCTTGGTGTCCTGGCGGAGGCTGTGCCAGTGGGAGGCTCACCTTTCGTTCCACCCTCTGATCGTGTCCGTGTAGAAGAGAAGAGCTCCCTTGACAGGTCCTCGGAGGACACTTGTGTCTGACTGGGCTGAAAGCTGGTCCCCTTTGGACATTAAAGTGAGTGCCGATGCGTGGTGTGCTGGCCCAGCAGGTCCTGCCGGTCCCCTCAGATCCCTGATCCCAGCCCTCGACTCTTTGATTTTCCATCCTGCACAGTGTCATCTCACTCCCACCTGCCCAGGGGTCGGGGGGAGGCATGCTGGCTCCCGAGACTTTGGGGTGCTTGTACCTCCCGGCTTCCTGTCTAGGGTTTGAAGACTGTGAAGCAGGTTTCTCACGGGTGCGGGATTCCATTTGGATGCAGCCCTTGCCCGTTAGCTCCCTTGACTTGTCACGGGGGCGAGCTCCACGGGTATCAGTTTTGCACGATGCAGGGTCCACGTGGGGCTGTGTGGGGCTTGCTGCACGGCCATGTGAACGGACCTCATGCCACCTGACGGCATTCCGGGAGGTGGTGGAGATGGCGGCTGTTTACGGGGTGTGCTCCCCACAGTTCAAAAAGCCTGACAAAAAGCCACCCTTGGTGGAGACCTTGTGAATCTGGAGCCTGGACATTTTGTCGGGGGTACTCTGTGCTTCTCCGACCATCAGGGAAAGAACTAGTTTCCTTGCCCCGTCACTGCAAGCCAGTGCTTTAACTAAATCACGATGAAAGGCATCGATAGATGATGAATGGATAGAGGGACATGGTGTGTGTACAAGGAATACGGCTCAGCCGTAGAAAAGGATGAGATCTTGCCATTCCTGCCAACCTGGGGAGACCTAGAGGGTTTTGTGCTGGGGGTGTGACACCATCAGAGAAGGACACGTGGCCTCTGGAAAACAAAACCAACCAACAAACAAAACAGGCAGGACAAACCAGTGGTCCCCAGAGTGGAAGGGTAGGGGGGATGGGCCACCTAAATAAAGAGGATAGAGAGACACTTGCTTATGGTTCTAAAATACCTAAGTCGCAGGACGCCTGGGTGGCTCAGTGGTTGAGCATCTGCCTTCGGCTCAGGGCGTGATCCCGGGGTCCTGGGATCGAGTCCTGTATCAGGTTCCCTGTGGGGAGCCTACTTCTCCCTCTGCCTGTGTCTCTGCCTCTCTCTCGTGAATACACAAATAAAAAATAAATAAAATACGTAAGTTGCAGGAATGGAAAGTACAGCTTAGGGATATAGTCAATGATACTGGAATCACTTTGCAGGGCAGTGGATGGTGGCGGCACTGAACCAGGGTGAGCTCTTCGTAATGTTTGTGAGCGTGGAGCCACCGTGCTGTATGCCTGCAACTGAGACAGTGCTGCTCCTTGACTACGGTTAAAAAACAAAACAAACAAAAAACAACCCACAATTGGATAAAATCCATCTCATCATGCCAGGACCACGCGAGCATGATTTAAAGCTAAAACCCAATAAACAAAGCCTATGGGATTTTCTTTTTCTTTTTTTTAAAAGGTTTTATTTATTTATTCATGAGAGACACACAGAGAGAGAGAGAGGCAGAGACAGAAGCAGGCTCCCTGCTGGGAGCCCGATGAGGGACTTGATCCTGGGACTCCAGGAGCCAAAGGCAGATGCTCAACCACTGAGCCACCCAGGCGCCCTGCCGATGGGACTTTCACTTGGGGAAGGACGGTCCATGCTGCATTGGAAGAGCTGCTCTGGCTGTTGGGAGGCAGGTACCTGCGGAGCACCCCCAGCCGCAGTTGTGACACCCTGGACCCTGGGAAGGCCGGTCGGGGTTTGGAAGCGGTGCAGGCTGTGGAGTCATCTTCCACGGCTTCTTTTTCCCCAACATGCAGACTTCTCAGAGATTGCTGGGCACAGGTCTGGTTCTGTGGGTCAGGGAAGGATTTTCTTTTTTTAAAAGATGTTATTTATTTATTCATGAGAGACACACACAGAGAGAGAGAGAGAGAGAGAGAGAGAGGCAGAGACAGAGGCAGAGGCAGAGGGAGAAGCAGGCTCCATGCAGGGAGCCCGATGTGGGACTCGATCCTGGGTCTCCAGGATCAGGCCCTGAGCGGAAGGCAGACGCTCAACCGCTGAGCCTCCCAGGGGTCCCAGGGAAGCATTTTCCTTCTAAATTGGAAGCTCGTCATTGACATGCCAGGTTGACTTCCAGGGTTAAGCTACCGAAATGTCAGTCTGTCCCCTCCCTGTGGGAGAGCCGCCTACGGCCTGGGGTACACATGCCTGCCCCCCTACCCCAACCCCAGCCCCACAGAGCAGACTGAAGGGCTCCCTGGAGGAGGCTGCCTTTTGTGCATGCTGGTCTCCCATCTGCCCCCTGCCTCCCGCAGCCAGGGCTGAGGTCACCTCTGGGACAGTGACCAATGCCACGCCTCTGGTTTGCTGTGGTTTGTAAAGCCTCCTCCTGAGTTTTACTTTAGTATGTCTGCTCAGCACTTATTACTGGTGTTTTTACATTTTTTTTAAAGCCTTCTCTTCAAATGAGCAGCATTTTCCCCTTTTCATTAATAATTGTTTCTTTGAAAACCGGCAATTCGGAGTCACATCTGAATGTGGTCTATAATTTTCTGTATTTCCTTTAATATACAATCTTGTGCTGGGATCTAGAATTTCCCAGGAAAGGCTCCACTCTTAGTTCCAAAAGAAAAAAAAAAAACCCAAAACCTCAAACCCCAGCATGCTGGTGGGCTCCCTTTCTTTGTTCTTGGACTTTCTCCCCGATTTCTGCACATTGGCTCTCATTTCCAGATCCTCTTCTGGAGCTTGCATTTTGCCCCTCAAGTGCACGCACGTAGGTGCACGTGTGCATTCACATGCCTGCCCACATTACGCGGCCACGGGTGAGGTGCAGTCCCAGGCAGTTTGTGTGAGTGACGAGGCTGTGAGTAACAAGCAGTCTTATCTTTCCTCCTGGATGAACCGCGGGGACCCTGAAGTCCTAGGTGGCATCCCTAGGTGGCATGAGAAATGAGCTGCTGTCCAAGACCCACGGGGGATCGTGACGAGCCAGAGTATCTGATTTCAAAGACTGGCGGTGCTGGCCCAGAAGGGCACCAAGGTGTGTGGTTGGCCTCCACCGTCGTGCTGGTCTGCAGGGCTGGTGGCCCCTCGAGAATGCAGCCAAGAGGCCTGGTCCCACTGTCTTAAGGGCACCCCAGACGGCGGGCACAGTGCCCGGACTCCCGCCAGGTGTCTGCCTCAGTCCCCGCGCTGGGAAGCAGGAGGGCCGAGACTTCTCTCCGGGGTGAGAGCGTGTGTGGCTTTAGCCCAGGTCCTGCCACCCAACCCTGGAAGGCAGCCTGGAGGAAGACCGCTTGGCCCAACCCACTCTGGCGACTCCCGGGCAGACCGGGTCAGCAGAAGGAAGAAGGGAGCACCCCCAGGTTCTGATCCCAGGAACCTGCTTGCCCCGATGTGCAGCCGTTACCCCTGGGATTCCCTGAGGGGGCGGGGGGCTCCCCTCGATTGTGTTCCTCTGAGCATGGAAGGTTACTCACTTTCCCTCTCAAATATCTCAGCCCTCAACTGCTTGTGTCTTTGGAAATCAAGTGGATCTGGCGTGAACAGAGCCGCGTGCCCTTGTATACACGTGAAACAGGCGCGGGCATTTTATGGCCATAGACTCTATCGCAGACCTGAGACTCAGGGATTTTTTTATATGAGCTCCTACAGAGCCTGCCCTAGAAACCGGCTGCGTTTGCTGTGAGCCCCCTTTGTCTGCAGAGCCGCCACCGTGCTCGCTGCGCCCGGGATGACCTGGCTGGGCGAAGGGGGGCCAGCGTGCTGCCTTCTGGAACATGGAGAATGTGGGGGAGACCCGTTCCTGGGAGGGGGCCCAGCTCCCATGCTTCCCTGGCCTTCCGCGGCAAGCGTGTCGGTGAGCACCTGAGCCCCTCACCCTGCGTCCGCCGCTGCCTGGAGTTGGGCATCCAGGAGGTGGCACAGAAATCCCCCATTGCAGTCTTCAGGGGACTGCTTTCCTTTCCCTTGAATTCACACTTTAGGGGGGAAGGTATTTATCTTATTTTATTTTGTTATTTTTGAACGGATGGGTTTTTTCTTTATTATTTTTATTGTGCTAAAATGCATACACCATAAATCGACCGTTTTAACCATTTTGCAGGGTATGGTTTGGTGGCACTAAGCACCCTCCCCTTCTCCAGAGTTCTTTCCATCTTGCCAAAGTGAAATTCCGTCCCCCCCCCCCCCCCATCAAAAGTGAAGCCCCCCATCCCCCTCCCCGGCCCCAGGCAACCATGTGCTGCTTTCTGTCTCCGTGGATTTGGTGACTAGAGGCTCCTCATGTAAGTGGAGTTTTACGATATTTTTCTTTTTGTGCCTGGCTCATTTCACGTGGTGAGACGTCTTCAAGATTCATCCAGGCCGTGCCATGTGACAAGATTTCTTTCTCGATTGTATGGTTTTTACATGCTTGTTTGTCAGTGCAGACAAAATGTTCCTTCTGGGCGGCTCAGTCGGTGAAGGGTCTGCCTTCAGCTCAGGACGTGATCCCGGGGTCCTGGGATCGAGTTCTGCGTCGGGCTCCCTGCTTGGTGGGGAGCCTGCTTCTCCCTCTGCCTCTGCCGCTCCCCCTACTCGTGCTCTCTTGCTCACTCTCTCCTTCTGTCAAATAAACAAATAAAACCTTAAAAAAAAGTTCCTACATTAACTCCATGCTGATGAACTGGCTTGTATTATTATTATTATTATTATTATTATTTTATGATTTTATTTATTTAAGAGAGAGAGAGAGAGAACATGAATGAGGGGGAGGGGTGCAGAGGCAGAGGGCGAAGCAGGCTCCCCGTGGGGAGCCTGACACAAGAGTTGATCCTAGGACCCCGGATCACACCCTGAGCCCGAAGGCAGACGCCCAACCCAGTGAACCACCCAGGTGCCCCAAGTCAGGTTCATATCAGAATGAATTCAGCGGTGTTCTCGGTACCTGTGGGCTGGTGTGTCCGAGAGGGCCGGCCCCACCTGGGTCCTGGACACGCCGGGGCCTGACCCACAGCAACCTGGAGGCCCAGCGCGTGGACGTCGGTAGAGCCCCCATCAGGTGCTGCTTGTGGGGATCTGCTGTGGTCCGGGCAGCCGCAAGCCCAGGGGCCGAGGCATGGGGAGGTGGCAAGGAGTGGGCCCCGTCACCCAGAGCACGAGAGCCGGAGGGAAGGGCCCCCGAGGGATGGGGGAGGTTTACCCCATTTTGTGATATGTAAGGATAGAAGACTGAACATGCTGCTTTGGCTTAGGCATGAGCGATTGTCTCACGGAGGAAGGAATCAGGTAAAGCAAACACAAGGGAAACTTTGAAAACAATCGCGTCTTGTCCTTTCGTCTCCATTTTTTGTGGGAGCCCCAATCTCTTCGGGGTTTGCAGAGCTCCTGGGATGCCAGGCAGCACTTGGAGATGTGCCCAGGAGGCCGGCTCCCCTTTCTGGAGGAGAGATCCCTGCCTGTTCAGGCCTCGGGCTTGTTGAGGAGGAGAAAACTCCAGAATGTCCTGGAGCTGGGGCCTGGAGCCCCCGTGAGCCATCTTATCTCTCCAAGCCTCACTTTCTCCATCTGCAGCAAGGGCGTGACAGTCCCCTTGAGTGGGTTAAAGCGTCATTGGGTCAACTGAGGGAGAAGCCTCTTGGAGGACCCCTGTCAAGGTTCTTTAGCCCCTTGGCCCAGTGCTCTGGTCGCACATGCTGGCTGGCACCTGCTCAGGTATAGGTGGCCTCATTTGCATGGGAGCTGTGCATGGAGAAACTTAGCTCCTCCTGGGCCCCATGTTGAGAAACTGAGTCAGAGTGCTTTAATTTTTCACCCTCTGCCAAAGGAGGTAAGATACTAAGCTAACATTTGAAATTGCCCAGAGCTTTTTCTCCTGCAGGGAAACCTAGAACTTATTTTTATATGGGGTGAGAAGCAGATAGATAAACCGGGGAGAGCAGCATTGTGGTTTGGTTACATCTAAAGTAGCTTATAAACTGTTTCTGTCTCCTGGTTCTACAAGTTTTATGACATGTCACAGGGTCTCTGAGATAAGTGGGCAGATGGCACGGAGTTTGCACTGGGTGCGGGTGGAGCTGGATTTAGTGTAATTCACCCTGTATGTGCTGCTCGTACCACATGGTCTCTGTCACATTGCCCTCTGCACTTCAGGTGGGTATAGTAAGGTGTTACATGGACCGTCTTGGATTCTTTTTTTTTTTTTTTTTGGTAAAGATTTTACTTATTTATTCATGAGAGACACAGAGAGAGGCAGAGACACAGGCCGAGGGAGAAGCAGGCTCCCTGTGGGGAGCCTGATGTGGGACTAAATCTCAGGACCCCGAGGTCATGCCCTGAGCAAAAGGCGGTCTCTCCCTGCGGTCCCCTCCCCGCAGCTGTCGGCACACACAGCCACTTCTCTGCCTCATTAAGCCCCGAGTAGTTTCGCAGACACCCTCCTTCCCTGCCATCACCTTCTCTCTGTGCTTTCCTGGGGGCCTCCATCACCCCGCTTCTGAACTCGGCCGTGACCCCGCCAGGGACTGGAATAGGACACAGCCTCTGGGTGCTGCTCGGGGGGCGGGGGCTCCTGGTGGCATGTATCCTGGAGGCATGGATGGTGGGACCCGGCTGCCCTTCACTGCTCCGCTTGTAGGGGAGCTGCCCCTGCTGTTGTTTCTGGAGCAGAACAGGGTGCCCTGGGCCAAGGCCAGCAGGAGGGGCCTCGGGCACTGGGCAGGTGGGTTCCAAGGCCCCCTGCTACCTCCCTGGGGCCTCGGGCGGGCAGAGCAGGTGGAGGCGGGCAGGTGCCCTCTGGGGTCCCTTCCTACGCACTGCGGGGTCCGCGGGGGTTCTGGGCCAGCTGGGTACCCAGGCTGCAGGACACCAACTCGGCTTGTAAGCAGGACTGGGCCTGGATGTTGCTGAGAGAATCCCTGAGTTGAGGGCACCTGGTTGGGGGGGTCCCCTTCACGTGTAGGGCCCTGGCACAGACCCCTCGGTGAAGGGGGCCCCGTGTTGTGCCGGCTGCATGGGTGAGTGTGTTTGCCGTACCTGCCCATGGGCACAAGTGTCCTACAGAAATCACACCTCAGTAAAGGCACTGTGACCCCAAGCGTGATCTTGGGGCTCTGACCCTGGCTCTTCCTGTGTGTTTTTGGGCGGGTCGTTTAACATTGTGGGTCTGTGGAAGCAAACGCGTCTTCTCCACACACCAGTACCTTGCCGGTCACCCTGGGTCCTTAAGTAGGCCACAGGTCACCTTTCCCCCAAGGGAAATTGAAATGGTCTGTTTGCAGAGAAGTAGCCGGGGACACAGGATGCCTCACTGACCGAGCATGGCCCTCCGGGACTCCCTTTCTGGAGGTGGTGCCCATCATGCTGAGGCCCCAGGGGTCAGGGGCCCAGCGTGGTGAGGGCTGCTCTGAACCTGTGGGGGTCCCTGTGGCCTGTCTGTCTCCCTCCCTCTGTCCTCCGGTGCCTTCATTCTGGTGTCTTGTGGCTCCCAGGCCTGAGGGATGTGCTGTGAATGCGTGCGTGGACTTGGTAATGTGGCTCGGGACACTCTGAAGGGGACCCAGCCTCAGGGAGGACATCTGGGTGTCCTGCTTTGGAGTGGATGTCCTGTAATTTCAAATGCCTTCATGCGAAAGAAGCACTCGAGGGGCCCCTGGGTGGCTCAGTGGTTGAGCATCTGCCTTCGGCTCAGGGCTTGATCCCAGGGTCCTGGGGTCAAGTCCTGCATCGGGCTCCCCGCAGGGAGCCTGCTTCTCCCTCTGCTTGTGTCTCTGCCCCTCGCTGTGTATCCTTCATGAATAAATAAATAAAATCTTAAAAAGAAATAAAAGAAGCTTTGAGGTTCAGAGTGAGCTACCCCCTGGCCTCTGGCCCCTCCTTGGTGACCCCCTTAGTGACATACTGAATTGTATATATCCACCCCCAGGAAGCATGTTGTCTACACTGTGGGCTCCCGAGGCTCACCTCACATCCTACCCCCACACCTTCGGCCAGGCCCTTCCGTCTCACTAGAATACCCTCCTTGTTCTGCCTTCAGAATCCTGCCCTTTGGTATGAACACCGTTTAGCATGCGTGCCTGCTTTTATCTGGTGAAAATATCCTGAGGTGATGCAAATTTGTGCTACTTTTTAGGGGGCCCCTGCCGTGGGATTGTTTATACGATTTATTAGCCCCCGACTATTAGCCCCCGACATCTGGCAGTCCCTGAAAGGATGGTGCACCAGGGGACCCTGGTGCTGATGGGGCAGGAATGCCTGCCGTGAATCTGCAATTATTCTGGCCTCAGACGGAGACTGTATTTGGATGCACTTTGAAAATTAAGCAGTATTGTTTTAATTGCTAATGTTAATAATTAGCTTGATTCTGAGGTTTAATGGGACTTGCAGACTCCCAGCCCCCCACTTAATTTGGGGGTGTTGATTCAGATCACAGCACCTCGCTAGACTGGATGGGGGTCCTCCAGCACCCCTAGCCCGTTCAGTGTATGCCCAGCTCCCAGGGCTGAATTTAACAGATGAGGAAGAGGAGCTTTCCCCACCCTCTTCCTCCCGGCTTACCCCCCTCTCTCCAAGTGAGCTGTTACCCCCAGGAGAGGGTCTGGGGAGAGCTGCGGAGGGCGATGCAGCCCAGCGGTGTTTGCTGGGGCCTGGCCAAGCGGAAAGCAGGCCCGTCAGGAATGATTACAGAGCCCAGTGTTGGAAAAGAACAGGCCTTTATGTCGGTGGTAAAATGATTAGGAAGTAATAAGAAAAACGCAGGTTTGGACAGAACATTGTTTTGTTTAATCAGTTCTAAGTCCAAGAGGAAAAAAAAGAAAAAAGGACCCTTAGAAGTCATTTTAAAAGGGATTACAACATACACGTGAACATTTTTCCATCTACTTTACGGGTTTAAACTTTCAGGGGAAGGGGCCGGTCAGGTCTCTGTTCCTGGTTCTGGTCTCATTCTCCCTTGGATGAGGCTGTTTCTGTAATGGGATCCAGAAGCAGAGGTGAGTGAGACAGACGTGTGAGCAGGAAATGTCACCTAGTGACTCACCGTTTTGTGGGCTGCACAAAATCCAGGTGGGGCCAGACCTTTGCAGAACCTGAGGAGGGAAGCCCGGAGCTTGATCTGCTTGTAAGGAGAAATGAGGATCTGAGGAGAATGAATCCTGTTGGTTTTAAAGCACAGGCGTCGCTCTGCTTACCATGCACTGCTTTATTGTGCTCTGTCGATACAGTGTTTTTTTTTTTTTTTTTACAAATTCAAGATTTTTTTTTTTTTTAGATTTTATTTATTTATTCCTGAGAGACACAAAGAGGCAGAGACACAGGCAGAGGGAGAAGCAGGCTCCCTTTGGGGAGCCTGATGCAGGACTCGATCCCAGGACCCCAGGATCACTCTCTGAGCCAAAGGCAGATGCTCACTAGCCACCCAGGTGTCCCACAAATTCAAGATTTGTGGCAACCCTGTGTTAAGCAAGTCTGTCCTCACTATTTTTCCAGCAGCATTTGCTCACTTTGTGCCTCCATGTTACATTTTTGTAATTCTTGCAACACTGCATACTTTTCTGTTATTACAGTGATCTGTGCTCAGGGCTTTCAACTTGCTGAAAGTGAGTGGTTAGCGTTTTAAAGTAATAAAGTAGTTTTTAATTAATGTGGGTACATTTGTTTTTAGACATAATGCTACGGTGCCCTTACTAGACTACAGTGTAGTGTACATGTAACTTTTCTATGCACCGGGAAACCAAAAAATTCATCTGACTCGCTTTAGTGAGGTATTACTTGCTGTATTGCCTGGTCTGGAACTGAACCTGCAACATCTCTGAGGCGTGTCTGTTCTGTTTCTAAAGATAAACTTGACAGGGACAGACCTGTGGGGAAGCAGGAATTCTAAGGTTGCGTCTAGAAGACTCAGAAACCAAGTCCACAGCTACGAATATGCCCAGTGGAGCAGCACTGACTGTGTGTTTTTTTTTTTTTTTTTTTTTTTTTTTTAAATAGACTCCAAGGTATAGACTGCTTGACTTTCCCCTTTGGAAGGAGGTAGACAAACAGATTTGGGGAAACTTTTCCAATAACAGGTCTTAATTTCTCTTGGACTGTATGGATGTTATTATCGCTTACAACACTCAACTTCCAATGTTTGTAAAAATGTTAAGTATTCTTTTTTAAAAAGATTTTATTTATTTATTCAGGAGAGACACAAGAGAGAGGCAGAGACACAGGCAGAGGGAGAAGCAGGCTTCCTGCATTGAGCCCGTTGTGAATCTTGATCCCTGGACCCCGGAATCATGCCCTGAGCCAAAGGAAGACGCTCAACCACATCTGCCACGCCAGCCACCCAGGAGTCCCATAAAACGTTGAATATTCTTAAGTGATTTGACTTGGGTTAATGCCTTACTGATGCTCTCACCTCAGAGTTTCTACAGGTGTCCCTGGCTTCCCTGCATCACCAAATGCTCAGATCATCAAATGAAGGAAGAGGTTTTTAATTTTTTAATAGACTTTATTTTTTAGAGTACTTTTAAATTCACAGTAAAACTGAACAGAAGGTATGAAGAATTCCCATATACCTCCTACTCCCACATAGGCACAGCCTTTCCCATTATGGACATTCCCCACCAGAGTTAGTTAGTTTATGTTATGGTTTACTCTTGATGCTGTGTATTCTGGACTTTTGGACAAATGTACAAAGATGTGTCCACCTTTATAGTATCAGAGTAGTTTCAGTGCCCTAAAAATCCATTGTTCTCTGCCTGCTTATCCCTACCTCAATCCCCTGGCAACTGATCCCTTTATTGTCTCCATAGTTTTGCATTTCCTCAAATGTCATACAGTTGGAATCCTACAGAATTAGCTTTTTCAGATAGGCTTTTTTTTTTTTTAACTTAGCAGTATACATTTAAGTTTCTTCTATGTCTTTCCATGGTTTAATAGCTCATTTCTTTTTAGTGCTGAGAAATATTTAATTGCTTTTACCACAATGTCTTTATCTATTCACTTGCTGGAGGACATTCTGGTTGCTTCCAAATTTTAGCAATTATGAATAAGGCTTCCGTAAACATCCATGTGCATGTTTTTACGTGAACATAAATTTTCATTTCCTTGAGTTAGGTACCAAGGAGTGCTCGTGGGATTGAATGGTACGAGTATGTTTAGTTTTGCAAGAATCTGCCAAATGTATTCCAGTGTGGCTGCACTATTTTTTTATTCTCACCAGCAATAAATGAGAGGTCATGTTGCTCCACATCCTCACCAGCATTTGGGGTTGCCAGTGTTCTGGATAGGAAGAGTTTTCAGAGAAGGAATAATTGAGTATTCTAAAAGGGACTAGAGAGGCCCAAATTCTCTTACATCCCCAAGAATAACAATGGAAATGCCAAGGGACATTCACAGTTTCCAGGTAGGATCCTGAGCATATTTGGGGCACCTGCAAGTTTTCGATGAGAACTTCCATGTTTGTGTTTGTCTGTTCAGTGGTAATCTAATCTAAAGTTGGCATTGATCGATTAGCAAATGCATATACAGGTATCCCCTGCTTTTTTAAAAGTTTGCCTTATACCACTTTGCTTTCATGGAAAGCCTACATTAGTACCTGTTTTCACAAGTCAAAAGAAATCCGAAGAGAATTTTCATTTTTATGACAAAAGGTGTGAAGTGAAAAGAACGTGAGTGCTGATTTTGCAGCGAGCCCTGTTTGAGGTAGCGCACACCCAAGCAGCGAGGGTGGCACCACCCTGCCCCTTCTCTGGGAACTACACTCAGCAGCATCTCTCCATCAAGCTTCCAGGGCTTCAGACAGTGTCTGTGAGCATCTGTGCTTTATCTCGATTTATTTTGTGCATCCGTTAGCAAGATATTTCCTCAAATCTCTGAAAAGCCTACAAATTATTTTTTGGGATCTGAAAACACTAAAAAAATTGCCCATTTCAATGGATGGAAATTCCATCTTTGCTTTATGCTGTGTTGGCTTATGAAAGGCTTCATGGAAGCACTCTACTTTTGGATAGTGGGGGAAATCCTGTGATGTCAGTGGGGATCAGGTGAGCCTGAGGTTAAATGCAGGTGGGAATTGAGGGACAGAAACACTGGAGGGTCTGAGGAAGACCTTCCCTGTAGACAGAATGGCCAGTGCCAAGGCTTTGAGGCTGAAACAAGGGTGGAATGTTCCTGGAACAGCACGGGGCCTATATGGCTAGAATCGGGTGCTGGTGGAGCAGGACCAGGCTCGGAGGGCCTTGTAAGCCACAGTAGGGATGTAGATTTGTATCCTGCATGCACTGGGGAGCTTTTGGAAAGCTTTGAGCAGAAGCAGAAGAATGTTGTAATCTGGCTTTATGTTAAAACACACACACACACACAACACCCTGCCCAAGAGCAGAGCCAGAAATGGCAGATGATGGTGCTCGGTTGTAGGCACCTGGCTGGCTGTAGTTCTGTATTCCTGCAGGTGGTAGGCAGGGTGCAGAGGTGCCCTGGCTTCCTGTCCTACCCCCCAGCCTGTGATTAGGATGGACTTCCCCTTTGTCATTAGATTGTGTCACATGGCACCATTGACTCTAAGAAACAGAGACTATCCAGCCCCCCAGCCTTGTCGCATGAGACCCGCCAGGGTCTGGAGGTCCAAGAAGGAAGTCAGGAATCGAACTGTGAGAAGGATTTGAGGTGTGTTGCCTGCTTTGAGGATGGAGGGGCCCACATGGCAAGGAATGTGAGCAGCTTCTAGGAGCTGAGAGCAGCTCCTGGGAACAGCCAGAGAGGGAACAAGGGATTCAGTTCTGCAGACACAAGGAACAGAAATCAGAGAACATCCCGAAGGAGCCCAGCGCCACTGGAAAGGAATCCAGCCATGCTGACAGCTTGGTTTTAGCTTACAGAGACTGTGGGCTGAGAACCTACCTTGCTGTGCCCGGACTTCTCATCTGCGGGACTGTACACTTGTCAGCAAGTGTTGTTCTGAGCCTCTAAATTTGTGGACATTTGTCACATGGCATCAGGAGACTGAGCACTTGAAAACACAGATGCAGAATTCCTGTCTAGAATTTAGCAGATGAGACAAGGCAATGTGTTAAAAGAACAATTGGAAAGGAAAAAGGTTTATCCTAGAAATTCTGTTATGAGTCAGCATGAAAACATCCACGTGAACAGGTTGGCAGGGAAAAAAGTCTCAGCGGATGCAGTGGTGCTTGTGCTAAATTTCAGAATTCTTTGCTGATGAAAAATTAGCATAAAAGGCTTGGCTGACTTAGTAAAAGCAATTTTCTGGAACCTGTAGGGAATATTACATTTCATGTAAGACATGCAAAAGTCAGTGACAAGGTATGGAGGTCAGCTATCACTGTTGCTGACTGGTGCCATTCTTGAAGTCCCAGACAACATAATAATTAAAAAGCTGTCTTTATTTGTGGGTTATATAAATGTTAATCTGGAAAATTCAAGAGGATCAACTGACAAGTATTAAAAATAAGGGCATTTAAGCCAGGTGACCGGATGTAAGTTAACAGAGAAAGGCCACTGGTTTTCTGCTGCATCAAGAATGACCCTTTTGGAACAAGACCAGTAACTGTAAACATCTGACAGTTTATAAATTCAGTGGATTGCTAACCAGAATCCCAAAAGGGTTTGTCATCAAAATCAGTGAGTTTTTCTAAAATTCATGTAGAAGTGAAAAACCTCAACACAACCAAGGCCGTTTTGAAAATTAACAATAAGAATGGGGAGGTGATCTTTATGGAGAGTGCAGTGTGTAGTCTATGGCTCTCCTGACGGGAATTGCACTGCATGGCCTTGGGAGCAGGCAACTGCCAGGGCTGTGTCACGTCCCCCAGATTCATGTGTTGATGTCCTAGGGCCCACTACCTCCAAATGGACTATATAAGCTGGTGTGGTCTTAAGGAGATCAGGACACAGATATGCACTGGTGAACACCCACATGAGGGCACAGCGAGGAGACGGCTGGTCGTGTGTGTGCACGCTCAGGAGAAATCCCTGCTCACACCGTGGTCTTGGATGTCCAGCCTCTGGGACCTGGAGGAGATACATTTCTGTGTCTTATGCTGCCCAGGCTGTGGTGCTTTGCTGTGGCAGCTTCAGAAAACAAATAACACTGACCAAGTAAGAAAGAAAACAGGACCCTTCTGTGCACAGAGACTCGCTCCCTGGGAAGCCATGCTCAGCCTCCCAGGAGGAGTCCCAACATTGAGCCTTGCTTGTGTGAACATGTCCTATGATAAAAAGGTGTTAGTGCTATTGCCTTTTCAACTGGGGAAAAGTGGGTCTCCCTTCACTAATTACAAAAAGAAATTCTGGGTGGGATTTTGAGCTAATATACATATATATATAAATAATATATACATATATACACGTACACACACACACACACCTACACACACACACACACACACACACAAGATTTATTTGTTCAGAGAGTGAGCTTGTCAGGAGCAGGAGCAGAGAGAGAGAGATTTCCAAGCAGACTCTCTGCTGAGTGAGGAGCCTGTTGCAGGACTTGATCCAGGATGCTGAGATCATGACCTGAACTGCAATCAAGAGTTGGACGCTTAACCTGCTGAGCCACCCAAGCCCTATTTGAGCTAAAGTTTAAAGAAGTGCATTTAAGAGGTCAAGTTTATAATCTCAGTGTGGGAAGATTTGTCAATTAATACTAAAAAATAATTTAAAAAATACCCCCAGGGATGAAGGTGCCCACGTTGTTGATGTAAAACGTTGCTCGGTGACGCTATCTGGAAGTGAGTGCATCTTCTCATTTTCCTGAGAAATCTTGCACTCTGAAATTCAGTGCTTTCTTGTCCTGGAGAAGGGAGGCTGGGAGGTGGAGGACTGAGCTGGAGAGACCCCAGCCGTGGACAGGATGGGGTTCGTGGCTTTATTTGGGAACTGCTGAAATCCCAGTGTGACTGTGCTCTGTCACGGGACGGCCAGTATCTGTGCTGCCTTGCAAACCCTCGTGTGTCAGGCACAGAATCGAGAAGTGTACCCCAAAACATGAGAGGAACTTGACTCTTTGGATGGAGGGGATCTTTTTCCTGCTGGCTGAGCTGGGCATCCATCCCATTGTAATGGACTCTGAGCATGTGAACCTTGGTCTTTAAACAACATTCGTCTCTTGTGACATCTTCTTAGCCCTTTGAAGCCCAGCTGTGTTCTGTGAGTTGTAGGTATGAAGTCTCTCTGAAAGATCTGGAATTGGGGTGGGCACAGTGTATGTGTGCACTCACAGGAGTCCCTGCAGACCCCCTGCAGACCTCGGGAAGCTGGAGCATCAGTGTGGGGGGCATGGGGAAATGGGTGCAGGCTCCAACAGGTTGCAGAGAGAGGTCTGGAAGAGTATGCACACATGCAATGAGGAGAGAAAGCACCGTCATCTTGAAGGACAGGCTGCCTGGGTTCCCCGGAAGTTTCTAGAAGCTGAGGTTTGCATCTCCCTGCTGGAGGCTGAGCATGGCTTCCCAGGGAGCGAGTCTCTGTGCACAGAAGGGTCCTTGTCCAGCTGTCCGTGTCCCCAGAGGGGAATTGCTCTCCAGCCTCTGATTCTTTTGGGGGACTTGTCTTCCAGGAAACTGAGAAAAGGGGTTGTTTGCATTTTCTAAGTAGAGAACAGCCTGTGAAGGGAGCATTTCTGACCCACACTGGGCTGAGGTCGTGGGGCCTTGCAGCGTGTAGTAGCAGAGCTACGAGGCCTCCCTGTCCTGCTTTGCAAAGGCTGGCTGGTTGGGAGGCTTGATCTCAGGGGCCGTGACCCCTGCCCCAGCTCACCTCCTGTGCTCAGGGGCTCTAGCCAGAGTGACTCCGGAGCCTGTCCTGTGTGAGGGGATTTCCTGGGGGAATCGGCCATGGAGCGCTTCCTTTTCACCCTACAGGTCCCTTGAAGAGGCAGGGTGCACATGTGCCAATTTTCAAGTTTTCAGATCCCGAGAAATTTCCAAGTCAGCCTTTCTGAAGCTGGGTCTCTCTGGGCTCAGTGTTAGGGTGTCAGTGCGTTCTGTGCTGAGATTTTGAGTCTCATGTTGGCCCTCAAATGTTGAGAAAGCCCTTTTTTGATTGCTGTCGTCGGAGGGGCTGCAGATGCCTCCTGGCCCACCTGGTGCCCTGGTCAGTGTGGGGGTGGAAGGGGGGCTTGCCAGGGAGGAAGGAGGCTCTAGATCCTCAAGCAGAAGGCCAGCAGGTGCAGAGCTCAGGCCCCCTGATCCAGAGACCCCCGCATGCAGCCACACAATGGGACATTCATTGCCCGTTCCCTGTGGGCTGACGTTCAAGACATAGACCCGACACTGGAACTTGGGTGTGTCCATCGGTGGGCCAGCAATCGTGTATCTGGGGCCCTAGAGTCCATGCTTGGTGGCCTCAGCCCTGCAGGCAGGGGCTGCTTGCTGAGCACCATGTGCTGGCATGCTCAGTAAGCACCTGGGCCCTGTAGGTCACCACCAGTGTCGCTGGAGAGGAGTCCCGGTGCAGGGCAGCCCCAGCTGGATGTCGGGGCACGAAGCACCCACTGTCTTGTCTACTACATGGCCTCTCTTCCAAACATAGCTGATCTGTGATATTTGCTTTTCCGAGGAGCTCTCAGACCCATCTCGAAAGCAAAGAAAAGCAGACCACCATAGATGTCGGGAAGTGTTTAGAGAAGCCCACGAGGGCACTTGGGGTGCGGCGTGCGGATGAGCACCAGCTGTCCCCCAGCACAGCAGAGCCGACTTGGCGGCTGGGGGCCCCCTGTGCCCGGCGTGGCCGCTGGGAGTGTCTGCTGGTTTCTCTAAGTCAACTGAGTCTGGGTGTCCGTGTCTCCAGTTATGTGCCCTGACACAGGCTTTGTGCCTTCTGTGATTTCTGAGCAGTGGCTTTGGCCACGGCCAGCCTCTGAGCGCAGGGTGGGCTCACAGGGCAGTGGTGTTCTTGTGTGTCTCGCCCCATCCAAGCCTGCCACACTCGTGAGTGCGAATAGGGAGTGGGTGAGCCCAGAGGGGTGCTGAGAGTGAGAACCATCAGCTGGAGAACGAGTCTGAACAAGCCAATTGGCACAGGGGGTGTCCGCGTCGGGAGAGGGAGGCTGAGGTTACTGCCCCGGGGTTTTGCTACTGACGGCGCCCTCTGACGTGGTCCTGGTCCTCCCAGGGGTCAGCGCAGTTTGTGGCCCGTTGTGCGTGCCCGTGAACCCGGGTGACCGTCCACATTCCCCTCCATCTAGATCAGTGGAACACAAAACCATCACAGGAAGCCCCCCTTGGGGAGAAGCCTGGGGATGGCTTCTCCATCACAAGGAGGCACAGCTTCGCCCCGTCGGGCCCCTGACAGTTTGGAAGTCTTGATGGTTCCAGGTGTGCACACGAACGTGCCAAAGCAAGAGGAACGAGACACGGGGAGCTCAGATGGGAGCATCCAGTTTCGGGGGCAGCTTGGCCCTGTCTGGAGCTGGGCTGGAGGAGGGCTGCATGTGCTCCGAGGACGGGGTGGGGGGTGGGGGACACGTCCGTGGGGCTTCCGAACTGCGGTGCTGGTGTTCACACCGCAGACAACCCGGCGTCCGCCGCCAGGGCGCTGGACACCGATGGTGATGCCTGCGTTGAGTGGATGGCGCAGCACTCAGCTCGGGCAGGAGAAGCCCCTTGGTAGCAGGAGGACCCCGATGCTCTTTATGTGAAGATCAGATCCCCGCAGAGCCATCTTCTGCTAGTGGCTTTGGGATGGCTCCATGTGCGGGAGAGGTGTGCAGCTGTGTACGGGCGCTCGAGTCAGGGGACCTTGGAGGGGGTGCTGCGAAATGGATAATGGGGCTTTCACCTGGCTCTTGTGTGGCTCATTCACTTTTTTGGGGGGGGGCGTGGGTACATCTGAAATATTTCATACTAAATTATTTCCAAAGCTGAAAAGCAGATGGACCCTGGAACCTTCAAATACTTTGCCCCGAGGGCCCAGGGTGGGAGTCGGTCTCCCCAAGCCAAACCGCACCTGTGGGTCCTACTTGGTGAGATGTCAGAAGTTGAGTCGTGGCCCTCCCCCCCCCCCCCCTCCCGCAGTCCTGGATAAAAGAAAGACGGCCCATCCTGCCGGCCCCGCAGGGGAGCCGCTTCTGGGTCTGTATTTGTACACTCAGGGGACCCTCTCCTGCCGGGCTTTTAAATGGTAAGTAATGGGTTCATGACCCTTGGTGAGAAGAAAGATAACCCCAGCAGGTAATATTATCTTTTCCTTTCATCTGCTAATCTCCCTGCTGCCGGCCAAACACCCCGGAGCCCTGGGTCTGCCCTGGGTCTGCACGTCGTCGCCAGAACCCTACAATTACAGCCTTTGCCGCCGCCCCCACCCCAAGCTGGAAAACCTGATTTTCTTAAGGGGCAAAGCAAAGAAACCTCATCCCGGGAACGGAATTTGGTTTGTGTTTCCAGAGAAGTGTGGGGTGGTCAGGGGTGACTTCCTCTCCTTCTAGTGTAGCACCCGGATGGCATCCCGTCCTGGAGGAAGAGGAGGAGGAGGAGGGCCTTTGTCTCAGAGCCAGGAGACAGCAGCTCTGGATCCTCGTCCCCTGGCCCGGACATTGCGGTGTAGACAGTCTGTGTGCCCACAGAGCCCTCGGGATTAGACATTGTCAGGCCAGCCCAGGCTCGGCGTGTCCCCTCGAAATGGGGACGGAGAGGGATTGATGGGAAGGTGTCCTGCGGAAGCTGCAGATCCCCCAGAAGCAGGAGTGGCTTCAAGGACGCGGGCCCCACCCTGGCTCCAACAGCAACTGCCCACTCCTGCCCCCATCCCAGTCCCCGGATTCGTCACTGCATTTGCGAAAACGTTACTAGGTGTCTCGAAAAGATAAGGGCTCCTTCACCAAGGAACCGCCCGGCCATGGACCTGATAACATTTCATACCGTGGAGATGGTTTCACGATATAACACACTCAGGGTCCACTTCTTACTGTGTTTCATGATTTCTATTTTGTTAATTGTTCAACCAAGGTTGACATAAGACCTAGACGCTGCAACTGGCTGATGGACTTAAGACATGTTAAATTTTTTAAGATGTTATTTATTTATTCATGAGAGACACAGAGAGAGAGGCAGAGACATAGGCAGAGGGAGAAGCAGGTTCCCTGTGGGGAGCCCGATGTGGGACTCCATCCCAGGACCTCGGGGTCACACCCTGAGCCCAAGGCAGATGCTCAACTGCTGAGCCACCCAGGTGCCCCAAGATGCATTAAATTAATGTAAATCTCAACCCTGGGGGAGGGGCTCCTGTAGGTCTCCTGCTGGAATTCGGGGTCTGAAATCCCAAGTCCTTCTGCTTTCCAGGCATTGTGTCCTTTAATGATCCTGGGTGTGTACGTGTTCATCCTGGAGCGGGAGGTGCTCTGGCCCTGCCGCCCCCCCACAAAACTCCTTCCCCTGACACCCCTGGGGAGGCGAAGGGACCCAGAAGCCAGGAAGACCAGCGCTTGTTGGGGCTCTAGCTTTATGAAAAGCACCCTCCTTGGAGGCTGGTTCGTTCCCCTTGAAGAGGTCCAGGAACGGGGCCTCCGTTATGTACCCCCAGTCCCCTTTCACCTCCTTCAGAGGCTTATTTTTTTTTTTTTTTTTTAACTTTTCTGCAGCCCTTTGCCCTTGCCGCCCTGCCTTTGTTCTTCTGGGGCCAGCTGCAGGCCATGCTGCCATTTGGAAACCATGCCGTCCCCTTGGGCCTGGTTCACTGGTGGGATGGGAGGGGGTACAGAGCCTCTCGACTTTCAGGGTACATTGTGGGGCTAGGTGGAATGTGGGGAGGGGTGCTGGCTCTCTCACTGGGTCCTGGGGCCCCTGAGCTTGGTGGCGCATTAACTTTGTCAGTACAAGGCTTAGTGAGTGCTCTGCCTGGAAACAGAAAATGCTGAGTGAGGGCAATAAAACGCTTCCTACTCAGGCTCCCCCGCTGATTAATCACCTTCTCAGCGCAGGAAACCGATGATTTAATATAGAAAATATGGTTTAAAAAAAAAAGTTGGTGCAGAGGTTGTTGGGACTTCATCCACTGCATGTTTATGCCAATGTAGATTACATCCTGACATTCATTTTTTAAAAAAAGGACTCGAAAGTTTTGTCAAACTGGACCTGGAAGCGTGTTCAGTGGGTGGAACCGTGTGGGACGTGCCTGGCAGCCCCGGGGAGGCCTCAGCTCCAGTTTGAGCCAGGAATCCAGGAGAGTCGGGAGTGTGTCAGCTGTGGTCAGGTCAGATGTGTCACATCACCGAGGTGGGGCCCTCAGCACCCAGACCCTGACAGTATGAAAACCGAACATAGACTGGAGGCTCTTCCGTGGAAGACCTGCCTTTAAACAAAACAAAACAAAACAAAACAAAACAAAACACAACACAACAACCAAAGTAAGGAAGGGTAAGCAGGGAGTAGGTGATCCTCTTTGGGGGTCAATTAGGTAAATGTCGCCTAAATGATTACCGGAAGGGGTGACCATGTCCTGGGGCCTCCTGCCAACAGCGCCTTGTGAAAGCCACCATGCTAGTGCCACGGGCCTGGACCCGGGTGTGTGTGTGCATGCATGTGTGCGTGTGCTGCTGTCTGTGTGTGTGTGGGTTTGATTCTGCGGAAGCTGGCATGTGGATGGGAGGTGGGTGTTATTGGATGGTGTTGAGCGCGGGACGATGGAGCGGGGCTGACGGATAGACAGGCTGAGCGGAAGGAGGAAGGAAGGTACCATGGTCAAGTGCCTGGGCTTCCCACACGGAGCTCCCCTGCGGGGCTCAGTGGTTCTAGGCAGCTGGCAGGGCGGCGAGTGTGTTTTCTCTCTGGCTCTGCCCTTGGGTCTTTGGCAGCGAGCACAACACACGCTTCCCAAGACACGCGTGTGTCCCGGCAAGACTCTGGTGGGTGTGACCTCCCCGAGAGTTTGCTCCCGCCGGAACCCGTGCTGGGAAGCGGCTGGGGCGGAGGGCCCAGGGACGATCTCCTTTGGTGGTGGGGTCTCAGCTGCAGTGAGGGCTCTGCTGGAGGAGGTGTCACAGTGTCCAGCTTTTCCAGTGTCAAGGCCACCGTGCAGGGGGCTGTGGAAGCATCTGCCTTTGGCCTCGGTCATGATCTCAGGGTCCTGGAATCGAGTCCTGTGTTGGGCGCCCTGCTTGGCGGAAAGTCAGCTTCTCCCTCTGCCTCTGCCCCCTGCTCATGCTCACTCGCGCATGCTCTCTCTCTCTCTCTCTCTGTCTCAAATAAATAAATAAAATTAAAAAAAAAAAAAAAAAGAGAGAAACTGAGCTTCCTTCTCCGTTCCTAGGAAGCATTCTGGGTTTCATCATCTTGTGCAGCATAACAGGTACCTTGTGCTTCGTGTCAGTGATCCCCCTGCTTACCTTGGTAGCCTCGCCACCTGCTAGCATGCCCTTGTCCCCGAGTTAGGGCGGCCGTAACAAAGCTCAGGGGCCCGGCCACTTGATCAAGGGGAGAGAGAGCCTTCCCCACAGTCTGGAGGCTGGAAGCCAAATTCATTCAAATTCTGTCAGCAGGCTCTGTTTCCTCTGAGGTCTCTCTCTCCTTGGTGTGTAGTCACCGTCTTCTCCCTGTGTCCCCACATGGTCATCAATCTGTCCTTGTCCGTGTCCTAATTGCTTCCTATGACACCCAGTCACATCCGGTTAGGGTCCACCCTAAGGACCTCATTTAAACCGAACTACTTCTTTGAAGACCCTGTCTCCAAATGTGGTTGCATTCTGAGACGTGGGGAGCTGGGGTGCCCACCGAAGAATTTTGGAGACGTACACTAGAGCCATGCCCATCCCTAACGAGCGTTTTGCTTGGATTTGCCTGCGTGGGCCTTTTTTGCAGGCAGAGGCACATTCGGGATGCTTCTGCAGCTGGCTTCCTTCCCTCAGCACAGCCCCTGGCTCTTCTTGGTCACTTGGAGGCTGCCTCATGGCTCCCTTGGAGCTGTGCTTGCTTGGGCAATGGGCTAGTTCCTTCAGGGTTCAGAGGGCTGGCATGACACCCTATTTGCTGTTGGCTTAGTAGACTCTACCCTGGAGATGACAAGGGGAGGTGGCTCCACGGGCAGCCCTGCTCTCGCTGCCCGACTACCTGTGGACACATGTGGACACCGGCGTGCGGGTGGCCCCGGGGCCCCTGGACCTAGCATTCTTCCCAGCCTCCATTTCAGAACTGGGATCTCTTAACACCTCTCCCCACGTCTGCCTCTGGCATCTGCTCTTCGGGCCCTCCGCGGCCTTTCCCATAAGCTCTTGCTCTTGCTAACATTCCCACACGGTCTTAGTTTTGCTCTCTGTTACTGGCCTTTCCCAAAGAAACCGAACAGTTCAGAGAAGCTCTCTCTACCCCTAATTTTTTTTTTTTTTTTACCTAATTATTAAATTGACTCATGTACATCAGTACTTCAGGGGAAAAACATACTAGGAAGAGAAAAAATTGTTCCTCCTTATGCTACTGCAGACAGTTATATATTAAAAAGCTAGAATATTTATGTCCATGATCATACATGTATGGTAACACCTAACAGGCTTTTATTATATAAACCTTCATTCTCGTTGCCTGTTCCATTTTTCCGTGACTACCATTTTTAATGGTTACGTATGATCGAGTCAATTATGGTATTCCATCATGGATCAAACACCTCACTGTTTTTAGACACATTGCATTTTCCAGTTTTTCCAAATTATATTCATGAAGTTCAGAGCTTACTGGAAAATTACAAGTACGGCACACCGAACTTTTTTCCTCTAATTTTAAAGTAGTTGACAGGGTGCCTCATCGTCCCTGAATGATTTTGTGTGTGTTTTCTACAAACAAGGAAATTCTCGTACGTAATCCTGATACACCACCACCATCGGAATCAGGATGTGAACCTTGACGTGTGTCTGCTGTCAGCCCCCACCCATGACAGTGTCACAAGTGGTCCTAAGGGATGTCCGTCTGTGCAGGATTCCGTCCAGGGTCATGTGCTGCATTTGGCCCTAGGCCTCTTTGGCTTCTTCCCTTCTGGAGCATTCCTCAGCCTGGTCTTGACCTTTGCAGCCTTGGCACTTGGAAGGAAACAGCCCACTTTTATAGAAAGTCCCACAGTTTGGGTGTATCGGGTTTTGCACGTTCAGCAGGTGGAAAAGGAGAAGGACTTTGGGTCCAGGGAGGGGAGGGGGCTGTCATGGTCTGCTGAGGCAAGAGTCACTCATTCTCGGGACTCCCACCTCCCACTGCCTCCACCAGCCTGTAGAATAAGTGAATTTAATGAATGCGGCCAAAGTACTACTCTTCTATTTTTCTAGCAATAAAGGGATTTCTCAGGTATTGTAAATATTCCATTTGTTGGAGGAAGCCATGGTTGGTGCTGGGGCCTTGTGAAGTTCTAAACGCTCTGAAAATCTTGTTAATCCTGGAGGCTTAAACAAATTAAAGGGTCCTCATCCTTAAAATCTTTCTTTTGCAGCCTGCTTTTGATGAGAAAATAATTGATTATCTTTGGGGATAATGATACCTTGAGTTATTTATAGCCCTCCTTCCTGGGGAGCTCTGGAACTCTTTGCAAATGCAATCTAATTTTGAGTCTTACAACCTCCCACTGAGGTGGGAGTCAAGTATTATTACCTCTTCGCCCCCTTCCTCTAGTGTTTGAGCATAAAATCTAAATCTGGGAGATGCAACGACTTGCCTGAGTATAATTTAGTCTGTCAATAGACATAACAGGAAAACTGGTACACAGCACACTCCAGCTGTAAAGTGATTTGATCACTTCGTCCGTGATGGTTCTTCAGAGTTATCCAAGACTGAACAGTTGACTCTTTTTTTTTTTTTTAGGATTTTATTTATTTATTAATGAGAGACACACAGAGAGAGGCAGAGACATAGCAGAGGGAGAAGGAGGCTCCCTGTGGGGTCCCTGATACGGGACTCGATCCCAGGACCCCAGGATCATGACCTGAGCCAAAGACAGATGCTCAACCACTGAGCCATCCAGGTGTCCCTGAGCAATTGACTCTTTTTTACTTTTTTTTTTTGAATTTTTATTTATTTATGATAGTCACACAGAGAGAGAGAGAGAGAGAGGCAGAGACACAGGCAGAGGGAGAAGCAGGCTCCATGCACCGGGAGCCCGACGTGGGATTCGATCCTGGGTCTCCAGGATCGTACCCTGGGCCAAAGGCAGGCGCCAAACCGCTGCGCCACCCAGGGATCCCTGAGCAATTGACTCTTAAGACATGAATGTAAGAATGTCATCTGGCAGCACTTAGTATTTTTCCTAGAAATCCAGGCATTTGGATACATCAAGATAATTTTCCCTTTATACCTATAGATGTCTCTTTTCCCTGAATACCATAGTCTTTGAGTGACCCTTTTGATCCTTTTCTGGTCTTAGAATCTCAGTTCTCTGGAGGCTCATTCTGGGTCTTTCTGCCTCCCATCAATCAGTGCTGGGCTCATGACTTAGGGGCAGGCATATGCCTTGGGACTTCCTGAGCTCCTTCTTTTGAGAAGTGTGGGTCAAACCTTGAGAATATGGTGGTGAGTGAGGTCAGAAGGAGTGTGGAGGGGCCATTGGGAGCAGAGATGAGAACTTTATAAGAAATGCTCAATGGGAAGTTTGAGTCCTTCTAAGTTCTCTGTACATGTACTGATAGTTTGGCTGGGTATCATTCTCAGTTGATGCCAAGTTACCTGGAACGTCACCCCATTGTTGCCTAGCACTCTATGCTGCCTTCTTAGAGGTCTGCTGCTTTTGGAGTCTCATTTCTTTTCTGGTAATGTTTTTGCTTGGAGAGATTTGAGCATCTTTTCCTTCTCCTTGGTGTTCTGAAATTTTGTGATCCTAGATGAGGGGTACATGTCTTCTGGTTCCTTCTTCTGAGTGCTGGCTTGCTTTTTTACTCTAGATTCATGAGTCTTCTGGCTTGAGAATGGGGCTCTCTCCAATGTCTGGTGATTCTTGATTGATTCATAGTAGAAATGATCACGTACATCTGTTGAGGCTCAAGTGGACTCAGTTTGGGTTCAGTGTTGGGGCTGGTCAGGTTACAAGGCCTACAGGTCTGTTTCTGGAGTGGTCCATTTCATTTTACTTTTGATTAACAGGCACCCTCTTTTGATGTCCCTTGCTCCTGTTAGCAGGGAAAGAAGTGGAAGTAGAGGCCTGAGTGCCAGCCTGCCTTGAGCTTGGGTGAGAGAGGATGTAGCCTGGTTGGGATGGGAGTTCTTGGTTTGGGTTTCTACTGGTCCTTCCACATGTTTGCACCACTATTTTTCACCCCCTACCAGCTGTCTGATGAACCCGGTATCTCAGTTCTGTATCATTCTTCACCTGTGTCAGCCATGTAGACTCTATACTGTTTGTCCTTCTGTTCATCCTCCACAGATCTCCACGGCTGTGGTTTCTCCTGTGTGTTGTACCACATGACTTGCTTTTTTCTATAAATTTCTGGGCTTTCTCTTTTCCTTTCACCTTTGTCTTGTTTTCTTCATGATTATGGGTTTATATCTTATTTTATTACATTCCCATTACTTTGTGAGGCATTTAGAAAGAAGAACAGAAAAGCATGTGGTCAATCCAGCTGTTTTTCCCTGCTGCATATAATAATGTGAGAAGCACCACAACAGGCCTTTCTTATTTTATGCTGGCTCTTAAAATAAGAAAATTAACCAGTTAGTTTCTTAAGGGCTCTTGGAAATTCTTTTGAAAGCATTTACATTTCTGCACCTTTGTCAAGTGAATTGAGAGCCTTACTGGGATTTTGCATAGGCTTCTCTTTGCCAGATGTCTCTTACTTCTGGTAGAATCAGCTTCTTGTCCATTTGAAAAATTGCCATCAACAAAAGTACAAAAGCCTTGGGGCATATCTTTAGGCATTCCACGGGCAGCCTTGCATGCTGCAGTTAGCGAAGTCTGCTCTCTGCCATGGGGATCTGTGATCAGGTGGGCTAACCAAAAAAACTGTCTTTTAAAATTAGCAGAACATAGCAAAACAACATATCCATGTATTAAACATTGTCTTCAACTTAAAATCACATGAACCACCATGCATCTGCTAGTCTTTGGATGTTGGCCACGGTCTTCCAGTCAGGGTCACCTGATAGGAGTCCCCAGATGTCTCTTTTGCCTAAACTACACCCAGAGTTTTCAGTTCGAGGCTCTTTAGAAACAGAATGAAAACCAAGAGGAACTTGTGACACAGGCCAAGGTCTGAAGGGTATAAGGTCTTCTTATCCTTTATATCTTCATCCCCACACTCCATTTCTTTACTGTGTTCTCCAAAACCAGTTCCGTTCTCCTAGAACGAATTCCTTTTGCCCTTATGTTTCTGCAGAAATATTAGGAATTTAGACAACATTTAATTATACAATTTAATACTCTGATAGGTATAACTGGTGTGAACAGGTTTGGGCGCTGATGTGGTTGAGTCCTGGGGAGTGTGTGCGTCACTTCGAGGAGCAGAAGTGGGCAGTGTGGTCTCAGTGTGATTGCTCAGTGCAATTTTCAGGGGCCATGAGGACCTCCCATAACCAGAACAGTTGCTTGAGTAGAAGTTGGTGAAGAGACTTTTGCTGGAATAATCCTGCTCTGATGCAGATTCGGTTTCCCACTGTTGAAGTGGAAATGAATGATATTCTGTTTCCCGAGCGTGAGCCCAGATTTGATGGCTCCTGGAAGCCCTTTCTGGGAGCCAGGCTTTGTCAGCCCTTCCAGGTGGCTGTCATCATTTTCCCATGTCCTGATTTGATCTTCTACAGACAGACACTGAGTTACTCGTCTAAGTCTTGGTCTAAGCAGAAGTCCAAGTCCCCCAGCCAATTCAGCAGACCACCAGATGGAAAAGCCTTTAATGGACTCTCTTAGACGCTTTCCTCTTAAAATTTATCTCGAAGGAGAAGTGAAGGTTAATTTGTCAGAGGTAATTTACAGCCTGAATTTTCAGGGGAGGTGAAGTTTCCCTGAAGGCAACTCTTTATGGAAGAATCTGGGTGTAGAAGGAGACTCTGGGATTCAGCTGCTTGGCGCTGGATAAATTACAGTACTGTCAACGCAGCCGTATTTATCGCCGGGTTGGGCACACTGTACTACTTTGGAGATGGTTCATGCATCTGCCCTGGCTCGGATGCACTCAGATGTCTCTGGGGCTGCAACAGAGAGGCCCTGTTGCACTCTGTGTTGCCATTGGTGGCATTTTAGTACTCTGGAGAGAGGGCAGGATGGTGGACAAGGGACGTAGGGACATGGGGACATGCAGGTGCTAGGGAGTTAGCCTATGTGCAGTTCTCCCGAGTGGAAGATGATGGAGGGGGGTGTGAGGAGGGGCAAACCCAGCCTTTATGCTGTTTCATCCAGAGGAAGGAACCCAAACCACAAGGCCAGAAAGTCCTCACCACAGGGGACAAACCTTAGCTCCTAGCTGTTAGAATCAGAAGAAAGTATGATGATAATGGTAATATCAAAGAGTCGAGTCTCTCCATTATCTTTAAGAAATTCGAAGGCTCTCCTGCAGAGCCAGGACCTCGAGTCTCATGCCACACCAAGGGGACACTAGGCCTGTACCCTGTGTGGGTCTGGCATTTGAGTTTGATGCAAAGCACACCAAGATGCCTTTGGTTTTTCTCAGGGTGAACAGGACCACAGTGTGCAGATCCCTCACATGTGTTGGTACTTTGGCCGTGAGCCACGCCTTCCCCATTTATCCCGAGGAGCTGCTGAAGGAGTTCTTATTCTGCACATTTTTATATTTCCAGCCCAGCCTCCTGGGTGCCATGGTAGAATGCAAGCCCTGTGTGTTGGCAGCAGATAGTTGCCTCTTGAGCGGTGAGCGGCACAAGGGCCACACTGAAGACACTGACTGCTAAGCATGCCAGCCCAGAGTAGGAGTTGGGAAATACCAAGGTGGAAGGCGAGTTAACACAGTAGTGACCTCCCAAAAATCTATGGACCCCAAAATAGAATTGATTCCGCTGCATGTGAATACTGCCTGCTTCCTCTTCCAGGCCGGGCACGGGCTTGCAGAAGAGTTGGTTGCACATGTGGAAAGTCTTGGGGGTGGCTGAACGCTGTTGAGGAAGAGTGGCTGCTTCCCTTGGGTGACATAGTTATTACTGATTAAAATGACAAGATGAATCAAGGAGTAAACTGCCCATCTGAGCCTGTAACTGCAAATGGACTTATAACGAGGGACCTGGGTTGGAAAACTTTCTGTTTACTTACCAAAGATGAGAAGTGTGTGGGTGTGGGCCTCTTTCATACTGGCTGTTTTTCCCAGAAAGAAAAGGAAGAAAGAAAGAACAATGAGGTTGAAGAAATCCTGTAACCTTTATTTAGAATTTATGGAGATTTAGAATTTATGTGATTCTCCTTCATCTTTGTTTTGCTTATTATCTATTACTGTGTAATAAAACACTCCAGCGGGAAGCCCTGGTGGCACAGCGGTTTAGCGCCGCCTGCAGCCCAGGTTGTGATCCTGGGGACCGGGATCAAGTCCCACATCAGGCTCCTTGCATGGAGCCTGCTTCTCCCTCTGCCTGTGTCTCTGCCTCTCTCTCTGTGTGTGTCTCTCATGAATAAATAAATAAAATCTTTAAAAATAAAAAATAAAAAAATAAAACACTCCACCATTTAGAGGCTGGAATGATGGCTTGTTATCATTGATACCAACCTTCTCTGGGTTCCAGGATCTCTTCTTGTGTCTCTCATGAGGCTGTAGTAAGGTACCAATGAGGGCTGTATCTCATCTGAAGGCTCATCCAGGCTATTTGCCCAAGAAGGTGCAAGAACATGACGGGTGGCTGGTGCTGATTGTTGGCTTGGAACTCAGGGATTTATTGACTGAGAACTCATATGTGGCCTCTCTGCATGGCTTGGCCTTCCCACAGAGTGGTGGATGGGTTCCAGAAGGATGCTGTGGAGAGTAAGTGTCCTAAGGGCAGAAAGAGGAATCTGGCCAGGTACAGGCTTCATTCAGAACCGACACGGGGTCACTTCTTCTATATTCTGTGGGCCAAAGGCATCCGAGGGTCCACTTTGATTCTCGAGGGTGGGAAAATTGACAAATTGACCCCAGTTCTTGGTGGAGAGTGTCAAGGTCACCTTGTAGAAGAACATAATAAAGATACTGATGCAGCCTATCTTGGAACATGCAACCAATCAGAGATTTTAAAATCTAAATTGGATATAAAATCTCTTTAAAAATATTTCTATTTTTATTTTACATTTCTATTTTACAGCCCGTGAACACGTTCTTTCAGTTTGCAGGCCTACCTATTCATTTATTCATTCAATAAACATTTATCAAGTGGGTGCTATTGGATATGTCATGGCCAATAAATGTCAAAATGGAAGAATGATAGGGAGAGTAAGAGTCACAGACAATGTCTAAGGTAGAGACAGACACACAGTGGTATATGTGTCATACAAGCTGCTCTACACATGGTGGGGCTGCCCATTGTGTAAGCAGAGAAAGTAAGACTCATGGACAGAGGGGAAGCTGATGAGGGAGCTGATGTGGGCAGCACTCCGGCTGTACCTTCTCACTTAGAGAAAATGGTGCACTCTCTGCTTCGGGGCTGTTGCTAGAACAACCAGGTGGTTCTGAGGTCAGAGGTCAGCAGAATCCCTAAATCTGGATTGTGCCTCTCTCTGGAAGGCATTCTTTTATTTTTATTTTTTTTTAAATTTTTTTATTATTTATTTATGATAGTCATATATATAGAGAGAGGCAGAGACAAGGCAGAGATAAAGGCAGAGGGAGAAGCAGGCTCCATGCACCGGGAGCCCGACATGGGATTCGATCCCGGGTCTCCAGGATCGCGCCCTGGGCCAAAGGCAGGCGCTAAACCTCTGCGCCACCCAGGGATCCCTGGAAGGCATTCTTTTAAAGAGTAATTTGACTGAGCTGTAGAACAATTCTATTTTTAATGTGGGCATTAACAATTCTTTGTAATTGTATTTTTACTTATTGTGAGCTCTGCTAATAGCATTCTGGAAACTAAGGCATGCTCATGCTTAGAGTTTCCTTGTTCCTGTGAGTGTCCTTAGAATAAGTATTGTCTCCAGGTTTATAAAAGTATTATATACACTTGTTCAGACTCTCCTTAAAATCAGTTCCAAATCTGTGGCTTTGGGCCATTTGCAGGCTGCATAAAATAATGCAGTCCAGATTTGTTGAAATATGAGGGCTTTTTTTTTTCCTTTTGACATCTGCACTTTGAGCATTCAGTATTTTATTCACTATTAAAAAAAATCACTTTTGATCTTCAGTTGCCTTCAGCATCACAACCATAGATGGGTAACCACGACCAAAATCAGGATTAAGAATGGTCTCAGCAGCCCCAAAACTTGCTTGTGGTACCCCTTTATAGCTGTGCTTCTGGTCACTCATAAATCTTGGTGACCACTGATGTGTTGGATTTTGTTTTTTCAAGAATTTCATGTCATGGAGTCATAAAGGGTTTAATCTTCTGAATCTGCATAAACCTTTATGATATACCCATGTGGTTTCAGCTATCAATAGTTCATTCCATTTTTGTTCCTTTTCCATCAGGCCTGATCATCCAAGGTCTTGGGCACAAATTTCCTTCTGTATGAAGTGCTTCCTTCAGCAGATATTTTTCTGCAAGTCTGCTGACAGGGAGTTCCATTAGTTTCCCTTCTTTTGAAAATGAAAATCCTTCATCTGGTAAGGATGCTTTCGATGGCTGGGTATAGAAGTCTGGCTTGATAGTTTGTTTCTTTGAGAACTTTAATATTTTGTTTTTCACCCTTCTGACCTCCATTATTTTTTAATAAGAAATCTGCAGCTATAAAAATAGTTTTTCCTCCATAAATATTTTTTCTCTGATTGCCTTAACGATCTTTGTGACTTTGTCTTTAGTTTTTTTTCAGCAATTTGATTAGTATATGTGTGGTTAAACTCGATTTCTTTATCTTTTTAGGGATTCATTGAGTGTCTTTATTTTGTGGCTTTGTGTTTTTTTGCCTCATTTTGGAAGGGCTTAGCTATTATTTTGGTTTTTTTTTCTTTCTTTTATTAAAGGTTTTATTTTATTTTTTAAGATTTTATTTATTTATTCATAGACACACAGAGAGAGAGAGAGGCAGAGACACAGGCAGAGGGAGAAGCAGGCTCCATGCAGGGAGCCCGATGTGGGACTCGATCCCGGGTCTCCAGGATCACACCCCAGGCTGCAGGCGGCACCAAACCACTGCGCTACCAGGGCTGCCCTTTCTTTCTTTTTTTTAAAGTGTGACTTGAACTCATGAAGCCAAGATCAGGAGTTGCATGCTATGCTGCAAGCCAGCCATGCACCTCTTGGCTATTATTTCTTTCCCTTTTTCTGTCTGGGACTCTGATAATATGAATGTCAGATCATTTCATTTCGTCCCACAAGTCTCTCTTCATTTCTTTTTCCAATCTTATTGTTCAGACCCTGTAATTTTTTATTGATATCTGTCATCTCTGTATCAGTTTCAATCTCATACAGTGAGGTATTTCTTCCATTGATTGTGTTTTCATTCTAAAATTTCCTTTTTTAAAAAAAATAAATAAAATTTCCTTTCCCCCCCTTTTTATATCTTCATTTTCTTTGCTAAGACATTTCATATTTCTGTTTTCCAAAGTGCTTATCCTTACTTGTTGGAGTGTTTTATAGTTGTTATATGAAAGTTTTTGTCAGATAACTTTCCAAAATCTATGTCCTCTTGTTCTTTTTTTAAAGGTTTTATTTATTTATTCATGAGAGAGACACAGAGAAAGGCAGAGACATAGGCAGTAGGAGAAGCAGGCTCTCTGCAGGGAGCCTGATGTGGGACTCGATCCCAGGACCCTGGGATCATGACCTGAGCTAAAGGCAGATGCTCCACTACTGAGCCACCCAGGCACCCCTATGTCCTCTTGTTCTTTTTTTTTTTTTTAAATTTTTATTTATTTATGATAGTCACAGAGAGAGAGAGAGAGAGAGGCAGAGACTTAGGCAGAGGGAGAAGCAGGCTCCATGCACCGGGAGCCCGATGTGGGATTCGATCCCGGGTCTCCAGGATCGTGCCCTGGGCCAAAGGCAGGCGCCAAACCGCTGCGCCACCCAGGGATCCCTGTCCTCTTGTTCTTAATGTCTGTTGAGTTTTTTGAGATTTTCCTGGTTTTCTTTATGTTGAATATCTTTGGGTTGTATCATGGAGACTTGAGATGTTATATTTGGCTGTGAGACTCCGTGTGTTGTTTGATCCCTGTGGGGGATGTTGTTTGAGCACAGTTGGTCCATTTGGGTTCAGCTTCAGGTTCCCAGCAGCTTCCTGTATTTGTAGCTCCAATATCAGCTCTGCTTTCAAAGCCTTTGTAACACTTCTCAGGTCTGTCCCACACATGCAACCTTTCAGTGGCCAGTCTAGGACCTGCTTGGTATTATTCTGTTTTTCAGTTATTTTCTGCATCTGTTTGGGTTTGGATCCACATACACAGCTCATGGGTGGCCTTGGGAGTTTATAAACAAATTAAAGAGATGACTTTTCTGAATTTCTAACCCCCCCTTGATCTATCTCCTCTATACTTCCTGCTTCCCAAGAGCTCCCATTTTCAATCCCCTGGTACAAAACCCTGGGCTTTTCACTGCTTTTTCTTTTAAAAAACCAGATTTTGTTTATTTGAGAGAGAGAGACAGTGAGAACAAGCAGAAGGGAAGGACAGAGGGAGAGGGAGAAGCAGATTCTCTCCTGAACAGGGAGGCTGACGCAGGGTTTGATCCCAGGTCGCTTGATCACCACCCAAGCCGAAGGCAGACACTCAAATGACTGAGCCACCCAGGCACCCCTAGCTACCTTTTCTGCTGCTTGCTCACCTGGACTGTGCCCCTGTCCAGGGCTAGGCAGTTGGAGGACAGAAAGAGACAATGACAACAACAGGTTTGCCCTCCTCCTGGGACCCCAACCTCTCTGATCATGGAGGTAGTTTCTCTTCAGAGGTTCAAGTTCCTGCAATCATCTCCTGCCATCTCCGGCACCACCTCCATCCAACCACATGGAGCTGGGGTGCAAGAGAATGAAGAAAAGAAGGAAAATGAAAAATAAGAATGCTCCATACACTCTTCTGTACCTATCTCTGCACTCCTCAAGCAGAGCTAGAAGGTTTTTCATGGCGCTCACTTGACTGTGCTGGTGCCCGTGTGTGTGTGTGTGTGTGTGTGTGTGTGTGTGTGTGTGTGTGTGAGGGAGAGAGAGAGAGAGAGAGAGAGAGGAGGAGGAGGAGGAGGGGAGGGCTGTGTTAAGTTCAGGTCCAGGTGCCTGGATTCCTGGATTCATTCACTGGGAGACACAGGCAGAATCACTCCACCTTGTCCAGAACCACAGCCCTCAATGTGTTTTGGTCACCATAGATAGTTTGCAAGTCTCCTTTCTGTTTTGCCTTAAAACGCAAGAGCCCCAACGCCATTCTGAGAAGGATTTGTGGATTTTAGGTTATATCTAGAGCCTATCCATTTTTTTCCCCCAAGCAAAAACATCTACATGCAGTAGTTTATTAGATTCCTTCATCACAGGGCCCTGGGTGGCTGGCTTAGTCACCCAGCTGGTTAAGCATCCAACTCTTGGTCTCAGCTCAGGGTCTTGATCTGAGCCCTGTGTTGGGTTCCATGCTGTGTATGGAGTCTACTTAAAAAAAAAAAAGATTGCTTCATCACTTCTGACCCATAGAACTTTGGGGATTGGTGAAGACATTCCACGTTGGCGTATGGTAGCCATTAGCCTCATGAGACTATGCAGCACTGGAAATGTGGCTTAGTGAGACCACGTAACTGAATTTTAAATCTTCTTTCACTTTAATTAATTGAAATGTCAGCAGCCCCATCTGTCTAGCAGTGCCCTTGCCATACGGTGCAGCTCTGAAACATGCAGCTGGCAAGCTTGGATTTCGGTCAAGGGAGAGAACATCTCTATTTCTTCCTTTGCCAGTTCACATGAAAGCTTTCTCTCTGTGCCTCAAACCGACTCCACTGTTGTAACACAACACCTAGCCGGAGTGTGTTTTGATTTAGGTAATTCAGGAAGTGGCTGTTTTTTCAACATGTGTTGCTAAATTTGGATAGTGGCTCACGTTAGAGGCATATGCTCTGGAGCAGCTTAAAGAAAACATCTTCCATATTTCATTTGGAAGGGGCTGGCTGTTGAACATCTCCAGCAACTCTTGAGTAAGCTGCTCCCCTTCCTTTAGAAATCTCCTCAGGCAGGTTGACCTGGCCTCCAAAGAAGCCAATGTTTTTCCGCTGTACCCCCGCCCCCGCCCATGTTTCGAACTGCAAACCAAAGTGGAATTCGTCCACAGGCTCATAATTGTGCATTTAAAATAAACTCGCGTCTTCGGCCCATATTTGGCAAAGGAAATGTTATCATGCCCTTGTCTAATTTTTTTAAGGATGATGAAGGACTCCTTTGCAAATGGAAATATTTCTTTTCCCCTCAGAACAAGATTTTCACCTAACTGCTTTTGGTTACTTTGTGTGGTTTTAAAAAAATGAAATGGCTCTTCTACCTTCCCCGTGAAGCCAGCATTTCGATCTCCTTATTTATAAAGAGGAGTAAGGTTAATGTGGTTACCATCACATTATTTTCAGTTAAATTGGAAAAAAAAAAAAAAACTGGTTTCACAGTTGAGTCATTTGATCCCGTGAGTCTGTCATCTGGTGACTGTTTTCCTAAGCCGAGGTATCGCTTTCACGGAGAGGTGACATTGTACGTCGAAGGAAGAGCCTGCTGGTTGGAAGTGTGCAAACTGCCTATTTACTTGGAGCGGTGGGTTTAAGGACTCCCAATACCTTCATGTGGTTTTCCCCTTTGTTGTTCCTTGAAAGGACTGCTGGAGATCTCTTAAGCTTTTTATTGCCATATAGAATTACTGTATTTGAAAAATATACAGGAAAAAAACTTGGAGCTTTAGCCTGTACTTTGAGGATGCGTGGATCACAGACAACTGAGTCCAAGACTTCGCTGTTGGGGGTGGGAGGGGGGAGTATTGTGCCAAGCACAGAAATTCCTGGCTAAGGGAACAACTGTGGTCATTTGAATTTCCCTTTTGAGGAAAGCAGTCTGTCGGCTGAAAGGATGCAAAATAACTTTTTCATGAGCCACTGCCCTCGCCTTTCAGAGCCGACCGGAGGAGGATCAAACGGGTGTGCAAGATCAGCAGAAATAAAACATATGGCACCCTTGAATTTAAAGCTCTGATTTACCTGTTACATTTTCTGTGCTCTGTTAAGGTGAAAATGATAAATAAGTTGCTTAAAGCAAGCACGTGCTGCAAAACTCCCCGGCCTCGTCTGCATCTTTGGTACGCCCTCGTGAACGTTGGGAACCAGACCTCTTTGGACTTCTCTTTGGAAGGAGACACCATGCAAGGGACCGCTCTGGAAGGGGGCCTTCTTGACTCCTGTGACTTTGGCCGTCCAGGCTAGGCGCCTTTCACACACTTTGATCTGTGGCGGCACTTCCCTGCAGATTTTGGCACCAGAATCATAACATCTCTGAGTTGTAATTAGGACTGCATGGCAGGACTGGAAGGGTCCCCTCCTGCGGTGTGTGCCTTGGCAGTGCTCCCTTACTCCCAATGCCCCTTGTCCTCTCGATGTTGGTGGCTGTGTTCTCAGCTCCCAATGTGGACAGGGACCCAGGGTAGGTTTGGCGACTCAGAGTAAAATGTAGGGTTTTTTTCTCCATTGCAGGAACCAGGTCTTGTTCTGGCCAAAACCACTGACAAGCGCCAGAAACAGGAGGACTGTGTTTGTGGGTGGTGCCTGGTCATCTGACACCTGCCCCCTTGTCCCGGGGCTTTGTGGGTTGAGTTTAAATTCTTGGCCTCACAGAAGTGTGTAGTGGCAAAGGATGTTAGCACACGAGCATAAAGATGGGAACCTTGGCTGCTGAAGTGAGTCCAAACAGAGCCCACCTCCACCTTTTCTTGAAACCACCTTATCTTCTGCTTTGTTTCTGCTTTCTTGCTTTTGTTCTAGATGTTATATCGCCTATGCTTGTCCCCCGTCCTATTTCCAGCATCTCCAGATTCATCATTCTTTTCTTTAAAGAAGATTTTATTTATTTATTCATGAGAGACAGAGAGAGAGAGAGAGAGAGAGAGAGAGAGTCAGGCAGAGGGAGAAGCAGGCTCCATGCCAGGAGCTAGACGTAGGACTTGATCCCAGGACCCAGGAGAACTCCCTGGGCCAAAAGCAGGCGCTCAACCCCGCTGAGCCACCCAGGCATACCTCCAGATTCATCATTCTTATCGATACACTTTTGTTGAGATATAAATGCAGCTCCCCATAGAAGGTATAAAATTCAATGACTTTTAGAGTATTCATAGAGTTGGACAACCACCTCCACCATCAATTTTAGGATCTTTCACCACCCCAGAAAGGGACTTATTCCCTTCAGCTATCACCCCAGTCTCCCCAGCACCCCAACCCCAGCCCCGTCATCCAGTGAAGTACTTTTGTCTCTAGGGACCTGTCTGTTTGGGACATTTCATATAGAGTCACGCAATATGTGGTTTCTGCGAGTGGGTGTCTTTTCACTTAGCGTAATGTTTCCTGGTTCATCCATACTGTAGCGTGTCCTAGGACCTCCTTCCTTTTACAGCTGGATGATATTGCATTGTACAGAGAGACCACATTTTATTTATTGATTTATCAGTGTATGGACGTTCAGGTTGTTTTTGCTTTTTCCCTGTTATGAACAATGCTGCTGTGAACACCCCTATGCGGGTATTTCTATGGTCATGCTCTAATTTCTCTTGGGGATCTACCCAGGAGTGGAATTGCTGGATCACATTGTAACCTTGTTTTTCTTTTCTTTTCTTTTCTTTTTTTTTTAACCTTGTGTTTAATACTTTGAGGGACTGCCAGCAGTTTTCCTCAGCAACTGCTCCATTTTAGGTTTTCCCACCAGCACTGTGTGAGGGTTTCAGTTCTCCACGTCCATCCTTGCCGAAACTTGTTAGGATGTGTCTTCTTGACTTGCCCAATAGGTGTGAAGTAGGATCTTGCTGTGATTCTTGATTTGCATTTCATGAATGGCTCATGATGTTGAACACCTTTACGCGTGCTGCTTTGCCATGCGTGTATCATTCCTGGGGGAGTAACTGTTCAGCATCTTGGCCATATTTTGACCCTATTTTTTCTTTTGATTATTCAATTATGTTTATATTAGTATGGTTGGGCTGCCATAACAGCATAACATAAGCCAGGTGGCTTGGACAACAGAGACTTGTTTCTCTTGTTCTGAAGGCTGGGAAGCCTAAGATTAAGGTGCTGGTGCGGTCGGTTCCTGGTGAGGGCCGGCTTCCTGGCCACCATCTTGCTGTGTCTTCACATAGCAGACAGACAGGGTCAATGCTGACGTCTTCCTCTTCTGTTAAGGGCATAATCCCCTTTGAAGGGGCCCCCCCTTCAAGACCTCGTCTATACCTCATCAGCTTCCAAATCTTACCACCTATATAAATACCATCCCATTGGGGGTTAGGGCTTCGGCATATGAACTATAGGGGGACATAATCATTTAGTCCATGACAGTGTTTTCTATGTATTCTAGAAATAAGTCCTTCATTAAATATATCACTTGGGAATTTTTTTCTCCCATTCTGTGGGTATCTTTTCACTTTCTTGAGGAAAGTCCTTTGAAGCACAAACGTTTTTAATATTGACGAAACCCAACTCATGTATATTTTGTTGCTTTTTCTTTTGGTGTCATGTCTTAGAGACCATCAACTAACTGAAGGTCATGTAGATTTATACCTTTGTTTTCTTTTAAGCATTTTTTAAAAAAAGATTTTATTTATTTATTCATGAGAGACACAGAGAGAGAGAGGCACAGACACAGGCAGTGGGAGAAGCAGGCCCCATGCAGGGATCCTGTCGTGGGACTCAATCCTGGGTCTCTAGGATCACGCCCTGGGCTGAAGGCGGTGCTAAACCGCTGAGCCACCCGGGCTGCCCTCTTCTAAGCATTTTATAGTGTTAGCTCTGGCATTTGGGTCTGTAGTCGATTTTGACTTATTTTTTTCTGTTTAATTTTGTGAGGAAGGGGCTCAGCTTCATTCTTTTGCTTGTGAATGTCCTGTTGTCCCAACACCAGCTGGATTGTCTTGGCAGCCTCAGCAAAACGCAGTTGCCTGTTAATGTGATGGCTCATTTCTGGACTGGGAATTCCACTCCATTGATCTGCACGTCCATCCTAGACCATCACCTCACTGTCTCAGTCACCAGGAAGTGTGAGGCCTCTAGCTCTGTTGTTTTGTTTCAGGATTGCTTTGGCTATTCTGTCGCTTGCATTTCCATGTGAATTTTAAGAGAAGCCAGACAGTTTCTGCAGAAAAAACCATGGGGTGTTTGTAGGGATTGTGTTCAGTCTATAGAGAAGTTTGGGGGAGTGTTGCCATCTTAACTGAACTGAACCTTCCAGTCTGCAAACGTGGGGTGCTTTTCTGTTTATTTCGATCTTCTTAAATTCTTTAGACAGTGCATTGTAGTTTTTAGACTTGAAGTTTTGCACTTTCTTGGGATGTCATTTATTCCTAAGCGGCTCATTTTCTTTGAGGTTATTACAAATGGAATCATTTTCTTAATTTCAGATTGTTTGTTGCTAGTGCATAGAAATCCAGTTTGCCTTTTGTATTTATGTGTCATGTATTGATCATCAACCATGCTTGCAGGTGGATTAATTATCTCCTCTCACTCTTCTTCCGGACTCCTCTGTTCCTTTTTTTTTTTTTTTTTTTTTTTTTTAGAGATTTTTAGTTTTATTTATTCATGAGAGACACACAGAGAGAGGCAGAGACACAGGCAGAGGGAGAAGCAGGCTTCCCATGGGGAGCCCGATGTGGGATTCAATCCCAAGGCCTCAGGATCACGACCTGAGTTGAAGGCAGACACTTAACCGCTGAGCCACCCAGGCATCCCAGGACTCCTCTGTTCCTGATAAGGTCTCTCCATTCATCCAGAGAGCAGGGGACAACCCCGGGTGGGCTTTGATTGTTTTTGCCATCAGGGAGTCCCCAGGGATGCCCTGCCTCTGGGCATCCCACTGCCTTCCTCTCGTGGAGAAGAGGATGTGTTGGCCTCTTGACCCTTTCCCTGGGAGATTGAAGGTGTCCAGATGCTGGTCGGGGTTCTGATAGGCAGGGTCCCTTGTGTCCTTCCATACCTCCCTCAAACCATCCCAGTTGGAATCTCCACTCTCCTCCCTGAGAAGGGCCTCCTCTCTGTGGCTGTCACAGAGTGTTGGGCCTGCAGGGCCACACTCACGTCTCAGAGCAGGTAGGGCTGGAGTGGCCAGACCTTCTGGGGTGGTGGCCATCATGATGTTCCCACCAGCTGGAGTGGCCCACTGCATCATGTCTAGAATGCTCCAGAGAGTACCCGTGCCTTCAACAGAGATTTTCCTGGGGGTGCAGAAGCAAGACTTTCAAATGCTATGTCTAGCAAGGGCCTTCATGTGGGGCTGGGCCGGAGTTGGTGTCTCATAAGGTTTTTGTTGACCCACTTGCTGTGGCTGGGCCTCGCATGTGGCCAGACACAAACCTGCAGGCTCCGGAGCTCCCTGTCCTCTGTCTGTCCGTCGTCTGTTCTTCATCTGTCCTCAGGAGCTCTGAAAGGCAGGACTGTGCCTTGCACGATGCCTGCCACAGCTGTGTGTCTAGGGGGCGGACCCCAGTCCCTGATGCCTCACAGGCTGTGTGACCTTGGGCATGTTGCTCAACATTCCTGTGCCCCAGTTCCTCAGCCCTATGGTGCAGGTGTAGCACAGGGGGTCACTCTGAGATAAGTGAATTGGTGTGTGGCACGTGGAGGCCCTGAGGAGACACTCAGTGCTTTTGTTATTACTGCCCGTGAGTGCAGAAAGTGCTAAGTGAAGTCATAAAGCTGCACTCTAATTTTTAAAAAAAAATGTAAATAGACCTCTTTTTAGGGCCATTGTGGGTCACAGGTCATTTGGGTGAAAGGCACAGATTTCTCCTATACTTCTTGACCCCACAGGCATCTCCCCACTGTCAACATCCCCACCACCTGCTGGGTTTGTCACAGTCTGCAAAACTGCGATGACATGTCATAAGCACCCAGAGCCCAGCGCTTACCCCAGGCTGATTCTTGGTGTTGTACAATCTGTGGGTTTGGAGCACGTGGAATGCTGCACAGCCCTTGCTACTGCTCCGTCTGTTCATCCCTCCCTTCGACTCTCTGATCCCTATACTCTGTAGTTTCGTGCTTCCGGGGTGTCACGTAGCTGGGACCAGTATGTCACCTTTTCCCGTTGGCTTCTTTCACTGAGTGATAGGCATTGAAGATTCCTCCGTGTCTTTTTGTGGCTCGATGGCTCATTTCTTTGTAGTGCTGAATAAGATTCTCTTGCCTGGGCCGCAGTCTTGTTTCGTAAACCAAAGCTTGGCCTGTGTATGAATGAGACCTGCTCAAGGTGTCCGAGGTCCTCGGCCTTAGCCTGCTCCAGGGTACTGGATTCTGGAGGTCTGCGGTGGGGCTGGAGTCCTGTATTTCTGAGGACTTTCTGGGCTGCCTTGGGCCCCGAGGCAGTTTGGGAACCACTGCCCTGTGGTGTGTGTGTGTGTACATGTGTGTCCATGTACATGCGTGTACATGTCTATCAGTGCATATACGTGTGCACATGTGCACTTTTATGTGAGTGGGTGTGTCTATGAATGTGCATGTGCATGTGAGTGTATGTCTCTGTGTGCCTGTTAGTGCATATATGTGTGCACGTGTGCACTTTTATATGAGTGGGTGTGTACATGTGTGTGCATGTGAGTGCATGTCTGTGTGCCTCTGTGTGTATATGTGTGTGCGTGTGTGCATTTGCATGTGAGTGGGTGTGTACCTGCATGTGCACGTGAGTGCATGTCTATGGATGCATGTGTGTGTGCATTTCCATGTGAGCACATGTGTACATGCATGTGCACTTGAGTACCTGTGTGTGTGCCTGTGCATTTGTCCCTTGCCCAGGTTGGGGGCTGTGGGGCAGAGGCCTGCCCCTTGGGGACAGCCTGGGGGGACACTGCTTTGTTTCCCGGAGCTGCATTTGGGTGGGGCAGGGCCGCCTTTGTTTCCGCTCTGCAGTAGAACCAGGGCGGGATTCTGGGGGCGGTGGGGGTCGGGAGCGCGTTTTGATTTCCTGGGCTTGGCGGCCGCACGCGGGCTTTCTCCTGAATCCAGAGGACCTCTGGGTGTAGTTCCCACCCCTTCCCTACGTTCACCCCTTTATTTGCTCATGTTCATTTCAACAGGATGTATGCTTGATTAAGTTACTCTCTTTTATCATAATTAAAGAAAAATGTGGTGGGAGAGCACTCCAAACTGTGCTCAATGAAAACCAGATTGTCGAACCTGCGGGGAAGCACGGGCGGCGCCCTCACACCCGGAGCCCCGAGTTCCCGGCCGGCAGGGAGCCTGAGGGGCTGCAGGCGGTGGGGAGCGTGTGCCAGCGGGTGTTGCCCCCGATGACCTGACCCCGTCCCCCGCGGCCTGGGCCTGCCCCGGGTGTGGCGTCCCTGGTGCCCCCCTGAATGCCGGGGTGTGGGGGGGCTGCATGCACAGCAGGCTTGGATGGGCCCTTTCTAGGGGTGGGGGGACCATGGGCCTCTGGCCAGCCCGTGTGCACGATCGTGAAGCGTATGCATCTGGCTGACCTGCCGTCTGTAGACGGCAGTGCTGGTCACGCTTAGCACGACGGCCACACCGTGCAAGCCTGGCTGTGCTGTCTGTGGGTCACAATGCCCTTGGTCCTCTAGGGGTCGGGGAGGTGCGGGCCATGCTGGCAGGTGGAACGGAACTCAGGCCTGCTGCTGTGGTTCGTGACCTCGTCTCTGTGACATGTGTGGGATGTCTAGAACACTTAGTGGGGGTGCTCAACTCCCAGACCTCCAGAGCCAGATGGGGCGAGTGTGGAGGGGCCGCTCACTGACAGCTTTGCCGACGGGCACCAGTGAATCAGTAGCCAGGGCCCTGTTCTGTCACCGCGCATGAGCCTGGGCTGCATCTCCTGAGCCAGGGGCCGTGCTGGGGGGCGGGTGGGTGTGAGCAAGGGCTCTGCATCCTCGAGGCCCGGGCCCAGTCCCAGCCCTGCCACCCACCAGGAGGTGAGGCTGCGGGAGTCCGTACACCAGAGACTGGTCACATAACGAACTGATAACTGGTGCATGACGTCTTTGCAGCGACGGGAAGAGATTGAGCACAGACAACGCTCAGAGCAGCGGGCACCCATCGGTGTTGGAATTACTGCTGACCTTACAGGTTGTCCGCTGTAGGAGGCGAAGCTCTGCACCACGGCAGGGTATTTATTGGACGGGACACCGGGTTTGTGACACCTGCTTGGCGGATGGTCACCAAGCCCCGCATGTTCCCGCACTGGGCACCCAGCGCCTCCACCCCGATGTGGCTCGCAGTTCTGGGGTTTGTCCTGAGGTCTGTCTACCTCCTTAACCCTCACCTGCCACCTGGCTGCAGGCAGCTTATGGGGTGCAGTCATTGCTTCAGTGGGCAAGTGCCTGTCCCAACCCCATGGGCGTCTCCCCTCTGCAGCTGGGGAGTTTGGGCCTCAGGGCTACGGGACCGTGCCTGGGCCAGGTGGAGATGGGTGCTGTGGCAAATGCCATGCCCTGGGGCAGACGGCTTGCCCGGGTCGAGTCCCGTCCAGCCTCTCCGTGTCACACCAGTGGGGGAAAATAAAGACCCGAGGATGTCTACTGAGCTTTCTGAAAACATGCTGGTCTGCTGCCCTGTCTGAGAATGGGCTTGACCTTAAGAGAGATTTTCGATGGTCTGATAGGTGTTTCCCGGACCCATGGGATGCCTGCCAGCCCCGTGAGGACTTAGGGCCCTCCTGCAGCCTCCAGGGAGTGAAAGGATGAGCCATCCTCCTGAGGGTGGGGGTGAGACTTGAGCTTAAGGCCAAGGTACTTTTGGGGGAGGAATTGAACTAGATTTTATATTCTCACGTGTATGAGGATAATCCCATTCACTTAAAAACATTGTTTTAAGCATTTGAGAAATAATCAGTTGTGGCCACAACTAGCACCCGGTTGGCTTAGGTGAAGGAGCATGTAACTCCTGGTCTTGGGGTTGTGAGTTCGAGCTGCATGTTGGGTGTAGAGATTATGGGGAAAAAAAAAACCTTAAAAAAAATAAAGAAAGGAAATAGCAGTTGTGATTTTAACCTTGTGAGAGATGTTTCCATGTGCCTCCTGTAAAATAATTGAGGCATCTCTACTAATTACAGTTTTTAAAAGAAAGCGTTTGCTATTTCCCTGTGGGCTTGTCCCAACCAAAGGCTACGGCGGCAATTCTCCACAGTTCAAATCTCACCTCTGACTCGAGTTGCTGCTAGAAGGGCTTTATCTAAAAAAGTCGTTTTGTCCGATCGCGTCTCAGGGTAAGAGCCCTGCCTTCCCAACGTGTGTGCCACGGGGCCACGCTCTTGGAGGCCACAGAAGATCCCATGCCCTGAGGTTACTCCCTGCCTCGTGACTGGGGCTCCTTAAAAGAGGATCCTTGATCTGAGTTTCTTTCTTTTTTTTTCTTGTTAAAGATTTTATTTATTTATTCATGAGAGACACACGGAGAGAGGGAGAGACACAGGCAGAGGGAGAAGTAGGCTCCCTGCAGGGAGCCTGATGTAGGACTCTATCCCAGGACCCCAGGATCACGCCCTGAGTTGAAAGCAGACACTCCACCACTGAGCCACCGAGGCGCCCCATGATCTGAATTTCTTGATGTACATAATTGGGAGGTGATGTGAAGCCACAGCTCCTTTACTGAGAGGTGATCAGGGTGGAATCAAGTTAGTGCTTTATTCCTTTGCACCGAGTCATGTCTGCACACAGAATGTGAATTTCCCTAGCAAAGTGTCAAACCCAGGGGTTGGGGTGTGAGAGCCCCCAGCTTTGCAGCCAAGTGGGACAGAAATGTGGGGGCCTGTGGGGATCTGGTCCTGGCAACTGGCATCTGAAGTGAGGGCTGTTGTGTGGGCCTGAACCCTTAGAGCCCAGAGCCTGACACTAAATCTGGGCAGCTTGTGTTAGGAGTGAATGGTGGGACTCCCGCTGGGCATCTGGAGAGTGGGAGAATGGGTTGGTGTGGGGACAGCACGTGTGTTGTCAGAATGCTGTGGGTGTAGAAGCAGTTTGTCTTTACAGGGCTGCCAGGGCTCGCCCCCTGAATACACTGCTTGCTCTCAAAGTCTTGTCTTTGAGTTGGCTTCTCCAGAAAGCTACCCTAGGATAGAAATATTGCGGGTTTGGGCTCAGGAATCGTTGTTCAGGCACAGGTCACGAATCGCTGTTCTGCCAACGGTTGACCAACCTCTTCCTACCATCTTCTGCGTCTATACCACTGTACGTGGTTGGTGTCACCACCACCGTGCTGTCAGGCCATGCTGGTGTCCATGCAATTCGACGGAAGGCTGCCTGTACACACAGGCACAGCGTCGGCCCGTGTGTCTGTTCACACAGCAGGATGTCCAGGGGGATGTGTCCCATCATTGTGAATTAGTGTCCGGGACCCTGAGCTGAGGATGGGCAGGTGAAGAGCTCAGGGGCGGTCACCACTCTGTGGTGATTGAGGGCACAGAGAGAAGCTGGCAGGACAGTGGGGGTCCCCAGCATCTCGGTTTTCTCACAGGGCTGTAATCCGCAGAGGCCACCCAGATGTATGGCTGGGTTGACACTGTGATGTCTGGGGCCTGGGCCTCCTCATCTCCAGGGACTGTCTCCTTTACCCCGTGCTGGGGGTGACTTCCCTTCAACCCCAGCTCTGTTACCCGGGAAAGCCGTCTCTCCTTCCATCTCGTGGCAGCCACCAACCAGCCTGCCTGTTCACAGCACAGTCATCAACCTCCTTGTTGACGTCGTGGTCCCCACACTTTGCCTATCCATGGAGCTGTCACCTTTTCTAGGACTCTTGGAGCAGGTCTTTACACTTGCTGTGCCCTGGTCCCTCAGCCCTGGTGCCATCTGGTAAAGCCCAGCCCTGGAGGAGCCCAGCTGGCCATGGTCTGTGAGCCGAGGCCTGGCAGCCATGCCCAGCTGGAGGGCATCCCACAGGGCAGGGTGCTCATGCCCATTTGCTTGCGGTTGGTACCTCCCGCCGGGCCTCTCACCATTTGGCGGACTCCCCACATGTCTCAGGGGGCCTCATCTTCCCATGCCCTACCATGATTATTTTTATCTGTTCACTTAACTGGCATTTCCCAAGTGCCCTCAAGAGTGGATAAGAGAGGCAGTGTGCACGTGGACGCCTGCCGGGTGGTGTGAAATGATGAGCCCGTTAAGCAGGATGTTGCCATGGGTGACCTGAGACCCCTTCACTTGGATGCTGGAGACCTCCTCTTCCTCTCCACCTCCCTGGATGGTCCTGCCCGCCCTGGTTCTCAGAGAAGAGAGAGGCCTTCGGAAGAGCAACTCATCGAATCGGGTCCATGGTCTGCGTCCTGCCAGCCTCCCGTCCTCCCTCTCCTCTTGAGGATGGAAAAGAGTGTCCCCGAAGGATGATTCCTCGACGGACCTTGGGCTACATTCCCTTCCGGCTTCTTATGGCCTTGTGTCTTTGTGCATCGATTTCACTTCTTGATGGCCCTGTTCTTCCAACTGAGTTCCCATTTCCTTTTAGATATGCTGTAATTTCCCTCATTTGGAGCTAAAGTTGTGCCTTCCATCCTTCTTTAAGGAAGCTGTCCCGTACTGTATCTCGAATGCACCCCCACCCCCGGCGGCGATGGAGTCACTGGTGACTCAGAGGGGTCAGTGTATTCACGTACCACCTTCACAGTATGAAAGAAAGTCTGAGAAGCAGCGACAGCTAGCTAACTTGAAAGAGAAGTCACGTACTCAGCGGTGAGCCCCCAGGAGCGTGGGCTCTACAGGAGTGGACCTGGTTTTCAGGCCCGTGTGAGCTCAGCCAGGTGGCCAGGCCAGGACTCCAGCTGGAGCCATGGTTTGCAGCAGGTGTCCTTGGATGTGTTAGATACAACCGAAGAGCCGAAGCACTGTCTGGAAGCCCACAGTCCTGCCCTGGGGTCTGCATTTTCTCGCCTCCAGAAAGAGCAGCATCTGCTCATCTGTTGAGATGCTTCTCACATTGCATTATATTGCCACCTTCTAGGTCCCTTTATCCAGTCTTTTTCTCTTTTGCCCCCCCCCTCCCCACCCAGGACGGCTCAGTGTTGAAACCAAGAGAAGCCCAAGAACCCCTGTGTGACCGTGGTTGGGATGTGAGCAGAGTCTGGGTGCCTTTCCCATAACACTCCTGAAATCACACAACCACAAAGAAGGGTTTGGTCCCACGGTAATGTGGGCCCATGTGACCTTGCCTAGTGGGTAGCCTGTGGTCGCCTCCGGAATGACACAGTGTGGAACTAACTGGACAGCCTGATGGACCTGTGAACAGGGGTGGCCATAGGTAGACCTGACCTCTCAGTTCTCAGGGGTCCAGCATTAAAAGTCCCGAGTTTCCTATGGTGCCGTTGCTTTAAAGCTCTTTGAGGGGAATCCCTGGGTGGCTCAGCGGTTTAGCGCCTGCCTTTGGCCCAGAGAATGATCCTGGAGACCCGGCATCAAGTCCCACGTCAGGCTCCTTGCATGGAGCCTGCTTCTCTCTCTCTCTCTCTCTCTCTCTCTCTCTCTCTCTCATAAATAAATAAAACCTTAAAAAAAAAAAATAAAGCTCTTTGAGCATCACGTGTCATGTAAGGTATTTCTGTCCTCCGTGTACTATCCAGAGATTATTATAAGAGTGGATCCAATTGTAGGCCAGCATGAGTCCAGCAGGATCTCATGAACTAAAGCCCCATGTCCTGCTGTTGTAGACATAACAGAACTTTGGCAGGCGAGTGAAGAAAGTTGGTGACCCCAGCGGGGGCCCCGTGCTTGCATGCGCACATCCCCTCATGTCTCTGGATGGCTGGACGCACAGATGTCCACCCGTTCTTGAGAAGCCAGCAGAGTGTAGATACCACCACCCTCCCCCAGTTTAATTACCTTAAAACCTCCCTCGTAATCCCGACCCTCAGGGGGATTCTCAGGAAAGCGTGGCTTCACCCAACAGCATTTTCCCCTTGATTGATGAGCGTGGCATGCATCTGTTACTGGAAAGAGAAATCAAGAAACAGAAATCGCACCAACACGTTTCCTTGTCTCTCGTTTCCATAAAACACATCCGTCCGTTCAGGGCAGGAAGACCCCGAGTACCATTAGCTGTGCACCCCAGGTGATAAACCTCTTCAAGTTTCTGCTTGCTTCGAAGGATTCCACAATATAAATAACTTTTTTTTTTCTTTCCCCCCTTTACGAGGCTCATCTGTTTTACATTTCGAGGCAGTTTCGACACTGCCTGGCGGGAAATGCTAGCTAGGCTGGGAGTTGTGCTGAGGCTGGTGCCTGCGTGCTTCCCATCCTGGAGAATGAGTCTGCACTGCTCTCAAGATCAAAGACAGACGCGCATCCAGCCGAGTGGAACCGGGGCTCTGGGGAGTGTAATTCTGATGGCAGCAAAGACGTGAAGGATGCTTTCCTGCTCAGCAGCGGAGTGGAGGGGGCAGGGTCCACCATGCACTGGGGCGGCCTCACGAATGCTCGCATGCCCCTGAGCCCCCAGCCTGGCACCCACTGCACGGAATTGAGGACAGGAGTGTGGTGGGTGCATGGCTGGGTGTTGTGGGCCCAGGACCAACGGCCTGACACTGTAAAGACTGCAGTTGCTGCTTCGTTGGCTGTCTCTCTCGCCTCATCTGCTTGGTGCCCTTGGAGCCGGCCTGGGTTTGGGGAGCAGTGGTCTGCATTCCCCCCACGTCTCTGTGGGTGGTATTTGGTGTGGGGGTTGAAGGGGGGAGATTAGTGTTGGAGGAATCCACGTGTGGGGTGTCTGTGGTAGGATCAGTGCCCGTGTAAGAAGAGGAAGCCACAGCACAGTGCTCTCCCTGCGGCATGAGAACCACCAGAAGGCAGCCGCCTGCCCACCGGGCAGAGAGCCCTCACCACGCTGAACCTGCTGGCGCCTCGATCCCAGATGTGCAGCCTCCAGCGCCTCGAGTGTCTGTGCTTTACAGCTCCCAGGCTGTGATGAGCTGTGGTGTCCGGTTGCCTCAGCCAAACTGACTAGATGGGGGAGCTAGGTTGGGTGGCTGTTTGGGGGGCATGTTTGGGCTTCTATACGGTGCATGGATGCAACCTTCCATTTTGGGGTGTACTGCATGGAGGAGCAGGGCAGGGGTAAGCACTTAGGGGTACTGGCACTCAGAGAGACAGTGGTCCTGCCTGCTGTCCTTTAACATGGGCCTCCACCAAGTGGGAAGTCCCAGGAGTGAGGGCTTGTGGCCTCTGTTGGGGGTCAGGCCCCACCCCTGGAGCCCCAGCTCCTGCCATATGTGCCTGCTGCTGGCAGGGCTGGTGTGGGTTGCTCATACCTTGAGGCTCATCTCATGCCTCTGTGGGGGACCGTGTTCCACCTGGGCTCATGGGGCTGTTGTGAACGGCTGCCCATTCCTGGCCACAGTGCCCCCAGGATCCTTTTGGGGAGGATGGGGTGACTCCCACTTCTGGCCGAGATTCCCTTGCAGACAGCTGCTGCTCCCTCTCTAGATTCACCTCTCGCTCTCTCCACACCCAGCCCACAGTGTCCCTGTCCCATTTTGTGCCTCGGTGCCTTTGCACATGCCGTTCCCACCATGTGTGCTGTCTTTCCCTTCATTTCCTGAGAAACCCAGTCATCTATGGGCTTTGGCTCTGCGGTGCCCTCTCCCCCTGCCCCAGCATCCCCATCCACACTGTGTGCTTGGCTTGGCCCCGGATCTGATGGGCACTATTTCTTTCTTTCTTTTTTCATTTTATTTATTTATTCATGAGACACACAGAGAGAGGCAGAGACACAGGCAGAGGGAGAAGAGGCTCCCTGCGGGGAGCCTGATGTGGGACTCAATCCCAGAACCGTGCGATCATACCCTGAGCCAGAGGCAGAGGCTCAACCACTGAGCCCCCCGGGTGCCCCAATGGACACTATTTCCTAAGCATGTCTTTCTGCATTTTGACCTGTGGCTCCTGGAGGCATGTTTCTGTCCCTGAAGTAATTGGTATGTGGATCATGGGGTTTCCCAGGGAAATGCAGCTCCTCTTCGTTGGAAGGCAAGCAGCAATAAGCAAGAAGATGTTTCCAGCCCAGCAGCCTTCCAGGGGATTCTCCTGAGCCCCGGATTCAAAGGAGGTTTGGCCACAGAGGAGATGGCGGGCAGGAAACCCTAAGCCCCCCTGCGCCCTTGAAGCGGGCAGGCCCTTCACACGACTACGTGCCCAAGAAGAGAGGGGCTTGGCCAGGGACTGTCCGCAAGGGAAGCAGGCTCTGTAGCGCAGGCCCTGAAACACAGCACCGCGGGCTGGGTGGCTCCGTCCCCCGGACCCCAGCTCCGGCGCTCGGGATCCGGCACCCGGATGCCAGCAGGGCCGTGTTCTGGTGACCTGCCTCCTCGCTGGGTCCTCGCATGGCAGAGAGAGAGCTCTGCTGCCTCTTCCTCGGCCACAGAAGATCGTCCAGTGAGTCCAGGACGGGCCGCTCCAGGATCTGCACCGATTCTGAGCAGCCCAGGCCGGACAGCAGGGTTTGGGGTGCCAGGGGGACTCCACTGTGTCCTGCCTCCAACACCATGGGGGCAGGGACCCAGAATGAGTGGACCCCGCCCCCCCAACCCCCCCTTCCCCGACACACATATTTTTGATTGGATCCATCATTTCGAACCACGTCACGAAGGCGTTCAGCGTTGCCTGGGAGTAGTTTGCAAACCATGAAATGGTTGCTTTGAATCAGGACACATGATTCAAAGGGATCATTCCTCCCCGCTTTCCTGTCCGGTCCTGACCTGACCCGCAGGCGACCGCTGAGCTTACTGGAAGGGAATTACCAAATGTAGCCTTTTTTTTTTTTTTTTGCCCCAGGAGATCCCCCCCTGGGGATCTGGTTCTCCTCTCAGCCTCCCCAGCCCTGGAGGTTCTGGTGGCAGCGAGCTGTTGCACAGCCATGGAAGGGACCCTGCTGCGTTGCACGCGGCCCACCGAAAGCTCTGGAGTGAAGCTGTGGCATGCGTGGCAGTGGTGGGCAGGGGAGCACACCTCGGTGGCCGTCCTCGGGGCGGGAACAAGCGCCTGTCTGTAGGGGTAGCCGGAGCCCGGGGCCCAGAGCCCGCCGCACCTTCCTGGACGAGGCCCCGAAACCCAGCCAACAGTGTTCCTTTGTGCTCGCGGCTCCCGGGACCAACGGCCTGACGCTGGTAGCTACAAGTCTAGTCACCGGGCAGCGGTTTAAATCAAAATAATCACTTTAAGAAACAGTAGGGAGCTTAGCTGGAGAGCCATTTCCTCTGCCCCGAAACGCTGAGACGCGTTCTGATTTATGCCCTTGGCTCTGGCAGTGCGCTGAAACGTGCAGCTCTGAGTTATGATGAACCCCTCCCCCCCACTCCCCCACTCCAGGGATGAAAAAGCACTTCAGAAGGGGAACGAGGAGGCCTTTGGTGCAGAGAGTGGCTGTTGAAAGGAAGGGGGTCTGCGGGGAAGTGGCCCTGGGCTGGCCAAGCAGCAGGGAAGTGTGCGAGGAGGGCTGGTTTTCCTTTTGTGCTGGGCAGAGATGTTTAGGACCCTGTGCTCTGCCCCTCCCAACTGAAGAGCCCCGGATTTGAGGTTGGATGGGAAGTGGGGACTGCCTCCTGGAGGCCTGCCTGGTGGGGGTGCGGAGGGGCAAGATCTGGGCTCAGTATCCCCAGGTCCCTCAGCCTCTTTGCACTTCTGGCATCAGGCAGCTGTGTGTCTGAGGCCTGTGCAGGTGTCCCCACGGTGGTGGGTGGGCAAGCTCATGGCCCCCGGCCTCCTGTGTTGTCCTTGCGTGTTCTCCCCTCCCTCCACATGGGGTCTGGTCTGTCAGCCTTAGGTTTTGATCCACGACTTAGGTTTTGATCCACATGTGGACTGTGCTCCAGGGAGAGCGGGTCTGCCCCCTTTGCTCTGACAGCTCAGTCGATGGGCAGGGTGACCTCGCAGGACCAGTGGCCTCTGTTTCCAGGAAGAGGAGGGAGTGGGGTGGGGGTGGGGGGGTGGAGAAGCAGGTGGCATAGGTGCTTCGGGCTCTCATCTGCACCCCTCACCCTGGGCTTGTTCCATACAGATGTTCATGTACATGGATGGGGAAGGACATGTGGCCATGTGGACGCTGAGGACATAGGTCATTAAGTGGAAGAAGCTTGAAAGACAGTAGGGGATTGACGGTATGAGGCCCCCGCCACCCTAGTCGAGATTGGCACCTCTTACAGGGCCTGTGGGCTGTCAGGATGTGTTCTCTGGGGCATGAAGAACATTTCTGGAACAATCAGTGAGATTGGGGTAAACGGTGGTCTGGAGGGGCTGTGTGGACTTTTGAGCAGCTCCTGTACACATGTGTCCCGGGGGCAGAGAGGAGGCCCCTCCGCCGGGAGCTGGCTGTGGTCGGGATCTGGCCTGCTGGCCCTCCACAGCCCAGACTTCCTGTTTGTCTGAACCCCTCCCCCAACTGCTCCCTGAGTCACCGTAGGGGGCCCCTCGCAGCTCAGGCCATGCCGACCTACCCAGGATGGCTGATTTCCCCCATCCCTGTCCCTGTCCCTGTCCCTGCTGGGTCTCTCAGAGGTTCACAGCCTCCCGGCACGGCTCACAGAAAAGTCCAAAAGGCCCTATGACAGGAGTGTGCACTCCACCAGCCCCGCACATGGCCACCTGGGTTCCAGGGCAGGAGGGCGCACATCCTGATGCCAGGAGCCCACACGATCGTGTCTTCGGTGCCCTTTGTCTCTGCTGCACGTGGGGTGGCCTGGAGGAATGCGGACCCGGCAGACTTATAAGACATAGTAACATGGGCACAGTGGACCGGCAGCTTGAGGACCTGGGGTGTCTTGGGGTCTGCATCCCAGGTCCTTCATGGGAACAGGGGCTCCTCCCATCTCGCCGGGGCGCTGGCACCCCCCATGCTCCAGCCTCCTTGGGTGAGGCTTCACATTCTGGGCCATCTCATCCTCAGCAGCTGGGGCTGTCGGCCATGGGTCTGTCCTGTCCTTCTGTCCCCGTGCCCATGGCAGGTGGGGCTGGGCTGTGCAGGATGCGTGCGGCTGTGTGGCCCCGGCTCCGACCCTGACCCAAAGGCTGTTTGTTGGCCCGAATCACCGCCGGGAGGGAGACGTTGCATTTCTCCTCGCCTCCAGAGCCAAAGACTTATTTTTTAGGAACAGGGGTCTCCGAGAAGCGGTTTGGTGTGTGGACGGGTCTAGAATATGCGGTATTGGAAGTGTTTGTGCTTGTCATGCATCTCATCACAGAGGGACACACGATGTCACCAGTTGGCGGTGGCACGTGGATGGGGTGGCACAGAGGGGCAGCCATGCGGCTGGTGGTTTCTGCCCCCTTCGGCCACATCCCGATGTCCATCAGCCATGGTATCAGTTACCTGTCCCTGCCGGACACCTGGATCCACGCGGGCTGTCCGTGCAGTGCGCTCACGTCTTGGTGGAACTCTGGGATATTCTAGGTGGGCTCGGGTGCAGGAGGCTATTGTCCAGGAGAAGAGAGGCTGGCAGGTGCCTCGAGCAGCTCAGGGGTGGGTCCTGCCCAGCAGCAGCCAGGGCTTCCTGAGAGTGGTTGAAGCAAACACACCTGTGAAAACAAGCTGTCGCAAGCTGGAGCATTGGAGGGTCAGGGGCTTGGGGGCTTGGCCACAGGTAGTGGTGTGACAACAGCTGAGAAGAGAGGCTTCTGTTGCTGCACCTTCTGCCCCCATCCGCAGACACACTGGCACAGACACCCGGCGACACACTTATACTCACACTCACACATGCAGGCACAGGTGTTCTCTGGGTCACATCAGGAACCAGCCTGGGATACTGGAGGAGGTGTTTTGGGAAGACGACCTAAGACCCCTACCCCACCTCCCTGCAGTCCCCCGGGAGCCCCTGGGAATCCCTTCGTCTTGTGCCATCCCCGATCTTTCCCTTGTCCCCTGACCCCAGGCCTGTGCTGGATGCCATGCATGCGGCGGCTGCACAGGGGGCCCACGCCTCGTGGAGAGCCGGCTCTGCGGATCTTTATTTCCAAGTCCCTTTGACTCTCTGCCCAGGATCGGTTACTGGGCTTTCCTCCCGCAAAGGGGGCGCGTGTGCACGTTCCCCTCAGACTGCACAAAGAAGGCCTCTCTCCAGTTCGCACGGCAGCCGACCTCCACCGTTTGCCGAAAAACGATGTCCTTGTTCTTTGTGTTCTTTTATTTAAAATCCCGGAGTGGAGCATTGGCTTTCGTGAATGTGGGGTTTCACGAAGATCCATAGCATCTGTAGTGGTTCAGCGGGTAGACACACGCTGCCTGCCTTGCGAGTTTAAACGGGCCTAGTAAGATCTGTCATGTGTCCTGACCATGGGGGATTGCGTCTGTGGGAGCCCAGGGGGGACTGAGCCACCCTCTGGGTGTCCCTCTATGTCCCCGGTGGGGGAACGGGGCCTTTTTAATGTCAGGTCCTGCATCCTGGGGTTAGGGGGAGGCCCTTGTGTTCTGATCTCTGAGCATTTCTGTGTGTATCGTTTTATAAAAAGGTGATTCATGGTGAAGCGGGGACGAGGAGGCATGCTCGGGGACAGAGGTGCCTTTTGTGGAGCGCCAGGAGGTGAGGCCTTGCAGCTCAGGTCTGGGCCCCCTAGACAGAGGGAGCAGGCTGGGCATGCAGGGTGGGCCATGTGGGGGTCCAGGTGGGCTGGGCCCTGCGCCCTCCATCTGCACCATCAGGTTGATGCGTCCCAGCCTTGTGGTTCCGGGGGCTTGCTCTGTCCCCAGACGGCTCCCACCGCCTGGTTTCGTTTGCCTTTACAAGCTGACCGGGGATGCTGACCTTTTCAAAGGGACGCTGTTTTCCTGGTTTGAGTGGCATCTTTCAGGATCCAGGAGGGAGCATTCCAACATCTCAGGTATGCCTGACCTAAGGAATACCGTAAAGATGTTAACTGCCTAGGAGACTATAAATCCCAAGCTAAACCCTGGACGAGGCAGGAAAATGTCCAGGTCAACAGTCAGATGCGAAACTGGTCTTGCGAGGGCAGTGGGAGTGTGGGCGATTCCTGTTTTCCTAAAATAACTGCTATTTAATGTAGCAGTTTGATAATGAGAACTACCCATTGAGATTTTTTTTTCCTTCTTTGTGTTCCAGTTCGAATGTGTGGGCAAGTGGCCCTTTCATCCATGTTTCTTACTCTTTTCACTTCTGCTTTGCAGTCTAAAATCAAGGTGTGGGGAAGATGAGTCCAACACAACAACAGCAGTTTAAAAATATTTGTTTCTCTTTGCCAAATGTGCAGAGATAATCTAAGAGCCCTGGGCCTTAAGGGCATTTTTCTGGCTGCACAACTGGATTGGTTTTTTTCCCCCCCTTCTTTTTGAAACCCATTAAGCGTCCTGGAAACGAGACAGTCGGGAAATGGAAAATTTATGAGAAGTGTGTGAGATTGTAAGTGCCGCCCCCTCCCCAAGCCTCTCAAGATCTCCCAACCTTGGATGGCGTTCCTGGACGTGTCGAGTTGGGGGTTCCGATAGAGCCCCTCCCTCTCCAACAGTTACGTCTCCACTTAGACTATTTGGTGGTTGTTTTTTTTTTTCTTTAATTGTTATGGTTTTGAGTTTTGCGACACTAGGTGAGACCTCATTACCTGCTTTTCTTGTTTTAAACCCCAAGAAGACACCGCAGAACAGAAATTCTTGGGGAGAGATTTAATCATGTACATCTATATGATTATTTACAAATCTGAACTAAGCTTTTAACGCAGTTCCTTTGGATACACATCCCTTAGAGAGAGAGATGTCTTCATTAATTTTCTCCTTGTGGTTCTCAAATGCAATAATCTGAACTCAGTGAGACTTATTCTGTCTGTGAGCTACTGACAGTGCACCATTGGCCGGGGGTGCAAACACAGATCGCCCCAGCTTTTATTTATTTATTTATTTACTTACTTACTTACTTATCTTTAAAGATTTTATTTATTTGAGAGAGAGCACAAGTGTTGGGAGTCGGAGGGCAGAGGGAGAGGGAAAAGCAGGCTCCCTGCTGAGCACGGAGCCGGATACGGCACTCGATCCTGGGACCCCAGGATCATGACCTGAACCAAAGGCAGACACTCAACTGACGGAGCCACCCAGGTGCCCCTCGCCCCAGCTTTTAAATGTTGTGGCTGGTCCAGTGCATCCGAGCAGGCAGGGTGAAGGGGACAGGGCTGAGCTGGGCTGACACGTCCTCCTCTGGCACCTGGGCTGGGAGGCTGGAACCCTGGGCGGGGAAAGGTCACTGTTCTCTCTTCAGGTCTGTGGGAGGTTGAGGCCAGTGGCATCTTGCCTGGGGGTTCGGGCTCACAGGGGGAGTTTTCGGGGAGACCAGAAGTGCAGACTACCAGGCTCCTGAGCCCTGGGTCCAGGAATGGCACAGCAACGCTTTTCCTGCCTTATTCTTGGGGTCAGAGTGGCCTTGGAGCCCGCTCAGATTCAGGGGGAGGTGAGACGAGACCACAGCTTCTGGGCTATCTCCAGATCTGCGGTGAGGCCGCACCCAGATGCCTGGGATTCTCCCCTGGGACTGGCTCCGGAAATGCTGATGCCCAGGCCTGCACACCCAGAGGCTGTGACTTCACTGGTCCAGGCTGTGGCGTGGGAATACGTATTAGGTGCCCTCGAGTTGTTCTAACATACGGCCAAGTTTAGGAGCTGCTGTTACGACTGAATGGAAGTGGGTGTTTGCTATGTGAGCTGTCTCCTGAGGGGAACAGGACCACGAACGGGAAGGATGCACAGACGTGGCACTGGACAGGAGTTTTCAGTGTCTCCTTGAGAAAGATCTCACAGGGTGACCTTCCCAGGCTGGGGGGTGGCTCTGCCTCCACGGGTCAGCCCCTAGTCTCTGGAGCTGCATCCTGCCCCCCTCTGTGGTCAGGCCTCTCCTCACCCTCCTACAGGGACTTTTACACCATTATTTCAGGAGTCTTCTGGAAAGAATGCCCAGTGCTGCCATGATAGGCTCCTGGGCCCATGCCCGTGGACTGGGAGCCTTGCATTTTCTCTTCCCTTGGTGGATGGGGGGCCAAGAATGAGGTGGCCAGACCCTGTAGAGACCCATCCTGAAGTGTGTTGAACCCAAAACATGCCAGGGCAGCCCAGGGTTCCAGGTCTGCTTATGTTGCCACTGATGCTTTTTTTGGAATAGGGAATGGGGGCAGGGGGGTGAGTGTGGGAAAGAGCTAAGGAGCCCTTAAACCAGCACCACTGGGGTACCTGGGTGGTTGAGTGTCTGCCTTTGGCTCAGTGGTTGAGTGTCTGCCTTTGGCTCAGGGTGTGATCTGGGGTCCTGGGATCGAGTCCCACATCGGGCTCCCTGCGAGGAGCCTGCTTCTCCCTCTGCCTGTGTCTCTCTGCCTCCCTCTGTGTCTCTCATGAATAAATAAATAAAATCTTAAAAAAAAAAAAAATCCAGCGCCACAATCCCAGTGACTTGCAGAAGCAGCATGGGATGGGAATGCTTTAAGAAGACAAGACAGGCCTGTTTTTCATGCACGGTTGGTAAACGAAGCACGTGTTCGCTTTCGTTAGCAAGCGGCTGGGTTCGTGAAGAACAGGGGCAGGTGAAGAGGAAGGTGGGTTGCGGGTCCCCTTCCCTTCCTGCTGCGGCTCCCAGACCCCAGACTGAAGGGGCTATGTTCCCGGAGGGCCCTCGCCAGGCGTGCAAACTCGCGTCGCTGTTTTCAGACCGGCGCGGCCTCTGGCTCCCTGCCCCGGGCCCACCCGTTCGCATGACGTCTGTGCTCCGAGACATAAGGCAGAGCGCATTCCTGCGCTGGGTTGGAAAAGCGATCACTCCCTGGCAGAGGGCTTGGCCGGGTTATAAAGTGGCCTCCCTTGAGCAGAGCCCGTGCTATCGGGTTTTATTAGGGCTGTGTTTGTCTTGAGTCCCTCGGGAGTCAGAGCCGTTGCTCAAATGGAACTTTTAGGTAAACCTCCCGGCTGCGTTTGATGAACCACACCTTCCTTGGGTTCGGGATTTCACAAAAGACTTTCTCAGCTCTAAAATCATGAGAGCTTCCACTTGGGACGCATCCCTTTTGAGAAGGCTTTAAAAATCCGATTCCACTTTAGGGTTTTTTTTGTTTTTTGTTTTTTTGGGGAATTTTAAGTGTCTGGGTAGATGGGTGATGCTGGTTTTGTTGGAGCTAGAACATAAATCCCGCGGACATTTGCCTTATGTGGCCACAAAGGGAGCCAGGTTGACTGCGTGCTGGGGGGCCCGTGTCTCTCTCTCTCTCCCCCCCTCCCTCTCCCTTTTCATTATTCCTCCAGGAGGCCCGGCAGGCCCGTCTCCTGCCTCTATTGGAGTTAGAAATAACAAAAATTCAGGTATCACATGCGAGGCCAGGTCCAGAATTCATGTTTGCTTGGTGGCTGGATCGAAAAATAAACCACAGAACACAGTGGCCCCTCAAAGGGAGCTGGCTTGAAGAGCTCGAAGCCATGGGGGGGCCGTAGGTTTGAGTGTGAGAAGCTGGTCCTAGTGGTTTCTGAGGAGCTGGGCAAGTGGGGAGACCGGAGGCGACCCCAGGGACTTCAGGGGAATGCTAGGGAGGCACGCCCCGCCTGGCCCCCCACTCCCCCCTGCTCCTAGTCCTGTCCCCTGAGCCAGGGGTGTGCCTCTCTCTCTCTCTCTTTCTCTCTCTAACAAGATTTACTGTTCTTTGTCATGGAAATCAATTTGCAACCTGATCCGCATTTTTACTTTCCAGCCTGCAGCTGGAAGGGAACTTGGATGAGCTTTATAGCCCTAGCAGCCCAGGAGGAAGGGCCAGCCCCCCTCCTTGCCCTCTTGCACCATCCCTGACCCCAGGCAGCAACACTTGAGGCTGGGGGCAAGACCTCTGGAAGAGATCATGTTGCTCACAAATGCCTTGGATTTTCTAAGAAATCGGGCTGGGAAAAAGTAGTTCTAATCAACGCATTCAAGCCTATGCTTGCAGTTCATTTTTCCTGTGTGGGGAGGAGGGGACTTGGGGTCCAGCAGGTGGACCAGGACATGCGTCACTGAGGGTATCTGGGTGGTGGTCAAGTCACACAAGGTCCATGGACCGGGTGGGGCTTGGGCCCTTCCAGTGAGTGGAAGGCACTGGAGGATGGTGCACAGGGCTGGGGTCTGCAGGTGCCATGGGGAGACCAGGGATGCTGGGCACCTGGAGGATGAGGTTATGAACACAGCTGCCCCTAAGAAGTAGCAGCAGGGAAATCCAAACTCTACGGGTCCCTTCCAGAAAGTCACTTGCTTCATCTGTCCCCAAAGCATGACTTCCTGCTGGCATTCTTTTTCTTGAAAACAACAAACTTACAGAAAGTAATAAGGTGAATTTCTTAGATAACTCTAATCATAAACAGTGTGTAATGTCAATTCCTACATTCCCATTTCTCTCTCTCTCTCTCCTCTTTAAGATTTTATTTATGAGAGACACAGAGAGAGAGGCAGAGACACAGGCAGGGGACAAGCAGGCTCCCTGCAGGGAGCCCGATGCAGGACTCGATCCCAGGACTCCAGGATCATGCCCTGAGCCGAAGGCAGATGCTCAACCGCTGAGCCACCCAGGCGTCCCCACAGTCCCATTTCTCAAAGGCCAGGTGTAGTTACTGGTAATAGTCTGGTATGTCTGTCTTTCCAACTTTTTTCTCTATACATACAAAAAAAAATTTTTTTAAGTGTTGCTCTTAATATTTTTCTCTCAATATTGTAACATGAACATCGTTGACATTATGCGACATTGGTCGCATAATTCTCTTACTCTTTTTCATGAGCCAGAGGCTCCACTCCCTGTGTAAGTGAACTGCTGGCCACCTGCGCCAGGGCCACTGGCCCCTTCCAAGGAAGGAGCAGTACAAGCTGAATGCTTTGAAAATGCAGAACGAGGAAAACTTGTTAAAAACAGTGGCTCTAGATGGGGCACCTGGGGGGCTCTGTCGGTCGGGTGTCTGACTCTTGGTTTCAGCTCACGTCCTGATCTCAGGGGTCGTGGGATCGAGCCCCATGTTGGGCTCTGCACTCAGCGTGGAGCCTGCTTGAGATTCTCTCTCTCTCGCTCTCTCTCTTTATCACTAAAATAAATAAATAAAATCTTAAACAAAACAAAACCCAGTGGCTGTTGATTTTGATGTGTCATAGTGAAAATCGATCAGGGGTTTGTATTTGGATTTATGCGTGCATGGAAACACTTCACTTTAAGAATACTAAACCAGCAAACAGATGATATATTATAATACACACTTGACCCTTGAACAGTGCAGGATGCTGACCCCCCTCAGAGTCGAAAATCTGCATATAACTTTTAACTCCCCAAAACTTAACTGCTGCTAGCCTACTATTGACCGGAAGGCTTATTGATAACATAAACAGTCAATTAACACATATGTGGTATGTTCTAGGTACTACACCCTGTATTCTTACAATAAAATAGACTAAGGAAAAAATGTTATTAAAATTATTGTAAGGAAGGGGTGCCTGGGTGGCTTAGTTGGTTGAGAGGCCAACTCTGGGTTTTGGCTCAGGTGATCTCAGGGTCCTGGGTTTGACCTACAGGTCAGGCTCTGCGCTCAGCAGGAAGTCTGCCTGGAATTCTCTCTCCCTCTGCCCCTCCCTCTCCTCATGCTCTCTCTCTCTCTCTCTCTCACTCTCGCTCTCGCTCTCTCTCTCTCAAATAAATAAATAAATCTTTAAAAAATCGTAAGGAAGAGAAAATACAATTATGGTGCTCTATCAAAAAAAATCTGCATTAACAGTGGACTCAAGCAGGTCAAACCCATGTTGTTCAAGGATCAATTGACTCTATGTGATTTGTGAAGAAATCTTTGTAAACAGAAATCAGTAGATTTTGACTTAGAGAAAGGCCCCAGGCTCTGCACCAGTATATTGGTTCATATGTATGTTTTTGGTTAAAATAAGATATTTATCACAGGTACCCATCATTTTTTAAGACTACCCCACCGTATATGATAGGCTTCCATTAATCAACCATCTGTAAATCCCAGTTGCATTGGGACAAAGGCGTCAGCCGACCTGCCCTCTGGAACGTGGCCACACATTCATTTTATCCCTCCCTGTTCTGATGGTTTAAATTTTCTCTCATGGAACACCTGGGTGGCTCAGTGGTTGAGCGTCTGCATTCAGCTCATGGGATCCAGGATCGAGTCCCACATTGGGCTCCCTGCAAGGAGCCTGCTTCTCCCTCTGCCTGTGTCTCTGTCTTTCTCTATCTGTGTGTCTCATGAATAAACAAATACATCTTTTAAAAAATTAAAAAAAAATATTTTCTCTCATGGTTCCAGGTACGTGGAAATATTCCCAGTTACCTCTGAGCTTGCTGTGTATTCTCAGTTGTCTGTGGCTAAGTGCGGTTATATGAGAACATGTGGGATTTCTCCACATTTAGGGAAGAATGGCTCTGTGCGGATTCACCTGCCTCTCTGAGTGCGCTGGAGGGAAGGGACGGCGGTGCGCGTGGTGTGATTTATTCAGAGGTGCGTTGGTGTGGCCGGGGTAGTTAGTGTGTAGTTAGGCTGTCCCTGGAGGTCAATTGAAAATTGAGTTCTCCTTCCTCCTCAGCTGGTGTGTGTTTTCTGGTGTCTGAAATCGTTTAGACATTATAAATAGGGGAGATTATGAGATAGCCAAAAAGGCTTTCAGGAAAATTAATCACACACTTCTCATTTTTAAAAACCACAGGAAACTAGAGATGGAAGGATAACCTCTTATAATGTTAATTAATATCTGTGCCAAAGTGAAAACAAGCATTAGTGGTGTAACCTAGATAATCGTATTAATATCAGGCCAATTATGAAAACCTGATGTGATGTTGTTCTGTAAGGGAGGTATTGAATGCGTTGTGCAAGATACAGTTACTGTTTTTGGAGATTAAGTAAACAGACTAAAAACTTTCAGTAGACTCATTAACGTATTTGGAAAAGATCTATTGGAAAAGGTTTTCTGTAAATCACCAATAATCGGAAGTGTACATCTCTTTGGGGGGAAAAGGATGCAGCATGAAGCAAAACCAGACAACCCACGTACCAAAGAATATGAAAGCGTGTTAGAATAACGAAAAAATTTTAAAAGGACAATAATCCATTCATGGTCTGCACCCAGCGTGGTGCTTGAACTCACAATTCCGAGTTCAAAAGTTGCACGCTCCACAGAATGAGCCAGCTGGGCACCCCAGGAAGACTAAATGTTTTAAAGATATCTGTTCCCCCGAGGGTAACACACATTTGGAATAATCTCAATCCATATCTTGGTAGGACTTTGGGGGGCACAGGAAAAAATGACATGACCGCCCAACCTGAAGAATAAAGAATTGGTTCAGTGGCCACAACAGTTTTGAGTAAGAAAAGTGGTGAAAGCAGATCATTGTTAGATTTAAGATACATTATAAAACTGTAGTCACTAACACGATACGATTCTGCCCCGAATTCTGGCGGCTGATAGGAAAATAGGTGAATGGCACGAGTGACTTTGCAGAAGAGAAATACTGATGAGCGACACAGAAATTTAAAAAGGGCCTCAGAATCCTTCAGAGTTCACGAGGAGAAGTTAAGCTTAATTATGGACTACTTTTGGGTTGTTGCATTATGAAGTTTTCAAAAATCATATTCTTGTATGTAACACAAACAGGTGTGTGAATATAGGATCAGTCCTTGTGTCCGGTGCTTTCACTTTTAGGAATCACTCTGAGACTATGGGGAGAGAAATAAAGATTTATAGACGGGGGGTTATTACAGCTCCATTCAGTACAGTTAACAATTAGAAGGAGCCTGAGTGTCCAGCAGCAGCAGAAGAGTTAAGTAAACTTGATATGTTACAAAGAGAGGTATTCTGTAGACACGTAAAAGATTATATTTTCAAAGAATAACAGATGATACAGCAAAATCTTTATAATATCATGTTACCTGTAATGATATGGGGAAAACGTTCGATGTAATATTCATCTGTTCAAAGTAAGACACGGTGAGTGCTTGATATGCACCTGGCAGTGTCCCAGACTCCCGAGATCTGATTGAACGATGCAGATTCCCTTCTTTTTTGTTGTTGTTTAAAATATTTCATTTATTTATTCATGAGACACAGAGAGAGAGGCGAGACACAGGCAGAGGGAGAAGCAGGCCCCCTGCGGGGAGCCCAATCCTGGAACTCCAGGATCACACCCTGAGCCAGAGGCAGAGGCGCAACCACTGAGCCACTCAGGCGCCCCACAGATTCTCTTCTTATGGGCATATAGTTCAGGGGAGGAATTATTATTGTATTATTAGTGATAACAGAATAATTTTTTAAAAACCGTCAATTGAGGAAATGACTCGAATCTTGCAAAAAAACGTGTTTATGTTAACATGTAATAAGGATGTGTCATCTGGGAAGTCCAAAAGAAATGGACCAAAATTTTAATATTGCTTTCGTTTGGCTCCAAGTCTAACATTTTTTGTTGTTGTTGTTGTTGTTTTTGTGTTTGTTTGTTTATGGTGGTGATGGTGGTGGTTGTTTCCCTGAGCTTTCCAGTCCTTTCCAAGGACTTTTCTATAAGATCTGACGTCTATTTTAGCAATCAGAGCAAAGTTAAGACAGAAGCCCTCTCACGGTCACCCCTTCTCAGAACGTTACACACAGAGTAACTTAAACACACAATGACTTATACACAGAGTCATTGTTGCTTATTTACAGAAGACCATTTGCTTTAACCCGGGAAGTACATGCTGGCTTTCGAGTAACCTCGTGCAGTCGCCGGGGCGTGGAATTTAACCTCCATCTACGTGGGGGTTTTAGGAGCGCATAGGTTGTAGCGCAAAGGAGGATGTAGGTATGTCAAGGAAGGAAGTGCCTCGTGGAAGACGCAGGGCCTGGAGGGTGTGAGAGGACACACACACACACACACACACACACACGCGCGTCTAAAAATGAAATGGCACCGCCAGTGCAGCTGGGGTGCTCCCCGTTCATGCTCTGTTCACACTTCTGTGCACTTCATCCTGGGAGCTGGGGCAGCATCTTCCTTGGGAGCGTCTTGGCCTGGCTAGTCCTTGGCTGAGCCGAGCTTTGAACCCAGGGAGCCAAACCACAGGACGTCCACAACAATGCTGGCAGCCTCCCCTGGGACCCCCCAGAAAAGCAGTTACTGCTCTGGGGGTCAGAACCCCTACATATGCCTTCCTGTTTGCCACCCGGTTAGATTTCCATAGAAGCCAGGAGGGTGTGGACCTGAAAGGCTGTGTCCCTCGGGGCCTCTGGATCCTGGCTCACTTCACGAGCCCCAGTGCCTTTCCTCGGTGTCTTTGCTGAACCACAGATTTTTTTTTTTCTCTTCCCTGCTGAAAATCAAGTGTGTTTGCCCAAGTCAGCAGTTTGTGGCCGTGGAGAAAATCTGAGGATTCTCTCTGCGGCTTTGCTAAATTGATGCTTTTCCTTTCACGGCCCAATTCCGAACTGATTCAAGAATCCTGTGATTTTTTTAAAAAATGTGACATGGGATGGGCACCCTGTTTCCTCGGGGTGCTCCTGTCTCTTGGGGCCTTCCAGAAGGTGGCAGCCGGGATGTGCCCGCGAAGCCGCCTTCTCTCCCCCTCCCGGGTGTCAGGCTGGATGTTCTTGTAGAAATCTTTGCGAGCAGTCAGGACAGCTCTCCAGGGTCCCCAAGGGGACGGCTCCAGGATGGTTTCTCAGGCACACCACTCTGTCTCAGGTTTTCTCCCCAAAGTGATGAGGCCTGAGTTGAATGTGAGCAGGACCTCCTGGTCGCCAGCAGGTTTGGAGAGTTGCCCAACCATCCACACTGGATCTCCAGGTGGGAGTGTGCCTCGGGCCCGTCCCCAGACAGCTGGCTGGCACCTTCCAATGCTGGCTCTTGGGGGGCGGGGGCAAGTGTCTGCAGCACACGTTTTATTTCCCCGCGGGTCCAGCACTCTGCAGGGTTCCTGCCGACCTTCCTCTCCGAGAGGTGGTCTTGCTTTCAGGGCTTCCGTGTGTTACAGACCTGTGTGTTGCCAGTGGTGGGAACAGATGTGTGTGTGCGTGTGTTTCTGATTGTCCCCTATGTCTGAGAGGCACATGTTATTGGTCACTGCTTCCAGGAGGCTACAGAGAAGCACTTGGGGGCTTGGCGATGTGGCCCATCTGACGTGGGCATGAGTCTGAAGCCCGGGGCTCCCTCCCCTTCGTGTCCTGGAGGCCAGGGCCCTGGGGTGCCATACGGGCAGTGCCGTTGGCTGGATTAAGGAGGCCTGGTCCTGGCAGCTGGCAAGAGGCCCTGCCGAGCTCTCCCCTTGTGCCAGGCAGCCTCCTGATTGCAAACACATGGGCTGCTTCCTTCCAGAGCTTGGGGACCGGCTGCAGGTCCTGCCTGCTGAGAGCTACACATGCCTTCCCACCGACGTCCTGTTTCTCCTTGAGGAAACGGGGCCATCCCTTCTCAGAGGTGGAGGACAGCCTCCTCCGCTTGGGCAGGCCTCCCAGATGCACCTGCCATAAGCATCCTGGGGCAGGTTGGTGGCCATTGGGGTTATGGTTACATTTTGGCCACTTTCTGAAGTTCTGGCAAACAATTTGGGGTCTTTCTCCCTCTCCTTTCCCTGCCTGTGCTATTATAAATAGACTCCTGGAATGCCTCATGTGCTGCAGCAGGGACGCCGATGCTGCCCATGAGGAGTTACCTCAAGCGAGGAGAGGCAGCCAGCACGGCGGGGTGCGTGGGTGGGTCATGGGCTCGTGTCAGACCGGCCACTTCTCCAGGGGCCCTGAGCATCTGTTGACCTTCCTGAAGTCTGTTGTTGATGTGGAAGGGGCCAGAGCCATCTCTGCCCTGCAGGGTGGTCATGACGAGTACTGGGGAGGCGGGAAGGGGTGTCCAGCACATGCGTGTGGTCGGTAGACCTCGTCCTTATTTTCTCCTTGAGAGTCCGCATCTACAGGCTTCGGAACCCAAGGGCGGCGGGGAAGAGGGGTTACTCCCTCTCAGAGTCTTGGAGGGTCCCCCCACTGAATCCAGCAGGACTGTGTTGAGAGATTGGGAAGCCGCACACACTGGGGACTTCGGGGTGTGGCACCTTAGGGCTTTCCTGGGAACCTATTTAGCTAAATGCAACCTTGGGGATTCATTTGCTACCCAGTCAATGAGCCTCTTTATGTTCCCTCATCCACCCGTGATGCAGGTTTTCCAGTGTGTAAAAGCGTCGAAGGATAGTGCAGCAGACACACATAGACTGTCCACCTGGGCTCAGCGGCCACAAGGTTCGGCTCTCTCACCCACACACACAAACACACACATTTTATAAAAATTGTTCACTCAACAGTTTGAAAATAAGCTGTTGACACTGTGACATTTCCCCCAACCCAGCAGCACCGGAACATCTCCTAAGAATTACGGCTTTCTCGTATATTTTAGCAATGTTGTTACACAGAGGAACAGGAGCTGAAGTCTTGGACATCGGAGGTTGGCTGGATACTCTTTTTTTTTTTTTTTTTTTTTTTTTAGGGAGGAGAGAGAGAGCACCAGCGCAGGGGGAAGGGCAGAGGAAGAGGGAGGAGCAGCCTCCCCACTGAGCAGGGAGCCTGATGCAGAGCTCCATCTCACCCCCCTGAGATTCTGATCTGAGCTGAAATCCAGAGTCGGACGTTTCACCCATTGAGCCACCCAGGCGCCCCTCCTTGGATGCTCACTGTTATCCAAGTCTCTCCGAGCAGGTGTCATTCCCTTTTTCCCAAACCAGGATCTAGTCAAGATTCCCTCATCGACTGGGTTGTTATAACCTTTTGGTCTCTTTAATCTAGAAAGTCTCCTCCCTTTTTTTCTTATCTCTGTGATGTTGGTGAAGCGGTGCCACGGGCTGGTGGGATGTCGCTGGTGGAAGGCAGCATGGCCTGCAAGCCAGAGTCCCTCTTCCCGGTAGCAGTGGCTGTGCTGCACCTCTGTCCCTCGTACACGCTTCTGGGAGGATGTGTGAACACTGGTGGCCCCAGGACGGGCCCCAGCACGGGCCCCAGGACTGGACAGGTGAGCTGCACAGAGGGTCCTATCCGAGGGGATGCTTAGTCTGATCCCGTCTGGGGACTGTGCTCCTTGACTTCATCAGGGCCCATCGTTTCCCTGTTAACTGCTCGGCAACCACACACGTGGATACTTGGCCTAGATCCTGTTCCCCAGGCAGCCTTCCATGCAGGGCTTTGCAGTCCGTCATGAGCCTCGTCCGAACCAGTTATTGTACCACAGGTTGCAGAACGATGGCGTTCTTTCTCATGGAGTCATTAATATTGAAAAGTATCTTCCCAGCCCAACTTTTGGGAATCGTTAAGGACTCAGGATTTTGGGATCCCTGGGTGGTGCAGCGGTTTGGCGCCTGCGTTTGGCCCAGGGCGCGATCCTGGAGACCCGGGATCAAATCCCACATCGGGCTCCTGGTGCATGGAGCCTGCTTCTCCCTCTGCCTGTGTCTCTGCCTCTCTCTCTCTCTCTCTCTCTCTCTCTGTGACTATCATAAATTAATTAATTAATTAAAAAAATTTAAAATGCAGTCTGTTAAAAAAAAAAAAAAAGGACTCAGGATTTTTGAAAAAACCTCCATGTGTTATAATCAAAGTCATTTTTATTCTTCCGGACACTCACGTTTAGTCGCTGGAATGCTTACGGCCGGCACCTGTGTCCTTTCGACGTGACCCGACCTATGTTTGCAGCATTCTTGCTGTCTGGTTCCACCTTCCTTGTCCCAGACTGGCTGGCAGCTGATTTCCCAGGAGGCCTGGTCCGCGCTGGTAGTGTGGAGACACTGGTGTGTGGGTGCTGCTGTGCTCCTGGGTACTGGGCCCTCATTGCTTCCAGGCCCTTTCTGTGGCCAGTGCCAGCAAGAGTGTGTTTTAAAGACCATGACTTTGTCCAGACAGTTCTAATTTGAATTAGTATTAGAATGTATGACCCTTTCCAGGGATGCCGGGGTGGCTCAGTCAGTTAAGCATCAGATTCTTGGTTTTTGCTCAGGTCATGATCTCAGGGTGGTATGATCCATCCCTGTGTCGGGCTCCCTGCTGAGCATGGAGCCTGTATGGGATTCTCTCTCTCCCTCTGCTCCTCCCCCCACTGCACTCTCTCTCTCTTAAAAAGAAGAAGGGGCACCTGGGTGGCTCTGTTGGTGAAGCATCTGCCTTTGCCTCAGGTCATGATCTCAGGGTCCTGGGGTCGAGTCCCACATCAGGCTCCCTGCTCAGTGGAGAGCCTGCTTCTCCCTCTGCCCCTCTCCAGCTCATGCTTCCTCTCTCTCTGTCTCTGTCAAATGAATAAATAAAATCTTAAGAAAAAAAAGTAAGAGCATGTATGCCTCCTACATGTTTATCACTCCCCTGGATCCCCCATGTCCCGGCTTGGGTAAACTATTTGCCATTCTTTGGAGGGTCTTTTTTTTATTTTTGTTCATTAGTGAGTTTGTAAAGCCGTCTTCCTTCCGTCTTTATCTTGGCTTGCGTTCGCCCTTTACTAAGTGGACCTCACATACCAAGCTTATGAGACCTGCCCAAGAAATAGATCAAAAGCCTTGAAAGTTAGGGACCCCAGGTCCCAGCCACAGGGACCACGTGCATTGTGTTGTTCAACCAGTTTCTAGTCCTGGCCGCTTAGAGGAACACACGTTTCCGGGAGGGGGATAGCCGCTTCCCCAGCTAGTGGTTCACAGCTGGAACTGGTCCGATTTTACTTTGTCATTCCTAGCGAACCCAGGGTGTGTCAGAAACATGGAACTAACCCCCACCCCCACCCTCACCAGGTAATGTAGCCCGTGGTGGAGTGCCGTGCCCATGGCTGGCAGGTCGTCACAGATGCTCTGGAGGATGGCGCGCTGGCCCCTTCTCACCACGGCCTTGGGGCCTCGTGCACAGGAGACAGCGAAGCAGGGTGCTTCCTCTCTGGGGGTAACTCTGGAGGGGCCCAGGGGCTGAAGGACTCAGAAGCTCAGTGACCAGATGGCAGCAGATGGGCAGTTGCTGAGGCCTCTGCCCTGTAATTACTTTGTTCCCATGCTTTACAAATCCAGGAGCAGCATCAGCGGGGCTCCCTCTGGGACCAGACTCCCCAGTGCAGCTCTCTGCTCCTGGCCCCTTGCCCAGGCTCCCTGGGGCCACAGTGGGAGCGGGTCGGCTTGTCCTCCGGGCGTGCATCCTGGCCTGGCCGATTACCCAGCCATGGTCTTTTCACCGATGCTGGACCCCCAGGCTCATCAATGGACTTGAGGCAGGGAAGGAGGGGTGACTTCTTCAGGGTGGGCCTGGGCCATATGCTCTCTTCCTGGTGCAGAAGGGGGGGAGGGTGTCATCCTTGCGGAACAGAGGCGAGTGATGTGGACTCAGGGACAGGAGCCCAAAGGAGGGGTGGGGAGAGTGATCCGCAGGCCTGATGGATCTGCGGTCCTGCCCCTGGAAGGTCTAGTAGGGAAATCCCAGAGTCTGGAAGTCAGGGTTGCCTCTGTCCCAGCTAAGAGGCCAAAGGTCATATAACTGGAGCTGCGGCAGGTCCCCCCTCTGGCTGGCATTTGGGGTTTCCAAGCTGGCTTCATCCGTGTGGGCTGCTCTAAAGACACCCCACATTCTGGTTGGCTTAGAGAAGCAACTGAGGTTTCTCCCAGTTGTGGAGATGAGGAGTGTGGGATCAAGGTGCCAGCCTGGTCTGCCGAGAGCCCTCTTCTGGGTGGCAGGTGATGCCTCCCCACTGTGTCCTACAGGGAGGAGGAGGTGCAGGGGAATCTCTGGAGCCTCTTGAAAGGGCGCTAATCCCATTTGTGAGGGCCGCATCCTGTGACCTGCTCACCTCCCAGAGGCCCCAGGTGCTCACATCGCCTTATCAGGGGCAGGTTTCCAGGCATGAATAGGTGTGCAGACCACAGCATGAGGGCCCCGGGGTGGCTCAGTGCCCCCGAGCTGTGCCTGTTCTTCTGGTTTCTCCTGTACAAGGGGTTAGGTTTGTTCATGGCCCACTCCAGCAGCTCCCATCCTCTGCCACGGAGCCACGGGGGCCCCCTTTGTGATGGATTCTTCCTCTGTCACCCCAGAGGGCTCTGTTAGGAACCCTTCAGGCTTCCAGAGACCTGGTGTCCACACTCCGAAGGAGGGCTGGCATCGTCGCGTGGGGTTTAGTGGCAGTGATGGGCCAGGGGCAGGGGGACCCATGGGCATGCGTGGCCTTTTGTTCCGGTTACAGATCCTACAAGAGACACCAGCGCCTGCCAGGCGGGTTGCCGTTAGGCCGGGAGAGTGTTTCGCCGACTTGAATGAAAGAAAGACACGTTTAGCCGCGCATATCAAAGAGTGGAAATCTGTCATCTCAGGAGTCGCTAATGTACAGTTATGTGACACAGATTTGAGTAATTAGAGGGTTTGATCAGCAGGCATGAGAAGCCTGTACAAATGTTGGTCGACGTTCTTGGAAGGAAGTCAAACTCGTTGACTGTTCGAGCGAGTCATGACTCTTTCAAGGTTGCCACAGGCTGGATTGATTTAGTTTGGCAGAAACTACAAAAACAAACATGGAGTTTAGAAAAGCGTAGGCTCATGGGATCCCAGCTCCGGCCCCAGAGAAAAGGAAATGCTTCATAAATCGCCCCGTGGACCCCGTGCACCGAGGCTTCCTCGCCCCCACCTGACCATTGTCAGATGGTCTGGAGCAGCCACAGGCACACGCAGGGAGATGCTGAGAGGCCTAGCCTGGCCTCCCTGTCCCCCCCATCCCCACCCCACATCCTTCGCCTGCCTCCCCTCCCCCCAATCCTGTTAGCAACCGGCTGGGCTTGTGGTTTCTTTCTGCTTTTACTCCCTAAGTAAATCTGCAGCATGGTCATTAAGGACGGCCTTGACTTCTTCCATTGCCATGGATACAAGATGGGGCCTCGGCTTGGCAAGATGGGACACAGGGCTGCCCGGGTCCATAGGGGCCATGGAGCTGTGTTACCGGGTGTCAGCTCCTGGACCGGTGGGGACCAAGGGAGTCTCCCTTTTGGGGCTGGGCTGGGCCCCCGCCCCGGGGGTGGAAAGATGGGGTGACAGCCTTCAGGACACAGACCTTCTTCCCTGGCTCCTTGTGGTAGACACTCTGTCCTCAGGTGCATACACGCCACAGGGCCACCGCTGCACCTGAGGTGGCCTTGCTTGTTTATGGTGACCACGTCATCCCATCAGCTGGCCTGCAGGCAGGCATAGCCCTCTGGGTCTCTGGATACCGCGGAAGGCCTCCCACCTGTTGGAGGCCGTTCACTGTCCTGGAATGAACTTGGGGAGGTGGCGACACACCCACGCAGGTCTGTCCCATGGCTGTGCCCAAACCTTCCTCCCCCAGGCTCTGCCTCAGATGTGAAAGTTGGCCAAGATGTAGGCCAAGGGCTTTCCCTGCCCTGAGCTTCCAGAACATGTTACTCAAAGTGTTTGAAGCAGGGGTGGAGGCTGGCAGGTGACAGGTGGATATAGTCACTTAAAATACTGAACTTTGGGGGGCACATGGGGGGCTCAGCGGTTGAGCATCTGCCTTCAGCTCAGGGCGTGACCCCAGAGTCTTGGGATTGAGTCCGGTATCAGGCTCCTCACAGGGAGCCTGCTTCTTCCTCTGCCTGTCTCTCTCTCTCTCTCTCTCTCTCTCTGTGTGTGTGTCTCTCATGAATAAATAAATAAAATCTTTAAAAAAAAATACTACACTTGGTCACAGTTTGAGGAGAGTTTAGATAAAGTCAAGATAAGATAGTACAATTTGCTAGTGACTGTTTATAAATATTTCTCAAATCATATTTGTAAGTGTCCTTTTTGACGTTGGGCTCAAAACCAGGAACAAGTGGTAAATGAAGGATTTTTTCCCCCTACTGGACCGTGCCCTTGATTCTTTATCTCATGTTTAGATCCTCACATAATTTCCCATGAAATACACAGAACCCGGGATCCCTGGGTGGCGCAGCGGTTTGGCGCCTGCCTTTGGCCCAGGGCGCGATCCTGGAGACCCGGGATCGAATCCCACGTCGGGCTCCCGGTGCATGGAGCCTGCTTCGCCCTCTGCCTGTGTCTCTGCCTCTCTTTCTCTCTGTGACTATCATAAATAAATAAAAATTAAAATAAATAAATAAATAAATAAATAAATAAATAAATAAATTTAGAAATACACAGAACCCACTGCCAGTCCTGGAGGGGGCAGAGACAGTAAGCCACTAAAAGGTAAATGAAGGGATTGTGGATGGAATCGCAGCAATGAAGACAGTCAGGTGGGAATGTGGGGCATGTGGTGGACTGCAGGGCGTGCAGAGCGGGGGGGGGCCTTCTGGGAGGTGGTGGGGAGGCCTCTGAGAAGGCGCTCTGTGTGGAAACGGGGCCCACAAGACACAAGGTCCACGTCTTGTGGCGGGGGAGAGGTTGGGGGATGAGGACCTGCAGGGAGGTCAACTGGCTACTGTGGCAGGAGCCGAGCCTGCCTGAGTGAGGACCTGCCTCTGCTGGGTAGCAGGAAGCGGGCAGTGAGGATTTGGGGCTTTAGTTGAAGTGGGGTGGGCTGTTCCTTGGAAGGTTTGAGGCAAGGAAGTGAAAGGACAGGGTTTATCCTTTGAAGAGACTCCTGTGGTCACGTGCAACCATGTGGGTCATGATGCGTGAGGGTGAAGTAGGGAGGCTGGGGTAAGGCCGTGTTGGTGAGCCAGCACAAGGGTGGTGGCCATGGGTGTTTGGGTGGGGGCAGGGGGACACTGTGAGAAGTAACTCGCTTTGGGACCTGTCCTGGGGTAGAACTGACTCCTGACCCACTGGCTGCCAGGACTCTGGGGAGGGTGGAGCAAGATGACGGATGGTGTTTGGCTTGAGCAACTGGATCAATGGTGGGGCCGTTCACCATTTATTGAGAAGGGTTTTCTGAGAGGGGGAAGCCATGGCCTCTGGAGTTCTACGGGGCTGTTAGCTATCGGTTGCCCATGACCATGAGCATCCTTAGAGAACAGCCATGGAAAGCAGACTCAAGGGCCTCCCCTCCCCCTTGATGGTGGATGCTTTTGCCTTGGTTTCCTTGTTGGGTGTTTGAAGTGCACTCACCTCCCAGACACATGAGTGCTGCTTTAGGGATTTGACACTTTCCTCCTCATCGATTTAGAAAGGTCCTCTGGAGCCACCCGCCACTGCAAAGAGGTCCTTTTCGATTTCTTCAGCATCCCGTCCAATTGGTTTGGCTTGCAGGGAATTCACAAGAAGACCATCCATCCATTTCTGGAAGGCTGACAGTCATGGTGCTGTCACATTTTCCGTTAAGAATACCCATTGATAGCTGTCAGGCAATTTCTGAACTAAGAGCAGTATTTACACTGTTTATTTGGGGATTAGTGGAAATCCTGTAATTCTCTAGGAGGCCGTCAGAAGCAAGAGGCGCTTGATTTAATGCCTCAGTCTTGAGCAAAATGCACTCATTTTACCTGCAAATATTTAACGTTCTCCTAAGCACCTTTTCTGACCCAGGTACTCTAACTGCCTTAAGGTTTATTTGTCAGACCATGTGATAACTTTTATTATGAATGAAAATGCCTGTGGTTTCTTCGCTCTGAGAGGGAGCTGCATTGCTCCGTAATAACTGCTCATTGGAGAAAAATCATTTCATATATGCCATGAATCCATAACATGGCATGCTGGAAGCCATCGATCATTTAAAAAATGTAATGTGTATCATTTCTTATGGAAAAGGTGGTTGACATTATTGGATTTTCTTCTTGAAACATAATCCACATGACCACGAGCTTTTTCTTTAATAAAACCCGTTACGTTGTACCTTCACAATTCAGTAGAACTAAATTGCCTTCATTCACGGAACCATTACCGAGTTCCGCGCCCTGGTTTTTGAGCACGTGGTGAAAGCCAGCTTTGCTGGGTGACTAACACTTGACCAGCACTTTGCAGAAAGAGTTTATTTCCCACCCTTGCCCCATGACTGTGGGATGTGGAGGATTGTTATGGACTGTGTCGCCCTGTTGGGCTGAGGGGGAGAGAGGTGCCCGGTGAGTCAGCTGTTGGGAACCAACAGAACCTGGCCTTGAACTCCTTTTTTTTTTTCCTTTTTTCTTTTTTTAATTCCAAAGCCGACATTCTTATTAATCAATGCATGCCTCATCTCCTTTTCCTGGGAGTTCTGTGGTTGTCCCACCATCGTTTGCATCCTTGGAAGGCATGAAGGGACCCCTGTTGCTTAGATCTAGCAGAGAAGGCACGAGGAGCACCAGTAGAGCTCCTGAGCGTCAGGGAGCCGAGGTCAACTCGTTTGGTTAGTGTGATATTCAGAGGGTGGCCTGCGTCGGCAGTAGTGCTTAGAGCCATGTTGTATTTTTGTTTTAAGTTTGGAAGTCACGGCTTGTTGGCAGCACTGCCTTCGCTGAGGGAGACCCCAGCAGGCGGGTAGGATCTAGGCCACCTGCGGTGCCTTGGCCTCTGGCGGCCACCCTGCTGTGACACATGCTCCTCCCCCCGGAACCCATCTTATCTGCAGCGAGGGGTGTCTCCCCTTCCTCACCAGAACGTGCAGAGGGCTGTGATGAAGGCCGGAGCCTGTGTGCGTGCGTGCGTCGGGCATGGTTTCTGCCTCTCTCTGGGTTGCTGACAAAGCCGGGCTGCTGCCTTCCAGAAATGGAAGATGCCTTCCAGTAGTAGAGTGATGCCAGGCTTTCCTTTCCTTTGACTTTTCCCCCCTCCTTCTTTTTTTTTTCCCCCTCCTTGATAGAATACCTTATTTTGTGATTTCTCCTTCCTTTTAGAAAACGCGATACGATTCAGGATTCTCATGAGCGCCTGGGGTGCCCAGCAGGTCCTCAACTTTCTTGTTCTGCTACCTTGACATTTTCCCCATGGATTTTGCTCATTGCCAGTGTCCCAGGGCCTTCTCCGGACTTGCAGAAACGTCATGATCACAATGGGACCTCGTCGGAAAGTCCTATTTGGGGAATTCTCTAGAGTGGACCCTGACTTCATACTGAGTGACACAGTGCACAATGGAACGTTCTAGAAGGCTGTGCTGGGCTCCCGGACAGGGACCAGCCGGCTTCCCTATGGTCAAATGTTTTTCACTTGTGTGGTTTGTCGAAGATCCAGAAAGCAAGTCCTACTACGATGTATGCCTGGCTGCAACCCACAGCTCCCCACGTCCTCATCCCCCTGCCGCTCGCTTACTTGGCTCCTTTAGATGCGAGGGCTCCGAGCAGCGGTCCATGTGCAGACGGCAAGCACCCCCCCGCCCCGACCCAGACGCACCAGCCAGCCCCAAACAATCTGGTTACTGTTTAAACAACCGGTGTAAATAATGAGCCCCTCCATTACCGAGAGCATAAATACATTTCGACAAGTAAGAGGTCTGCAGAGTGAACGTTTAGATTATGTGGAAACATCCACAGCTGTAATTTGTGTGCTGCATAGGCCGAGGGGTGTGAGTGATGCGAGCTGGAGAAAGCCCACCTCTCGCGCATGTGTATTTTGTCACCCTGCCAGGAGGCCAACGTTGTTATAGTTCCTTCGCTGGGAATTAATCATGAGGGGGCAGCACCTGCCAGAAAAAAACAATTCTTTTGCCAAAAGTCCAGGTCGTATATAGGTGGCTGGTGTTAACAAGCGCCCTGGCGAGGCGGGCCTGGGCGTGAGCGTTCGCTCCGCGCCGAGGCCTGCAGTTAGTTAGCCGCTCTTTTCCTCGTCCCGAGAAGTAACGGAAGGCAAACCACAGGGGCATGGGATGAAGGTGAATTCAACGCCAAGTAGGCAGAAGGACACATGAGAAGGAGCCGCAGCGCGGCCTCCAGGTACCAGGTCTCATGCGCCCTCCCCGCCTTCCCAGCCGGAATTGGGGCGGGAGGGGTTGCTCCCTAAGTCAACACAGCCTTGGCGGGCTGCAGCCTGGGGAAGGGGAGAGGGAAGGCTCCCTCTTTTTATTTTTTGGCCAAGGTGGGAACTACGTGAAGTCCTATAAAATTAAGTACTTTGCTTTACAAGGAGACACGGGAGAGGCACAGAGTCGCCCGGGTGGGAGGCACCGCTGGGTTTTCTCCCCAGTGACGGCACGGTGTGTGTGACCCCGGCTCCTGTCCCCGGCCCGTTTGGGAGGCTCCCCGGGCTCCAGGCGGCCACACACGCGGGCGTGCCTGACCCTCGGACGTGCTGATCCTGCCTCAAATATGCAGCTAACGGCTTTTGCCAACTGTCACGGTCGCTACAAACTCGTGGATCTGCTCCCAAGGCATCCCCGACGCCCCCTCCTCCCCGAACGCCCAGCTCAGCGTCGGGGGTTTGAGGCTGAGTTTGTTTCAGGGTCACCTACGTGAGCATGTGTGTGGGGTCAGCCATCTCGACTCGATGCTCACTGAATCTGCTTGTTTTTGCCTTGTCTCCACATTCAGGAGACGCGAACTACTCGTTATGCACATGCACGCACACGCACACACACGGGCTGACAGGATTGTGTGGATTTTAGCAAATGAAGAATCCAACGAACTGAACACCAGTCAGAACCGGAGTTAGGAAGGAGAGACAGGTGCTTGACATGTGCGGGGTCTTGCTGTGGCAGCAAGGCTCCGTTTTAAAATGTGCTGAGGGTGCCTGGGGGGCTCAGTGGTTGAGCGTCTGCCTTCAGCTCAGGGCGTGACCCCGGGGTCCTGGGATCGAGTCCCACATCGGGCTCCCCGCAGAGAGCCTGCTTCTCATCTGCCTATGTCTCTGCCTCTCTCTGGGTCTCTCATGAATAAATAAAATCTTAAAAAAAAAAGTGCTGGGATTTGTTCGCATCACGTGCAATAAACACACAGACAGGGAAATGACTGGCATGAGGAGAGAAGCCCTGTCCTTCCAGATGCCTGGAAGCAGGAGGCAGGCACGTAGGGCGCCACAGGGCAGCTCCAGGGTCCGTCCCCAGGGTGAGGTTTTGGGAATGCGGGCTGGAGCCTCGATGGGAAAGAAGTGGGCAAGGCAGGTTGAGCAGGCCAAGCAGGGTGGGGTGCAGAGCTGCCCTCAGTGTGTGGTACCTGGCCCTGGGCGGGGGGTAGGGGGGAGACGGGGGCTGGGGATCAGGGTCAGAGAATTTGGTGGGTTTGCATATTGGCTAGCCCTGGGTGGGGGGCTCTCTCTGGGGTCCCCAAGGCCCCTGGTATGAAAACATCAGAACGACCGAAAACGCAAAGGACTGGTTAATATTAATATGGGGGGACCTCGGCTGGGCCCCAGCCACACCCAGGAGCAGGGGGTCCCCCCGGTCCCTGGAGGGCCATCCCAGGGCCGCAGGTGACCACCCCACAGGGAGGACAGCTAGCTGCAGGTGGGGTCTGGTGACGGCTTGGAGCCTGTGCTCGGAGATTCCCGTGAGTTCTCCTCCCATGCGTGGGAGGCACTGTGTGTACGCAGGAGCCTACACCCCAGCCCAGAGATGTGGGGAGGTCCGGCTCCAGTGTCCTGCAGCTGGGGGGGCTGGAGACTCCCACTGGCGACCTTGCTCTACTTTAAGTCCCCCCTAGCTATCTGGACTAATGACCAAAAGCAGATTCTACGTGAGGAACAGCAGCCCGGGCCGGGGCTGCCACGGCGGGAGGGGGCCAGCCTGCTCCTGGCTCCCCGGCGGGAGACGAGCGCCACCCCGGGCAGCTGCAGACGCCTCTGTCTGCGCCTCCACCCTGTTAGCACCTAGCGGCAGCGCTTTTTAAAAGATGCCATGTGCTTTGGCCGGGGCTGCGCTCATAAAGTGCCAAAACCCCGGGCAACTTACACAACACACATTTATCACCTCCCACGCCTGGAGGCTGGAAGTCTGAGATCCATGCGTGGGCAGGGCTGGTTTCTCCTGAGGCCTCTCTCCTGGGCATGCAAGCCCGTCTTCCCTGTGTCCTCGTGGGTCATCCCTCTGGGCATGTCTGTGTCCTGGTCTCCCCTCTTATAAGGACACCAGCCCTATGGAATTAGGACCCACCCTGGTGACCTCCTACTACTTTAATCACCTCTTTTTTTTTTTTTTAAAGATTTTATTTATTTATTCATGAGAGACACACAGAGAGAGGCAGAGGGTGAAGCAGGCTCCATGCAGGGAGCTTGATGTGGGACTCGATTCCAGGACCCAGGATCACGACCTGAGCTGAAGACAGACACTCAACCCCAGTCGCCCATCCCCATCTCTTCTTATAAGGACACCAGCTCTATGGGATTAGGACCCACCCTGGTGACCTCATACTACTTTAATCACCTCTCTAAATGCTCCACCTCCAAATATGGTGCCATTCTGAGGTGCAGGGGGTCAGGACTGCAACACATGGATTGGGGCGGAGGCTGTATAATTCAGCCCAGCACAGAAAGCAGGAAAGTGAAGGTCACAACCCACATGGGCCTTCTCCTGCTTTGTCCTCTGTCGCCGCCACCACTAGCACTTGGAGAGGGCTCTGGGTGAGGTGGGGGGCCGCCCCCCCTCCCTGTGCAACGTGTCCGGTCCCAGTCCGGTCCTTGGAAGAGACTGAGGTCATTGTGTCCTGCCTGTGACCCCAAGGGCCACCAGTGCCCAGTCCAGGGACTCCCAGCCTTCCTGGGCACACCCCACCCTGCTGTGCCCCAGGGTGGCCTGTATTCCTGAGTACTGGGCTTCTGTCGGGAGACCCAGAGCCCCCCGCCCCCCCACTGTCCACACCCTGTCTGAGGTCCAGTTGACCCAAGTGTTAGATGTGCGGGGACTGCAGGTGCCGTGTTGTGTGTCCTGCTGGTGAGGTCACCACAACCAGCAGCCTGGAGGGGCATGCGTCTGCGTGTCACCAGCCAGAAGCACAGGCAGGAGGAGGTCCCTGGCGTGGCTGCTAGGTTCCGGTTGCTCCTGTAAAGCTCCATGAGTGTGCATCACAGGTCAGTGATCCCCGTGAAAACATCTGCTTACACACAATGCAAAACCACACCTGTCAATCCAGCGGGCCTTTGGGTCTTGACTGTCAATTCTCAGAAGGCTTTGCTGGCTGCCTCTGGGGTTTGGGAACAACGCCCCTGTGCAGATGCTAGGATGAGCTCGGTCTTCACCTTGAGGCTGGATGGTTGCAAAGCCTTTCCCAGACAGCCGGAGCTATTGCACAAACACTCATGGATGTGGGGATATCACTGCGCCTTGTGTTCCAGATGCGGTGGCTGGGGCTGTCTCAGGCATGGTGGAGGGTGTCCTAGCCTGGCCTGTGGGCACCAGTGCCCTCTGTGTCGTCCTTTCTGAGGCTGGAACCTGCACCCTTTGTGGCCGGGTGTCACTGGGGGTTAGCAGCATGGCATGGCCAGTGCTCTGCACCTCCCCTTCCCCGCCCCATGGTGCATATTATTGGTTTACTAGATTGCCACAAATTCTGTGTCTCTGAGAGAGGCGCTCATCTTCAGCTGACTGTCCTGTAGATACCGTCACCATTTGGCAATGTGTCAAGGCCGTTCCTAGAGGTATCACTCGCATCCCTGACAGGTTAGCACTAGCCCTTCCGACGCCCACCGTAGGGTTCAGGGAAGCCCCTGGGCCTGGTCCCTGGGCAGTATGCTTTTGGGCACACACAGTAGTGGGGGAGCCCACTCCCTTGGCCACCCCCACCCTGGCTGCCTGCCCATTCCCCGGAAAGCCACAAAATGTTGCCACATGTCAGTGAGTCATGCTGGTGGGCGCTGGCAGGCTGCTGGCCACGGTTTGGCTTGGGCCTGCGACCTTCCCTCTTCCTACAAGCTGCACACAGCTCTGAGGCAGGCCTGGCTCTTCCCCATCTGGGTCCTCTTCCCGGGCCTCTCCTCCCCTCCTTCCCTCCCTCCACCAACAGTCTTCCCTCTCTCCTCTCCCTCCTCCTCTTTCTCCCCTCCTCTTTCTCTCCCTCATCTCTCAGGTATGTGTGTGGGGGCAGAGTCAGCGATATATCCAAAGGGATACAGAGAATTGCAAGGCAAAAAAATCATCGCTTCTGCCAGAATAGTGCCTGGAAAGGTGTGTGGTTATCTGCAGAGAAGTAGAAATCACAGGAAGCGGAGCAAAGGTGGAATGCCATTGTTTCCGGTAGGCCGCTGATCATCAGCGTCTCAGATCCTGTTTGGTGAGACTCAAATGACCTGATGTGGGTGCAGTGTCTAGGGCAGCCGTTGGGGGAATGGGGTCCCTGGCCCTGCAGCACCAGCACCGCCTGGGGCCTTGCTGCAAATACAAGTTTCTGGGCCCCACCCCAGACCTGCTGAGCAGCAAGCCTGGAGGTGAAGGCAGTGCTCTGCTCCCCACCCCCAGGTGCTTCCGATGACCACTCAGGGTTAAGATTCCCTGGGCAGAGGAGGGAACAGCCTGCAGGGCCGAGTGGGGATGGACAGCCGCGCTCCCTGACTGCTGCAGGAACCATCCAGGGAGTTGGCAGGTTTGGGGTATAGCCCGAGCTTGGGATTTACAAATGCCCTGTGGTTCTGGGGTGCACCCAGGGCCAAGAGCAGCTCTCCCCAGGCTCCCTAACTACCAGGGGACTTCTTGTGAAGAAGCTTGGGGCAAAATGTGAAGCCGCCTGAGTGAGTGGTCTTCCTGGTCTGCTTTCTTCCTGTGACACGGGGACAGGGGGGATGGGTGGGGTCCCTTGGCACATTCCAGGGACTGACTCCCCAGGTAGGCACGTACATGTCCATAAAGCTGTTCGCAACCACCTGGCGTGTTCTTCCAGGGAAGAACACTGGAAGGCCTCTGTCATTTGGGGGCATGTCTTCCGCAAACTCAGAAGGCATCCTCCTTGTCGGTCAGCGCGGCAGGGGTGATGTGAGAGTGCTGATTCTGGGACGGTCCATGCCCCCTTGGGCTTGCGTTTGCAGGGGTGCCCTGGAGGTGCTCTATCCACGTGGGCGCGGTGCTAGGGACGGCCGGGGATGGGGAGGGCGTGTCTGCCCCCCCGCCTTGGGGCCGCAGCCTGCGTCTTGCCCTCACTTTCAGGGGAGAGTTTCACCTGAGTCTGTCGCACAGGTGCCCTGTGTTCCTGCTCCTCAAGGAGACAAGTGTGTGAGCCCCGAGGTGGCTGGGGACTAGGGGGTGAAGTGCCGGGCAAGTGAGGGGCTCCATGGCCCAGATTCATGTGTCGGGCCTGAGGGGAAGTTTCTGATTTTTTAAAAGAGAATTAGGTGTCACGTGTTGCTGTGGCTTTGCACATTATTTCCCTGGGCGCGTTCTGTGCTGGCAGTTTTATTGTCATAAGAACAGTTTCGGGAAAGACCTTGTGGAGGCTCCGTGCAGGTGCGCCCAGCTGCGAGAATGGGCCCCGCTGGCCTGGGGCTGTTGGGTGGGGAGACCCGGGCAGACCCCTCACGGCCCTGGGTGGACCGGCCTCAGTTCCCCTCAGTCACTCACCTGCAGGATGGGTCTGATGGTGATACCTCACTGGGTCCTGGAAAGGGATAAAGGAGAAGAGACCGGAACATTCCCAGGATCAGCGTTCCACAGATGAGGCGTGGCGGCCGCGGCGGTGTTGACAGTGTCTGCGCTTGGTACGGCGACACTGTCCCCTGAAGGGAGGCTGGGTCAGGGAGTGTGGCACGTTTTATTTAAACTCCCAGTGTGCGCTGGGGGGCTGCCGTCGTAGCCGAGGAGGCTGTGCGCATCCTCTTTCCCAGCATCTTCCGTGATCGTCACGTTTCCACGTCTTTAAAAACGCAAAGGAAGCTCGCAGACCCCGGCAGCACGCAGGCTTCCAGCCCCGCGCTGGCCACCGCTGTCCTGTGCGCACAGAGCCGAGTGCCTCCAGCAGCTCGCTTCTGTTCCTCTTCCTGAAACGTTCGGCTTCGTTTCTCTGGCCGCAGCGTCCTCCTCGCGAGCACTCTCGTGCCACCCCATTTTGTGATCATTAGCCGGGCAACATCACAGCTGCCACGCTCAGGTGTGGGATGACAGCTGGCCCTCGAAGGTCACGGTCAGGGCGTGGAGGACCCACCAGCACAGGACAGCAGTTTGGAAACCATCTGTCCTGTTCCTCCTGTTCCCTGGATGTGCAGTTACCTCGTCGACCTCCCCCGATGGGCCAAACCCCCATGCACCTGTTCTCCCTGATTCTGCTAATAATCCCCCCCGGGCCCTTCCTCCCACCTTTCCGCCCACGAGTCCCAGAGTGGCTGGTCCTAGCAGTGAAATGCACCTCGGGTGCAGTTTTACTTTTTAACATCCAGTTAAAGCTGAACTTGTGGGGTGGGGCGGGGTGATGTGTGGTCCTCCATGTGCTTCCCCATCAGTTACATCCCTGCGGGGATGCAGGCTGAGGATATTCTGTCCCTTTATCCTTTTGGGAGGGATGATATTGATGATGGAATGTGATTTGGTTGGAAGTTTGAGTGGGACTGGGCTCCCACCGTCCCATCCCAGTCCTTTCTTCATCTAACCCCAGGAAGTCTCATGGAGAGCTTCCTGACTAGGCGTCTTGAAAAGCGTGATTGTGTGTGCATATGTATGTGTGCATGATGGCAGGTGTGCATGCATGTGTGTGTGTGTGAGTGTGTGACGGCAGGTGTGTGTGTGTGTGTGTGTGCACATCAGTGGGCATCTGAACATGTGTAGAGCCTGCAGGTATATGTGCATGCATGTGTGTGTGTGTACACATGCATCTAGGGGCACTGCTTTCCTATAAAGACGTACCCAGAGCACGCTGGCATTTCTTCCTCTGCTGCTCCCTTTGCTTACAGGTGTCTGCATTGTTGGCTCTTCACTTCGCATGCTGAGAGTGTGTGACCATTAAGCCAGGAGGTGTAGCATCTCTAGGCTTCTTCCTTGAGGCAAGAATGTAGTGTCATTCGGGACGGAGGGACAGGGGTGCTATGTCTGATAGAAGGTGAGGGGCATGTGGGAGAAGGCAGGACCACAGGGCAGCTCTGGCTCTGCCACTGACCACTCTGGGGCTGTCTTTGTTTGTGGGTTTGTGTTTTAGATTTTATTTATTTATTCATGAGAGACCCAGAGAGAGGCAGAGACACAGGCAGAGGCAGAAAGCAGGCCCCCTATGGGGAGCCCGATGTAGGACTTGATCCCAGGACCCCGGGGTCACGCCCTGAGCCAAAGGCAGATGCTCAACCACTGAGCCACCCAGGCGTCCCTCCAGGGCTGTCTTTGGATCTGTACTATGTAACTGGGCCCCAGGTGGGACAACGAATGCCACATGAGGGCCTGTCATGTTTGCTGTTTCCCTGAACTCAAGGCCTGGGAAGTGGGCACGTAAAGAGCAAATGGTCCTGTGACTGTTGTTGGCCAAGCGTGGGTGTGCACAGGCCCGAGTTGGCACGGTATGACTATCTTTGCACTCTCTCTGTGTATGTGTGTACAAGGGATACTGAGGCACAGAGCACGGGAGACCCAGGAGATTGGAGACTTGAGGACAGTCTCAGACAGACTTGGAAAGGCAGCTGCTGTTCAATACCATGTGTAGTCATTAAATATTTACCCTGACAGTGTTAACGTGAAGTGCTTTAGTTAAGTCAGGGGGATTAAGGGCATACTCCTTATTCCTGCAGAGCATTTTGCTTAAAGCTTTTAAACTATTAAAAAAACAAAAACAAAAAAGGAAAAAGAATTTTCCTGGGGGTGGGGGAGGAATACTAATAGAGATGGCTGGAAAATATCAACGAAGATGTCACATGATCCAGTTAATTGACCTCCAGGAAGATGACCCAGAGGTCATGTGCTGAAGGAAGGTCACAGCAGTCTTCATTCAATCTTCTGGTCTGCCCAGTTCAGGGCTGTGGCTGTAGTTTTCACCCTAAAGATCTGCTCCTGGTGGATTCCAGCCCTGAGGTGGCCTGGGGATGATGGTGGCATCTCGAGGAATGGGCGCTGGCAAGAACTGGCTGCAGAAGGCAAGGCATGCTGGGATCCTGTGCCCTGGGGAGTAGGCTCTTGCCAACCTGCTGAATCCTGACCCGAGCAGTGGGTGCTTTTCCTTTACTTCTGTGTCCAGGCTGGGAGGAGCCTTGGTCCCCTGTGCCTGTTACCTCCTGGCCACTTGGAGCCTGCAGGCTAGGACTCTGGGGGCTGAGCCTCCCATCCTGGAGGAGGGGCAGCTGGGCAGAGCCTCAGGTGAAGAGGTAACCAAGACTCCTCCAGGGGCAGCCAGGTGACTCTGCTGCTGTGGGGACAGGCAGAAGCTCTAGTGATGTGATGGGCACAGGGTTTGAAATCGGGCTGTTGCGCAGCGGAGGGAGCGGGCAGAGACAAGATGGTACGGAATGCTTCCACCATGAGCTCTTGAGTTGGGTGACATGTGCAGGGCGCCAGCCCTGAGCCCCACAGCTCTCATGGGTGGGTGCTGCTCGTGCTCTGCCTACTTCCAGATAAGGGGAGGCAGAGCCGCAAGATGCTCTCGTTATGTCAGACATTTGGAAATGAGTGTGTTTCTGGTGACAGTAACCTCCGTAGGGTCGTAGTCCAGTGAAAATAAAATGTAAAATGTTCTCACTCAGAGAAGAGAAGACACAATCCCACGTGTTGTGGGCCTTGACACCCACACCCTGACCCAGTGAGATTCGAGAGGCAGCCTTCGCCAAGCAGAACTTGCAGAGTCAGAATAATTCCTGACAGTGCCGTGGAAAGCTCAGACCACGCCACTTTGTGTGCAGGCTCCTGACAATCCCAAATGGATGTGTGTCCATGCTTGTCCACGTGTGGCTGTGGTCCCCCCAACCCTGGGGGTGGGGCGTGCACGGAGTCTAATATGAGACCTCTGGAAGCTTCTCTGCTTGGAACGTTGTCCATGGGTGTCTTGACTCCAGCCCATGTGTCCTTCGATGCGCCCATCCAGCGCGTGTGTGTCAGTTCAGCAGTGTTAAGTATACCCACAATGTGGTGCGATCTCTAGAACTCTTTCGTTTTGCACAACTAAAAGTGTATACCCATAAGCAACTATGCCCCAGATCCCCTACCCTGGCCTCTGGCAACTACCATTCTTCATTCTGTTTCCATGGAGTCGACTACTCTAGACACTTCATATGAATCATGGAATATTTGTCCTATTGTGAGTGGCTTATCCCACTTGGCATAATATCCTTAGGTTTGTCCATGTTGCAGCACATGTTAGAATTACCTTAAAAAAAGAGATTTATTTATTTATTTGAGGGGCACATTGAGGGAGGAGCAGTGGGGAGGAGAGAGAATCCCAAGCAGACTCCCTGCTGAGCGTGGAGACCGAGGTGAGGCTCAGTCCCAAGATCCTCAGACCATGACCCGAGCCAAAATCAAGAGTCAGACACCCATCTGACTGAGCCACCCAGGCTCCCCAGGAGTTCCATTTTAAGACTTCATAGTATTCCTTTGTGTGTACATACCACACTTGGCTTATCCACTCATCCATCGATGGACACTTGGGTTGTTGCTTCCATGTTTCAGCTGCTCTGAACACGAGTGTGCAAATAGCTCTTCAAGACCTTGCTTTCAATTCTGGGTGTATATTTGGAAGTGGAGTTGTTAGGTCGAGTGGTAATCATAGTCTTCATTTTGGGGGGAGCTGCCGTACTGTTTTCCCAGTAGCTGTGCCATTTCACATTCCCACCATGGCACACGAGGGTTCCAGTGTCTCCACATCCTCCCCAACACTTGCTCTTTTCCATGAATGGATGTAAAATGGTATCTCATTTGTTCTGCAAATGATTGGCGATGTTTTTGTAATCTCTTTAATGACCAGTGGTTTTTCCATGTTTTTTTGGACATTTGTGAATTCTCTTTGGAAAAATATCTGTTTCGGTCCTTTGCCTGCTTTTTGTTTTGTTTTGTTTTGTTTTTGTTGATCCCCTCCGCTCTTCACAAGGCAGCATCCCTGCATGGCCCTCCGATGCCCTGCATTTTCTCCTTGGGGTAGTGGTGTGGTGGTTCCTGTGCCTCCCCAGTGGTTGGGAGACCAAGAGAACCTCACATTGGCTTTCCTGGCACATGTGGCTGGCTCAGGCTGGATTCAGTTCATTTCCCATGGGCAAAAAGGGAGGTGTTCTAGAGCTCTTTAGTGGGTTTTCTGTGAGCCTCTCTCCCCACAACCCTGGTTCTTCCTCTTTCTGTCTTTGCTGAGCCCTGCAAGTAAACTTGCCTCTGTTTAAGAGGCCTTTGAAAACACTGCACTGTGCAGAGAAAATGCTGCCTTTAAATCCTGGGTCAGTAAACATCTGTGTTTCTTCTGCTCACAGATGAGACTCAGCAGTGTCTCAAACCCAAATGCCTGCAGGGTTCGGGTGGGTAATACCAATGCCAAGTGTACCCTTCACCTAAAACCTGCCAAATTAAGAAAAGATCTATTTGTGATGCTCCATTGGTGCATGGCTACCAGTCTTAACTCTACTCACCCAAACTTAAAAGGGTGCACTAGGGTATGGCTTGTCTGCCTGGAAGACGGGATCTCTGCCTTCACTGTGGTCCACAGACCAGCAGCATGGCATTGCTTGGGAGCCTTTAGGAATGTAGAATCCCGGGCACCACCCTGCAGAATCAGAATCTGTACATAACAAGCCCTTTGTGTGACTTGTGTGCTTGTTAAAGTGTGAGTGAGGCCTCGTCCAAAAGGATCACCTCAGAGTAGCTACTCCCCATTCTTAGGCCTATCCACAATGTGGAATACTGTTTTGCAAGAGAGACAAATGAATGATTTCTACAAACACCAAATTAGAAGGCCCCTCAAAGGCATTACGGTGAATGAAAGGAGACAGTTTCAAACGTTTATCTGGGGGAAGAAAAAAACTTCTACTCTCTTAGGTTCTGTGACTGAGACTTAGGAATTAAACTGACAAGTGTCATTTCACAGTAGGAAAGGCACACAGATTTTATTGATGTTGCTATTTTTATGTGCATGAAGGCTTTACAGAAAAAAATGTGAAAACCCAAAGAACTGGTTAGCCATGGATGCTATATACCATACAAACAAAGGGCAATAAATTGTGGAGACGAGATTAAGCAAAGGGAAAGAGTTTGAGCTTCCAGCGGTGGTAGATTATGGCAGAGTGACTAGAAAGTATGTGTGGGAAACTCATGGTAGGTGAGGATTATTTAGTGGGATTTAGTTAGGCAGACTCATCCTGGTGCTGCCTCCCCCTACAGCAATAAGGTTGTTTTTCCCTCTTGGTACAAAAGAGGAGGACGGCTTCACAAAGAGAAATTTGTGTCTTGCTTTTAGACAGATGAGGAAGACAGAGAGCTCCTCCTGTCTCTGCTATTTCTTAGTTGTCTTCAGCTCAAAATAATCTTTATGCCAAAGTGGCCTATTTTGGGGTGCCAGGATCTGATCTCTATCAGTTGTATACTCTGTAATTCCATTTTTCTCAAAAAATTCAAATCTATAGCGATGGAGAAAAAAGTATGTGTGTGTATATGGTGTGTGTGTGTGTGTGTGTAAAGCAAAAGTATGGGAAGGGTGTTTTGGGTGATTAGACTGTTGTATATATTGGCTATGGTTGTGGTGATGTGAATTTATTCCTGTGTGAAAATTCATAAGTTTTTACACCGAAAGGAAATAAAAGTCAGCGAAGATGCAAACAAAAACAAAAAGACAGTATATCAACGATTAAATGTGTGCACATATGATTTCACCCATGTGTGAGTTCATTTCGCAGGATACGTTTCCTGGAGGTGGAACAGTTGGGTGGCGGGTGTGTACTTGTGGATGCAGGTGGCTGTCACATGTGGACTTTGCTCCACTTAGACACCTACTGCTATGTCTGCACCCTCCTCAGCCTGGCCTGGGACCTTTGGCAGCTGATGCGCGGGAAACCATCACAGTTTTTAAATGTCAGGTAAACTTTTGGTCCATGGCAGCTCACATGCCAGAGTCGCGAAAGTGAGCCCTCCCACGTGGAGTGGTTTTCCACGGCACAGATTCACCAATCTCCTTTAGGCAGTCCGCCAGGGATCGTTTTGTTTTGTATGTGTGCTTGTCCTTTGGGACTTGGTGATGGGCAGCTGCAAGGCCTCTTCCTGGGCCCTGGCCACAGCCTACCTGTCGACAGGTGAGATGGCCTCAGGGATGTCTCACAAATCACAGCAGCCCTCAAAACCTAGCTCGCTTACCATGCACAGCTGCTGCCTCGGGCCCCTCCCCGCTGACAGGCCTCCCAGTGTGGGCCTGTTTGCCCTCCCGAGGGCTTTCCTGAGTGGATGCTGCTTTTCACTGTGCTGGGCAGCAGCGTGGTGTGCCCAGGACTCCCATTTCTGTTCCCACTGAGGAGAATTTATGCACTGCAGGTCCCCCCTTGGCATTTTTCCCCCTTGGAAATTGCCATCGAGATTTCCCTTTGTATTCCCTGCTTTTAGCATAAGGCCTGGTGGGAGGTGGTCAGTTAGGTCCAAAGCTCCAGCAGAGAATGGTCACATCCAGCACCTTACCCAGAAAGTTTTGGCCAGTCCTCGTGTTCCCAGGATGGCTTAGCCTCCTGTTGTGGGTGCCTCACACATAAAAATAATGGTGGGAAGGAAAGCAAGGTGGGTACAATCCAGCTGCCTTTGCAGGAGCTCCTGCTGCTGGAGTGCCTTGGTCTGACACCCCCAGTTATGCAAAACTTTACCCTCCAGGGTGCAGGATTTCCAGTCCTTCCATCCAGTTGACTTTCATGTGGTGTGAGACTTGGCATCTGTTTCGGTGACTGTTTTCAGCAAGACTGCGGCCCACCGTGAGCCCCTTGCTGTCTGCAAGCCCACGCACACGGAGAGTGGCTTGTTTGCATCAATAATGGGTCCCTTCGGCTACATGGCCATGACCTTCACTGCGGCATGGTATCCGAACGTGGAAGCAAGTGGGAAAGGAGGTGAGGGCCTGGGGGAGGGGGGGGGGAAGGGGGTTGTCTGAGCAGCCATGAGGGCCCTGGAAGCCCCAGTCCCTGACCTCTTTCCCGTTTCCTTCCCTTTCCTGTTCACACATTTATCACGATGAGAAACCACGGGCTGGTGAGAGCACACACGGGTCCTTCCTCCACCTGTTTCCCCAAATGGTTCAGCCCTCTGGGCGACCCACGTCTGTTCATGGCCAGCGACTATGGCACCACCTTCCCTGTGGCCCCAGCCATCCGCCTAGGACCCTCGGACACATTTGTGGGCTTCCGTGGAAAGAATGTAAGGCACAGCCCGCCAAGTTCTCTGTGACCTGCGCTGACCCGTAGGGCGACCAGGCAGTAAGGTCCCCTCACTCCCATCTCACAGCTCAGGAGTCTGGGAGGCCGAGAAGCTGCTGCCCTGGGCCCTGGCTCAGAGCTGGGAGGAGGCAGAGGCAGGGTTTCCCTGGCGTCTGTCTGACTGCACGTAGAGGTTGGGCTCTTCCCACATGCCAGAACCTTCCAGGGCTCCATTTGTATGTGAAATTGGAGAAGGATGAGCCGGGAGCCCCCATGACTGGATAAGATTGTATCTAAGTTTTATTCCAACTCTCAGACTTGCTGGCTCTAAACTAAGACCAAGCAGGAAAATAGAGGGTAGAGCGGAGCGGAGCTTCTCGTGCTCACAGAATTTATATCTGGGGCCCAGTAATTCCAGGTGATGGAGCTTGCCTGCATAGTGAACGTGTGTGAGAGCATCCCTGGCCTCGAGCCACTAGGTGCCACTGGGGCCTGCACCCGGGTCTAACTGTCACAAATGTCTCCAGGCATCGCTGGGTGTCGGGGTGCTGTGCAAAGTCCCCCTTGCCCATTGAGATAGTGGGGCAAGGGACAGGTTCCTCCTGGGAGGCTGGAAGGCGATTCAGACCAGGAGACAGAGATGGGGTTGGTCCCTGACAGCCTCCGACCCCCACACATGCAGACCTCTGAAATGAGAAGGAAAAATAGAGAATTCAAGTGAGAGGGGGAGGAGAGGTGGGCTGTGTGTGTGTGTGTGTGTGTGTGTGAAAGAGAGAGAGAGATTCATCTCTATTAACTTGTTTGTTCCCTTTGAAAATTCTTTACAAACAGCTCTCCCAATGGGTCGTTTTGTCCATGTGAAATTGCCTGCGGATGAGCAGGGAGGGGATTTACTCCAGTTGGTGGCATCTCTGTCTCTTCCCTGCTTCCCTCATCCCAAGGTCCCCCCAGGCTCACAGATGTATTATGGGCAGAAATGGTGTTTTCCCTGAATTCTGTGTTGGGAAAGAAGGTTTCAGAAAAGTAGAACACAGAGCTGAAAGATTTGATAGAAGGATGTCATGCTACCATTTCTGTGGACAAGGAAGCAGAATCCAGGGGCGTCAGCCCCACGCATGTGTCCAGGAGTTGCCAGCAGCCTGTCCATATTTCCAGAGGTGTCAGCGCCCGCCATGGGGCTAAGGAGCCCTTCTTGTTCTTTTCATTTGGTTACAGTTTCTTCCAAATCTAACTGCTTGAGATAACAGAAAGCCTCAAGTCGTGAGGACGAAGCTGCAGGGCCCCTCTGAGTCCCAGGCGGGTGCACAAGGGCATGTTTACTGGATGTCCCGCATGCACCCATTCGCACGTGTTTTTGTGGTATTGACAGAGAGAGGTTCCTGGGTGCCGTTTGGTTGTTAAAGCAAAAGAGCTTTAAAATACCCAGCTCAGAGCACACCTGCAGCCTCGAGAGACAGAACAGGCGCGTCAACCCCGTGGTAATTACCCATGACATTACTCCATGATTGATTAGTTTAGGGCTTCTGGCTGTGAAAATAAGAAAGCCTCAAAGAAAACCTTGAAAGAGCATGATTTATGAGTCTAAAGAGTCTCACTTAGGTAAAACAATGTATTGAAAAATGTCCTTTTTTATTGGAGCGTGGGGCAATAGGCAGTGTCTGGTGATCTAATTGCCGACTTAATTCTTTCGGTAAATTATTTAAAAGGAGAAGCTTAGAAAAGACAAAGACATTAATTCATAGAAAAGAATGATAATTGGCAATTACGTGCATTTTATGATAAGCACTAGCATGGGTTTATATTGCTATAATATAGTCAATGCTAACGGTCCAAAGTTGTACCTATAAAATGGAAATAGTTGCATCGCTGTTGCAAATCCTTGCTCTTTGTATTGAAGGAATCAGATATTCTCTAACGGTATTCACTGTTTAAAGATGGTGGATGAAAGATATTTGGGAAATAGCATATAATGACTATTTCCAGGGGTGCCTGGGTGGCTCAGCGGTTGAGCATCTGCCTTCGACTCAGGGTGTGATGCTGGAGTTCTGGGATCGAGTCTCACATCAGGCTCCCTGCGGGGAGCCTGCTTCTCCCTCTGCCTGTGTCTCTGCTCCTCTCTTCATGTCTCTTATGAGTACATAAATAAATTTTTTTTTTTTAAAGCTATTTCTAGGTTGTTTAAAATGCAGGGGGTGGGTGGAGCATGCAGGGAATCTAAATACAGCGATGCCTCTTTTTGTGCAGTAGATATTTGAAGTTATGTAACTTCATTAAATTGTTAATGTTCTTAAAAAACTAGAGAATGGGGGTGCCTGGGTGGCTCAATGGTTGAACATCTGCCTTCGGCTCAGGGCATGATTCTGGGGTCCTGGGATCAAGTCCCACATTGGGCTCCCTGCAGGGAGCCTGCTTCTCCCTCTGCCTGTGTCTCTGCCTCTCTCTCAGTGTCTCTCATGAATAAATAAATAAAATATAAAAAAAAAACCCTAGAGAATCTCATTAATTATAGAATTCCCATGGGGAATTATTTTGTTCTACTTAAAAAAATTAGTTTTTTTTTTTTTTTCCAAAAAGGACTTGTCTTGAATTTGCTAAAATGATTCAGACGTGGCTCACCCGTTTCCTTCCTAAGTCTCCACACGGATATGTTTCCTGCTGAGCTTCCAGGACTGCTGGTCGCCCCGTCTCTGTGTGCCCGGGAGTGGCCTGGGAGGACACGGTGCAGCTAGCGCTCACCTTGCTTTTGCTCACTCAGGGGTCTGTCTTTGCATCTTGTGTACAGATTTACTTCGTGCTGCAAGCCCCACAAAGTGTACTGGTATCAGGGTACTGCCGGCCTCCTTGCATGTGTTGGAAACTATTCCTCTCTCTTATTTATATGTGTTTTTTTTTAAGCATCTGTGAAGTTATTGGTGTTAATTCTTCTCTAAACATTGGGTAGAATTTGGCAGAGAGGCCATCTGGTCCTCGGCTGTTCTTTCTGGGAATGTTTCTGGTTGCTCCTTGAGTGTCTTCACTTCTTGTAGACCGTCTGTTTCTTCTGGAGCCAGTCCGGTAACTGTATTTCTTTTGTAGAAACATGTCCATTTCATCTATGTGACCAACGTGTCGGTGCACGATTATTCGGCATATCATAGTCCTTTTTATTTCTTTTAATTCAATGGTGATGCCCTCCTCTTTCATTTCTGACTTTAATAATTTGAATCTCCTTTTTCTTTTGGTCACCCCAACTAAAACTTTCTCAATTTGGTTGATCTTTTCAAAGAACCAGCTTTTGGGGTCATTGATTTTCTCTGTCGTTTCTCCATTTCCTGTTTTATTTGTCTCTGCCCTATTTTTGTTCTTTCCTTTCTTCTGCCAGCTTTGGGTTAAGTTTGCTCTTCTTTTTGTAAGTTCTTAAGGTGTAAAGTTAATAGTTCTGAGATCTTTCTAAATACGGGCACAATGCTATAACTCTCCCTCTAAGCACTACTTTAGTAGCACTACTTAAGGTTTCTTTTTTTACATCCATCGCTTTCATTCCTCGCAAAGTATTTTATATAATCTCCTTGTGATACTTTCTGCGACTCTGGTTATTTAGAAACGTCTTGTTTAACTTCCACATATTTGTGAATTTCTCAAATTTCCTTCTGTTAATGATTTCTAATTTCATTCTGTTGTTAGAGAACATAGGTATAAATGGATTAAACCATATTTTATTGCCTAGAATATGGTCTTTCCTGGAATACATTCTGTGTAAGCTTCAGGAGAATGTGTATCTTGCTGTCGAGGTGGAATGTTCTGTAGTGTTAGGTAATCGTTGGTTTATAGAGTTGTTTACATTTTTTGTTCCCCTGCCGACCTGCCTAGTTCTATCCATTATTGAAATCTCCAGTTACTGTTGTTGACGTAGCTATTTTTTCCTTCATTTCTGTAAATTTTTGCTTCGTGTTTTTGGGACTTTGTTGTTAGGTGCATATAGATTTAAAATAGATTGGGTTGACCTTGTTGTCATAAAATGTCTGTTGTTTCTAATAATGATTTATGTCTTATAATTTATTTTGTTTGATACTTATATAAGCCTTTGGAGCTTTCTTCTGATTGCTGTGTGTGCGATATATCTTTTCAGCTATTTGTGTTCTTGAATATGAAGTGTCTTTTATAAACAACATAAAGTTGGATGTTTTGAAATCCCTTTTGCCAGTCTCTTTTTTGATTTGTCCTTTTAACCCACTTGCCTTTAATTAATTAATGACAGGTTTTACTTCTACTTGCTACTTGTTTTCTATGTGTTGCTTCTTTTTTGTTCCTCTGTTCCTTGATTCCAGCCTTTTCTGTGTTAAATAGTTCCTAGTGTAATTTAAAAATTTCTTTATTTTGTCTCTCCTATATGGAATTTTTAAAAATAATTTTCTTAGTGGTTGCATGAAAATTACTTACTGTCTTACTTTTTAAAAAGTCTAGTTCGGGTTAATACTAACTTAATATCAATAGTAAATACTTTGCTTCAATATGTTGCTATTCCTTCCCCTTATCTCTAAACTGTTAGTGCCATACAAATTATGTCTTCATATGTTTTAAGTCTATCAATACAATTTTATAATCACAGTTTTATGTAGTAGTCTTGTAAGGTAAATTGAAGAAAAGAGCTACTGACAAAAATATGTTTATATTATATTGCGTTACTGGTACTGTTTTATTTCTTTGTGTGAATTAGGATTCTTCCCATTGTCCTTTCATTTTAACTCAACTCCCTTTACTATTTCTTACAGAGCAGGCTGCTAGTGACAGATTTTCCTCATTTTTGTTCATCGGGAAGTGGCCTAACTTACTTATTTTTGAAAAAGAGTTTAGCTGGATATAGCATTCTTGGTTGACAGTCTTTGTCTTCCCCCAACAATTTTAATATATCATCCCCCCTGGGTTTCTGATGAGAAGCCAGCTCTTAATCTTATTGAAGATCCCTCATACTTGATGAGTCACTTCTCTTGCTGCTTTTAAGATTCTGCTTTTGTTTTTCAAGTTTGTTTATCTTATATCTAGTTGTAGATATCTTAGAGGTTGTCCTACTTGGAGTTTGTTGATTTTCTTAAGTGTGTAAATTAATACTTCTTATGAAGTTTGGTTAAGTTTTTGGTCATTATTTCTTTAAATATATTTTTTTCTCTTTCTGGACTCCTATGTGTTGATGCTCTTGGTCCTATCCCACAGGTCTCTTAGGGTCTGTTATTTTTCTTTATTCTTTTTATTTTTTTTTCTCTTTGGAGTAGATAATCTCTATTCCAGTAAAGGTATTAAACTGTCTTCCAGTTCACTAATTCTTTCCTCTGCCAGCTCAAATCTGCTATTGAGCCCACCTGGTAAATTTCAGCTCTTGTTCTTTCAACTGCAGAATTTCTATACGATTCTTTTAATTTCCATCACTTAATTGTTATTTCCTAGTTGGTGAAAAAACTTGTTATAATTCCTTTGATTCTTTAGGTGTGGTTTTCTTTAGTTTTTTGAACATATTTATAATAATTTCAGTCCCCTCAGGGACATTTTCTGTTGGGTGTTTCTTCCTGTGCATGTGGCTTATATTTTCTGTTTTTATTTTTTGCTTGTCTTTGTAATTCTTTGTTAAAAACTGGACATTTTAGGTAATATTTTAGCAACTCTAGGAGCAAACCCCTCTACCCATCAAAGTTTGTTTTTGCTGCTGTGGTTTTATTTTTGTTTTTCATTTTGGTTTTTGGTGGTGTTTTTCTTGCTACTATTTGTTTGTTTTGAGGCTTTCCTTTACTAATTCTGCGGGTTCTCTGTTTCCTGTGATGGGTGACCACTGAGTTGTCTGCCATTCTTTTCAAATTATTTTTCTTTTCTTTTTAAACTGCTTTATTGAGGTATGATTGGCATTCAGAAAACATTCCAGATTTGACTTACACAACTTGATAAATTCGGAGGTAAGTACATGCTCATGAGACCATCACCATAGTCTGTGCTATAAACATACCCATCCTCTTCAAAAGTTTCCTTCTCCCAACTTTATTTATTACTATTGTTATTGTTATTATTTTGTTTGTGTGATAAGAACTCTTAACATAAGGACCTTTACATTTTCAAGCTTGGATTCCTAAGGGTCACATCTCCCATCAGTAATGCTATGTGGTTAGCCAGTCACTGGTCAGGAGATTTTCTCAGGTACCTCGTGGTATGTCTTGAACCTTTTGCCAAGGGGATCCTGTGAGCAGGCATCTATCAAACTTCAGCCTTTACTGCCTGTTCCCAATGGCACCAGCAACAGGGAGCCATGTCTTCTCCTTCCAGGTCTTCCTTGGGCATGTGCATGTCTTTCCATGTGTGCATAGCATTGTTGATCCTAGAAATACATCAAACCTTCTGAAGTGCCCTGGGGCCCTCTGGTTCTGTATTTCCTTTTAAATTCTGGGCTGTGCACACGTTTACTGCCACTGTAGTCAGCACAAAGAAGGCCATCGTTGGCAGATTGTTGTGGGCAGTTTGTTGTTGTTTGGTAATGCCCCAGGGGTGGCCACCCCCTGCCACCTCCCCACGACCCCCAGCACAGCTGAGCCAGAGATGGAGCCTCCCCCAGGTGCTGCAAGTCCAGACAATGCAGTCACTGTGTGATGGCACTCTCGACAGAGCTTCAGGGCGTCGGCTGTCCGACCATTGCAGTGCACAGCAAACTGGTACAGCGCACCATCTCTCTGAGGTTCATTCCTTTCTCCCAGATGGATGGATGTTTTCAGTTCATTCTGTGGCTTTCGTGAATTCTCTGAGTTCTGAGATGCTTGGTTTCGGTTGTGTTGCCCAGGTCTTTTTTGTTGTTGTTGTTTTGAAGCAGAGTGGCTTCATCTGGATCCTCAGGCCACCATTGTGCCAGCCAGATGTCTGTGGGGGCCTGGTGCCTCTCACTTAGCAGAACGCACCTCCGCTGCACCTACCGAGGGAGGGGGGTGGTGACAGCAACTGGCTCTTCCTGTGGGGGAACAGCACGTGGTACAGCCTTAATGTTGTCACCATTTCTTACTTGTTTGCAGTTGTGAAGTTGTACATACACATTTAGAAGGACATGTTGTGAGACAGTGGCGTGTGGGGCCTGGCAGGGCCTGGGGATTTTGGAGGACTGTCTGGGCTGAGGATAGATGAGTAGGGAAGTGCTCAGCAGCAGTTTGGAGGAGCAGGGGCCCGTCCTGCATGAACCTAAGATTGACCCCATTATCTGCCTCTGAGAAGAGGAGATGCACAAAGAGGCGCTGGCACAGGTGCCCTGAGCCCACCTGCAGCAGCCCGAGCCCCACCCTTCTCACTGTCAGCTGAAATGCAGGGATGCCAGAGCATGGGCCAGGTGGTCCCACACACTTGTTTATCCTCACATGGTCGTGTCTGGGTTCGAGGGCCTGCATTGACTGTCACCCAGAACCTGCCGTCCTGGAGCAGATGTGCTGCCCTGGAGAGAAATGCAGCAAGGGACAGGGCAGGTGGTACGTGGGCTGAGACGTTTCCAGGGAGAGTGTCCAGGGAGTTAATGCTGGAGCAGAGAAAGCGAGAGGTGATGGGGAGGGAGGTCTGGGGGTGGGGCAGTTTTCCAGGCAAGGGACAGAATAGATGCAAACCCCAGAGGGAGAAGGGGCTGGATTTGTTTCTGAGGGTGTGAAGGGTAGAGGAGCTGAGGCGAGTTCAGGAGGGTGCATGTGTGCATGGAGGGGGAACCTCTAGCACCTCTGAGGAGGTGTAAAGTGCTAGAAGGTGTTGAGCACAGAAACCTTCATTCGTTCACCGGATGAAGAGCTCCTGCTCCTGCCCAGCTGCTGGGGATAGAACAAGCAGCAGAAAGAGGAAGAAGAGGGAGGAATAAACAAACATGTTGTTTCTTGGAAATTTTAAGGGGAAAAGGAAGACAGGAAAGAGGGTAGACAGCAGGATCATGTGCATTATGTGCAGGGAAGTGTTTGGCTTGTGGAATGAGGTCAGGGTGGGCCTTACATTACAGGAGAGATTCTGCTAGAACCGTGGAAAGCTCTGTGTAGGTGTGATAACGCAGAGATACAAGTGTGCAAATTCCCGTATCACTGGGCCACACCAGCAATCTCTCAGAAACCTTTGTCCTAAGGAAAGAAAAAGAAAGGAGGACCTAGGTGGCTCAGTCAGATAAGCATCTGCCTTTGGCTCAGGTCATGATCTCGGGGTCCTGGGATTGAGCCCCAGGTCGGGCTCCCTGCTCAACGGGGAGTCTGCTTCTCCCTCTCCCTCTCCCTCTGCCCCTCCCCCTGCTCGTGCTCTCCTTCTCTCTCCCTCTCAAATGAATAAATAAAATCTTAAATTAAAAAAAAAAAGAAACCTTCTCCTACTCCGTCTTGGCCATCACCCCCACAGGTAATGCTGACCCTCATCGCCACAGATGCCTCTGCCCCATGTTGAACTTGGTGTGAGGGCATCATACAATCCAGGCTTCTTTGTCAAAATTCACCTCTCCTGTCACAGTGAAGCCCATTTTAGAGGTCCAGTGTGACCGCTACAGGGAGGTGGGCCCATGCACGGAGGCCTGTCCAGAGGCTGTCAAGTGACCCTGCTGGGCCCAAGTGTGAGCAGCGAGGGGCTGAGCGCATCAGACTCTGATGCAGACACCGAAGACAGAGCCAATGACATTTCTTGATGGGTTGGATGCAGAAGGTGGTTGAAAAGGGAGTCAGGACCACCAGGGTGTGTGGCTTTTGCCTGTGAAAGGGCAGCGTGATAATTGAGGAAGTGGGGGTTGCTCCAGGGGAGCAGTCTGTGCTGGGAGGCTGGGTTCAAGTTTGGACAAGTCGAACGTGACGTGTGTCGGATGCGAGCCTGTCCTCGGGCCTCTGCTGCTGGCTTTTGGACGAGTGGTCGGACCCATAAGGGAGCCTGTTGGGGGCCCTGTGCACTGTGCTCATTTGCAGCCTGTCCCTCAACGGGATAGAGGTAGAGGGAAGGGGGGAGCTTTGCAGGCCCAGCCCCCAACGCTGCAGCATCAGAGGACTGAGGAGGAGACGCTCACATGGAACAGGTGGACGCGAGATGTGGCACTCGTGTGAAGGGCTCATGAGGAGGATGTGCCTAAAGCGGGGTGCCCGTCAGTGCTGACCAGCGCCGCTCCTGTGAATGGTCGGGCCTGCCTGCTGCTCAGCGCTGGTGTACGTGAGCCTGTGAGGCAGGGACCCGAGGGATGTGGGCTCAGGTGTCACTGCTGCCGCTGGCGACTACAGGCGCACGGAGCTTGGAGGACAGCACTGTCTGTTGGAGGACAGCCACGGGACGTCTTCCTACAGGAAGGAGGGTGTCCAAGGGAGGGAGCCAGGGTGCTGGGACTATTAGTGGGCAGCGGGCGGTCCCCTCTGTACTTGGTCCAGACCCCGACTTACGCAGTGTCACCAAGGCCTGGCCCCGTCCATCGGCACCACACACTTGCCAAACCTGCTTTCATATCAGCATCACCTCTAAAGCAGCCGTGAAGACAAGTAACACTGCCTGTTACGGGTTGAGTTGCGCTTCCCCCAATATAGACACCTTGGAGTCCCTGTCCCAGCATCTCCGAGTGTGGCCTTGCCCAGACATAGCATCGTTAGAAGTGATTAAGTTTAGATGAGCTCGTTAAGGTGGGCCTGAGTCCAGTGGGCCTGGTGTCGCTATAAGAAGAGACAAGGGCCCAGACATGCGAGGACAGCCCAGGAGGGCACAGGGAGAGGGGCCTGGAGAGAAAACAACCCTGCTCAACCTGCATCTCCAGATTCTGGCCTCCAGGATGTAGCCACCCAGGCTGTGGCACTGCATCACTGGCAAACTCATACAGAAAAAAAAAGTCACTGTCGCCACCTCAGCGTGAGTGGACGTGTACCTCTGTTGGTTGGTTGTTTCCATGAACATGAGACCATCACTGCTGACGAACGTCATGCTTGCAAAACAGCAAATGGACGGCACCTCGGAGACAAGAGCCAGCCAGACTGCTGCAGACCCCTGACTGGTTCCCTCGGGTCACCTTCCCACCAGCCCAGGGGTCTCGCAGCAGCAGGTGGGGCCTGGGCCCCTAAGCCCCTCCCTTGGGCACCTAGAAGGTGGCTTCCATTGTCACCACAGGACAGTACCCTACTCAGTTCTTTTCCCTGTCAGGATCATTCTGTTCTTTTCTTTTTTTAAAAGATTTTATCTATTTATTCATGAGAGACACAGAGAGAGGCAGAGACACAGGCAGAGGGAGAAGCAGGCTCCCTGCGGGGAGCCCGATGTGGGACTCCATCCCAGGACCCCAGGGTCACAACCTGAGCCAAAGGGAGATGCTCAACCACTGAGCCACCTGGGCATCCCAGGATTGTTTTAAAAAAAAAAAAAGAAAAGAAAAGAAAAGAAAAGGTATCTTTTTCTCCTTCTCTACCTTTAAACCTAGGGATTCGAGGTAAAAAGCTTCTGTGCAGGGGAACAGCCAGTATTTGAGAGTCTCCCATGAAACCAGATGGGGTCAAAGGGTGCACGCGGCATAGGTGCTCAGCATTTCTGTGAGTTGCTCTTTTGCTGCTGGGTTTGCCAAGGTGGCAGGCGGGCACGGCCGGGGAAGGGGCCCCGAGCTGGTCTCGCCGTGCAGGGGTGGCTGGCGGGGGTGGGGAGGTCTCGCTTCTCCGCGGCATCTGGGGGTCGGGGCGCCCGCCTTCCGGCACTGCCCCGGGGGCCCTAGGTGTTGGGGAAGAGGGAAGGTGGATGAAAGACCCTGATTCAGCCTCCTGGGCGGCCTCTCCCCCTCCTCAGCCCCAGACTCCCTGAACATTGACAGTGGGGCCTTTGTTGGGGACCCCGGGGGCTGTCAGGGACGCCGGGTGGAAAAAGCTCTCACCTCCGGCGGTGCCGGGGGTGGGGTGGGATGGGGAGCCGCGTCTACACTGTGACTCACTTGGGGCTTTGATGTTCTTTGCCATAGAGGTAGAATCCAAGCCAGAGTTCACATTGGTGAGGGACCTTGGCGACTGCCGTTCAGGCTGCCGGACTCTACTCTGTTCCCAGAGCAGGGTCAGGCGGGGCCCTTGCAGGAGGAATGGCACCGGCCTTCGCTCCGCCCCACGTTAGCAAGAGGGAAAATGCGAGATCACAGGCTGTTAAGACAACCAGCGCTGAGCCAGCGGCGCTCACCCCGACTGCTCTGTGGTTTTCGAGCTGGCGGTTCACCCGGGGTCACCAGGGCGCTCCCAGTGACGTTACGGGGTCTCTTTACTATCGACACACCTGGCCCAGCGCCCCGATGAATGGACGCCCCTTCGGGGCTTTATACGGTGCCCGTTCCCAGGTGCTCGTTTCTTGTCTTCCATTCTCCCGTTGCGGGCATCACGAGCGGTCTCGACTGCGCGTGTCGCCCAGCTCAGCGGTGGCTCAGGGACGTGTGGCCTGCGTTTCCCACGGCAAGCGGATGGACTGAGTTTTCATTGTAAAACTCCAAGGCTCCCGGCTTGCTTCGCCGTCACCCCCTCCAGGCTGGGGGCTTTTTCTGGGCGCTGGCTGCTGTTCTTTCTCATATCTTGCAAATTATACCTTTTCCCGGGGATGACCAAATCCAGGAATGCCAAGCCTTGGTGAATAAAGTGCCCCTCACTAATTAAAAAAGGAGCCTGCTTTGAAGTTGTCCAGATATGCCAGAGACTACACCTAATTAAATCACAACAAGTGTACTGATTCAGATCAACAGGTAGAGATTAGTGGATGAAAAGTATGAATAACAAAACATTTTAAGAGACACGAATCAAAACAAAAAGGCCCCATGGACTCTAAATCCAAGGGCGTGGGTTGAACTTCATTAGGAAATTCTTGCCTAATAGTGTCTCTGCCGCTAATGAGAGACTGAGTATTTTAATAGTACAGAAAGAGCCTGGAAACCAGAATGGGCCCACTCGCCACTTTACAGACAGAAATTTCTCTCACTGGCCCCACACGTCAGGATGTCGTGTTGGAGGCCCACGTCGGGAGCAGGTCCAGAGAAGATTTTTGTGTGACTGCTGCACGGTTTGTGATTACTCCGCATTTCCCCACACTGGGGGCAGGGCGTACCTGTCCAGCAGGCCGCCCCCCACCCTGTGAAACCCTGGCAACTCAGCAAGCATCATCCAACATCGGCGGTGAACCCTTTCTCTGGGTCACTCTGCAGACGCCAGCTGCTCCAGCTCTGAACTTGTAGGACCCCTGATAAGTGATGCAAAGGATACACCCTGAGTTCCTGGTTCCGAGCTGCTATCGCCGTGCCTGACAATTAAGGCAGGATTCAGCTCAAAACCCCACATTCTCCAGGGTGACTTCATGTCTGAGCATTCACTGGCCTGCTGTTGAGCCTTTGAACAATGCAGACGAAATCCAGTGAGTCTGTGGTGTTGCACTCCTGTGGTTAGCATTCTGGCCTGGCTTTGGGGCTGTATCTGGTGATCAAGAATGTAGGGTGTTTGGAGATGGGATCTTCCCTACAGCCCTTCTTTACCTGTAGAAGATACTATATTTTGACGGGTTAGTCTAAATTTTTGCTTGCGGGCTTGAACCATGGGATGGGATGTGTGATTGTTTCCCAGTACGCTTACTGTGTAGGATAGTTTCGGATTTAGAGAGAGTTGTGATGGTTGTAGCGAGTTCCCGTGTACGGCTCGCCTGTCTCCCCCCAGTATTAAACCTTACACGAGTCTGCTACGTTCGTCACAGTGCCTCATCTGGCTCATTATTCACAACCAAAATCCATGCGGTTCCTATTTCCTTAGACTTTACCTAATGTATTTTTTTTTTCTGTTCCAGAATCCCATGTGGGTTGTTACCACACTGTATTTAGTCTTTGCTTCTGGGCATTGAAGTGTAATTTTGACATGGGTCAAACCGTACATGTAACGTGTCATTGTATTAAAGCACCACTTTTAAATTTGTTTCGCATTACATGTTCTCTTTTCTTTAAACATCAAGAAAACAAATAAGGAGCTAATAAATAATGCCTACTTGATTGATGCCAGCGACGGTTTGAGGTTTCCAGTGGCTTTGTACTCTCTCGCTGTATGGGCTTTTAGAGTGACAATCACTCCTATCCAGTGCATCATAAATGGACACATGGCCTTCATAGCACACCTTGTAGCATTTTGCCAAAACGAAGGACACACCATTTGCTCCAAAGAGGTGCTCTAATTCAGAGGGAGATGATGAAAATCCAAGGCATTAGGGCAAGTGGGGCTCCTCCCCTAGGTGGTTCTCCATTCAGGTCTCCTCGTCTGTTGGGGGGCCAGCGGGGGTGAAGGCAGCAGCACCAGGTAACCCGAGTGGGCCTTTGTGTGAGGAGGTGCTGGGCAGGCCATTGGGGAGATGTCGCAGAGTCACGCCACCTGGGACAGTCACCAGCCAGCCGGGATCGCCTGGGCAATGCATGGGGTTAGGTAGTGGATAGAGGCCATTCAGCCAGCACCACTGACGGGCAGGAGAACCCACTAGTCAGGGAGCCTCAGGTGACGCCAGTTCCAGTGCTGGTGCTACTGGACCCACACTCAGTCCCCTGTGTCCAGAGCCTGAGAGCCCCACCTTCCCTGCAGCATCACGTGGACATGCGCTGGTCTCCTGGCAGGTGCATGTCAGGCCCCAAGCATCCCACCTTCCCAGCGGCTCCTCCGGTCCCATCCTGTATCACCTCCGATCTCGGATCTCGAGTGCACCTCACATCCTGTTCCCCTCGGGGAGCCAGATCTCCTGTCCACTCTGGGTGCTCTGATGTGCCAAAGAGGCAGGGAATGGTCTCTTTTGCTGGTCACCTGCCCCAGCTTCATCCAGCCTCTTCCTTCCTTCCTTCTCTCCTTGCTGCCTAACATTTAAAAAATCAAATTATAAAATTGGTCTTTGTTCAAAATGCCATTTTGAACTTTATGGCATTCATTTCTGTAAAATATCCAGAACAGATAAATCCCCAGAGAGAGAGAGAGAGAGCATGCAGACTAGTGGATATGGTGTCTGGGAGAGGTGAGAGTGGGAACGACTGCTGATGGTAGTAACAAGGTCTCTTTTGGGAGTGTTGAAAGATTCTGGGATTAGATCGTGGAGACGGTTGTACGACCTTGTCAGTGTCCCCAGACACACTGGATTGTAGACTTGCAAATGGCAAGTTTTATGGGATGTGAATTATGGCAATTGTTTGAAGCTTTTTAAGTGGAGAGATGTTGAAAAATAAAATAAAGGAAGAAATTTTAAATGACTTTTAAAATTCCAGATATGTAATAGTGACATTTTGATGTGCGTGTGCACGTGTGTGTGCGTGTGTGAGAGAGTTTTTGTGGTTGTTTTGTTGGTTTTGGCTTGTGTTTGTCTTATTTTTTTTCCTTTGGGGTGTTTTGGACCCTTTCGGGGGAGCCAGGAGAGAGCCTGTTGGAATCTGCTGAGATGCTGGCCTACGCTGTCACATGTCATCGGTCCCCAAGTTCATATTTGCACTTGATACGTTTGGCTTAGACATTTAAGACACTCTGTGCGTGACAGGAGTGAGAACAGCCATTTTGTGTGTGACTGTGCTCTGTGGGAGAACGACAGTTTCTAATATCAGACCATCAATGGGGTCCTTATTTCTCAGTTAGGAAGCCACAACAGGGCCCAGTTGTGTTGAAATATAAGGCGTCAGCTCAAAGGACCATGTCAATTGGCCAATTCTGCATTTATTCACATATATGGCTTGTCTTGGCGGGGTGTCTTGTATCAGTCTTGTGGGAGGCTTGAAACTCTACCCAGGTTTCCAGGCATGTAGATGACACCCTTTTGCTCACGTACCCAAACTAAATTATTACCAAACCACACTAATGTGTTTGGGGCAAAACTTGAGACTTAAAGAAACGAAAAGTCAAATCCCAGCTTATATGTCGACCAGCACAACCTTTTCAGACAGAATCATAGCATCTCTAAGGTCAATAGCGACTTGGTAGGTCTGGGGGGGTGGTGACGTCTGCTCAGGAGTCAGCAGAACAGGGACGCCTGCGTGGCTCAGTGGTTGAGCGTCTGCCTTCGGCTCAGGGCGGGATCCCGGGGTCCTGGGATCAAGTCCTGCATCGGGCTCTCTGCTAGGTGGGGAATCTGCTTCTCCCTCTGCCTCTGCTGCTCCCCTTGCTTGTGTTCTTTCTCTCTTTCTCTCATAAATAAATAAATAAATAAATAAATAAATAAATAAATAAATAAATAAATATCTATTTAAAAAAAAGTCACCAGAAATGTTGGGATCGCCTCTGGCTCCTTCCACACAGGGAGCGTGCTTGTCTCCACTGTGCCTCGGGTGCGCGGGGAACATGTTTGCCTCAGAACCAAGAGTTGCCTTGGAAGAGCTGGGAATCTATTCCACAGTGGAATTGGGCTAATGGTGCTTATTTTTCTTCAGGGTGTATATTTATTTGACCGTTTCACACCATTTGTCAATTTCTAAGCAGTTAATAACTTTTATGCCTCCTTCAGATGTGTGTATATAGCACGAGTGTGTTGGATTTCCTGTGGTCTCCCTGCATTTACACAGTGCTGAGTGATGGTATGTGTAACGTGCCAATTTACAGTTTCAAACTCAACTGAACTTTAATTCTTGAGCACAGATGCGTCGATTGCCTCACGGGTGTAGTTCATGCCAGTCTCCGCCCCGGATTGGGTCTAGGTTGTAATGCCGGGACCACCAGCCGTCACCGGGATGCACCCCGCATGTCCTACAGCTCTTCACAGTCCCCTGGGCAAGCTCATGATTCCTGAGGTTACCCTATGACCACTGCAGGGGACGTATTACCATTTGGGGCGTCATCTCAGAGAAGAAGGATGGTACTTCCACGTGGTTGATCGTGGGGGGACATTTTACCAAAGCTGGCATGGAGTGAGGCTTCTGCCGGCTGGCTCGGTTTGGACTGGACGCAATAGGAAGAGGGGCGTGAGAAGCCCGGGCAGAAACAGCCTCTCCCTGGCCTCGTGGGTGCCGGGGCTGGACTCCCAAGGGCGCAGGTTGTGTGTCACTGGGCTCGTCCTGCAATTTAGGAGCTGGCGGGATGGGCAGGATCAGCTTAGAGATGTCTTGCCGGTGCCCTTACCTGCCCTCTGGCCAGTGTTCATGTAGCTGAACAGTCTGAAGACTCTTGTGCATCTGGTTCTGTCTGCAAACCACTTGTACCACTTGTACCCCACTTTCAGAGCTCAGTGGCCTGGGGCCAGGCCTCATCTTGAGAACGGCCTGATGGGTCTGGGTGCTTTGTTGGCTCCTGAGTCTTGTTTAAGAGAGGTGGGAGGGGAGGGGCGTTGATAATTGAATTATCTTCTGTAGGATTCTTTAAAAACGGAGGCGAATGCCCATCCCCTAGAGGTTGCCACCTGAACCACGTCTAAGTGTGTGGTGCGGTGGCATTCACAGTATTCGCACTGTTGTGCACCTGCTGCCACCACCTACGGCCAGAACTTTCTCATCTCCCTCATGTGCAACCATCCCCATGGGCCCCATGGAACACTAGCTCCCGGGCCCCCTGCCTGCAGCCCCGGTGCCCACCATCTGCTTTCTGCACATGAATTTGATGACCCCGGGGACCTCATCCACCATTTATGTGTCTTTCTGTGTCAGGCTGTTTCCATCAGCGTCACGTTCTCCAGGTTCCTCTGTGTGTAGCTGGCAGGATTTCCTACTTCCTGAGCCACACGACGTTCAGTGTGTGTCCCCCACTCTTCGGTCGGCTTTAATGCCACGAACCCAGTCCCTCCAGACGTGTTGTCAGGGCCACCCCTGATGTCACTTCATCTCCCCCACCCACCCCTGTCCCCGACCTACCAGGGGAACCCAGTCATGGCCAGGCTACCAGGTGACAGGGGTCACACTGGGACAGGGAGCAGGGTGTTCCTTGCCCCTGCCCTTCCTTCCCCCAGGATCTGGGGGCCTGTGTCTTTGAGTGGCATTTCTGGCCGAGCAGGCCAGATCTGCTCTTGTGCTTGGCGCGGGTGAGTCTGGAGCTGGCTGCTCCTGCTGACACCACCTCCCTCCAAGGGGCGGGCTGCTGGTGCCGTAGCATGAGACACTTCTGTCCTCACAGCTGTGCGTGGATCGGTCCTTGGTTGCTGACCCAGGAGCCGGGAGGGGAATGAGCTGCCTATGATGCGCTCCAGTTCTGAATTCACTCAGAATTACCAGGGGCCGCGTGTGGAGGGCAACCTGCAGACTCTGGCTATTTGTTTTATTTACTTTGCCGACCGGTGTTGTTGAATTTCTCTCCTGCCCTGCACGGCGCTCAGGGCCTCGGTCACACGCTGGCCTCATCTGTGCATACTGTGCAGCACCTGCATTCTGTTGCCCTTGGGACAGACTTTAAGAAGCACAGTTGCTGTTATACCAAGTCTGATGCTACAAGAGCCCTCTCTGCAAGTCACTACAATGTCTCATCCCTCTAGGTTTTCTATAAACAGTGGGCAGTTTTGCTGGAATACTGTTGTCTTTGCATGAGAAGCAAAGTAAAGACCTTGCAGTACAATCTCATTAATGGACATGCTGTGCTCTTTTGCTCAGGGGAAGTGGAGGCTCCTGACCTGAATGACCCTTTGGGACAACTGGATGGACAGGATGGCCCTATTCCAACTCTGAAAGGTAAAGTGTGAGTTGCTCTTGGGAGCAGGTGTTGGAAAGTGTTCCCGGAATTGCAGGCAGAGAGGCACATGGTTGGCTGGCTGTCTCAGGGCTCAGCTGCTGGGGCGGGTGGCAGGGTGCCCGGGGCCCAGCACCCCCCTGCTGGTAGGTGTGATGGCATGACGTGCCTGCATCTGGGGCTATGAGGGCATCAAGGGCTGGCGTGTGCCAGTTGGAAGGTGGTAGGTGACAGGTGACGGGGCAGGGGTGGACAGATGGCTGCTGGAGGGAGGCTGGGGTCTTGTGGGGAGCTGGACTCCTGGCTTAGCCACTGTCACCTGCTGCCAGGTGCTGGTCCTCTGGGGTCACTGTGTCTATGGAGTCATCTAGAGGTAAGGGGCTGCAGACCAAAAGGCTGCCATAGCCCATGGTCCAGATGGGGTGGGGGTGTTGGGGTTACCAGGGGGGCAGGTGACTCCCCTAGGAGCAGGTCTCCTGAAAAGCTTCAGCCTTTCCCACAGGTCACCATCCGGGTCACTGCTCACCTGGCACACTCTGTAGGCATCTCGGGTTGGTCGAGTCGATAGGACGTCTTTCCTCAGATGCAGCCCGGTTTCTTAATTAAGGAGGCTTGCGAGTGGTGCCCTCTCGCTGTCCCCAGGTGCCGGAGACAGTGCTCTGGCCCTCCTCCTATTAGGGCACTGATCCCCTGTGGGGACCCCTTGAGCTTCATCTGCCCTAATGCCTCTCAAAGGCCCAACCTCAAAGACCCTCCCCCTGGGGACTAGGCCTTTTATATGTGCATTTCTGGGAGACACAGTTCAGTGCCTAACGGTGATCTATTAAAGCATTGACTTTATTTCTGCTTAGCGTCTTTCTGGTTATTCAAAGACCAGAAGCCCAAAATAAATGCTGAGCTCCCTGCCCTGAGGGTGCCCTCCCCTCAGGAGGTGGTTTCCATCCACGTGTCCATGGCTGGGTCTCCTGGGCACTGAGCAGCCAGGACTCAAGTCTCCTGGCTCCAGTCTGGGGGCTGGCGCATGCCCGTCGGTCTCAAGAGGCTTCCTGGGGTGACATGGGACGCTCACTGGTACATGCTATTTGCTCGAGGCCAGTGGTCTCAGTCAAGGGCATGTGGAGCTCTGTCTGCCATTGGTGACGCCCAGGTGTGCAGAGCCCACTGTGGTTGCACAGAGACCCAGGGCTTGCAGGGGTCAGGCCTCGACCAGGACAAGGATATATCCTTAGGCAGGCAAGGCCTATGCCCCAGGTGCTGGGCCTTGGGAAACGTTTCTTCAGAAGGAAGATGGTTTTTGATGGTGAGTCTGAAATCATTTCTTGAAAGGCTGCCGTAGCCCACGGTCCAGATGGCCCACACATACTCCTCGACGGGCCCTCTTTGCCAGCTGTGTGAGACCCAGCCACATGTTGGGGACCCAAATAACATAACACCCTTGTGTGTGGTCTCTGCCTCATGATGTTTCCTGTACTGGGGAGTCAGCATCCTGAGACCTTGACAGAGTAGCTCAGGGGAAGAGACGGGGCTGTGGTGAGCTGGAAGGAAGGAAAGGGATGTGACACTGAGATCTGAGGAGCTGACAGTCAAAGAGGGGGGTGTCCTGGGCCACAGCGGTGCCTGTGCAAAGGCCCCAGGGTCAAGACAACTTAGTGTCTTGGGGCAACTGAGAGAAAGGACTGGGGTAGCTGAGGTCAGAAGGATCACCAGAGGCTAAACGAACATGATCCAATACCAAGGCCATCAGCTGTGCGTGGGTCTTTAAATCAATTAAAATTAAATAAAATTAAGAATCCAGTTCCTCAGTCTTTGAGCTACATTTCAAGTGCTCAGTGGCCACATGTGGATAAAGGCCACCACGATAGGCAGCACGGATCCAGAATATTCCCTCACCACAGACAGCTCTGTTTGGGCAGCCATAGGTAGGACATACACTGCTCTTTAGGTGGCGGGAGAATGTTCTATTTTATTCTGAGCACCATCCTCCACTGTGCAGGGTTCTGGCCTGGAACATGGTGTAGCCTGATCATTCTCTGCGAAGATCACCTTGGTCTGGAGGGTGATGGAGGAGAAGTAGAAGGGGCTGAGGAGGGAGGAGGGAGGTGAAGGGCTGAAGGATGGAAGTGAGGGGCTGAGGAGGGAGGTGAGGGGCTGCAGAAGAGAGATGGGGCTGCAGGATGGAGGGGAGGGGCTGCAGGACAGAGGTGAGGCTGCAGGAAGGTGAGGGGCAGGTGGAGGGAGGTGTGGGGCAGGTGGAGTGAGGTGAGGGGCTGCAGGATGGAGGTGAGGGATACAGGAGGGAGGTGAGGGGCTGCGGGAGGGAGGTGTGGGGCTGCAAGAGGAAGGTGAGGGGCTGCAGGAGGGAGATGAGAGGCAGGGAGTAGGTAAGATGCAGGGAGGGGGAGGTGAGGAAGGCTGAGCAGAGGTGGATGAACCATAGTGAGAGTCCAAACCGAACCTGCACTCACCTGGTAGCCTCAGGAGCACCCAGGGGAAGCAGCATGTTTACAGCAGACCTGTCCCCCAGGTGCAGGGTGCTGGGTCCCTGGGGGCCAGAGGGGCTGGGAGCACCCCCCCTCCCCAGCCACAGCTGTGCTTCAAGCAGCATGAAGGGATGGCAGAGGCGACTGCAGGATGGACAGCAGTGGGGGTCCACCTGGAGGGAAGACACACTTGCTGACTGAGGCGCGGAAATGATCGTGACCTGAACTTTCACAGAAATTGTTATTCCCATCCAGCCACAAGCTCCAAACATGGACAAGATCTGGTGCCTTGGGTGGTATTCTGGGTCTTTCTTTTTGGTGTTTGAGCAGTTTCTCAGGCCCACAACTGCATGCTTTGTAACACCCTCTGCTTAGTAGGGATTTGATAGTCTCCCGTCTGTTTCTGTTAACCCACATGGGATCGTGTGAAAGCCATGCGTGCTTCGTGTCTGCAGTGCTGAGGCCTTTGGACACTTGCTTTCCCTTCTCCTGGGCACAGAAATACCAAGTGCAGAAGTTCACTGGTGAAGCAGGTGTGTGTGTGCATGCATGTGCATGCGTGTATGCAGGTGTGTTTGTGCATGTGCATGCATGTGTGTTTCTCTGTGTGCATGAGTGTACATGCACATGTGCACGCACATGCATGTGTTTCTGGGTGTACTTGCATGCATGTGATTGTGTGTATGCATGTATGTGCATACGTGTATGCAGGTGTGTTTCTGTGCACGAGTGTGCATATGTGCATGTGTTTCTGTGTTTACATACATGCATGTGAGTGTGTGTGACGGTGTGTATATATATGTGTGTGTACATGTGCATGCATGTGTGTTTGTATGTGCGTGTGCGTTTCTCTGTGTGTGCGTGCATGTGTGTGTGCGCACGTGCATGCATGCTGTGGGAGGCAGCGCAGAGGGCCATGCACGGGTGGTGCAGCACGCTGGGCACAGCTGTCTGAATGGGGCTTGGCCGGAGTGCACAGCAGGCCGGGAAGTGGCTCCGGCTGCCCCTGCAGCCCAAGCACCCACGGCCGTCGGGGGCTAGAGGGGCTCAGGGCGCCGCCCTTGTCAGGAAGCAGCAGCAGGAGGCCTGTACTGTGTGTTACCTTCCCAGGTGTGATGGTCAGCATGGGCCTCCGTTCTAGGCCTCCGGACCTCCACGGGCCTCGGGGACAGGATCATAGCGGATGGCCCACCCGGGGCCCCCGCCACTCCCCTGCAGCCCTATGTTCTGCTTCTCTGGCGTGATGTTCTTCCTTTTCTGGGTTATGGCTTTTGCACAAAAGGAGACTGACGCTGCCTTCCTCTCTGCTCCCCTGGCCTCCTCCTCGTACGCTCAGTGATGAGAGGAATTGGCCTGGCCATGCTTATTCCATGTGATTTTTGTTGAACATCAGACTATGGCACCACTTGGCCCCATTTGGCTGAACTCTTACAAAAAAGTAGTAACAGCTGGATGGGCTGTAGGAGCTACTGCTTTAACCTGCTTTACATTCATGATGCCTCCGCGTCTGTGAACTCATGGGCAGGTGAGAATGGCCAGTAGATCAGTCCCTCAGTGAGAGAACCACTTTGCCTCTTCTGCACGGACTAGGATCTGGGAATTCGGTATAGGTGTAGACGGTGCTTGTGTTCAGATACACTGTGCCAGTACTGAGCGCTGAACACGTATAGAGTTGGTGGTCGGTCCTGAGAGAGAAAGATCTCCAGGCAGAAAACCTACGTAGAAGAGAAAATAAACACAGGAGACTGTGATTTATAGCTGGGAAGTTTGCCTGAGACCTCGGTATGCCAGACGACGGTCACCGGTAGGACTGAAGCTGGCCCGGGGAGGGGGCGATTCCAGCTGAAGTGCTGTTCACGCAGGAGGGAGGGTTTACCAGGAGCCTGCGTTCCTTGCTACGTTTGACACGACACACTACCTGTTACGAGTAAGATCATTAGTGGTATTTTTGTCACAGTCACTGTCCCTGTCAGGACACTCACAAAAGCACACGTTTGGCCTGGAAGCCATTTGCCCTTGTGTTCCGAGGCTGTGTTTTAAGTACATATGTAACACGTCTTGGGTTTTGTAAAATCACTACTTTGGAATGCTTGTGGGAAGCGGGTAACTCCAAGAGCCCAGAGGGTGGTGCTGGGGGCCGGCGTGTCCCGCGGCTTCTGCAGACAGAACCGGTGTGCTCCTGTCTCCCGTCCCAGGAGAGGGGCTGCTCGTCATCCAGGTGAAACCAGGAGGGGAGTTCCGACCTCTTCCCCCTGGGGATACATTGCAATTATAGGTGGTCCTTGGGGCATTCTAAGTCACAGGGCAGACGTGACGCCTCACTCACCAAGCTGGCCCTGCTACGTGCAGCCTGTGGTGCTGCGGTGCTGACCTCAGGTCTCCTTGGGCACAGGGAACAGAAAAATCAGCAGAGATCACCGCGTCGGCATGGAGACGAGGCCCGTTGTTTCTGTTTGCTGAGCTCTGGGTTTCTGGCTCATGTAAGAGGCATGGATTGATTAGAGTGTGTGTTGGGTACGTTTCTGGAACTTTTGTGTGTGTGTGTGTGTGTGTGTGTGTGTGTGTGTGTATGATTGCTTCCTGGAGTTTGCTGCAGGTATAAGGGCTCCAGGGCTGATGGGTAAAGTAGAAAACCTCACCCCCCTGTTGCAGACACAGTGCAAAGAGCCCTGAGCTCTGTGCCACTCCTTGGGGAAGGCCCGTTATTGAACACCCTCGCTCCTTCCCACTGCCGAGAATTTGAAGCTCCCGTTGGACTGTCCAGGATGTGGACAGACTGAGCAGTGGTGGGAGAAAGGCCTAGCCCATGGAGAAGAGGTGTGAGAGCACACACACTCGTGCTGTCCTGGGCTGAGGGTGGGGAGAGGCCTCGTGCGAGCTCACGGTGAGTCTTCCCCAGGGAGGGTGGACATGCACCCCAACTCCCGGAGTATGAGGCTGGGCTTTGCCCCCACGCCTTCCTCTTCATTGCCCCTTCGTCCCAGAGTCCCCTCAACTCCCGGCCCCCTGTCCTTGCAGAGACAGCCTCGACCAGGAAGGAGTGGCTGCAGCTGGTGGCCACTGCCTGGCATTGTGACTGTGGCTCCTGCTGGAGACAAGCAAGGCTCATTGGATTTGGCCACCATCCTGTGATCAGCTTGTTCACATGTGCTTGTCCTAACAGCTGTCTGTGTGTGTGTGCATGCATGTGCATGTGTGTGTGTGTGCATGTGTGTGTGCATGCCTACAGCCCATGGATCTGTGTCTGTTTCCCTCTGCCTCATGTCCGTGTGCACCGGCTGGCATGTGGCCCCCTCCAGCTGTTCTTTGGGCGTGTTTCTCTCTGGGCTTGTCCATGTCTGGGTCTGCTAGCTGCACATGGGTGTGGTGATGCCCTACCCCCTTGTGAGGCCAGGATGTGGCCCCGTGTGCAGGTGTTGGCCTGTGGTGCCAGCTCCTCCCTCCCCCCCCCCCCCCCACTGCTCCCCGCTGTCGCCTCTGAGGGCTGTCGTACCCGGGGAGCACACACTAGGTGTCTCTAGCCTCCAAAATCTACTGAAGGCCAGATGTCCAAAGTCAGGGTGTCAGCAGCGGGCTCAGTTCCTTTGGAATGTCCGAGGGGGACCTGGTGGCAGGCCTCCCTCCCGGCCGCTGGAGGGGCTGGCAGGGTGGATGTCCTGCTCTTGTGACCGCAGCCACTCCCACCTCTGCCCCTGTTGCTGCACGGTCTGCCGCATGGTCTTCTCTGTGCATCTGGGTCCAGATGTCCCTCTTCTGATGGAGCCACTGCACCGGGGCCCGCCCATACGACCTCAGATTGATGAGATGACATCAGCAATGCCCCCATTTGCCGATAAGAGCATGTTCACACGTCCTAGGGACTGAGCCCCAACACGCGGCATTGTGGGGGCCACCATTCGCTGCCCCGCAGGACGGGCACTCTCCTCCAGACTGCAGACCCTGTCACATGCGTTCCTGCATCGCTCAGGGCCTCAGACTTCCTGTGCTCCTGTTTTCCCCTGCTCTCTGATTCCCACCGTTGGCAATCTCACTCCCTCCTCCCCTGCCCCTGCTGCTCCTTGGCTTGTCCAACCCACTCATCCAGCCCACCCCGCTGCTGCCGCCGTTTGCAACTGCCTCTGGGCAGACCACTAGACGGCTCAGCGGGAACGTCTGAACCAGAGTGACCCACTGACCCTGCCCCCGGCTCATTTATTGGCCTGTAAATGCTTCTCTGAGAGAAGAGCAGCTTTATGTCCTGTGTGCAGCTCTCGGGGTCTCCCCCTCACCTGCCCTGCCAGACAGGTTGTCTGTTTTATTTCCCACCAGCCAAAGCCCTGTGACCTTGTGACCCCAAGTGCACGCGGCCTTCCTCATCTCCTTCCCAGACCAGTTGGTGTGGCCTGGTAAACAAGCAGCTCCTCAGGCACCTAAGTGATTTGACCACGTTGGAGAACATGTGGATGGCCAGTCAGGATTTGAAAAAAAACAACAGCATTAATCGCTGATCTGTGAGGTGGGAGGGGTATCCCATGGTGATGAGGTCTCCTGTTACCTCTGCCTTGGCTGTCTTTTCATGCTTGGACTCAGCTCCACTTTCCAGAGTTAGGGATGAGCACAAGGCTGGCCTGGCAGCAGGGCCACGGAGCCCATTAGCATCATTCTTAAAGGTACCCTGCTGTGCAGCAGGGGAAACCCTCTTGATTAAAAGGGAAGACTTCTGTTCTCCTCTAACACTGTGGGATGTTGACTGATCCAAGGGAGCCAGATTCTCAGTCGTCTGGGTCCCGCCCTACTTGGGCTGTTTGGTCCTGTCTGGAGAGGTTTAGGGTGGCCATAAAGGGAGCCTTGTGAGCTAGAGGAGAGCTTAGCAAAAGTTAGTTACACACCCCGTATTTTGCACAAAAGGAAAACGAAGCCGGGAGTTTAAATGGGTGCCTGTGAATAAAGCCAAGGGCCAAAGCAATGGTGTGCTTCATCTTGAGAGAACTTTCTGTCTTTCCTTTTGGCCTCCAGAGAATTAATGATGGTTATTCCAGTGGTGGGCCAGATGAACTTGGCCACCTTCCTGCTTAAATTACATACAAGTGCTCCATAAAAATTAGTAAAAGATGGAAATGATTAGGTGAACTTGCAGAGAGAGATAGAGCAATGTCCAGGAGCCAGATAGGAAGGAAGCAGAACTGTGACAGCCCTGGGCTGCCAGGAAGGATCCACTCTGGGTGGTCTCACTCTGTGGCCTTGGAGAATGTCTTCATGGCTTAGCTTATCTGAGACAGAGAGTTGTGTTCTGCAAGTGTCATGCACGTATGACATGGGATCCCCAGCAGTGAAAGATGGTGTCCCCATGTGGCCGTGGGCACATCCATGGGCTCCAGGGGAGAAGGAACACCCAGTAAGTCATGGGCACCTTAACAAAAGCTGGGGATGGGCCATGGGCTTCTGCAGATATATCAAATCCTCCAAAGCACTGATACCAGAAGAGACCCCCAAATGTAAATGCTACACTAGAGAGAATACCCAGGAGTAGGAGAATGCTGATTGAGATTATGTGAATAAATAAATGCCTTTAGTGTTACCGATTTCACTTGGAATTGGAGCTATTACATTTCCTTCAACTGGGAAAAATAAGAATTGTAACAAAAATCAAATTTGCTCTTAGGAAAATGAAAGAATTTACAATTCTTGTACCCTAAATAAGGCTTCTGGAAGATCATCCTGTTACAGAAACTGTTTTGCAAGGCTCAGCTGCAGCTGCTGGAGCCTTGGGTTTCAGCATCAAACCAGAGGGAATCCGTGGGGTCCAGAGAACTGAGTGTGGTAGGTAAGCCTTTGGTAGCAAGCCAGGAGACCTAGGGCCTACAGTCCTCACCTGAACCTTGGCTTGAGGGGGCAAGCACAGTAGCCGCTACTGTGAGAAATCAGGAAACCCAGTTTATGTGACAGGAATGTTGTGGGGAAATCCCAGGCCCAAGAGTTAACATGAAAACTTGGCACTGCCTGTTGCAGGAACTCCGTTCTCAAGGGGTTCCCACAGAAAAACCAGTCCTACAGTGGAAAATTATAAAGCACACTCAGAGAGGCTTGGGATGAGTGGTGAGCTAGTAAACAAGGGAGTCAGAAGGATTAAAGATAAAGGAAGAAAAGGCAGTGATGGGTTTGAAAACCAAACAGACCTTCTAGAAATAAGTTGTAGTCAGAGAAACGAGAAACTTGATGGGCAGGTCAAGGAGCAGATGGTGCACAGCTGGAGATTACAAAGGTTTAGAGAGTATAAAAGCAGTGAAGCACAGTGAGGACCCACATACAAGGGGAAGTTCAGCATCTATCCAGGAGGAAACTTTAGAGGAGAAATAGAGGGGTAGGGAGAAACAATGTTTGATGAGATACTGGTGGAGAATTTTATAGAATGGATGGAATTGGGATGGAAGCCCATTAAGGCTACATACAAATAAATTCACAGCTCAAGATCCATGGGAATGGCAAAGACAGAAGGGAAATATGCAAGGTAGCTTACAAGGGGAAAGGTCAGATTACCCAGGAAGGAACAAGAAGTAGCCTGACTTGCAGCAGTCAACACAGAAGCCAGAAGATGGCAGTGTAATCTCCAGTCTAGAATTCCATACCCAGCTAAACTGGTACTCAAGTGTGAAAGTCACGGGTTACTCTTCGACCAAGACTGAGGATGTTCACAACCGCAGTCCTTTACCCAAAGAGCAAATGCGATTCAGGTTGAGGAAACACCTGAGGAACCTGCTCTTCTCTAAGGGAAGCATGTACAGGTTAATAGATTAGTAAGGGAAAAATGGAGAATAAAGAAAGAAACCCAGTAGAACACAGGAAAGGAGGATTAAAATGAAGAATAAAATGCAAAATGAAAACATTAAAAATAAAACTTGCCAGTTAAAAAACTCATTCACACAGATAGACATATCAATTAACGTGTTAAATTATATGTTCTTTACAAGACCCATCTTTAAAATATAATCACAAAAATGATTTTAAAAATTAAAAATACAGTGTAAGACTGTGTTAATCAAAAGTACCCTGAGGTAGCTACGTTACTGTCAGACAAAATGGTCTCTTAGACAAAAGCCTTACTGAGTGACCTAATGACTAGCTGATGCCATAAACCTAAAGTTTGTTGTACCTGACAACATGGTTTCCAATACATAAACACAACCCGACAAAATTACTAATAGTCATCTGACAAATACAGAACCAATGAACACAGGTACCACTGAAAGTAATAGATAAGCATATTAAAATTTGAAAAACTTTACAAGCTTCATCTATTGGACATTTAAAAATCCTTGCACTGAGCAGTTAGAGAAACACATTCTTTTTTTTTTTTTTTTAGATTTTTTAAAAAATTTATTTGTTTGAGAGAGAGAGTGAGCATGAGCAGAGGGGCAGAGGGAGAGGGAGAAGCAGACTCTCCACTGATACAGGGTTCAGTCTCAGGACTTGGAGATCATGATCTGAGTTGAAGGCAGATGCTTAACAGACTGAGCCACCCAGGCGCCCTGAGAAAACGCATTCTTGCCAATAAAATGTGCAACACTTACTGTAAGTATTATCTCTGTGGTAGACTGTAAAACAAATCTCAGTGGTATCAAAGAATTGTCATCACCTAGGCCGTGTTCTGTGACAACAGTGCAGTTAGGAACACTTTCGGGGTGGCCTGAGTGGCTCAGTCGGTTAAGCGGCTGCCTTCAACTCAAGTCATGATCCCAGAGTCCTGCGTTCGAGCCCCACATTGGGCTCCCACTCCCTCTGCTCCTCCCCCAGCTTGTGCTCTCTCTCCCAGATAAATAAAATCTTAAAAAAGAATACTTTCAACAACATACCTAAAAGGGAAAACATAATGTAAGTTTTAAGATACACTTGGGTCTGGGCAACGTTATGGAGATTAAATAATTTGTTAGTTGGCAAAGAAAAAGTTGAAGGGTATTTGTACTCTAAATGCATGTATTAGAAAAATCATTAACTGCAGAAGTTAGAAAAAGAGCAATAGTGTAAAAATTTGAACAGAAAGCTGCAGAAGGAGAGCCCAGTGGGTAGTAAACCTTTCAAAACACTCAAGCTCGTGACATCTTTAAGATGCAGTAGTGAAACAGCACTATTTCAGATCCATCGGATGACAAACATTTTTAATCCCCTAAACACCAAATATTAACACAGTTGTGGGGGAAACAGATTAACTGACATTGATAGTGAGCATGCATGGTTTCAAGCATTCTTGAGACTTAGATAAATAAGAGACTTCAAGGCCCTGTGACATCACCTCTGCATCCAAGTAGATGCTCTCAAGATATTTTTGCATGTGTGAAGGATGAGACGTGTATACATGTGGTCTTTAAACACTTGCAAAAATATGGAAACAGCTCGCTACCCCTCAGTTGGGAAAAGGATAAAGAAGTCCTGGTTTGTTTGTACAGTGAAGTATTATACAGTTGTTAAAATAAATGAACACCAACAAAGATAAATCCCAAGCTGACTTTGATTGAAAAAAAAAAAACTAGCAAAGATGATCTTTCAGAGAAAATTTCTAAAAATATAAAACAATAAAAATGCACATTGGAATGGTGTGTACCATTTCTCAGGAGAGGGAGGGAGAAATGGGGAAGTGTGGATTTTAGTTGCATCCTAGAATGTCTAATTTTTAAAAAAGCATTCTAAGTCAGAGATCCCTGGGTGGCTCAGTGGTTGAGTGTCTGCCTTTGGCTCAGGTTGTGATCCTGGGGTTCTAGGATCAAGTCCTTCATCGGGCTCCCTGCAGGGAGCCTGCTTCTTCCTCTGCCTATGTCTCTGCCCCCCTCTCTCTCTCTCTGTCTCTCATGAATAAATAAATAAAATCTTTATAAAAACGTGTTCTAAGTCAAATATGGTAAAATTAGTATAAAATGTTATGTACACACACTATTGATGTGTGCAACAGGTATCTGTTACATTACTATTTATATTTTTTATATGTTTGTACCATTTCAGTATTTAAATTTTAAATTAAGACAAACTAATATTGAGCAAAAACGATTAGGTAAAAGGATATGTGAGCAGTATGAATTTTAAAAGCAAAAAGGCTACAGTATTGCTCTTTGAAGAAAAGTCTGCATAGAAAATCCAAGATGGTCAGGTCAGAAACTATTTTAACTAATAAGATAGTTGAGTAAAGTGGCAAGATAAAAGAAAAATATACACAGTGGACAGAATATTGACCTCCCAAAAATGTCCCTGGAATCTGTGAATGTTTCACTTTTCATGGTTTAGGGACTTTGCAGATGGGATTAAGATTTTGAGATGGGAAATGATCCTGGGGGATCTGGGTGGGCCCAGTGTAAGCACAAAGGTCCCTCCTTAGGGAGGCAGGAGGGTCAGATCACTAGCTGGAGACGTACTGCTGGAGGCAGATATGGGGCTGAATGCAAGGGAGGTGCCACCAGCCAGGGCATGTGTGGCCTCCAGAAGCTGTAAAGGCAAGGACAGAGACTCCCAGAGCCTCCAGAAGGAACACAGCCCTGCCGTTACCTTGATGTCAGGACTTCTGACCTCCAGAACTGTAAGATAGTAAATTTGTGTTGGTTTATGCTACTAAGTCTGTGCTAATTTGTTATGGCAGGAATAGGAAATTAGTACAATATGTAGAAATCCAAGACTTGTCCTATAAGCCTTCCTTAAACCACTTAGATGGAAATAAAAACAATTCTTAAAGTACTAAGAATTCTAGGATACCTAAAAAACTGCCTAAAAATACATATAAAGGTCTCTACAAAGAAAATGACCAAGCTTTCTTGACTAGGTGAGAAGGTCTGACATAGAAACGTAGACTGTACTTTCTCCAAATTGTCAAGAAGTCAGTTTAACGTAAATCATCTGTAAATGCAGCCTTTCTCCATCGACACCCCAAGTTTTATTTTTTTAATTTTTATTTTTTTTAAAATTTTTATTTTACTTATTCATAGAGACACACAGAGAGAGAGAGGCAGAGACATAGGCAGAGGGAGAAGCAGGCTCCATGCAGAGAGCCCGACGTGGGACTCGATCCAGGGTCTCCAGGATCACGCCCGGGGCTGCAGGCGGCGCTAAACCGCTGCACCACCGGGGCTGCCCTGACACCCCAAGTTTTAAACCAAAACTACCAGGATGGTTCTAAATTGAATCTGGACAAGAAATAGCCATGAGATTGAGAAACCTTTCTTTTTTGGAGACTGAGAGAAAGCGCGTGCATGCGTGCTTGCACATTGGAGAGGTGGGGAGGGGCAGAGGGAGAGAGAGAATCTTTTTTTTTTTTTTTTTGGAGAGAGAGAATCTTAAGCAGACTTCCCACCCTGCACAGAGCCCAACGAGGGGCTCGATCTCGCAAACCTGAAATCATGACCTGAGCCAAAACCAAGAGTTGGGTTGCCAATTGACCGAACCATCCAGGCGCCCCAACATTTGCTATTCTTGATATCAAAGCTTATTTCATTTATTATAATTTAACAAATGTGACACTGCCCTAGCAACAGGCTGAGATCAGTGGTGTGGGGAGTGAAGTTAGAAACGAATAGAGGCTGTTTTAGATGCGGCAGCTGAGGGATCACCCTCTGTGGCAGAGACTTGACCCTGGAGAATCAGCAAATATCTGAGGATGGGGTGTTCTGGTCGACTGCACGATAAAGGGCCAGCTGGGTGTGTTTTAGGAAGAGTAAGGGACCCTCCCCCCTCCAGTCAGTGAAAGTGTGGGGAGAGTAGAGAAAATTTCCAAAGTATTGATACCATGGATGTCAGCTGTCTGCCGTTACATGTCTTCCTAATTTCTTCCTTTTAAAAGCTCAGTTTAATCACCCACCTGGTGGGGGAGGGTGCGCCATGAGTTTTTGCAGTTACTGTGTCATCTACCTATGGTTTTGGTCTCTCTGACCTTCCAGTAGAGCAGGAAGGAGGCTGATTCAAGACCTAGCTTGGGGCACGGGTGCCATCCGTGGAGAGTCTGCCTTATCCATTCCCAGCGGGACAAGGCTTTCATATGCCTTTGCATCTAGAACCACCGGGGGGCTGGTGCCGGAGATGTAGGTACCTTCTTCCCAGTCCTGATGTCTTCCTCTAGTGGTGCTTCATCATGGGGTGGTTTCTGGCCTGCTCTTAAGTTTGTTCTTGGATGGGTTCGGTTCACTGACACTACAGCTGTTCTTTGTCCTCAGCAACTGAAAGCAAGTATTCCTGGCCCCAACCACGTGTATAAGAGCTTTTGGGAGATACCATTGCCCAGACCCCTCCTGGGTCTTGGTTGCCATGGGGGTGAAGGTGGTCTTTTTTATAAGCTCCCGGGTGGCTCCAGTGTGAAGACAGAGGTGAGCACTGGTGGTTTAGATGCGGGCAGGATCGAGAATTAGTAAGAATACCACGTGAGGACGAGATTGCTGCGCTAGGTTCTCCTTTGTTTTCTGCAAACTGAGGAGGGTGTGGCTTCAGGGGTGAGTGTTCATCTGTTGAGAGTGAAGGGGATCTGGAAAAATTGGATGCCTCAGGCTCGGAAGAAATCGGTGGAGGCCTTACCCTAGTATCTGAGCAAAGCTGAGGGTGGTTGCCAGCACTCAGGGAAGGATGCTTTCAACACAGTGGCTCCTCCTCCCACCTGGTACTTCCATCCACCCCACCCCATCCCACCTCCCACTTTTACCAGGTTTGTCCACCTCGTCTCCCCTTGCTCATCGACATGTACCTCGTCCCTCCTTAGGGGCATTTTCTGACCAAGGATTACATTTGTGATGTCATGTAGCCATCAGCACGCTCTAGTTCCAAACTTTTTCTGCACTCCAGCAGGAGACCCCGTACCCATTAAGAGTCTCTCCCTAATTTCCCCTCCCCCAGCCTCTGGCAACTATTTATCTGCTTTCTGTTTCTGGAGATTTACTTGGTCTAGATATTTCATGTAAACAGGGAGAGCCAAGAGTGCTTTAATGATTAAATCAGTGGTGTAAGGCACACGAGCTTCTTCCGGCCACATTAGCTATCATGATGAAAACGTCTGACAGGGAATTGCTGGCACTGTCTCTGAACTAAACCTCGTTCTGACTCCAGTAGATGGTTTCAGTGTCCTGCGCGGTGGGAAGGGGTCAACACCAAGCTCTTTGTGTCCATGCAGAGGGCAGAGGAGCCAGAGAATGGGGAACACTGACAGGTTCAAGTCTAACGCTTAGCAGTTTGTCGATCGAGGATGTAGGAGAAGCTGTTGATGGATATGATGAAGAATTCCATGTTTCCACACCCATTCGATGTAAAAAAGATATTCTGGAGAAGAAACATACTGGTTCTGTTTGCAATCATTGGGCAATAATTATCGGCTGGCTGCTCCTCAAGTCTCCTTGGTTGGACGAAAGGAACGGATCCCTTAACTTTCTTCTCTGGCTTCTAACCCACCTTCTCTCCCTTTCTAGAGAAATGTTTCCATGTTGAAGAAGATCCTCCTCTATCTTTCAGAATATTTAGCCAGCCGGTGGAGCTGTCCCAGGTTGACGTATGCAGATGTCCTTAAAGTGGAGGGGACGTATGCAAGCCAGTCCCCCAAAGGCAGGAGATGAGAGCCAGCAGTGACCACCATGTCCCCCGGCCCCGAGAACCCCCAGGCCTGCTGCTTGTAGATGTTTGCTGATCACCTTGGAGACACAGACCCTTATGTTCAACCTTTACATGAAGCCATTGCCCGGGTCTGCCAGGAAGCTCTGGTTTGTCACAGGTCTCTGGAGGAACTGTCATCAACGTGGAGATGAGAATTATAATTAAGCTTAGGCCAAGAAGAGATCGTTGTAACTTTAACGTGTCATCTGCTGTTTTACATCATAATTTGATGACTGTTTTGTATGCCCCACTCTGCATCCATGTTATGCAAACCTTGACGAAGCATTTGAATATTAAGCAACTTGAAAGTGCTTCATATGAATCTCTCTGATTAAGCTGGGCTCTGGCCACTCACAGTGAAATGGTGCGTTCACCGTCATCTGTGCCCGAGATTATGTCAGAGTAACTGCTTCAGACCGTCCAAATCAGATTGGCTCTTGTGTTTGAAGACCCGGGGGTCTAGGGTGGGAGCTGCAGGAACCAGATCTCCCCAAGTCCAGCTTGTGCAATCAAGTTAATGAAGAGTGTATGTCCCGAACATCACCCTACTCGGTTCCAGGGGTTGTCATCGACATGTCTCTCACATTCCAGCTTTGTGTCATCCATGAGAATTCTGTTCCATAGGTTAATTCAGGGAATTAAGTGGAGAGCATTAAGGTGGAATCTAATGATGTGAGTAATAATGATTAGTGCTAATTAGTGACACCTCTCCAGACAGCTATCCACTGTCCCTTGTTGAGGAAAACCATCCCTGCCTCTTAAAATTCACAGCCTCCCATCCCCTTTGCTGCCTCCTGTCACCCAACACCTAGGGGCTATCACCCAGCCTGTGAAACATACCTCAGGGGTCCACTAGAAACCCTATAGTTTTCCATCCAGTGAGGCAGTAATAAGAGATATGTGCCATCTTTCAACTTCATTTTGTTTTTTTAAAAGGGTAGGAACCTACCAGAAATGAAGCCAAAAGATTCAGAGCATGAATGTATCTTAGTTTTGTCTGAAGTGAGTTCACCTCCTCATGGCTGTTGTCTTATCTGTCTAACCTTAGGGTCTTTGTGTGTGTTACGGAATTTTATCTTGCATGCTTATCTTGACAGCATGATCTCCCAGCTCCTGACCTGCACTATGCGTATACTCACACATCACACACTAAAATGCACACACATCACACAACACACCGCACATACACGGAGTTACACTCCCTGCACCATGAGTAAACCACATCACACCCACATACCTCATGCCTCACACACATATCAGAGGTGCACACACACACACACACACACACACACTGCACCACACCTGCACCCACACCACACAAGCACGTACATACATACTCCTCACACACAGCCCACCACATACACCTCATATACCATGTCACACTTGCACACCACACACCACACTACAAATACACCACGTCACACAAACACACCACTTCACACACACACATCACACCACACACACCTATCAGAGATGCACACCACACACACACACTGTACCACACCCATACCACACAAACACACACATACACTACTCACACACACACCACATACACCATGTCACACTTGCACACCACACACACACACCACACCCACAAATATACACACCACATCACACACACATACCACACACACATCAGAGATACACACCACACACATACATACATACCCTCTCCTCTCTAATCTGTTTTACTTCCTCCTGTTCCCCATGGCCTATGTCACCAGCTGAGTGTCCCCACCCCTGAGTGGATTGAGCCCCATACTCCAGCTGCACTCACTCTGCCCTCTGGGTCCTCTCGGGTCCTGCGCTCCATCCAGTGTGGGTCCCCACACAGCTTCTCCAGCTCCTGTCCCAGGTGCAGTAGGACAGGACCTTCAGCAGCACTCAGCCTTGACATCCTTGTTCTGTCCAGGCCAGCGGTTAGCTCATTTCTGAGGGTGTGTCTGTTTTGCGATGAATTTTTCCTTATTGAGGTTTTGTAGTTGGTGGTGTGGCAGGAAAGAGCATGGCCTTTCCAAGTGTGACTTACATGGTGGCTCAGTGAGATGAGACCTAGTGCTTGCAAAGAGAAACACAGTTGATCCTCGCTCTGGCTTTCATACTTTCCAGTACCCCTACTGTCTGAAGTGTACCGTAATGCCCAAATCAGTGCTCACGAAGCCATTGTGGTCATTCACAGACGTGCCTAGAGCCATGACAATTTAGACTTGCCCGATATACACATTCCTAGCTGAGGCTCAACAAGGCGACCCCTGCCTAACTGTTCCAGCTCATATTGTGAACAAGTATCCTTTCTGTGGTCCATATAGTCCTGTGTTTTTTGCTTTTTTTTTTTTTTCTTTTTGTTGGTGATTTCGCTGTTTAAAATCCCCCCAGTGATGGTGCTGGAGTGCTGGTTGGCCTTCCTAAGCCCCAGAAAGCTGTGATGTGCCTTACAGAGAAAACACGAGTTAGCTAAGCTTCCTTCAGGCACGAGTTAACAGCAGTGGTGGCCATGGGCTCAATGTTGATGATCCACGACCCATATTAGGTTGTCTAATAAGGTGTCTTTAGGCAGAAACACACGTAAAATGAACTTATGCCATGATTGAGGACAATACTGTGACCAGAGGCCCAAAGGAACCTGACAGTATTTCCCTAGGAGCAGTGCTTTGCTAACCCAGTGTTCTCAGAACATTCTGGAACATTATTATCACCAGTGCCAGGAATGGGCTGTATTTACATGAGAGAAAACAGGAGCCCTCCTGAGCCGGTCCTGGGAGGAGCGCCCGGCAGCCCCCTCTGCCAGCCCTCACTCAGTGTTGCTGTTCTGTGATCGCTCTCTGCTGCAGGCTACTTCCTGAATTTTCTGGAGCCAGTGAACAACATCACCATCGTGCAAGGCCAGACAGCCATTCTCCAGTGCAAGGTGGCGGGGAACCCCACCCCCACTGTGCGATGGCTGAAGAACGACGCCCCCGTGGTGCAGGAGCCCCGGCGCGTCATCATCCGCAAGACAGAATACGGCTCGCGATTGCGGATCCAAGATCTGGACACGACGGACACCGGCTACTACCAGTGCGTGGCCACCAACGGGGTGAAGACCATCACGGCCACCGGCGTCCTATTTGTGCGGCTCGGTGAGTCGGGGCAGCCTGGGTGTGCAGTTATCAGGTGGGGATACTCGAAGCCCCGGGACAGAAGGGTCATTTGCAGCTTGAAACCGCACCCCCACCTGCCAGCAGAAGGATCAATAAAACCCTTCCCTGTGGCCTCTCCCTTTGCACGAGGGCCCGGCCTAACCTGCAGCCACTTGCTAGTAGTAAAGGAACACAGACAGACGGAGCGGTCTGTAAACCCGGAGTGCAGAAGGGAGCCCCAGACACGTTTCTGTGAGGTGAGCCTGAAGGCCATGTCCTAGGTGGTGGTCCCATGAGGAGGTGCGCACACACACACACACACACTGCACTACCAGGTACCTGGTACCTGCTGCCGAGCCCAGGGGCGACCATCCTCATCACCGGTGGCCACAGGGAGGGGTGGATGAATCCTCTCTCATCCCAGCTGCAGATGATCCCCGTGCTGCCCCAGCCCTGCCACCCGGGCTCCAGACCGTTCGGGCCCCGGTTAGGAAACATCTCCTGAATCAAGGTTAGATGAGGAGAGAGCGAGACAAGGCAGCAAGAACTCCAAAAATACCTCCAAATGTTTCTGCAGAAACCGAGAGTGCTCCCCATCCACATTTCGTGGTTTTTGGCATCCCTGGCATGTAATCTTGGGCAGCAGCAGAGCCCAGGGCCCGAGGACGGATCACCACAAATGAGCACACTGGCCTGCGGCTGCCTTTACCATGGGCTGGATTGAAAAACAAAAAAAAAAAGATTGATTCCAAGTTGTGAAGTATTAATAACCTGTCTTCTTTCTTTCTTCTTCTTCTTTTTTTTTTTTAGGTCCAACACACAGCCCAAATCATAACTTTCAGTAAGTATCTGTTTTCCTCAAACCATTTTCTCATTCCCAGAGGGTTTCCGTTATATAAGGATCCAGGATTTAAATCCAGCAACTGCACATCTTTGCCGAATTTGCTGGACGTTGGCTGGACTTCACATAAGGATGACGATGTGCTTGCTTTGGGGGGAACACCGTTATATTTTCTGTGGCTCAGCATTGGGGAGAGATGTCGCAATAGCAATTGTTGCTGGTTCCTTCCAGTGACAGTGAGTTTACAAGGCAGCTGGGAGGAGTGTAAGTGTCCAGGCCAGGTTCCTGGGGCCACCAGGTGTCCCGGGCACATTTAGAAACAGGGAGGGCACTCTCACTGAAATCCTAGCTTCACTCGTGACCGGCTGTGGGTCTAGGACATGTGTGGCCACTGAGCCTCCTGGCATCCTCCGAAGTAGGCAAGTGTTGGACCCACCTTCCCAGGTGAGGACACTGAGGCTGAGTCTGGCTCATGCATCTTTCTCAGCCGTGGGTGGGTCCTGACTGTGAACCCAGGTGCCTTTTCCCTGATGCATCATCTTTGCATTGTACCTGTCCATCTTGGGAGATTCTCTGGACCCTGCACGTCCTGTCATCCTGTATACCAGAACCCCTCTTGTCAGGGCTTGTGTTTGAGGTTAGCAGGAGCTACTGGGCTCCTCATTTCTTGTCCAGACCTATCAGAGAGCCATGGCTTCAGCTCCAGATGTTGTGAATGGTGACACAGATGCTACATGTTGGTCAGTATTTGCTCATCCACGTTCCCCACCCCCTGGCACCTCGTCACACTGGTCACTGGGAAGGGTGGGCAGGGGCCCCAGGTAGCATACATCGGGCACTATTTGCAGAAGGTGGATCTTGATATATTTAAAGAAATCTTCTTACCCTGCTGCTATGGACTGAATTACATCCCCTACCCTTTCTCCTCCCAGCCCTCCACTTCCCGATTCATACACTGAAGCCTTAACTCCCTGGCCCCTGTGACAGTATTAGAGAGAAGGCCTTTATGGAAGAAATGACAGTTAAATGAGGTCCTGAGAGTGGGACCCTGATCCTATAAGACTCATGTCCTTACAAGAAGAGGAAGACACGTCAGAGCTCTTTCTGTCTACCATGTGAGGACACAGCAAGAGGGTCGCTGTCTATAAGCCAGGAGCTGAAGAGGCTGTTACTTTGATACTGAACTTGTCAGCGGCCCCAGAACTATGAAAAGTCAGCTTGTCCCACCTGGGCTATTTGTTATGGCAGCCTGAGCTGACTCATACATCCACTTTATTACTATACCATATTTTTAGGCTTCTTTGCCATTGTCTTTTACTCTTTCATCTGGACTTTTGTCCATTTGTATTTTAATCAGAATTGCATAGAAATAGGATTTTTTGCAGTTACTTTTTCAGATACAAAGGTTGCTGTGTGGTTTTACTCCTTTGAATGTATTAATATTATGTTATGTAATAGAGCTCCTGGTGTTGAGTAGCTTTGCGGTCCAGGTCTGAAATCCACTCAGTTGGGGTGAGTTATTCTTTCATTGGGCTGCTGAATCGATCTGCTGCTTTGTGCCAGCACACGGCCTTCTGTAATCAGGGACCTCGTAGTCAGAGGCACCAACGGTGACCACGACCTTTATTCAGTAGACTAAACTCCACCTCCATGTGGCATCTCTGGAAGCTAACCGAAACCAAGACAGAAAGAGGGGGAATCAGTGGGCTTAAGACAGATTTGTCCATAAGTTCTCCATCTTTGTCTCTGGAGTGTCACCAGCTCATCCCACCTGTTGACTCCTCTCTTGGGCCATTTCCTGAGATTCTTTCCTTGCTGGACCAGCCGGGTGCCTGTGCCTGCAAATGCAGAGCTGAACAGTGAGTAATGGTGGAGCCTCGGTCGATCACTGAGTGCAGCAGGCCAGCACTGTGTTGCTGCTCTGAAATGTGAGTGGGAACGGCTGCTAGGACTCCCTTCCAGGCCCCCTTTCCCAGCTGCAGCCCTTGCACAACCACACCTGCACATGCTGCCAGATCCCTGGACACCCCACCGGCTCGTGTGTGTTGAGCGAGGTACAGGGATTTACTGCTGTTCAAACAATGCTTTTCCTTTCATGCTTTTGAAGAGAAGGTGAGGAGGGTGTGTGTATGGGAAACAAAGACTTTAAAAACAGGCTGTGACTCCACAGACCCAAGTTCAAAGACGGCGTTATTACGGCTTACTCAGGTAGCAGCTTGGGTAACGTGAGGGGATTAATGTAAGGCTCTGTGTCTCATGTTTCATGTATGGGTTTCATTTTTATCTGCTCTTTTAGAATGTGGTTCATTTTCATGATGACAGACCTGTATGTACACCGCAGGGTAGCCTGGTGGCATGGCCAGGCGGTGGAGGGGTGGTTAGAATGAGGTAGCCCCGAGACCTGCATATCAGAGCTTCCCTGTTCCCAGCATTGCTGTCCTGGCCGACATCGTGGCCCACACGTGTGTGCACACATAATGTGTAGCAGCAGACGCTGCCTAAAGGGAGCTGTGGTGTTCTCTTGGACAATTAAAAATTACATTAGTCATTGGCCTCTGGAAAATCGCCTTCCTTGGGGCTGTTTCCTGAGCCCTTTTCTTACCTTACAAATGGCAAGTGACTCCAAGGCTTTGGCCACTCACCACCCCTACTGTTTGTGGCCCTGGAAGCCCCATTTCCTGGTCTGTCTCCCCATCTCCAGGCCCCCAAACTCCACCACATCAGGGGCATCTCCAGGCAGATGACTCAGAGGTACCCCACCGTTGACATGTCTAAACAGAACTCACCTCTCTGCTCCCTCCAATTCCTTCCACTGCTATTTTTGGGGGAACTGTCATAACCAAGTTCAAGCTTTATCCTAATTACAGGAAAATAGCCCTATTAAAAAAAAAAAACTGAAACTGCCAACAAGCCAATTATTAAAAATGACTTCAGGAGAAACCAAGCTGCCTTACTGTTGGTAAGTAAACCGGCTCAGACAAAAGGCTGACACTGAGCATTTGATGTGAAAGCCATTATACCAGCAACCTAATCAAACTGAGTTGGAGGGAGGAGAGAAGCCAGCCTAATTTTTTTTTTCTCTGTGACTTCTTGTCATGATAGATGCTGCTTCTCGGAAAATATAACTCCTTAAATCCCACAGTACAGGACTTGAATAAAAATAGAAACTTAATTCATCTTAAGATTATGTGATGCAGGCAATAAGCGAGTAAAGAGATCATCGTGGGTAAAGTCATTAGAGAACACACACCCTCCTTAACTCAGACCACATAACGACACAGTCGAAAATGTTTGCGCTCTAGCGGTAATGATAGTATTAGTGCTGGACGTGTAGTAACACATTTAATGCCTCCACTTGGTCTTTCTCTGTTTTCAGTTGAGCCCATGCATTAGCTGTTATGCCCTGTGATGCATGGATGAGAGATTTTCACACACCGACCTCCAAAGTCATCCAAGGAAATACCAACCTTCTGAGGTTTGCCCCGGAGGGACCAGCTCCCTGAACACAGTGTGGGAGAATTACACTTACTTCTTGGTGAACTGGTCACACGTGAGCTGCCGTTTCTCTGCTTCTGGCCGTCTCGCGTGATCCTGGCCTTGATGACCAGGGCAGAACCAAGTGTTTCTGAGAGGTTCTGCTGACTTGGGTTTTTATGGCGTGAATGTTGGCGTTGAGTGTGTTCAGTTGGACCAAGTGCACACTTTTGTCACATCTAATACGACATCAGCGTAGTTGGATGCTAGGAGTACTTTATCTTGGAATTAGAAATATAAAGCATGGTGTCTTACTTTTAAGGAAATCATTCATTCATTTAACAGATTTATACTGGGGGGCAACTACATGCCAGGCTTTGTTCAGGGGGTCGGGAATATAACAATGAATGAAACAGACAAAAACTAAAAATTCCTGCTGTGCGGTGGTTACACCCTCTTGGGAGACTCTTGTGTCTGGCTTCTTTCATGACATGTAGTATCTGAAAGATTCTTCCTGTGGCTTATTCCTGTTTGTTGGTGGTAAGTCCTCTGCTTTATGACAATACTACAATATGTTTATTTACCCATGGGTGGACATTTGGGTGTCCGGTTTGGGGAAGTTATAAATAAGGCTGCTTTGAATATTTTGTGTTCAGGTATTTTTGTGAGCATATTTCAATTTCTCTGGAATACATCCTTGTCTGTGGGATTACTGGGTCAGATGGTAAGTATGTACGTAAGAAATGGCCAAACTCTTCCCTTAGAGTGGTTTTTCCACCTGATGCTGTCACCAACAATGTGTGAGTTGCAGCCACATCCACGCCAACATGTGGTGTTGTCTGATTTTAGCCATTCAGCATCTTGTGTTGTGATGATTCATGGTGGTTTAATTTACATTTTCTCCTCACAAAAGGTAAGACCATCTTTTCAGGCCACACTTTTGTACAGTATCTGTTAGGCTTTTGTCCAATTTTACTGTGGTGTTTGTCTTCCTATTGAGCAACAAGAGTTCTTTATATATTCTGTATACAGCTCCTTTGTCAAATACATAAAATGTTTTCTCCCAGTCTGTGGTTTGCCTTTTTCTCTTCCTTTTTTATGATTTTATTTATTTATTTGAGAGGGAGAGCATGAGCATGATGTGGGAGGGGCAGAGGGAGAAGCGGACTTCCCACTGATCAGGGAGCCCAATGGGGGTTTGATCCCAGGACCCTGAGATTGTGAACTGAGCTGAAGGCAGACACTTCACCGACTGAGCCACCCAGGAGCCCTGCCTTTTTATTTTCTTAATGCAGTCTTTTGATGAGCAGGAAAATTTAATATTGATAAGTCTAATTTATCATTCTTTTCTTTTATGCATCATGTCTGAGAAATCTTTGCCTTTGCTTACTTCAGTACAATAAAGATATTCTCTGGTGTTTTCTTCTATAAGTGACATAGTTTTAGCTTTTATGGTCAGGTCTGTGATCCAACTCAAAGGCAGATTTTGTGTATAGTAGGAGTCATGACTTTATTTTTTCCATACAAATGTCCAGTTCTTCTGACACCCATTTTTGAAATGATTGATCCTTCTCAAATGCCTTCATGCCTTTATTGAAAATCAGTTGATCATAGGAGAGGGTCTATTTTGAGAGATTCTCCATCATGTTCTGTTGATCTGTCCTTATATCCCAGTATCACATTGTCTTCATAATTGTAACGTTGTGGTACATGTTACAGTTGGATGGTGCAAATTCACCCTCATCCTTCCTCTCTTTCGTGATTGTTGTGGCTATTCTATTTTGCATTTGCCTGTAAATTCTAGAATCAGTTTGTCAATGTCTACATAAGTGTGTCCGCGGATGTTCTTAACTTTCCATTTTGAAATAGCTTCAAATGTACAGAAAAGTTACGATGAGAAGAGTAATAGTAATGTTTCTTGTATCTTTTTACCCAGGCTTACCAACTCTCATTTTGCCATATTTGATTTATTATTGTCCTGTACATATTTGTAATTACTACTTTTCCTGAGCCACTTGAGAATTGGCTGCACTCATCATGCCCTTTCCCCCTTTATGCTTCTGTGTGTATTTCCTAAGATCAACCATATTTCCTTATAGAACAACAGCTTCAAATCCAGTGAAAATTGCCATTCATTTTCCAGTTTCTTTAATTGTCCCAGTAATACCATTTAGACCCCTTCCCTGGGACAGAATCCTCTTCACATTGTTTTCACGTCCTTTAATCTGGAACAGTTTCTCAGCCTTTCAGGACATGGAAATTTTTGACAAATGCAAGGCAGTTATCATACAGAAGATCTCGGCATTTGAGTTTGGCTAATGTGTATGATGATGTCCATGATTAGATGCTGCATATGCATTTTTTACTTAAAGTATGTAAGTGACGTTTCCTTTTCAGGGTCACACATCTGGAGATACATGGTAGAAGTCTACCCCTTATTGGTGCTATTAATTTTGCTCACTTGTTTATTTTCACATTATATAGTTATTTACTTTTTTATAATTTAAAGTAATTTGTGAAGAAATTCTGCTAGGATTTTGATAGATGATATTGTACTGTGGGAGAATTGACTCCTTAGAACCACTGAATGGTCCACCCAATGAATATGGAATATATTTCTATTTATGTAGGTTCTCTTTTATTTATCTCTACAGTGTTTTGAAGTTTGAAGTGTAGAGGTCTTATACATACTTTATTATATTTATTCCTAAGTATTTCAACCATTTTTAAGTGTATAACTCAGTGGTATTAAGCACATTCACGTTGCCATGCACCCATCACCCAAACTCTCCAGAACATCTTCATCTTTCCAAACTGAAACTCTGTATCTGTTAAACAATGACTCCCCATTTCCCTTTGCCCCAGTTCTCATGGCTATGGGATCGAGCCCCACATCAGGCTCCATGCTCTGTGCAGTCTATTTGGGATTCTCTTCCCTCTCTCTGCCACTGCTTCTCCCCACTGCCTGTGCGTTTTCTCTCTCTCTCTCTCTCTCAAATAAATAAATAAATCTTTTTTAAGAAGTCATTTACAATAATGTTAAAAGTACACAAGAGTAGCCAAATTCATAGAAACAGAAAGTAGAATCATGGTTGCTGGCAGTGGGGAGAAGCAGTGGCAGAGAGAGGGAAGAGAATCCCAAATAGACTGCACAGAGCATGGAGCCTGATGTGGGGCTCGATCCCATAGCCATGAGATCAGGACCTGAGCCAAAACCAAGAGTCACATGCTCAACCAACTGTACCATTGAGGCACCCCTGGAAATGACATTTTTAAAATTTTCATTTGCTAACTGTTACGTACAGAAATAGAATTGATTGTATTGACCTTGTCCTGTGATTTTACTAAATCTGTATTCGTTTTAGTAGTTTAAAAATATATTCCTTAGGATTTTCTATGTAAATTATGGTATGAAACGTGAGTAAAGGCAGTCTTACTTCTTCCTTTCCAATCTATAAGCCATTTGTCTATATACCATTTATCTATCTATCCATCTATAGATCAAATTGATCAATCTATCTCCTGATCAGAATGGTTAAGACCTCCATGGTAATGTCTGCTAAAATTGGTAAGAGCAGACAGGTTTATCTTTTTCAATGTCTATGGGGAAAAATGTTCCTTATTTCACCGTTAAGTCACACATCCATTGTAGGGTTCTGATAAATGCCCTTTTTTAATAGATTAAGAGTGATTTTTTTTTTTATTGAGAGTTTTAGTAATGAATGAATGTTGACTTTTGTCAACTGCTTTTTCCCTGCCAACTGAGATTATTACATGGTTTCCCTCTTTGTCTCTGTTTTCAGTAACCATTTTTTAAATGTTGAAATAACCTTGCATTCTTGTTTAGCCCAATTGGTTTATTACTTATTTTTCTATTGTCTTTTTATTTGGGTGGGTCCAGTTTTTTTATTTTTGTTTTGTGAAGCATGTTGCCCATTTGGTCAAGGGCATTTTGGTCTGTTATGTTTTGGCATCCTTGTGAGGCATTTGTATCATTTGACCTTATAAAATGAATTAGAAAGTATCTCATTCCTTTATATTTCAAAAGAGTTTGTGTAAAACTACTGTTTCTTCCCTAAATATCTGATAGAATAAACCAGTTTCTATTATTTGGGGCTGGGTTTTTTTTATCATGGGAAGGTTTTTTTATTACTTCAAATTCCTTAAGATGTTTAAGGCTATTGTGAGTTTTATTTCTGTTTCCACTAATTTTAGTGTATTTTGTTTTTCAAGGAATTTGCCATACTTTTCTAAGTTATTGGATCTGTGTTCACATATTTCTGCATAATGTTTCCTATTATCTTTTAACATCCATAGAGTCTTTGATGATGTCCCCTTTTGTACTCCTGATATTGGTAATGTGTATTTTCTCTTTTTCTTAATCAGTTTTTCTAGGTATAAACAATTTTGTTCTTTTTTTTTTTTTTTTTGAAGAACCAACTTTTGGTTTTATTGATTTTTCAGTTTCTTTTATATTGATTTATGCTCTCATCATTAGTATTTTTTTAATTACTTCAGGTTTAGCTTGACATTCTTGTTCCAATTTCTTACAATATAAAAACCTTACCTAATTTAAGCATTTAAAGTCATAAATTTCTCTTTAATTGCTGTTGTAGCTGCAGTCCACAATTTTTGGTATCCTGTTTTCACTTCTCATATTTTATGTGAATTCCATTTAAAATACCATTTAATTTTTCTTGTATTTTCTGTTTTGAGCACAAAGAAGTGGGCTATTTAATTTTCAAGTATTTGCAGAGTTTCTAAACCTTTTTGTTATTGATTTTTAATTTAATTTGATGCGATCTGAGACTTATGATTCCAATTCTGTTAAATTTACTGTGAGTTACTTTGTGGCGAGAATATGGTCTGTCTGGGTGGATGTGCTGTGCACTGAAACATGGATGCTGTCTCGTTGAGTATGTTGTTTTACAAACATCCATTAGGTCAAGAGAGGTGGTCAGTGTTTCCACTGTTGTTTCTTTATGAGTTTTTTTTTAATCTAGTTCGATGAATTGCTGTGAGACAAGTGTTAACATTTCCAAGTGTAGTTGTGGATTTTTCTGTTTCGTTCTCTAGTCCTGTAAGTTCTTGTTCATATATTTTAATGCTCTGATACTATATATGTTCACATTTATATCTTTTTGGTTACCCTCCTGTTTGAAAGATGTTTCCATTGAGTGTGGAATTCCAGGTTCACGATTTATTTTCTCTGCTGGTGAGTAGAAGCTATCCTTCTGTTTTGCTGAGGGGCATTGTTTCTGATGAGGGGCCAGCAATTATTTGTCATGTTCCGCCTTTTCTATTTATCTTAAGTTTTCAGGAGGTTGACTGTTATGTGAGTGGATGTTCTTTCCTTTTTTTTTTTTTTTTTAATCTTTCTTGCTTGCTGTTTGCTGACATTGCTTGATTAATGTGCTACTATTTTTTAATCAACTCTGGAAAAATGTTGGTGATTATTTCTTCAAATCTTTTTTCTGACTCTTTGTGTCTCTCTTCTCCTAGGATTTGATGGCACATCAGTTAGACCCCTTGTACTCGCCCCCAGCTCACTGAGGTGCTGTTTATTATTTTGTAAATTTTTTAATCTATGTTTCAGTTTGGAAATTTTCTTTTGACCTGTCAAGCTTACCATTTTTTTCTCTTTTATCTAATCTGTTCATACCATCCAATGTGGGGTTTATTGCGGATTATGTGTTTCAGTTCTTCAATTTTTTTATAGTCTCTACGTCTCCTGAAATTACCCATATTTTTCTTCTCTGCATTTTTTACTACACTTAGAGTTCCTGAAAGCCCTGGTCTGCTAACATCTGGATCGCCTTTGAGTTTCTTTTGACCATGGGTTATACTTGCCTGTGTCTTCATGTCTGCTAATTTTTCATTGTGTACTCTAGTACACATTATAGTTTGTACTCTAGATTTTGTTACCTTCCTCTGAAGAATCTTTTGTTACTGCAACCTATGGGATTACTGTCAGGTCACCTGAAGCTTATGGAAGTTAGTTTCAGGCTTTGTTAAAGTGCTGTACCTCGGTTTACTCTTTGTGCTTTTGCCCTTTGTGAAAAACGCTTTCTATCCTTCTGCTGCTCTCACTCACCTACTCCTTTCCTTATTTTTTTTTACATAAATTATAGTTATTTATCTGTCTCCCCTCCTTGACCATGAATTTGTTGGTTTATAAGTTCCTTCTTCATCTGTGTCATTAAGCCTTAGATTAGTGTGTGAGGCATTAGGAATGTAGGAGATACCTGAAATGGAATTTCCAAACATTGCTGTTCTGTGATTCAGTATGCATGGATGTTTCGCTCCTGTGGTTTAAGGGCTTTTACAGATGATGGCTTCTGTCTCGGTACTTTTCTTTAGTCTCTGAATGACCTTTTGTTTTTTTAAAAGATTTTATTTATTTATTTATTCATGAGAGACACAGAGAGAGGCAGAGACATAGGCAGAGGGGGAAGCAGGCTCCCTGCAGGGAACCTGATGTGGGACTCAAACCAGGACCCTGGAATCACACCCTGAGGCAGACGCTCAACTGCTTGAGCCACCCAGGCATCCCATCTGAGTGACCAGTTTTACAGACTTCAGTAGCTCTGTCACTCTTCAGAGGTCCAAAACTATGCCAGGTAAAGGTAAAATATAATTGTGCTAAAAACTAAACAGGAGTTTCCATGTATTTTCTCAAAATTCAGAAAGCTGAAGGATGTCATTTTCTAGCTACTTCTGTTTGTGGTTTTGGACAGTCTCTACAATTCAGCTTAGAAGCCCAGTGAGCCGAGTTAGCAGCAGATGAGATGAGATGGCCTTGAGCCCCTTCTCAGCATGTCTTCCCTACCCATCCCTCCCATCTCCCCCTGCTCTCCTGGTCCTGGGGGCACCCGCCCACCATGGGGGACCAGGCTTTCTATTCCTTGATTCTTGAAGTGAAGAAAAGAAATCGCTTCCTCTTGTGGAGTCACCCCAAGGGACTGACTGCATCACATCTCCTATCCCAGTCACAGGTGACGTTCAACAGAGTATGCATATCTCATTGATCTTCCTGGCACAGTGGGTAAGAGCCCCGAACCCACCCGCAGACAGTGACTTGTGGCACACACACTGGGGCAGAGGGAACTTGGGCTCGTGTAAGCATCGGTTTTAATTTAGTCAGCAGTTAACTCCAGGTCACAAAGAGTGAAGGAGTGAGTTGGGTGTATATTGTTAGCACCTGTGCTTGGTTGTTTAAACTCTATTTAAGGAATCCTTGACCCAAAGAAATAATGGCTAAGCGAGATTGTGAGAAAGGGCATCCAGCTCTTGTTGACACCAGACTCTCTTTGTTTAGATTATTTATGGCTCCAGGTTCCTTTCTTTGAAAAAGAGAGTTCCTGCAGGTGCCGAAGAGGGAGAGAGCCAGAGGCGGCTGAAGAGACCGTATTGTTCCAGACCCTTTGTCTCCACTATTATGAGCATCCAGATTTTACGTTTGTAAAATACAGATTTTTAAGTCCATTTGGTGAAATTGGACACAACACAGATTTTCACTGGGGGATGGGATGGTTTACCAGTGTAGGGCGGAAAGACAAGTGTTGTTAGGCTTGGGGGCAGGTTACAGATTTGCTAGAAAACAAGTGACTTTATGACAGGCCTAAGGCACTTGCCAGAAGCTTGCCCCCGGAGCCCCAACCCCCGCTCCTCTGCTCCCAGCAGATGGCAGCCGTCATATATCGGCTGTGGCCACATCCACCGTCTCCTGGGAGCATCCTGAGGGCCCTCTGAGAAGCATGTGGGTCCTCAGAATGCCTGATCTCCTCAGCTGAAGGCAGGACTAACAGGTTCTACAGAACAGAATGTGGCGCAGGGGACACATGGGTGGTTCAACGGTTGAGCATCTGCCTTTGGCTCAGGGCATGATCCTGGGGTCCCAGGATCGAGTCCCACATCAGGCTTCCTGCACAGAGCCTGCTTCTACCTCTGCCTGTGTCTCTGCCTCTCTCTCTGTCTCTCCCCCTCTCTCTGTGTGTCTCTCATGAATAAATAAATAAAATCTTAAAGCAAAAAAGAATGGCACAGACTCTAGTGGGGCCGTGCACAGGCCCCAACGAGGGAGTCAGACTGGAGGGCCCAGTGGAGGGCCATGTTCTTGTAAGGCTCCTCCTCCAACCTCTGCGTTTAGAAGTGTGATCTGTGGTATCCGTCTACATTGCACACTTCCCTGTTGCATAATAAGCACATCTCATTGTACAAATTATTTGAAGGTCAGACTTTGGGCATCTCCCCTCCCCCACGGCTTCCCTCCATTTCAGAGATGCCTCTCATGCAGTGTAATGGTAGAGCACAGTTTCTGGATTATTGTCATTTTCATAAAAGTCTTGCTTTCAAACCGCAGACATTTACAGGGGTGTGCTGTAGTGTTTCTGATGTAGTTCGCGGCTAAGATGAAACATGCTCCTGAGGAGTGTTCAGTGTGTATTTGTACATATACAGGAACATGTACCCACCCACATGTATGCTTCACATTTCGAATCCATCTTTCACAACTCTGTGGCTCTACTCCCTTAAAGGTGCTGGATTTTTAAGTTAATAGACTTTATGTTTTAGAGCAATTTTGGGTTTCCAGAAGAATCAAATAGAAAGTGTGGAGAGTTCTCACGTACCACCCCCCAACATCCACACCTACAGTTCCCCCATTAGTAGCATCTTGCATTAGCGTGGTGCATTAATTGGAATCGATGAGCCAATATCAATACGTTGTGATTAATGGAAGTCTGTTCCCTCTTGGTGTTACCACTTGGTGTTGGGCATTCTATGAATTTAGACAACAGATTTTTGAACAGCGTGGGGATTGAGACGCCCACCCCTCTGCGTGGTTGGAAATCTGCGTGTAATGTTAGACTCCCCAAAAACTTGACTACTAGTAGCCTACTGTTGTTGACTGGAAGCCAACCATCAATAACAGTAGGCTGTTATCGATAATAATCAAGTAACACATATTTTGTGCATTGTACGTATTATATACTGAATTCTTGCCATAAAGTAAGCTGCAGGACAGAAAATTTTACTAAGAAAATCATAAGGGAGAGAAAGTACATTTATCGTATTCTATTTTGTTTATTGAAATCAAATTGCATGTAAATGGACTCACAAGGCTCAAACCTATGCTATTCTGGGGTCAAATATGAGATGACTTGTATCCACCATGTTAGTATCATATAGAGTAGGTTCCCTGCCCTGAAGTCCTGGTTCTTTGCAGGTTCATCCCACGTACCACCCCCTCCACCAACCTTTGGCAACCACTGACCTTTTGCCATCCCCATAGTTCTGCCATTTTCAGAATGTCAGATGGCTAGAATCATACAGCACGTAGCCTTTCCACATCGGTATTTTACTTCGTATCGTGCATTTAAGCACAGGACCCTTTGTGTCTTTTTGCGGCTCATTTTTTGTTTGTTTGTTTGTTTGTTTGAAGATTTTACTTATTTATTCGAGAGAGAGAGAGAGAAGCAGAAGGAGAAGCAGGCTCCATGCAGGGAGCCTGACGTGGGACTTGATCCCGGGTCTCTAGGATCAGACTCTGGGCTGCAGGCGGCGCTAAACTGCTGAGCCACCCGGGCTGCCTGGCTCATGTTTTTGGTGCTGGCTAATATTCTGTCTGGATGGATCACAGTTTGTTTATCCATTCGCCTCCTGAAGGACATCTTGGTTGCTTCCGAGTTTTGGCAATCCAAATAAATAGAACCGCGGTCAACATTTGTGGGCAGGTTCTTGTGTGATCCTCTGTTTTTAGTTCATTTGGGTAAATACCAAGGAACGAGATGCCTTGATCATAAGATGCTGGATTTGAAAAGAAAGAAAAAAAAAGAAAGAAAGAAAACCAGCATGCTCACAGACCGTATCTTCCCCAGAGACGACTACCATGAGGACGGCTTCTGCCAGCCTTACCGGGGGATTGCGTGTGCACGCTTCATTGGGAACCGGACCATCTATGTGGACTCCCTCCAGATGCAGGGGGAGATTGAAAACCGAATCACAGGTAGGAGCAATGCTGTGGGACAGTGAGCACGTGCCCCGCTGCCACGTGTCTGCACAGACAGTCCCACCGGCGTCTTGGACGGTCCAACCCTGGTGCGTGTGTCTTGCCATGGAAAGTCAGAGAACTTTGTTAGAAGGAGTTGGGACTGCCACCCCGGTTTCCCCTAAAATGTTCCCACGTGTGTGTTCCCACTAGCAAGTGCAGATTGCTTATAGAGTATATGTCCGATATACTTCATTGGGTCAACCACGTAGGTTCAAAGCCCTGAGATGTCCTGTCCTCACTGGGTCGCCAGGGCCTCCCTGTCCCCAGGCTGGCCACCCTGGAGGCAGGCCGGTGCCCACACCATTCAAACACTTGACTTTTTTTATTTTCCCTGACTCTGGCTCCCTCTCAGACAGGGGCTTTGTTAAAAGGTTCACAGGGCCCCTCAGAGGTTGGGAGAGAGGTTTGCGGGTCAGCAGCAGTACTCGGGGCTTTCAGGTGCCTGCTTCACGGCATGAGAAACGAAGCTGCGTGTTCTCTGTCTCTGCTATTTGCCATTTCTGGTTGGCTGTTGGTCCTCAGTGCACTGACTTTTACATGTTGATGTGAAGGTCTTCTTGGGGAAAATCCTTTGAGAAGTAAGACAATGAATTAGACCAAAGCCCTGCAAAGCCCTCTTCCTCTGGACTCTCCTCTCCCCACAAACACACGCATGTTTTTCTCTCCAGACTAAGGAATGAGGAAAATCTTGTGAAGATGGCAGATGGCCCAGTTCAACTGGGTTCTCTACATAATAGTTCTTGACCCTGGCTGCCCACTAGAGCTACCCACCCACCTCTGATGCTGGGCTCCCCGGGAGACGTGGTGGGGTTTGCAGAGAGGCTTGCAAAAAAGCACTGCCCTGGTGAGGATGCTAGGGGATGCTCATGGAGGTGTCACTGACATGTCCTTCTAAATTCAGGCCAGCCATCCCCTTGTCTTTCACCTCAATCTGGAGGGTCTGAGGTCATGGTCTATCACAGATCTGCCTGGCCCATAGTTACTGAACCCCTGAAAACGTTCTGGAAACATCAGTATCTCTCATTGGAAAAGCTTTTCATGTCATTAAAGCAGAACTTCTCAGACCTCTTTGACCCCAACAGACAGTAAAATGTGTGCTTTACTTATGATTTAGTTTTTAGTTTACCCATACCTGTATCTCAGAGATGTGACATCAGTTACAAGAAACAAAAACCATCCCTAACAAAACCAGTGCACTTAGATTTTTCTCTTCAGTTCTATTTCATTAAGGGAAAAAGTTGGTTACGGCCTTAATATGAGCCATGCATTCTGCTATCTTCTGTTCTGCTCTAATCATCTTGTAAAATGCTAGTGGCAGACTCCAGAATGTTCATCCCACTAACTGACAGGCCCTGATTCCAGGCACAAGATTGTTCCCGAGTTATATTTGAGGGACCTGTTTGCAGCCTTCAACAACTCATATATTGAAGCAGACTGATTTTACAGCAGTTTTTAGACACAAGCCTAGAAGGATGTTCTCTAGATTTGTGAATTTGGGAGAGAACAAAGTCAAAGTTGCTCTAGACTGCCGGCCTGTGGTTTTGAGACTGTTGGTTGTGGAGATGTTCTGTTTGGAGAGCAGGCTTGTCAGAAGTTGTTCCCAGGATTCTGGAAGCTTCCCAGGGAATGGGCCCCAGGAGGTCTTCAGGGTGACCTGTGAGGAGTGGGCAAAGGCGAGGACATGACCTGTTGGACCTTCTGGATACCTAGAGCCATAGTTTCAGAAATAAGCGTTCACGGGATATGTTCTGAGGGGGTCAGGGGAGAGGAGAGATCACTAAAGGGTCAGCTGTGACACTCTATTGGTTGATTACCCCCAAAGAAATGCTAGGTTTGGCTTTCTTAGAACATCTTTCCATGCCTTTGGGGAGGGGGGCATTGGGTCACAGCCCACATCATGACAGCCCTCCCGATGGTCACCACCTCTGCTGTGATGGGACTGAACTGGGTTCACACCTGGTTCTTGAGCCAGCTCCGAGACAGCCTGCACCTAAACCTCTTAACTCTCTGCTCCTCGATTTTAATATTGGCCAGAAGGAGGAGTAAGGACCACGCGTGCATCTTACAGGCTCTGTGCAGGCTTCCATCCCCCAGCGCGTGGCCTCAACAAATTCCTTGACAGATACACAGGACCAGAAAGGACTGAGTGACTCCCTATCCTGTAGTAAATAGCGAGCAGGGCCAGAACTGGGCTCCCTCGCCAGCTCCTCTGTTCCCCTGGCTGCCCTGGGTGCTCAGCAGGTCCCCAGGAGAATGGGTGCCCACAGCGCCACCTGCTGGCCTCACTGGGCACCGCACCACAAGTCATGGGTCGAACTGGTGTCCCAGGGATGGAAGCCCAACCTGTCCTGTTCTCTCCCCATCTCTGCAGGGTGTGTGGGCAGAGGGGCGTCTCTTTCTTTAGCTGTCGGAGGTTAGATCGCCACAAGCAGGTCCTCCACAGGTCAAAGCAGATGGGCCTCCTGGCAGTGGGCTTGCTGGCTGATGCCTCCTTTGAGCCCTGGTGGCTGAGAGAGGGCGACTCAGCCCTCCTGCCACAGGCATTGCTGTTCCCCGCTCACCCTGCAGCGCCCACCCGCTTCCTCTCTCCACGTCAGAGGTCGTGCTCATGCCCCTCACACTCCATCCTCTGTCCTACCTCCAAAAATCAAAGCAGCTGACCCTAGCTCCAGACCCTCCGGGCCCCAGACCCTCCTGCCTCAATGTGCTTCTCTGCTCCCTGTATCACAAAGCACCCCCATCTCTCCCTGCCACTGCGAACACCCTCCAGCTGCCTGCTGGCTCTCCCTCTCATCCCTGCCTCTCCCATTGTTTTCTTACTCCTCCCGTGGCTGCATTTCACAGGGCTGGTTGCCCACCTGTCTGGCCTACTCCCTTCCTCCTTTGGGGGCACCCCTCCACCCAGGCCCTGACAGGGCCTCCCCAGGTGGCCTCTCTGCCCACAGACCCAAGGACCTGGATGTCAGAAAGAAGACTGGGGCTTGATCCTTGTGTGCTTTTCCCATCTCTGCTTCTAGAAGTCACCCAGCCCCGTTGCTCTACAAGCCGCCCTGTGCTTGCAGAGCCCAGTTCATAGCAGGGCCTTAGGAAGGGTGTAAAATCCGAATCTTCCTGGGGTGGAAGAAGCATCTAGCTGGATGAGAACCTGGGTGTGGTTTTCCTTTCTTATTCTGCTTATGATGTCTGTAAGTGAAGCCCTGGGACCTGGGACTTTCTTCATCTGGTGCAGATCAGGGTGGCTCGTGCTCCCTGGGAGTCTGCTTGGGTGAGAGCCTTTCTGGGCGTGCGGAAGACAGGAAGACAGGGCGACAGGGCGGAGGATTGGGGGGCCCTGGTGGGCGGGGGAGGGGAGAGGGTGGGTGGGCACAAGTGAGGGAGGGGGCTAGGGGCTCCTAGCAGGTGAGAGACACCTGGCTGGCGATGTGGCCAGGTGCCGCAGGTGCGGCCGGTGGGGCGGGAGGCTTGGGGGCCCCAGAGCAGGTGCCCGCCCACCCTGACGCCAGTCTCCCCGCCCCCACAGCGGCCTTCACCATGATCGGCACCTCCACGCACCTGTCGGACCAGTGCTCGCAGTTCGCCATCCCGTCCTTCTGCCACTTCGTGTTCCCGCTGTGCGACGCGCGCTCCCGGGCGCCCAAGCCCCGCGAGCTGTGCCGGGACGAGTGCGAGGTGCTGGAGAGCGACCTGTGCCGCCAGGAGTACACCATCGCGCGCTCCAACCCGCTCATCCTCATGCGGCTGCAGCTGCCCAAGTGCGAGGCGCTGCCCCTGCCCGAGAGCCCCGACGCCGCCAACTGCATGCGCATCGGCATCCCGGCCGAGCGCCTGGGCCGCTGTGAGTCCCCCGACCCGGTGCCCCCCTCCTGCCGGCCGTGTGTGTCGGAGCTGGGCCCTCCCAAGGCTGGGCGGTCCCCCAGGGAGGGGGTGCCCACGTTAGGGCTCCAGGCCCGGCCGCTGCACCCCTGCTCTTAGGGACGAGTGAGTCGCCACCTGCTTGGGCTTCAGACTCCACACACACCCCAAGGGGGCGGCATCCTAGGGGTGCTGCAGAGGCCCCTGAGCAGCGGGAGCCCAGGCGGGGCCGCGTTCCATACCTGCCCTGGGCCCCAAACATCTGTCATCTCTGAGGAGGTCGGGGTGCTGCATCTTGAAGGGGAGGGAGGGGCAAACCTGGGGAAGAGGCCGCCTTCCTCCCAGGCCTGGGACTCTCTTCAGCTCTCTGGTGAGGCTGGGGGTTCCCAGAGCGCCACGGAGCTCCTCCGTAGGGCAGCCAGAGCCTGGTCTCTGGGCTCACGGCTCTGTCCAAATCCTGGCTCAGGGCTCACCCCAGGTGAGCTTGGACACGTTGCTTAAATACCAGTTTCCTCGTATTGCACGGGGATGGCAACTACGATCCTCAGAAGATGGGGAATGTGAATTACATGAGTGAATCTGTAGAAGCTGCTTAGAGTAGTGTCTACACCCGGTAAGCTCTGCAGGACTGCTGTTCAGCACACACATGCACCCCGGGTCTGGCTCAGGGAGCACCCTGGGTTTGGGTCCCCACTCCCCGTGCACTGCAGAGATGATGCAGTGTTCTACTGGGCAGCACAGCGGCCGTTGGAGGGTGTGGGGCTGGGTGCTCACTGTCCCTCCTGGCCAGTTCGGCTCTGCTTCTAGTGCAAGTGAACAGGAGGTTGGGGTCGACGTCCTCATTTGGGAATGGAGGTGCCTGGCAGGTCCCAAATGTGCTCTCAGGATCATAGCATCACTTCAAATGGGCTTCCTGCCCCCCATGTATCCCCTGACTCACCCCTGATTTAACTTGTGGCCTTGGAGCTTCGTGGAAGTCATGAGATTCATTTAAATGAGTTTTAAATGCTGCTTTTCTGGGAAGGAAACTCTTTTGGGTCTCCTGGGAATTCCCGTTTGGGTTGGTGCAGGCTTAGTGATTCTGTTGTTGCTTTTGGGGAGAGGTGGAGACGGATACTCTCTGGACACCCCCCCCCGACACACACACACACACCGAGAAAGGCTTAATTTTCGGGCCTCCTAACATGTCTTTTCCCTCCCAGACCATCAGTGCTACAATGGCTCGGGCACAGATTACAGAGGCACCGCCAGCACCACCAAGTCAGGGCACCAGTGCCAGCCGTGGGGCCTGCAGCTCCCCCACAGCCACCACCTAACCAGCGCAGACTTCCCCGAGCTCGGAGGGGGGCACGCCTACTGCCGGAACCCTGGGGGGCAGATGGAAGGCCCCTGGTGCTTCACGCAGAATAAAAACGTACGCATGGAACTGTGTGACGTACCCTCTTGTAGTATGTATTCTCTCTCTCTCTTTTTTTTTGAACGCATTAACTGTTGAGTGCACTGTGTGGTGGTGTGGGGCCGGGGGGCTGGTGGCCCTGGCACCTTCCCCATTTCCCCACCATGATTGTTGGTTGTAAATACAGCCGTTGTGGGTCCTAGCAGTCCTATCTGGTTGTGATGTTTGACAGAGGAGGGAAGTCTGAAGGGTCATGTGCCTTTCACCCCAGATTTCACCTCTCCGTGGAGACCGCTGTTTACATGTTGGGTCTGTCAGTGCTTTCCTCCCTGTGTGTGGTCCCGAGCTGTTGAGTTTGGCATCTGGTTTCTCCATCGACGCTGTTACATAATGTTTCCCAATGTTAGGAAAAGTGCTTCCTGCTGCAGTCAAGCCTAGGCCTGGCCTCTGGTGCTGGGGACGCAGCACCCCCCGCCCTCCTTCACCTCCTGCCACGCCAGCTTTCACAGGTGGACTTGGCCAACTGAGGAAGAAGTGAACTTCAGTCTCCCTGCCAGTTTCCCTGCAATTTCTTTGTGAAATTAAGGACAGAAGAAGAGAGGGCCGTTAAGGGTTGCAAACCTGACAAGCATGACTCTGTGTTGAGACCATTTACATTTTGCCAGCTTCCGCCAGCTTGAGTGCCCGAGAGAAGATTGGCTGCCTTCTGAGCCTTACATTTGGGCACCTAGAGGCAGTGGTTTGCTGGAAAACACTACCGAGAAGAGACAGAGGAGGAGAGATTAACCGTGAAGCAAAGCCAGGCTCGCCGTCCACCCGCCAACCTCCTCCCCTGCCCCAGCGGCCCTGGGCTGGGCGAGCCTGCACCTGCAGCTGCTCGGATCCCTTACTTCCCGGGAGTGTAATTGGGCAGTTCCAAATTTGCCACTCCTCTTAGCACATATCTTAACACAGATCTTCAAGAATGTGAGTTCACTGCAGGAATAAATTTTAAGAGAGTGTCAGGAGTTAGATGATCGTAAAACTGCTTTGCAGAATGCCACTGTTGTCTAAAAAAAAATTTCCTACGAGGAAGGAGGTCCATGATGTCCGGTTAGAGAAAGGACATTGTAGGGCTGTAGCTGTGTTCTTCCTGCTTGCTGCTTCTCCCCCTACCCTACCCCTGTCTGCATCCATCCCTTCCCTTCCCTTCCCTTCCCTTCCCTTCCCTTCCCTTCCCTTCCCTTCCCTTCCCTTCCCTTCCCTTCCCTTCTCTGGCTCTTTCTTTGCAAAGGAAAGCTGTGCATGTACATGTGTGAGCACACATAGGCACCTACATTTTATGGATGAAGTTTTGGAAAGATACACACCAAACTTTTAGCAGGGACTTCCATCGCCTACAGAAATGTTACCATCAGAGACTTTTAACCATAGGAAACAAACTGAGGGCCGCTGGAGGGGAGGGGTGCGGGGGGACGGGGTACCTGAGTGACGGGCATGAAGGAGAGCATGTGATGTGATGAGCACGGGGTGTTATATGCAACTGGTGAATCACTAAATCTACTTCTGAAACCAATAATACTATGGGTTAACTAGTTGAATTTAAATTAAGAGAAGACACCCCCCCCCCCAAAAAAAGGATGCGTTCTTAAAACGAGCAGTTGTTACTTTTGTAATTAAAAATTAATCAAAACATTAAAAATATACATGGAGTTTGATCTGGCAGGTCTAGGATTATCTTACATCGCAGAAATCTTTGCGCTTGGCAGGATTGCTAAGGATACGTGTTGCAGGATCACTCTGAGTCGCTAAATAAGCAGCAGGCTAATTGCTTCCCAGCAGGGGCAGGAGGATGACCGAGAGATACATCTGTACACGGAGTTGTGTGCGGCTCCCGACAAATGCCTGGAGCTGTCTGTTCTTCGTGGAACCTCGTCTCAGATGTATAAATCTGCCACAAAAACCGGGGGCGGGGCAACACGGAGGCTTGGATCCCATTTAAAAAGAATTCTATTTAAAATTCTAGTTGTGAGACTGTTGCCAGAACAGCTCTGTCTGTCATTTCTTTGGTGTTCGCCTTAACACGAATATAGAAAATCAGGTGAACACCAACCTGCTAACAGCGGTGTAGCCTTTGGTAAACGGGCCATTAGGAATGTTCGCGGCCCTATAATCACCGCAGTTGTTAATGAGCATGGTGTCTGTTGGTGATTTTGAAAAGATGATGATAAAATAAATGGTCGCACAGGTGTTTGGACGGCGCTCACATCCCTGACCTGGGCCTGAGGGGCATGAAATCTCCCCGGAGAAATGACCCAAGCCTCCACTGCCCCGGGGGCTTCTAGAACATCTGCCTGGAATAGGAGGGAGCGGAGAGCAAGAGCCTTCTGTGGTGTTACTTGATTTTAACTCTAGTAGGGTGGAAGGCAGTGGGTCAGCGTGGTACTGATGGGACAGACAGACAGACACTGCGGCCCCGCATGGCCCCTGCACCTGTCTGTGGATCCTGTAGAGGGAGACAGAGCATTGCTCCTCCCTGTGAAAATGGCAAGGCTACCTGGAAAGCCACAATCTGCACATTTTACCATCGTGTTTTCGAGCGTGCTTGTGGCCCCATGTTGCGGTTGGGTCAAACTCACTGGCTACCAGCGCTCTCTTACATCAAATGCATTTTGAATTATTACAAAGAATATATGTTCATTATATTGAAAACTGGCGGAAAATCCTAAAATGTTGCAGAAAGGGTCATTTCTCACCCCAGGATGTTGGTTCTTACTACACTAAGACCCTTAGAGTCCACGGGGTTTTGTTTTGTTCTGTTTTGTTTTTTGGTGCCGTGTATTCCCGATTCATCCCGTGGCGGCGGCAGTTTTGGATTATGTCTCACACCCGTGCAAGGGGTTGTGTGCTTTTCAGTATGTCACCCGTTTTTAGGCTTGGTGTGCCGTCTTGCCCCTCCGTGGAACTCACGGGATCGTCCACTTGTGCTTGAATATTGCAGCTGGGGGAGGGCGTGGGCTGGCGGAGAATTTAGAGTTGGAACGGGGGATTGTATCTTAAAAAAATTGTGAACGTTGCCGTTGCCAGGTCCCCAGGACAGCAGCAGGATGGGAATTCTGTACATCTTGGTCCCGAGCATCGCCATCCCCCTGGTCATCGCGTGTCTTTTCTTCTTGGTCTGCATGTGCCGGAATAAGCAGAAGGCCTCGGCGTCTACACCGCAGCGGCGCCAGCTGATGGCTTCTCCAAGCCAGGATGTGGAAATGCCTCTCATCACCCAGCACAAGCAGGTCTCCTCCGCACGCCCCCCCACCCCTACCCCCACCCCGGCGCAGCCTCTGCCTGGAGCTCGCTTGCCTGTGACATTTGGGCTCTTGGTTTACTTGATACATGACACATAAGTATCTGAAATGGCCCTTTATCTTCTCGTATCTGCTCTAAGACATGTCAGGACCCGTGTGTCATTAGGAAGGAAGCGGTAGGAGTGTTGGGAACCCCCATCCCATGGTCCATGGCTTGTCCCTCCGCCTCAATGGCTGCTTTAGCGGGAGCCCGAGGAGCTGTGCCGAGGTCCCCACAGAACAAAATGAAAAGGGCTCGCCACCAGGCAAGGGCCCGTCTGGCTCTTGTAAGGGACGGAGCCCTGCTTTCTGGCCAGTTTGGGCTTGGGTCGGTTTTGCTTTGATTTTCAGGGAAAGGGTGGATTGGCAGACTTATAGAGAAGTTAGGACGGGGCTGGTCTAACCTCCACCTGGGGCTGGAGGCCATCCCCCCAGCCCCTGCCCACCCCCCACCCACCCCAAGAGCCCCCAGGACGGCAAGAACACCCCGACACACAGCACAGGAGATAGGCTGTCACAGCCAGCCTGGCCTACGTGAGGGGACATTACCACTTGCAGGCAGGCTGGGCTCTGAAGGGGGTGTTCAGGGTGGTCAGGGGGAGAAGGGACTCACCTGGCTCTGTAGCCAGCGGCCACTGCACACTCACTGGGACTTTGGGGGTGGACGGTGAGGAGGGGGGAGCCTCTGAGCACAGGGAGGGACACACAGAAGGAGCAGGACGTTGGGGCTGATTTCACCATGTGCCGCCTCTGTCACGATGGAGCCAGTCAAGAGGAAGCAGTGGGATGGGCCCATGGCGGAGCCGCTGGAGAGCAGCTGGCCTAGGCTCTGACAGTGGCAGACACCGTGGGGAGCGCGCCTCAGGGTCCCAGAAACACGCTGGGTCTCTCCAGGAGCAGCGGTGGTGCCTGGGCCTCAACACCGGCCGCACATCGGGGAGCTCTGGGAAGGGTCCTGCGTGGGGGACGTGGATGCGAGAGTCCAGGGGTGCCTCTGGGATGGTGGAGCCCAGCTTGGTTGGGTGTGTGTGCGTGTGTGTGTGTATATGTGCTTGAGTGTGAGCAGGTGTGCACACAGTCTGTGATGGTGCCTCTGGAGTTTTGGGGGGACAGAACTTGCAACCCAGCGGGGGTCCTCAGGCAGCCTCATGCTGTCAGTGTGGTTAAGAGCAGAGAGCAGTGTGCAGGGCAGGCTGAGCCTGGGATGGGCAGCGCTGGGGGTCCTTTGCTGGGCCGTGCAGGTGGGCGACACCGGGACCGCCCCTGGTCCCCCGAAACCCCCCTCCCCCCCGCCCATCCTTGCCCTGTTGTGCAAATGCAAGTGTTTCACGACAGCTTTTCTTCTCTGCAGGCCAAGCTCAAGGAGATCAGCTTGTCGTCGGTGAGGTTCATGGAGGAGCTCGGAGAGGACAGGTTTGGGAAGGTCTACAAAGGCCACCTGTTCGGCCCGGCGCCAGGGGAGCAGAGCCAGGCCGTGGCCATCAAAACGCTGAAGGACAAAGCAGAGGGGCCGCTCCGGGAGGAGTTCCGGCACGAGGCCATGCTGCGGGCCCGGCTGCAGCACCCCAACATCGTCTGCCTGCTGGGCATGGTGACCAAGGACCAGCCGCTCAGTATGGTCTTCAGCTACTGCTCACACGGTGACCTCCACGAGTTCCTGGTCATGCGCTCGCCGCACTCCGACGTGGGCAGCACAGACGACGACCGCACAGTGAAGTCGGCCCTGGAGCCCCCCGACTTCGTGCACGTGGTGGCGCAGATCGCTTCAGGGATGGAGTACCTGTCCAGCCACCACGTGGTGCACAAGGACCTGGCCACCCGCAACGTCCTCGTGTACGACAAGCTGAACGTGAAGATCTCCGACTTGGGGCTGTTCCGCGAGGTGTACTCAGCCGACTACTACAAGCTGATGGGGAGCGCGCTGCTGCCCATCCGCTGGATGTCCCCCGAGGCCATCATGTACGGCAAGTTCTCCGTGGACTCAGACATCTGGTCCTACGGCGTGGTCCTGTGGGAGGTCTTCAGCTACGGCCTACAGCCCTACTGCGGACACTCGAACCAGGACGTGGTGGAGATGGTCCGCAGCCGGCAGGTGCTGCCCTGCCCGGACGACTGCCCCGCCTGGGTGTATGCCCTAATGATCGAGTGCTGGAACGAGTTTCCCAGCCGGCGACCCCGCTTCAAGGACATCCACAGCCGGCTGCGTGCCTGGGGCAGCCTGTCCACCTACAACAGCTCGGCGCAGACCTCGGGCGCCAGCAACACCACGCAGACCAGCTCCCTGAGCACCAGCCCAGTCAGCAATGTCAGCAACGCCCGCTACGGGGGCCCCAAGCAGAAGGCCCAGCCCTTCCCGCAGCCCCCATTCATCCCCATGAAGGGCCAGATCCGGCCCATGGTGCCCCCTCCCCAGCTCTACATCCCAGTCAATGGGTACCAGCCGGTGCCCGCCTATGGGGCCTACCTGTCCAACTTCTATCCGGTCCAGATCCCGATGCAGATGGCCCCGCAGCAGGTGCCCGCCCAGGTGGTCCCCAAGCCCGGCTCCCACCACAGTGGCAGTGGCTCCACCAGCACAGGCTATGTCACCACGGCGCCCTCCAACACGTCCATGGCCGACAGGGCAGCCCTGCTCTCAGAAGCCACCGAGGACACCCAGAATGCCCCAGACGACGCAGCCCAGAGCCCAGTGCAGGAAGCAGAGGAGGAGGAGAATGGTTCTGTCCCGGAAACCGAGCTACTAGGGGACAATGAGACTCTGCAGATGGATGAGGCCGAGGGGCACCTGGAGGCCTGAGGGGGCTCGGGGCCACTGGGCACTCAGCGGGGAGGCTCAAGCCCAGGCACCAGTGGGCTGGCGTGCACTCCCACTGTACAGAATCTGCACCCGTGTCGTCCTCTCGTGCTCAGAGCTGCCGTTTGTGGCCACTTGCGGCTGGAGGGTCTTTGAGCTGGTGGCGCCTGACCAGGCAAAGGTGGTGGCCCAGAGGGATGCCCGGTGACCACCTACGCCCCCAGCATTCCCTGAGGGAGATGGGCGGTGGGTGAGCAGGGCCTGCACTTTGCAGGGACGTAGGTACTGTCTGCCCTCCACCTTGCACGTAGGATCGGACATAGAATACAGGCCTGTGGGGCCACGAGGCGGGACGTCGAGCTTTGGGATTCGGGGCAGCCGGCCTATTCAAGGATGGAGCCGGCCTGCTGTCTCCCTGCCACCCACCCCACCCCGCCCCTCTGCCAGAGACCGTCTCTCCGCTGCCGCCCGGGATCAGCGGGAACAGGATGCTGCCGCCTGCCTGCCGGGGTCCCGTGAACACGGGGCTTCTGAAATGGGAGTTCTCTGCGCCTTACATGCAAATGTGCCTTAAAAGAAACCCGATGCGATTTTGCATTTTTGTGAAATGATTTTAATCATCCTGCATGTGTATTTTGCCCACTTTTCTGGAATTCAGGGGCAAGTGTTTCTTGGGTTTGGAATGTTTGGAGCGACGTTGTACAGAGCACAGTATTGTTGTTTTGTTTCTCGAGAATCATGTACAGACCTGAAATGTAATTTATATGGTTTTGTATGCCATTTTCATGGACGTATGGGGAGCTTAGTAATTTAACTGTTTACTTTACCCACCCTGGGACGCCACCTGATTGTAATTTGGTTTGCTTGTGTTTGTGTCCTATGTAGGCGAGGTCCGTTCATTTCAGAGCCGGCGGGAGAGGAGGCTCACAGGCTGGCACACCCATCGATCTCACTTGTAACTCCCATACCTGGTGTATCCAATAAAGTGAAACAGAACTTTTGATGGGCTCTGTGCGGGCTGCGAGGATGGCAGGCAGCCGCGGTGTCGCGGGACCCAACGGCGATGCCATGGGCTGTTTGCAGTGGCTTTGGGGCGTCTTGTCCAGGACGGGCAACTCCTGAGCGCAGCCAAACGATGGAAGCACGTTCCGTTCAACTTCTGTGTTATGCTTCTGTGTTATGATCTGGGAGGCGAGTTCACTGCAGATGATGTGAAGTTGCTGTTTGGTTTTAACCTCTCTGCTTTGAGGTCCCTTGGTCCCTGGCACTTTGAGATCTGGAGGTTGGACCTGGCACTTCCTCGGGGCCCTGGAGCAGGGTGGGGAGGTGGGGTGAAGCTGTGAGTGCGAATGGAGCCGCCTTCACCACCCGTCCTGGGCCGCCTGGGCCTCTGCTCCCTTGGCACGTCAGCCGTCTGAACCACGGACACCCCAGGGTCCAGCTCTCCACGGCTTCCAGCAATGAGAGCCAGAGGGGCTCCTGCCCGCCGAGGACTCTGCTGGTGCTGCCTGGCGGGTTCCACAGTCCTGGGGCCGGCTCGGCTCGGCTGGGGATTTGCGTCCTGTGTGCGGGCCGCAATGCATATGCCTGCAGCAGGTCCGGGTGCAGCCGAGAGTGTGCACATACAAGTGCTTAACAGGTACTGATGCTGGGCTCAGGGTCCCCGGCCAGCCACTGAAGCCCAGGACTGATGGTCCTGATCATGCAGGACCTCGGGTCATCCTGAGCTCCAGGGCTCTCCTGCGCATGGCCCTTGCCCACGGCTCTGGGTAATGCTCCTCTCTCGTAGAGCCACAGAGACCAATAAAGAACTCACTTGTCTCAATGTGTATCCTGAAATCGGGGTGGTGGGGAGGGGGTTTCTTCTCTGCTTGGCAGAGGAAGCATGATTGGCGCTGGGGCCGGGAGCTCCCCCGACCAGAGCCCCTGCTCCTGGCGAGTGTGGTCCGCATCGCATAGTGAAAGAGCTCAAGGTTAAATGGAGCTACTTCTCATTTCCCTGATCGGAAAGAGGAACTTCATCTTATCTCTAATTTGGTGCACCTGATGGTCTAACTGTTGGGTTGGCACCTGAGAGTAGAATATGGGAACTAGCCCCCTGCTGCCCTCTCCTCGGGCCCCGGGTGGGACGGCAGCCGCTACCTTGGTTTACCACCTGGGACGGGGGGCTGCAGCTCAGGCCACCCACAGCGCTGAGGTGCCCCTCCCCGCCCCCTGCCAAGTTCTGTGGAAATGTTTGCAAGGTTTTTTTTTGCAGAGTGGGAGAGGTTTTGATTTGGGGGATTTTACGTTGGGGCCCAACATAGCCTTTGGTCGTCGCAGCTCCCTGTTGTTGTGAAGTCTTACTCGTCTGCCGGAAGGTCACTCAGTTTCTCAAGTTCACTGAACAGTGGCTTAGACGGGATGTTCCCGAACAACTGACCTTAGAGCGAAGTTGCCCCATCATGAGATCAACGTCGCGTGGGCTGTGTGCCGGCCACTCGCCCTGTTCACCCCACAGAGGGCGACGGCCACCGCTACTGAGTCACTCACAAAAGTGTGATGAGCTCAGTCAAGCCCGTACGATGCCACGGACAGCTTTTGCGGCCCTTCTATTTTTTGATAAATGATCCTCGTGGAAACGGTCCATCAGAGCAATGGCTAGTTTTTCTGGACTAATTGTAGGGTGTTGGCCTAAGCGCCACAGTATACACTAGCTCCCCCTCTTCGCAAGAAACCTGCTGGCCTCTCTGGACACGGAAACGTTGATTAAGTGGGCTCCCTTTGCATTTGGGTTCTGCCTCGACATGCTCTGCTGATGCCTATTTTGGGGCGACTTTGTTTAAAGCGGGCCTCACACAGATGTCAGTTGTGTGTGAGATTCTTGCAGGGACCTAGAAAACCTCTGTTGAGGTGAACTTGTAAGAAGGCGCTCGTGTCCGAGTAAATCAAGGTCAGAGTACCAGCTGGAAGCCTCACTGCTGTGAGCTAAGGTGACTCCGGCAAGGCCCATCTTGCTCCCACCTCGTCCTCTTGTCCCCCTCATCAGTCGCCAAGGTAGTAGAGACGAAGGCCTTGCTGGCCTGGGACGTCGTGAGCACACAGTAGTTGGCTCTTGAGACAGGAGTGGTGCTTTATTTAGCTGGAGGATGCCTGGATTTAGCCTAGCTGGCACCTGTACAGAGAAGGCCATGACCCCGGGGTGAGGTGTCCACACTCGAGACCGTGGTGCTGTTACAAGACAGTATTTCCTTTGCACGTTTGTTTCACTTGGTTACTGCGCGGTGACTACGTCCCTGTGGTTCAGAGACATGCACACTGGGAAGTCCTGCCCGTCCCAGTCCGTCCTGTCTCCCCCCACTCTCTTCCTCCAGGTAGACGGCGGTCATCGGCTTCCTACGGGTCCTCCCCGTTTATACGTATCCCTTTGCTTTAATACATAAGCGGTTCTCTTCTTTATAGATGGTTTCCTGCCTCGCTTTTTTGTCACATTAACGATGTATCCTGGGGCTCTCTGGCCTTCAGTGGATGGGGAGCTACTCAGCTGGAGGATTCCTAGCAGGGCCCCTGCTGGTGAGCGAGGGCAGGACTTGAAGGCGGCAGGTGTCTCAGCAGAGCCTCCCCATGGGGCCCTGCCACGGAGCTGCCACCAGCGATGTCTCAGTGCCAGTCGGGACCCCCAGCCCTGGAGCGCTGGGCATAGGTGGAGAGGACTGGGAACCTGTGGCCGGGCTCTAGGGCATGTTTTCAAAAAGGCAGGGAAAGTTCACATTTTTAACTCATTAGCATTGCTTTTCATGAATTTGTCCTGTTTGGGTTTTTTTTTTTTTTTTAAGATTTTATTTATTTATTCATGAGAGACACAGAGAGAGAGTCAGAGACACAGGCAGAGGGAGAAGCAGGCTCCCTGTGGGGAACCTGATGCAGGGCTCAATCCCAGGACTCCGAGATCATGACTTGAGCCAAAGGCTCAACCACTGAGCCACCCAGGGGCCCTTGTCCTGTTCGCTTTCTTTTCCAATCTAAAGTGCTGAGGTTTTAGTGAAAAATGTTGCCCAGAGGCAGAGAGGCAGATTGAAAACCATCCCTTGGGTGTTGGAAGGCCTCAGGGACACATGCAGGTTCCGGGGAGGGCAGGGCAAGTGACCTGACTCCAGAAGGCAGGGGGAAGGATCCCCACCACCTCAGGGTGGGAAGGGGTGACGCAGCGCCAGTGCCATTCACAAGTGTGCCCACCAGGGGGCCAAGCTCAGGGGAACCGCACTAGTGATCAAGGTCTAAGGGGGAGGCTGACAGGCAGGTGACAGAGAATTCAGGGGAAGAGAGAGCCCTCCCCCATTCAGATCCGTTCCTTTTTCTCTAAAGAACTTGACAGGAACGGCACACCCCATTTCCCGGTGCTGGCTCTTCACTCCTAGTGCCTTGTCTTTCACCATTTCCTTAATATGGTCTTTCTTTCTTAAGGTTTTAATGCTCATCTTAATTAACCAAATTTTATATTTTACTTTGTTCCTTCACTATAGTGTCTTTCATTTTTTTAAATTTTATTTATTTATTTGAGAGAGAAAGAGAAAGAGAGCATGAGTTGGAGGAGAAACTGAGGGAGAGGGAGAAGCAGACTCCCCTGCTGAGCGGGGAGCCCAAGGCAGGACTCGATCCCAGGACCCTGAGATCATGACCTGAGCCAAAGGCAAATGCCCCCCTACTATGTCTTTATTAGAAAATCGCACTAGAGCCACATCTTTGGGGGAAAGCCAGTCTACACTGATAAGAATATGCAACCAAAGAATTCTGTTAAGATTCACCATTACCTTGGGGGATGCCTGCATGGCTCAGTTGGTTGAGTGTCTGCCTTCAGCTCAGGTCATGATCTCAGAGTCCTGGGATCGAGTCCTGTATCGGGCTCCCTGCTCAGCAGGGAGTCTACTCCCTATGTCCCCTGCAAATGCTTTCTCTCTCTCATTCTCTGTTTCTTTCTTAAATAAATAAATAACATCTTTATTAAAAAAAAAAAAAAGATTCCCCATTACTTTGAGATACATGAATTGGGCTATAAGAGCCAAGGAAAAGAGTAAAGACACTGACCTACAAGTTGTCCAGAAGTTGGTTTCCGTGTTCAGGACCCCTCCTCCTGCTGCCTGGTTTCCATTCTCAATTTGCTTGTT